>NW_024582059.1:11101617-11701617 GCF_017639235.1 Corvus kubaryi
TAGTCTGGGGGGAGGAGGCAAGGAAACACTGCCCCACCTGGTTTCAACGGCTCCTGAGGATGGTAATAGAATACACTGCAACCCAGGACAAGCATTCCTGTGAGAAGTTCAAGAACAGCAGCAGCAGAATCTCTGCCTTCATGTTGTATCTTTTGCCCTGAATCTCTTCCATTAATTATCCTTTTTCTTGCATAGCAAGAATTTGTCAGCAAAGGAGCGGAGGCAGAAGCTCTGTGTTGGTATGAAAATTTAATATTTATCATAGCTTTTTCTACAGCACACTTATCTACTGCTTGCTCAGTGATTAAAACATTGTACAAAGGAAACCAAACTAGTTAGGACTTGCACTTCCTATTGATACTGCCAGTGAAGGCTGCCCTATTAATTAGCAGGTACGTGTGGAAGTTCTCCTCTTTTTAGAGTAGAAAAAAAGCCACTCCAGTTTGCTGGTTTGTGTCTACCCACAGCACAATTTCCATCTTTTCCCTCTGCTAGTATCACCGATGTCTGCATGTTGCACTCCTTTTCCCTCTCATCAGGCTATACTCTGCCATTGAAGCAAAAATACATGGAAGTGCTTCTTTGTAACCACTGAATGCTTCAGTCACTTTTCCTTCCACCTCTCTCAGTCCCTTGCACTGCTAATGCTCCTCCAGTCCTTTGATGGATCAGGCACCTCGGTGTACACAGCAGAGCACAGTGAGGCTCTATCTCCTTTACAGTGTGCATTGTACACTTCCAGGAAGCAGGGGCAGAGTTCTGCCTCTTTCAGTCTGTTCTGTATTTGCTTAGGATAGGTATAAATGGCCACACTGAGCTCAAAGTGGAGGTGGACCCTGTGTATATAATCACTAATACCTATTGTTACTTTTGAATCAAAGGTGTAGAAAACTTATGCAAAGATCTGGGGGAAAAAAGCCTTTTAGGCTTGCCTCTGCCTGCTTCTCCATACAATTGGCAGGATATTGCTCTGTTTGAACAGAATCTGCTTCAATTCATATAAAATATTGAGTAAATTATTTTACCATGCATACTTCACAGTTTCTTGTAGCTGAGCATATGTCATCATAGTGCATCACCTGCTTATGAACGAGCCGTTTATCTCAGTTTGGTGACTGAAAGAGGTGGAAGGATGTGCTCCCCAGATTCTTCCTGGGGGAAGGGAAACCAAATAAATTCTCTTCATTTCTACATCTGTGGGAGCAGACAAGAGAAGCAATAATCAAATGTGGTTAAAGGGTAAAGAATGAAGAACAACTAAAAATACAGAAGTGGGAATAGATTAAAATAAATACATTAAGATGCCAGACCATATAGACCATGCAAGGAGATATATATACTCTATAAAGTGTAACAAGACAAGCTTCACAGTGTGATTCTGGCTGTTGAGGTAATGCAGTACCCCTGAAATTGAGACAAATAGGAATCTTGTTACAAGTTCACTCCCAAAACATCATCACAGTTCTGCTTAACGTTAGATTCAAACGTCTAGCAGTTGCCTTCCAACCCAGCAGCTCACAGCAGGCAAGGTTTCATTTGCAAATGTCATCATCACTGCTGGCAGACTTAGTGACCGCAGAGAGGCCAAGGACTTGTTGATGTAGTGTTAATTTAAATGGAATAAATTGGCCTAAAGAGTCAAAGAATTAGCATGACCCTGTCACTGTGTGCTTAAACAAGGCTCAGGGTTTTGAGCACAGGCTTCATCTGTGTCTCATGGCAAAAAGCACCAATAAAATCTTTTAACTTTCATCAAAAAATCCAGACAACCCTTGCATGCTGTCAGCTACAGGTAGGGATCAATATGGTACCAAAATAAGGTAATCTGTTGCACTGCTTGAATAGGAAGATCATGCTCTGGAGCAAAGGAAGCAAGGTAAAGGACAAAAATGGAAAATAAAACCTTCTTGCACCTGTAAGAGCAGACAGAAAATGTCATAGGTCTGTACCCCTATCTCTGTAATCCTCCATTTTTCCTGACCCATCTCCAACTGTGCCATTCTTGGCTGCTATGGGAGAAAAAGAAGCTTCTCCAGATCTGCAAGAGTTAAAGCCTTTAAAGCTCAAGGAGCGTTTTCCTGCTATTCTGACTTTGTGGGGACAGGACCTATTTTAAATGTAAAGTTAATTCCACATACATAAATAAGTTAGAGAAGTTTACTTGAACTTAGAAAGCGGAAATCTAACCTGACTCTATCTCCACATGCAATCGGCGACCATTCCCATGCAAAGGCAGCAGGAGCTCTCCCAAGTGTATTAGTAAGTGTTTCCCTGCGAGGCATTGTTCTGGAAGTGGGGAGAGGAAGGCTGTTCTCCAAGTAGGAATGGTAGAAATGCAGCAATGCAAACAAACAGTGGTAAGCAAACAACATACCTACTTGAGCTCTGCAGTGGATTCAAACGATAAAATTGGAAAGACAGCAGTCTGCACGCTCTCTGGGCTTTCACCCACCACCTGGCAGATTTTGGGAATGAGCAGTGAAGCATCTCCTGGAGCTCTGGGACCATGCCAGACTTCAGAATGCTGGAGCTAGATCTCTATATTTTCTGTCCTTGTGTTGTTTCAGAGATGGCACGAGGTCAGAAGAGCAGAGCCAGGGTTCAGTTACTCAGCAGAGCATTGAGAGGAGCCCAAGTGCCTCAGACACGATGGTGGCACTTGCTGAATGCGTGCGCTCCCTGAATCCAACTTGCATCAGAATCGGAGCAGGCAAACAGGATGGGAATGGGCACTGTACAGCTGAGATGGAAAAATGAGACCTAATTGTTTGAAGACCTTTATGATCCAGATGCACTGTTCATTACAGAGAAACGTTCTGCCTGTGTAGCTTTTCCTTGATAGATAGTACTTGATACCATTTTATTATTATTATTATTCATTCTCTGCTGCTGTGTAATACTAGACTGAGCTGTCAGGTGCTACTTTATTGCCCCTGAGTTGTTACTTTTCAGTAGTGGATGAGCTGACTCCCATGTTAGAAAACACCTTTCATCTTCCCAAACTGTTTACTGTAAACAAGACTTTTCTTGCACATATGTGATGTTGTTTAATTGAGGTAAATTGCTCTCTAATTGTGCAGATCATGCACAAGAAATAAAAGTAGCAATATTGATGGAATTTTTAAGGGTTGTGTTTTGTGGGGTTTTTTTTCTTTTGCTGTGAACAAAACATATTTATACACTGATGAGTTTTTAATTAGACACAGTTCCCATTAGCTCAGATTAGGAGCTGGATTACATCTCCTGCATTTTTGAAATGCTATATGATGATGAAAAGGATAAGTGAAAAGGAAGAATTAACACAAAAAAGTTTCACTGCATTTAGAGATATGCTAAACAACATCTGAATGTGGATAACTGCCTTCCCTCCACCCCTGCTGATGCGTCTGGGTTTATCAGCAGGAAATGAGTGTGTTTATGTATTGGGAGGTATTTGTTTTAAATATTTATAGACTGCAAAGTCCTTACGCATTTATAGGAGGCTTTGAAAATTCATCACAAAGTTCTTTTTCCACAGACCTATTTTGGTGATATTTTTTTGGCATATTGCAGAAGGATTCTGTGCTCAGCTTCTGAATTAACCTAATGGCACTGCCTGGATTAAGTTGAGTACGAGAGGCAATGACACATTTAGGAAGAAATAGTCAGTACCTGGAACTCAGGAAAATCTGAATGTGAAGCAACGAGGGTGGAATTACAGCACTGATATTCCTGACATTTCATGCTTCGTTTTACCTCACCCACGCTTGCACAAACAAGTATAGACAAACAGGATTGCTCTGACCCTGAGTGTAGCAAAGTAGCTAGTGACTATAAGACTGATGATAAGGCACTGAGAAGAATCAATCTCCTGCAAATAATCATAAAAATGTAGGTATTTTTTTTGCCTTGCTTGTCTCCATCTTCTGCCCCAGATATGTTTGCCTTATTTATCCTAATAAAGCTGCACAGCGCGGGGAGTTATAGATGCTTAAAGATAAGCGTACATCAGCACTTTGGGATACAAGGTAGGTATTCTGGATCACGTCCTTTATATTAAGGGCAGCCTGTTTCTTCATCCTTTGGTTAGTTTTTTGGAAGGGGAGTCCATGTGGTTTCCTTCCCCTCAATCTAAGCCAGTGTATGTGATGGAACACAAGCCATTAATTTTCTTTTCCTTTGTGTCTCTAAGGAGAAACCAGAGGGAAAGATAGTGTGTATTCTTCATTGCCATATGTCTTAGTGAGGTGTGTGCTCCCAGAGCCTCTGCTAGCTTATCACCTCTAAAGCAACAGAAGAGACAGAAAATTGTTTCTCTCTTTGTGGAACACAGCTCTGCAGAAGTATGTGCTGAGGAGTACTTTAATGAGGCACTAATACTCCCTACCATTTGGCATTTCACCATCCCTGATATTTGGGATTCAGAGCTCTAAAATGCTCACAGATCTCCTTGTACAGCACCTTTGCCATAGGCATTCTAGCCTAGGTGCAAAATCTCTCTGGACAGGCTATGCTCTGTGCCCACAGTCGATGAACAGACTGGGTGTTTCAGCTGCCAGGTCTCCAGTCCCATCTGTTCAAAGCTGCTTATGTGGGTTAGATGCTGGTCAGACCCTTGCCCCTACTCCAGAAACGCCGTGTATGAAATGCTTGACAGATCAGCTTGATACCAGACTTGCGTTAAACAACAAGATGTGTACGAGTTGGGATGACTTATAACCAACACAGATTGTAAGACTTCATTAATTAGAAGCTCTATTAATTAGAGAACTTTTTCTAAAGTCACAGGGCTCTGTATGCATGTTATTTTTAACTTCAATTTTTAGTGGGATAAAAATTTAAGCAAAAAGATTATAATTTGTCATGTTTCTGTACAGCATGCCTTCATACACTCTGTCACACCTGTTGACTTTTAAGTTCCAAAAACCTTTTTTTAAACAAGACAATAGCCAAATAACAGATGATGGGAGGGCATGCAGATCGTAAGGCTTGTAGATGCCAAAAAGACAGATTGTATGCAGCAGGCATCCTGGAAAAAAAAGTTTGGCAAGCCACTTGATCTCTCTAAGTTTGTCACAGTGAAGAACTGCTTGCAGGCAGCCCCACTGCATTCACTGACACCTGCAAATAAACTATAAAAGGAGTTAATCAGATGAGACGTAATTTGGAGCCTGCCAGTCAAAAAGTAATAATCCTAACTGAGGCCAACCTCAGAGTGCCTAATGCCCTTGTAAAAAGACAAAGGACAATACAGAATATGACTTCCCTGCTAAGTTTATTGCAATATCACCTACAGATCCCACCTGAGACCATAGAAACGAGGTTGGTGGTGTGCAGCCACAGAAGACTGACCTGATTTGGGTATGTCATATGCAACCTCTTTCTCTAGCAAAGGGCAGGGAGTAAAACACTCTATCAAGCACAGGGCTAGCTGTTTGGACCATTGCATCCAGCCTCCTCTCTGTTTGCATGGCAGCTTGTCTTTGTGCTGTATCTACTCCTAAGTAAAAATTGGGGGTGACCATGCAAATGTCAGTGGTGGCTGCAGATCATCTGTCACACAAGCAGAAGACAGCAGACAGCATATGTTAGGCAAGGGAGAGAGATACTTTAATGGCTCTGAAAGGAGCTCAGTAATTGTTTATTCTGCGATCTGACTCATTGTGTTTACCTTTATCTATTGCAGTACCATGAGGAAGAGGGATTTATAATAATTACGTGTCAACCCTCAGGAGAGAGACCTGGAGGTAATCCTGAACTTCAGTGTTATCTGCTGGGTTCACAGAAGGTTTGGGATTAAATAGGAGAGATCAGGTTTGCCCCTCTTGCCACCAGGCTTTGTTTTTAAAAATGTCAATTTCAGCAAAGTTTCCTCATACAAAGATTGCTGAGAGTCACTATGAACCTCTCTAATGATGGTAGGGTTACAGGTGCCTTTTGATTGAGAAAGTAACTGTGTTCCTTTCTGCAACCAGATAATAAAAACAATTTGGGGAAATAATAACTCTCATCTGTGAGAAACCCTGGGACTTCTGCTGAGAAATTGTTCCAAAACAAACCTCAAAGCAGTATTGAAGAAGAAAAAAGGGAGAATGTTTGAAGGCTTAAGTCACTACTTATTGTTTTTATTTTCTCTCCCCTTCTTCCAGTCTTTTTCTTCTGTAACCAAATATCCTCCACTGCACAATATATCTTGTTTTAGTCATGGATGTTAACAGTTTTCCCCTTGAAAAGAAACCTCTTGAGTAAAAACAGCACAGAGCATGGCAGGAAATGCAGCAACTGGTAGTCTCAGTACCATGGGGGAAAAAAAGTAGGTTTTGTAATTTCTGACTTACTGAGCAATTATAAAATTACTTCCAGACATCAGCTGAGATCATCCTCTTCAGCCCACTGAAACTTTGATTCACTTAGGTTGTAAAATAAATAAATAAATACAAATAAGCAAACAGTAACAGAGTGCACAACCCTTAATCTGTTGCTTCATTAATGCAAGATGTAAATGCTTCTCTTAATCTTTCTGAGCCCTAGGAGTACAGGGTGGTGTATCATGATGACAAGGCAGGGTTACTGAAGGGACACTCTATACACCCTTTTTAACTCAAATGCATTCAGTGCCATTGAACAAAAAGCTTTAATTTATCTCATATGCAAAGCTCTGAATGTATTGCTTGCTTAATCATGTTGATGCAGACAATGTGATTACTCAGAGCTGAAAATTTTTTCACCTATGGCTCAGCTTCAGGTCACGTTAGAAGCAAAGTCAGAGGCTGGTTCCAAAATGTTGCATGGCACGAGACTTCTGTTGGCAGCTGGGCTGGGCACAGAACTGGGAGACTCAAAGGGTTTTGAATTCCCGCTGATTCTGTTGGGAATATGAGCAGCAAGGAAGTCCTGGCTGTCCCCAAGGCCACCAGCCTGAGGTCTTCGTTGATGCCACTTGAGAGTGTAGAGAGCAGGCACTCAGCTGCTTCTGCAGTGCAGATCTGCTGACAACATAGGTGCTTCCCAGGTAGGTGCTGGCAGAGAGGAGTCAGCTCGGCATCTTTGAACATCTGGCATTTTAGCTGGATAGCTGGGAAGGTCATCACATGTGTGGTTAACAGGTGAAACTGCACTGAATGTTTTGACTCCAGATGCACATGTAAATTGTCCTGGACTTAATGCAGCTCCATATGCACACAGCCAAGCAGGATATTCATAATGCCTGTCGCTGTGATAAATAAGCACTTATCTAACTTACTTTAAGTGCTGAGCAAGCCAGCAGGGCCTCCAGGGAAGCAAGATTAGCAGGCAGCTTGTTGCTGCACCCTCATACCGTGAATCCTTTCTACCAAAGGGATGGGATAGTTAATTTCTGTGCACAAGTCATATCCAGATCTGGTAGCAGGATATGTATCCTGGGCAGGCTACATTCAGCTAAAATTGTAAATATTTTGGAACTTGGTTGTATTTTTATTCAGCTCATGGCAGTCTTGTACTTCAGCTATTGCACTGCCCTGATGATACAAAAGAAAAAATGTAATTATGCAATGCTTAATGCACGTTGTGATTACATGACCTGTTGCATTCCATATAAAATAATTGCATTAGAATAGTGTTTTGTCCTGCCTCTTTCCCCTAGGCAAATTCAGTATATTTCCCAACTGAGTAAGACAATCATTACAACAATAATTTCTATATCATCTGAGACACTGTTACGTCCATGCCATAGGAAAAAGGAAAATCTCAGACAATATTTTCACAATTGCTACAGAGCTTTTCCCCAGTTTTCTGCATTCTAGGCCCATGAAGAAGTATGAGACAGATCCTGAAGCTGAGTTCAGCCCCACTAATCTTATTGTTGCCCTGCATGGATATAGGACCTAATCACAGATTTCCACAGATGTCCATATGTCCTTAAAAACTCTGTCTTCACACGCAGCACAACTACAGTGCAAATCTCTGTAGCTCTTTACATGACACCACTGCCATAAGAGGTCTGAGTTGCAAGGCAGTATAGCAAGGAATCCATTTCTGCTTAAAGAAATTCAAGTCCAGTTCCTGTGCCAAAGAATTTCAAACAATTTTACTCTCCTTTTGTTAACCTAGAAAGATCTTAGCATCACTGAAAGTTTTTACAGTCGGTGCTGTTCTGAAGTTGCTCCAATGTCTGAGACCAAAACTTTAATTTACATTTTAAGTTAGACATCTCTATGGACAGCTTTCATAACACACATCTCTCATTAACTACATGAGTGAGAGATAAAGTCCTTTCCTTTGAACTATTTAATTTTACATTTTAATTTTATATATGTCACTGTCTTAAAATTAAATTAAGGAATAAGAGCTCAGATGATTATTACTGGCAAAATGTTAATCTTTGAGGCAGGGATGTGAGGCAAGACACTGCAGTCAGTATCTTGGAACTCACTTTCAGATGTTCTGAAAAGAAAGGTAACTTCTCCATGTACTTCCCAAGTATGCAGCTTGCCTGCACCCTGATTAAACTGGGCTAACTCAGCAGAGGTGCTGCAGTGACATAAAAGTTTGAATTAATAAGAATTATCCAATAATGGTGAGTCATTTCTAGGCCTCACGCGTTGAAAAGCTGCATTTACAGGAATGATTTAAAAAAACAATATTGCCAACAAGTTGAAAGGTAGCTCAAATTCTAGTTCATATCTACCATGTCTGCAATTCAGCATGCATCACACTAGTGTATGCAGACCTCATTCTACAGCTTTGGCCCAGTCGTGGCTGAGTTGAATTAAGTTGTAATAAGCTCAGAAATAGGGATTGTGGTGTTTCGGAAGAGAAAGCATATCTTTTTAATGTTATAAGTTCAGTGTATGCGAATTTACTCTTACAATTTTGGAGAAGCAGAATTTAAGCTGGTGCCAAGATAAAGGTCTCTGCTGAAGCTCTAGACTCAGCCTTTCAGCTGTAGTTAAAACTGTTCAAGGTGGGATGGAGGAGAGGCCATGAATATTAATAAGGGCTCTACAATTCGACATATGCAAAAAAGAGGACAATTTTTTCCCTTTCTTGCCAGGTGTTTTACTGCTGTGTGGAATTACAAGCAAGAAGATATCCAAACATCTTTGGGATAAATTGCCTCCTTTTCTTTTTCCTTCATAATACACTAAGTTGCTGTCAGAAAGTCATGAAGTACATATTTGTGTGAAAGCCCAGGTCTCTATTACAAGACTTGCATGTAAATAGTAATCAAGTAGAGTTTTAAATGGCTATTTAAAAATGTGTACAGAATTGGATTAATGAAACTCACTGGATTTGTATTTAGTCCAGTGTTCAGATTTCTGGTTTTGAAGATGAAAAGTTTTGTTTTATGCTTAACTGTTGAAAGGTAGTACTTCACATGCTTTACAGTAGTTAAAAGATCTACTTTCCTTATGGAGCAGTGGATTATATGCCTTTATTTCTAGACTAGGTTTATCGTTACTATTTCCATGGAATTGTTTCCAGGAAAGGCATCACATAGGTTTTTCCTCTTTTTTCCATTCCTTCTTCATCTCTTTTTTTAAAATTTCCTTTGGTTCTAGACTTTGACTTCAGATTCTTTTTACAGAGCAAGTAAAGCTGAGAAGGTCTGGCATTCTATTTTGAGTACCATTAAAATGTGTATAAATGTAGTACTCTGCAAACTGTGACAGTAACGGCAGTCCAAATTCACAAGTGTTGCTGTTTTGCACTGCAGTCCCAGCTTCCTTGCAATTAAAATGCACAATATGTAATGTTGGGTGACATACTCTAAATATTTCCATGTGTTTCTGTTTCTTAGAATTCTAACATGGTTCCCCTCTGTTATAACAGCTAGGTTAGGGATTATTACAGTTATTAGTGTAGTTTCTGGAAGCATTATGCGAAAATATATCACAAATTCAATTCTGTTTAATGTAGGCCATAATCTCTAAAGATATTTAGATGCTGAACTTTCAGGATCTCGGCCCTAGGCACATTGCAGGATGTACATACATGAATAGTAATAGCATTAATCACATTTCTGAAGTGCCTGGTTGGATAGATACAGGATCAGGAGCTGTTGCTGATCAAATTAATGAAAGCATTTATTAGGACTATGGTTGTAAACTAAGAAGACTGAATGAAGAGCCCTCTAATTGCCTTATTTGGGATATGGTTTGCAGATCTCCTAAAGTTTTCAATAAGAACGGTTAAACAAAAGACAATTTGCATTTAATGCTTAAAGTTCCTGGATCCTCACTTGTTTTGGCTCTCCAGATGACCTGACCTGCAGTAACAAGTCTGAGCTGACAGAGGCTTTCAGCCTCTCTGTAATTTTTATTGGACGATTATTAAAGATAGAAAACTGACAGCCTGGGGTTTTACCTAATTTAACTCCTCAGAGCAGGTAAACAAAAACAGACCTGCAAACTTTCCAACTTCTCAGCCCTAATTAACCAGAAATCAGACCAGATGCTAAGTCCTAAAGAGGCTGCCCTGGCCTCAGCATCAGCCTTAATGTCTGGTCTGACAATAATTCATTTGGCAGAAGAAATCTTAAGTGGGTTTTTTATGTATTTACAGTCTAGTCTATTTGCTGCAGCAACAGTGATTAACTTGCACATTATCTACTACTTGTCTACTTCTGCAGCTAAAAATCTGCACAACAAATTTCCTTGTTGTTTATTTGGAGTATCATCCAGTGCTGCTAATTAGATTTTGATTGTCATTCCTAACATGTTCTTGAGACACAGTCTAACTTATCCCTCCTTCAGGCAGTGAGATCAACTTCCAACCTTTCTGTGTTTTCAAGGGATAAATGAGTTCAATTTAAATGGCTAGCTAAGACACATCCAGACTAAGCATGACCTGAAGAACCCAGAAGGACAAAACCTCGTGGCTTTAGACCACAAATGTTAATCCTCAGGTTCCCAAATTTTGGCATTGTTAATCCTCTTTGTGTCATGCTTACTGGCACTTTGCAGCAGACAACAGGTACTTCTGCCCTTGGCTTTCTCTGGAGGCAACTCACAAAATTTTGGTTGAAACTGTAGCAAGCATTTCTGTGTGAGCTCCTCTCTGGACCTGCCCCAGAGATACTTCCTATGGGCTCATCAGATCTCACTCTGTAATCTATGAGAAAATGAATTGCCACAATTTTTGCTGTGTGCTGGGATTTGCACAACTGGGTAGTTTCCTTTGCCATCAACTGGCACTGGTTTCTGCAGTGGGGTGGATTAGGCTACCAGCAGTCCCCTAAGTCAGTGTTTCTCAGTCTGTGCCAGCTGCCACCTACAAATGGTTTAGGTACTCACAAATGATTAGGTACTCACTCAGTGTAAACTGGGTTACAAACATTTAAGCAAGGTTTCTAAAAATTCCACCATCCAGGCTGAACCACACTTTACAAATATTTTTGCATTAAGTTTTGGATGGCTTTTTTGCTTTTGTTTTTTCGTAATGTCTGTATTAGGGTAATGGCTCATTTTTCAGTTCCCTGGAGAATTCCCCTTGAATATGTGCTCTGTTTGCAGAATCCATTAGCCAAACCAGCCCGTGCTCCAGGAGAAGCCTCAGAGTGCACAACTAACAGAATTACCATCAATAAAATGAATCTGGAATTCCTTAAGCCTGTGAACACTTGCTTTCCTACCAGAGGTACACGGTAGTAAGAGTACTAGCAGGAGATTCTGGATATAAAGAACATTTGTGTCAGTAGCAGATGTAATTAAAGGAATCATTCTCTGGTTTAATGTTCACCTTTAGCACTGATTCTATCAGGGTTAAACGTGGAAGGACATAAATACTGTACGTGGGGAAAACAGCATCTCTATTTGCAGACCAGCTGAATTAAAAACCACAGGGACTTAGGTGGTCCAGATGAAAAGTGTTATAGTGAGAGGTGAAAACCATACTGAGTATTGTGGCCCTGGGTTTGAAGAAACACACCCACCCACAGTGATTTGCAGCAACGGCTGTGTAGTTGCACGGCCAATCTGCTAATGAACACACAAACTTTAGTAGCTATAAAAGGTACTGTAACACTTCAGTAGCTGTGAAGGAGTTAGCTCACCGAGTGGTATTTGCTGAAGTTCTCAGGAAAGCAGTAGCAGACAAAGCTAAGAGGAGGCTTCTCATGCTTTTTGTGGATGTTAGGCAACTCTAGACAAATATTAGTTCTATTCTTTGTTATTTCCCCTTCCAGTTGCTTTCAGTTTGTTTCTTAATACCAATCCACTTCACCTGATATTAATACTTCATAGGAGACAGGAAATAAAGGACAGCTCAGCTTCTAGTTCTGCCACCAGCTGTGTCTATTTATCAGTGCTTCCAGTGAATCCACTAGATGCAGTGATCTAAAAATGTCTCTTTCTTTCTATCATAATCCCCAGGCTGACACAGGTTTCTTAAATATGCCACTCATCAGCAGAGAGTAATTGTGACACCAATCCAATACCCAAGCAAACTCCATTACCTTTGGCCTTGCAGCTTTCTACAGCACTGCAAATATTAGGGATCTTCACAGCTTGTAATTATTTTTCTATAATTTTGGCCAAAACGGCAAGATAAATCATCTCCTGTTCTCAAAAATTTGTATTTGGTTACATTTGGATGTCTCTAAAAAATTTATTCTCCAAAATTCCTGACTGAGAGCAAGGCACAGCTGAATGGAAAACTGACCATATTCCTTTATCTGGGAGCAGAGAGCTCATGTGCAAAACTGTATTGTTAAATCTGGACTAGGTCTGAGCCTGATCCTGATCCAAGGCACTACACATAGTTTAGTACTTTTCCACAGCACAGAGTTTTACTGGTGGTTTGGAGAAGAACAAATGATTAATGCTGAAGCTGTGGTAAGGAATAAACAGATCTTACTCATACATTATGGAATCATTGATGTGTGTACTAATTCTGGGAAAACCAGCGAGGAGTATAAACACAGTATTGAATGCAGACTTGCCTCTTGATCCTAAGACCACTATCACTGGTAATCTTAATTCTCTTGTAAACATTAAGGACACATGGCACTCCTAGGGCAGAAGAATGTCCTTAAAAGGGTAACAAAAGGTCTGGACACATGCCAAAATGGAGTAAGACTACACAGTGTCTCCTTTGCATGCTCTGAACTCCTTTTTTTGGAGTTCCACCATGCACAAAAATCTGGCTAGCTACAAAATGTCACAGAATTTTCCACCACATATTCAAAGGTAACCCAGCTTACAGCACATACTGCTGTGCAAAACAGTGCTGTTCTGGCATCACTGTGAGAATTATTTTCCTTGCAGAGAAAGATCGAAGGCATGTGTGGAATAAAGGTAAACTTAAAAGAAAAATAAATTCCTTTTGGGGAAGGAAAAAAAACAAACCAAAACCAAAAACAAACAAACAAAGAAAAACCCCCCCAAAGAAAACAAAAAAACCCAACTTTAAAAAAAAAAGCAAACAAACAAAAACAAACAAATAAAAAAAACACCAACAAAAAAGGAGGAAAAATGCCTAAAGATATGTGAGCTACTTTGTTCTGTGCTCCTGGAGGGATTTGGGGACTTTGACAATCTCTGAAATGTTAGAGGTGTGGGGAGGAACAAGAATCACAAAATATTTTCTTGACTTGTAACTGTGAATCCTGTCCTAGTTATGATCACATCATTTATCTGAGCCTTCTAAGAAACAGGATCTTGCTGCTTATAGATTATGTCCTGTTACTTTTACAGTGTTCCATCCCCTGCAGTCCTCCCACATGCTCATCCTTGTAAATTGTGGTTGGTTCTCCATTTTTCTTCTAACCAAATCTTCCTTATCTGTTAAAAATTAAAAGGATAACAAGTCAGCCAGCAGCCTCCATAATGCTACTCTTTCTTAGTTGCAGTTTAGGCCTTCCTCTCCCAGGACACATTTGAGAACATGTAGAGCAGGCAGAGAGCATCAGAGGGCTCCAGTCATTAATGAACTTACTGCCACCCCTGTGAATGTTGGGACTATCTGGTAATGTGCTGTCTTGTCCCCCTCCTGTGTGTTCTCTCTTCCAGCCTATGCCTTCTATCTTGGTCACTTTATCGTTAAAAGTTGCTTTTCAAAGGGATCATTAGGTGAGTTGATATTGTTACTAGGAACAATTTAACTCCAGAGAAATCAATGAGTCCCCAGGCACATCTGTTTGGTGTAACCCTGTAAAAATCCAGTTCTTCTCTTTTTTACCTCCTGTGGTCTGGAGAAGGAGGAGCTTTTAGGGATGTTAATCTTGCAGATAACACGATTGCTGGTACTGATTTGTTGGGACCAAGAAAACAGAGTCTACCATATCCTCTTTTTCAGTGGTAAATTCTTGTTCCACATTTTAAAACTGGTTTTAATAATCTCAAGACTAAATAATGGCTAATATGTTAGTTATGAAGGTGAAGTATCACATCTCAGAGTTTATTTTACTTAGAGAGAAAGCAAAATCTTGGCCATTATCAAGCCAGTATTGTAATCTGTATCTTATCATACGCTTGAAGGGAGTCTGTGTATAGTTCCAGAAAAAAAAAAAAAAAAAAAGAAAAGAGTAAAAACTCTGCAACATTCTATAGAGAATAATGCAGAATATTAAGTTTTTATTAATAGATTACCATCAACTAATTTGTGAGTGCATGTGGAATGAAATGAACTATGAAACTCTGTTCAAGATACTTTAATCATCCTTGAACACAGAACAACTGAGACATCTAATAAAAGAAAGCATTGTGTGGGGCCACAGCCACAGGTCCTTTTATTTGATATTACTTTTCTAAATGTTACTCATAAGAGAAACAATGAATAAAAATGTAGGTCTCGAATTGAAGTGGTAATGAACCAGACAGCTGCAGATAACCTGCAATGCTCTCTGACCAAAATAAAGTTCTTACTATCTTTATGGTAGTAGAGTCCGATTGGTGAAAGAGCACAAAGTTTTTCGCATAGAAGACTTATTCCCAAAGGGCCTGAGCTGGTTTCTGTAAATCTCTGCAGACCTTCATTTGACATAAGAGCAGACACAGAATAGCTGCATCTACTTAGGACAAAACTTAAACTATTTTTCTCACGGTGTTACAGGAAACACACATTATCCTGGTTAGACTTTGGAAGCAAGCGGAGTCTTCTCTTTTTTTTTCATGTTTTGCTTGATGTTATCTTTGTTGTACATGAGGAAATGCACAGCTGAATTCCTAGTAATGTCTTCAGACAAAGAAATCTTAAGGCTGTCAATTTAAATTACTGTAGTAATGCAAATCTAAGTTACTTTCTAACAGTGAATTGCATGTGCTTTAAGGAGCTAAAGGCCATACTTACAACAGGATCACATGTTGTCATTGTGGGTGATTTTATTTTCATAAACTTTTCATCTTCAGCTGTGAGACAGAACATTTTTGCTATTCCATCATTTTTCAACCTCTGTACAGAGAGATGAAATGGAGTATTTCTATGAAAACAAACTAATTATTGCTAAACAGTCAAGAATGTTGTTAATTATGTGACTTAAACAAATCATGCCGTTGTGAAACATTAAGGTCTTTCATAAGATGATAATGATAACTACAAGTATTATAACTGCCTTTGGAAAAGAACATTAGAATAAACATTCTGGAAATGATACAGTTTCTCTTCTACAGCTTGACATAGAACTTTTTCAGTCCTTCATCTCTGAATTCATAAGCATTAAATGCACACAGAGCTTAGAGCACTTCACAAAACAGAATAAATACATCTCCTCATTTGAATTAATAAAGCTACTTCAGTTAACAAAGACTTCATTCTTGTTGGAGCAATCAAAATCTATATAATGTTTGCTTTGATTACTGGACTGGGATAAATTTTCCCTGTACATTTGATCTCTAATTGCACTGCCACTAAGAGGCCAGGTGAAAAAAGACTGAAAACACACAACTGGGCTTCCATTACAGGCAACTGCAACAGATTTCCTCCTACTGTCACACACTGCTCAGAAATTTGAGGGCTTCCCTATAAAGGCTTCTTTCTGTTGGCTAAAAAAAAGATTATTGGGTTACACGTTGGCAGCAGTAAACGCATTCATGCATTCTGGGAAGGTACAGTGGAGCAGCTAGTAGGGAAAGTTGCATTTCAAACCCACTGTACAACAGAGTAGTTTGTCAGGATTCAAAACATAAGAGAAAAAAAAAACAATCAACAAACAAACAAACACACAAAGCGAGGCTCTTTGTTTTTGCTCTAGCTGGTTTTCCTCACAAATTAGACATTAATGGGAAGGCTGGGGACATTGCCATGTATTCAAACTCCCATAGTTTGCTGAATGTGATCAGTTTTCACAAAATAGTTCATGCATGAAACTGCAAATATATTGAACTATAAAGCAAATCTGTAACAATTAACATTGTGAAATTTTTTAATCTAGAAGAGAAATGAATGCTACACAGGTGTGTATGTAAGTCGATGCTATTGTAGAGCACCAAAATACTACGTTAACAGTTAATTTTCTTGGAAAATGAATTTCTTCATAGAACTGCATCTTCTTAAACTTATTTTGCCTGAGTTTCTTTCTGCAAGCTATCATTTTCCTCCCCTAAGAAGTGATTTAATAAATACTGTAATTATAATTCTTTCTAATGTTGCTTTCTGCAAAGTGCATCAGGGAAGAAAATCCATAAAATAACACATGTTGTAAGAGCAACCGAGAATATACACCTACAGAGAGAATTTGAAACAAAGATCCTAAAAGCAATTATGTTATTTTCTCATGGTAACTAAGGCAGGGAAAAACCACAGAGGGAGAGGTGGGCAGTGAGGTAGTATTGAGACATCAGAGGGAGGGTTCTTGTGACACTTGTAAAGAAATTTGGAGGCACTGTACCCTGAACGGGACAATCAGAAATTAGTACTACGTAAAGAAAAGAGAAACTCATGTCAGTTGGAATCAGATGATCCTGGGGCAGAGACTGACACCCCTCAGTCACATTAATGCTCAACTCAGAGGTAGATATGTAGTCACAATGCTACAATAGTAAATACCGAGTGGACAGAGAGAGAAGAATATAACACTGTTGTGCAACAGACCGAAATATTTCAAGTTACTCCTGTCCTTCACCTCAGCCGAAGGGAGAAAC
The DNA here is from genome assembly GCF_017639235.1 of Corvus kubaryi. Taxonomy (NCBI): domain Eukaryota; kingdom Metazoa; phylum Chordata; class Aves; order Passeriformes; family Corvidae; genus Corvus; species Corvus kubaryi. The sequence continues at coordinate 11,118,657 of NW_024582059.1, forward strand.
GGCGGAAACCTGGTGTAGAATGATGCACTATCAGAGACGGGCCTAACAGAGGTTTGTTCTCAGATAAAATGCTTAGATAATGAGAAGCCATGGGACTCTGACACGTTCCTAAAACATTCATGACTCATCGATCTGTTGCGGAGACGGAATGAGAGCCGAGAGCCGGGGCCGGAGTCGGTGTCTCATATCTCCCTCTGCTGGGAGGCACCGCAATCGCTCAGCCGCACGGCGCCGCCGGAGCTGCCTGGAAGAAACAGCCAGGGCAGCGCTCGCTTCAGGTCCCAACAAATACGAACTGACAGTAGGTCTCACCCTTGGTATTTTTGCAGTGATTTTTCAGGCAGATAGAGACTGAAATGATTAAGCTTTTTTTTCTTTTCTTTCTTTTTTTTTCCTTGGTTACAGAATATTTGTAGGTGGGAAGTGTTTTGATATTGTATCACGCAATTGGAATAAGGAAAGTAGTAGTTTGAATACTGAGCTTCAAATGCTCATGATTAATTGTTCGTGAATGAGCTACAGCTCAGGAACTGCTCAGAGAAAATATTCACCAAAAAAGTGAAAATAGAATAAGTAAATAAGAAAATTGTGATCTGTTTATAGACGACTCGAAAGAAAAACCTCTTTGGCTGCATTTTTTGGCAGTAGCTGGAGGACACAGAATTCAAAAATGGGCAAGGAGCCTAAGTCCCACTACCATTCAAAAATATGATGTCCCTGAAAGTGAGACTTAAACACCCTTGACTTTTTTGCCTTTATTCCCTAGGCATACAAGTCCCCAGCTCCAGCAGTATCCTCTTGCACGAATGGCAACAGGATGTTATGTGCAGTAGGATACAACAGGATGATATGCACAGTATCCAGCGCATGTCTAGAGACAGAATATGGCCCTACCTTTAGTACAGTTACTTTAGTTCAAGAAGGTCCTCTTCAGATATTATGAAAAGCCAAGCTGTTCAAAAGAATGATGAGGACAACAAAGTTGTTAATTGCCATAAATTTACTAAACAAATGGGAGCTGCGCACCTCAAAAGGTATCAGGAGCAGGATATCATATGGTCTCCCAGGTGATCCAGCAGAGTTCTGTAGTGATTGTTGTTATGAGGTAAAACACTTTTTAAACTGTTTAAGTGGGCACTATTAACATATATGCTGATCCGTGGACTTGCTAATATAATGCCAAGACTGAAAATTTAGCACACTACTATAGTGCATAAGTAAGGATGTACTTTGGAAAATCTGGTTCCATAAATAAGCAGACAAAGTAGTGATTTTGGAAGATGAATCACAATAAGTTGTTTTATTAAATTTCAGTAGGTATGAAAGAAATTTTCCTCGGACCACAATTCCACCGCAAATAGTCATTCCCAGCGTGAAAAAAACCACTCAGAAGTTTTTACTGGAAATGAAGCTGTGTTGCTCTTGAAATGTAAGATATCAGAAGGGTAGTTTCATTTGCTGATCCACAGTATCACACACAGCAACCACGGAGGAGGTAATTGCCTATCTAAACTGTGAGAGCGAACTGCAGTACTTGATAGCTTGGGGCAGGCATGTCAGTGAAGTGAGAGCTTTGTCACACACCTGCTTTTTGGATTGCGTTGTGCTGGGTTCTGTCATAAAATAAGAGCAGCATGGCAGAGCCTGGGGGAATGGCACAGCCAAAAGCAGGTGTGTGTGCCACATGCTCCCCAGAACTGCCAACAGCTCGTGCAGGAACATGCAAAATACAGCCCCCTCTCAGATACGCTGTGCTGCGTTAGGGGTGTCGCAGTAGCCGAGAGCATCTTGACTATCATGATTACCTGGTGGGTAGCCTGAATCTTCATCCCTTATTGACATTTGTGTGGAAAATCAGTCCTCGGGGCAGCTGGCCAGAGGTGACAGCACCTGCCAAGGAACACAATGCTGGTTGGGTTAACGAATCTTAATCGTAATTATAAATGCAGAAGAGATTCTCCTTCTTCAAACCAGCATTACTGAAGTCCCGCGTAACTCAGGGGACCTGAGTATCTCAGCTCCAAAGTCATCAATCTAATTTTGAAAATCTTTGCAATGAGGATTGGGGCTCTTGAACCATTGGGAACCGGTTTGAAACAGCTTGGAACTGATTTGATCCAACTGAATCAGGTTTGAAACCATTGGAATAGTTGAATCTGATTTGAACTGATTAGCATCAGTTTGAAGTAGTTGCAACTGGTTTGATCCAGTTGAACCACCTGGATCCAGTTTGAACTGGTTTGTACCGCTTGGAACCAGTTCTAACTAGTTTTGTCCAGTGGATCTGGTTTGGTACAATATACTGTAGAGGAATAGATTAAGAAACTGTTTTATCCCTCTGAGCCTTAGTTACTCCTATAAACTCTCTATAATCAACTACCATTTTGTAGTGGCAGTTTTGGAATGAAATAAATTCTGGGATAACAATGCAGGTTGTGACTCTTGGGAACCATGACATTAGAACACCCAGGCCTCCAAATTCTCTAGTTCATCTCTCTGCAAGGCATAGAATGCTAACACCTAATTCACTCAGACATGGCAAATGCCTGTGTAGTTCTGGGGTTTTTTTCTTTACTTTCAGATAAATAATGGGATGATTCAAAAAGTTTGATGCAGATCTTACCTGGTTCCAAGCATTCCAAAATATATTTTACTCTCAGAAATTGTTTTTAGTATCAATCCTTTATTGTTTTTAATATCAATCCTTTATTGAAGAATACTATTTCATTCGTAGGGGTTGGCCTCTTCTCCCACGCAACTAGCAAAAAGACAAGAGGAAATTACCTCAAGCTGCACCAGTTGAACTTCAGATTGAACATTAGTAGGAATTTCTTAATGGAAAGGGTTGTTAAACATTGGAATGTACTGCCCAGGGAGGTGGTGGAATCATCATCCTTAGAGGCGCTCCAGAAACGACTGAACGTGGCACTTAGTGCCATGGTCTAGTTGACAAGTTGGTGATCAGTCAAGGTTTAGATTTGATGGTCTGAGAGGTCTTTTACAACCTAATTGATTTTGATTCTTTTAGTGCAACTCCAGATGCTTGGGCAATAAAATACACCAAAGACAAATTCACACGTTACACAGAAACTTTTTAAATGTTACCCTAGGTCTTATAACCATCTATTGGGGGAATTTAATTTGGAGTTGAGATTTCTTGAACTTACCTGAAAAAGACAACACCTGTTAGGCTGTTAAAGCCACTTTCCAATGGAGACTCTTTGACACTCGATATTTCTGTCCAAGTATGAAAATTGGAGACTGGTATTTGCTTCAGATGAGTTTATGAAGGGTATGGAGTGATTTTTAAGGACATTAAGGGAACAAAATGTTAGACTCACATTACATGTACTTTTAAGTTACAAACTTTTCAGACAGATGGAAAATACCTTCCCAGCCAGGTTCTATCAGGGAAACAAAACAACCACTTTTGGAATAAACCCAGGCAATTGGCACTTTCTAACCCCAAATCCCTGAATTATCTCAATCCTTTATCTCCATGTCAAATCTGAAGTTTTTTAAGCTGGGATAATAATTCTGTTTATCTCATAGGGAGAAAAATGAAGAGCCTTGGGACAGACTTGCTCCTGAACAGGGAAATCCAGTGTGCTGGCATTAGGGATGGCCCAAGCATAAGTGTCATTTGTCAGAGTATATTGGATTTCTGAAATAGCTCAGTGATGCAGACACATGGAGCATCCTTGGATGCCTTTTCTTACGCATAACAGAGCATACAAAGATTTGAAAGCATGTTTTCCAGATAAGACCCCTATCTAGTTATTGCCTGCTCTTGCTTGACCCATCTTCTCCAGGCCAAGGTATATCCACTTCCAGTAAAAAAGTGATTACTGAACACCTCAGGCTGCAGTACCTTTGTTCCTCCACTGTCCACCACACCTTGGGTACTGGAAAAAGACGTACTTTCTTCCCAAGCTGAGAGCTTGTGGTCTCTTTGCCATCACTTCTGTCACAGCTGTAAAGCAGCACTGCTCCTCCTTGCACCTACTCCAGGGCAGAGAGGCTGACAGGTTGGCAGCCACAAGGGATCCCTGGGCAGGGCTGCAGGGACATCATCTTGAAATTGGGATGGACCTATTTAATGAGGTCACTGAGCTACTAACTAGAAACCAAGCCTGGAACTATAGGTATTACTCCTGGGAGGCCCCAAAACATCAAAAATAAATTAACTCCGATTATTGGAGAAGCAAGCCCTCCCTCTCCCTTCCCTTGTGGCGAGAGATGTGCTCGTCAGCTAGTACTGCAACAAATATGTCTTCTATGTGTGACATCTTTCAGGGGTCTCTCTTCCTGCCTCTGAAAAGTTTTCCCTAGAAAGGGGAAACATTAAGTACCCAAAAAAATAGAGATCCTCCCAATTCACAGAGTTAGGGCAAAACTAGCAAATAGATAGCATACATGGGGAACTGTTCTGTTGAGTATCTGAGTTAGGGAGCATGAAGTCACGGATTGCTGTGGGGAGCATCTGCAATCAAAAAAGTTTTTGTTCAGGACTCACATTTTTCTTCGAATGTGGTTACAAGTTGAGAGTTTCCTTTTCACCTAAGGAAAAGCCTCACAGCCTCAGGAACTTAAATCACAGATTTTGTTGGAGCCTTAGTATTTCCTAGCCTGTGCTGTACTGTTTGAAGCAGATGGGACTCGCCCCCTTAAAAGATGTAGAACAGAGAGACGGAAAGGTGGAGTGCTCCAGTTGGAGAGTATCACTGAGGGTTATTGGGTAAAAACCAGCCTGTTGGACTTGAAACACAGCCTACTTGGGGCACCTTCCAGGCATGCCCAGAACAAAAACTGCCCCATTTCTTTGCTCTTTGCCTGTACAAAGAAAAAAAAAAAAAAAAAAAAAAAAAAAAAGGACTTTGCTCTTTGCTTTCCTGTCACACTGTAGCTTTATGTCAGCTGCTGTTGAGGAGAAAAAAATGAAAAATGCTGTCCCGCTAGACCATGAGATGGGAACAGTCCGTGTAATTCCCTAGGAAGGACATTAAAGTCAGGGGGCAGGTGGGACAGAGTCTCCCTGGAGGCAGGCAGCTCCACTGGCCCCCGGGAAGCCCTCCTGCAGCATTAGCAAGGCTGGTAACAGTTTTCCTGTGTAGGAGGGGCAGGGAAGGGAACGCAAAACCAGAGTGACTGGGAAGATCCCAGCCACGCCTCCCAGGAAAACAGTGCTCCTTGCCTCGCACGCAGCCCTCCTTGAGGGAACTTCTGGGCTGGAGAAAGCAACTCTTTCCGGAGTACCATGGCGTAGGGACAGTTCCGAGGCTATAGTCCCTGGCATCGGCACACCTGGTGTGTGTGAGGTCTGTCATGGTTGCAGACAGCCCACCTTGGCTCTGCAAAGGGAAGGGCAACTTAAAAAAGAAAACCCCAAACCAAACATAAACCCCCCCAAACCCAAAAACCAAACAGACAAACCAACCAAAGGGGGGGGAAAAAAAAAAAAAAGTCATAGAAAGCAACAGTAACACCTGACCAAGCCCTGGCTGAGCAATGAACCTGAGGTGTGGGCACCGCTATCCTTCTGAGTGAGATTTGATGGGCACGTGGTGAACTCAGAGGCCAGGGGACAGCTTTTTGCGGGTGCAAGGAGAGTGGAAGGGTAAGGGCTGGAAGGGAGTGACCCCAGCCTTAAGAGAGAGGCCCTGGAGAGCAAACGGGGAGATGCTCCCCAGAGATAGTGGATTCTCCAGCAGCTCTCCTGGTGCGACCTCCCCCCTGCCCTGCTGCTTGGGGGAGCAGACTGGTATCCCCCGTCCGGCGTGGGGCTCCCCGATCCTGCATTTGATGGCTCCCTAAAGATGCTCCTGGTCGCCCAGAGCCCTGGAGGGCTGGGGCCGGGGTGCGAGCGTGTGTTGGTGCGTGTGCGGGCGCGCACGTGTGCGCACCAACATCTGCGTGCGCCTGTGCCCGCGGGTGTGCGCGCAGGGGGCGCGGGCGGAGGAGGCGAAAGGGGGCCGGTTCTGCGGCGGGTGGCTCCCAGCCTCCCCCGCCCCCTTCCCTCTGGGTCTGCTGCTCGCTCCGGCTCGCATTTTATCGCAGGCGGCCGGCGCAGCCCCCTCTCCCCAGCCCCGGCCCCGGCCCCGGCCCCGGCCCCCGCCCACCCCCGGGGTGGAGGCAGCCGCGCCGAGCCGCCCGCGGGAAGAAAGCAGCGCTCCGCCGGCTCCGCGCCCCTCCGCGGGGCCATGCAGCGCCTCTGCCCGCCCGGTCCGAGCGCAGCCCCTCGCCCCGCCGCCCTCCGCGCAGCCTGAACGCCTGGCGGGGGCTCCACGCCGCTCCGCGCCCGGAGGTGGGACGGGGTCGGCAGAGGCGGCACAGGAAGGCTCCGCGGCTGTGCGCGACTCCCCCGCTGCCCCGGCCATGGGGAAGGGGCTGGAGGGGACAGCGGCCCGCTGCGGGCTGGGACTGGGATACCTGCTGCAGACGGTGGTGCTCCCTGCCCTGGCCGTCCTGGGGGCCAGCCGCCCCGGCTCCGCGGCGCAAGGTAAGGCGATGGATGGATGGATGGATGGATGGATGGATGGAGAGGGGTTGGGACGTCCGCCAGGTGCGGGCTAGAAATGCGAATTTATGCCGTGATGATCTTTTTTCCTGTATTTGTATGTGCAATTCCCCGCATGCACGACCCCCGCCGGGGTCCAGGGCGTCCGGTCGCACCGGCCAGGTCGGGTCTGTAGGTGCTGAGCCTGGCCGGGACAGGCGTTTGCCTGCACTCCGTCCTCAAATGGAGCATGGGGAGCGGAGGGGAAGTTCGGGCTGAAGGAGCCCCGCCGGCGCCCTCCGGGGCGGGAGAGCGGCGCCGGTGCGCCCCGGAGGGCTGGCAAGGTGCGTGGGAAAGGCAGGTGCGGGGCGGGGGTCCCTCCGCAGCGGCACAGTCGTACCCTGGAGCTCTGCAATCGACGGTCAGTCTTGAACCCCCCAAAGCCCCCCACGCCCTCCTTCTTCCTGCCTAAAACATGATACACCCGAAGGGAGTTACCGTCTTTCTGTGTTTATGTTTAGAGATTTTGTTTCCCCTCCCGTGTCGGGGATTATGGAGTACATCTCGATCTGCCTTCCCTGTAGCCCTTGTATAAATTCCCCTTTCCAAGTGGCAATATCTTGCTTCTCAGTGCGTGTTTAGGGGTGTTTGAGAGCATCACAAAGAGCCCTGGCTCCGTGTGGCACCCACCCGGCTGACAGCCGCAGTAGGAGGCTTTTTCTCCTGCGAGCTGATGCTGGACAAACTTTCTCGGTGCTTCTCTTCTTTCTTTCCGGGAGTTAGACCTAATGTGGAAATGTGTTGCTTTTGTGGAACACAGGAGAGAGAAAGAGAGAGGTTGCTGCTGCATGTGGGCAGAGCTGCATACAGCAAGGATGTGCGGGTTCGTTAAAGCACTTGGAACTCCCAGTTATATGACTAACAAGAGAAAAGGAATTTTAGAAGCTTCTTTGTTTATTTTCCCCGTATATGTAACCAAGAAGTAATAACATGCACCAAACTTTTGATTTGGAATTGCTAGCGTAATACAAGTGTAAGAATGCTTGGTTTTCCCCACATCATGTCTGTGGAGAGGCACTTGTGAAAACTGCACAGATCTGACCCTGTGCTCTCACCCAGCCATTACAAAGTGCATTCCTCTGTGGCCTTTTTGACAGGAGAGCAGTGCTGGTTGCTCTGACTCCCCATGCCCCTGGCAGGCTTTCTGTGGGTTCTCCCAGGCACGGAGCTGTAGGTTTGCAGCTGGTGGGCTGGGTGCACTGAACACCGTGTCTGTACATGTAATAGTGCTAATCCATTTCCTGATGATACTTACTCCATCCCCTCAGAGTCATGTTCCTTTGCTAATTTATATCACAGGAAGATCAGATATCTGGCCATGAAAAGGGAGTAGCAGAGAACGAGAGTACAAAAATCCCTTATGCACCGTGGCACATTTAATCTGTGTCTTCCATTCCGTTTCCTTTCACTGGTCAGTTTCATGTTCAAGATAGGACAGGTTTGGTATTTTGTATTTAGGGGTTTTTATAGTACCATATGCATGTAGACCTACATGTCAGTGGGTATATATCAGTTTGTGTAGATATAGATATATCGTGTCAGGGGGTGTTGGAGAAGAAAGCTCCTCTCAGGTAGCTGGACCTGGAGTGGAAAGGAGCCTGCTCTGCTGGCAGGACATGGGAGTTTTGCATGACAGATGGCCTGAGCAGGGAAGAGAGGACCCGCCCCCCCATGTTTGGCTCTTCCAGAGTGGTCATCTCTGTGCCACAGGGCTCATACCTCGCACTCTCAGATGGTTTCTCCTTTCCACACTTACACTCTGTGACACAATGCTGTGTGACAGAAATGCCACGAGGGCAGAGGATCCAGGCCCCCTGTTCCTACGCTGCAAAGGGCAACACACTTGTGGGATCTGCCACAGGACACAGGTGTGCTCACCTATCCAGAAAGGAGTGGAGAGCTCTTCAGCAACATTTCCCAATGTGTGTGTGATGTGTGATAAACTTCCACAGCAGAGTGAAAAATCCGGGGAATCTGGTTGGGATATAGCTATTTGTCTTGGACTTGTTTTTCTATGTATACTTTTATTTTTATTGCTAGGACCAGGCAGAGAATTTGGGTGCAGACCTGGTTTTGGCATTTTTCCCAGGGCTGAGGGATTTTCTGATTGGTGTGTGCAGTGGGGATCTTCATGTATGTGTGTATGTGTACGTGATGCTTCAGTGAGGCAATGAATCAAAAGTTTAACTATGCCCTCTTCAGGAAGTTTCCTCATCATATAGCACCAGGCAAAGTTTTCTCTCTATTCTATTTATACATTTCAAAAACATATATGTTTCATCTCAATTCCCCAACTATCTTTAGCTTTTGAAGCAGGCTAAGAAAGCCGTGAGCATTCCTGGGACTCGTGCTTTCATACCTTCCTTTTCCATTGCCTTGTAGAAAATGAATTTGTTAACTGAGGGGTTGGTGGACCAACCCCCCTCACTCCCTGGCAGATTGATTATCACTGCATCTCGGCATCCTCCTGTGAGCTTCTCAGCAGACCTAAATACACTTTTTGTTTTATTAGTATTTCTTATCTTCTTATCCGAAGCTAAGTATTTTTCCGCTGTTATCAGGAGAGAACAGGAAATGGCTGCAATGGTAGAGACAGCCCTTAATTCTCAAAGTGGTGTGAATGGGGCCAGAGTGATTATCAAGCCAGAATCAACTCTGATCTGGCATTCACTGCATTTATTATACCTCTATGATAAGCTTCATCAGAATGAGAATTCAAATGTCACAAACTGTGCCCCTGCTGGGCATTTCAGTGCCACCTCTGTAAGAGCAACTTTTCCTTTGGCTCTTCAGTCAGCAGAGACTGGGCTTCAGCTGCTGTGCTTCCCTGCAGCCCCCACACTTCCCACCTCCCAAACTGTTATCCACTTACCCTGTGGCTCCCACCTTTCTGTTGTGGAGGTGGGATGAAAGGGAGGGTCAGGCTATCTATCTGTAGTGACAAGCATGGTTCAGACAGCTTTTGGGGTTAATAACGAAGTTTTAAGAGATGGTAGAAAAGCTAAATGGACTACATATTAATGAGGCTGTGTTTCATTTTTTCCTTTACAATAAAAGAGTGCATTTTTCATGCTTAACCCCTCAAACCTGATTTAATCAAAGTGATAATTTAAAAAGAAAGCTGTAAAAGAGCCATATGTGCAGATACTTGTCTTGCCCCAGCATAGTCTGTATTAGCAACAGCAGCAGTTTGAAAATGCTTAGTGCGGAAAAAGTGAAATATAACATGTGAATGTACTAACCTTTTGGGGATGCATTTCCTAATTAAATACCTAAACACATCTTGTTGAAAAAAGGCAGGGAAAGGACTTAATTATCTTGATGCGGCAGTGGACCTCTTGTACTTGATCATGTGGGTGTAGTATTTGTATTAATAAAGCAAGAGCCAAGTAGTATTTTGTTGTGAATGGATAAGGCCCTTTGGAACATTAATCTGTTTTAAAGGGATGCACTGTAGTAGATTTCAATGATGCTAACAAGCTTGAGCTGGATGTGGTAGCCTGTACTGGTTCTGAGTAGCATTTTAGTACTGCAGTACTCTTTGCTGAAAGCAAAGCAGCCACTGTGTTTCCTTTGCTGACAGAGGTGCAATTTAAGCAGGATTAAAATTAAGTGGATGAATCTGTGCATAGAGGAGAGATTCCTCCCTGGGAACATGGGAGTCAGAATCTGAGCTCTTCTTCCTCTGGCTCCAGGCTTTAGCAGCTGGTTGCAATAGTTACGGAAAAAATATATAGATCACATACAGGCTCCTCCTGATGGCTCTTCAGCATTACTGTCAGTGTCACTTACTTCTCTGTACAGTAAGAATGCCAGAGTGCATCTAAACATTTCCACAGTTGTTGTGCATGTTTGCACTTAATCATTTTACATGGATCGTTCACCACACAACTTTATTTTTCTTTGGTAATGGTCTTAAACCCCAGTAATTCACTATATTTTGGGACTCGCTTTGTGTGTGACATCCAAATTCAGAAACAGGAAGCAGCCTTAACCAAATTAAAAAGATTTTCCTAATTTAATTTTCCAAATACAGTACATCTGAAAACAGGAATATAACTCTGTGCCAATGCCAGGCAAATCAGTTCCATAGCTGGTCTGTGCAGTAGGAAAGGAGAAAATGTGTGTTATATTTATTAGACATTTCCAGGTAAATATCTTGATTTTTATGCAAGTAGAAGAGAGGTGTTTTGAGGCACAGTCTACCCAGCTCAGTTCAATAGGATGCAAAGCAAATCAGTTCCTATGGAAAGTAAGAGAAGCCCAGGCTGAATAGGACAAGAACTGTGTATTTCTGTACAGTATATGTCTAGAATTTTGTGCATAAGTAGGATACAAAGGATAGTTATACTTCAAAAAGCAAAGCCACATTTATGTCATGCTACCAGCAAAACAATCTTGTTTTTAGTAACTTGTTTTATAGTGTATGGCTGTATTTCTCGATTTCTGGTTCTTTCTGGATTTTACGTCATTGGACTTTTGAGGAATCGGTTCTGGATACGTTTTCTACAAAAAGGCAAAAAAATTACTTTTGCATCTCATAAGAAAAATATGTTTGAATTGCTGGTGCAAAGGGGAGTTCCTGGGTAAGTTTGCATTGCTCTGAGTAGTGAACAGTTTGCTGTGATTTAGTCAGAGGATTGGGCTCAGTGTGAGTCTCGGACTTGGTTTGTCATTGAAAACATGTTACTGGAGGCTATCTTTGAAATAAAAGTGTAACCATGGATGCTCTGCCTATGTAATATATTTCATATAACCGTCTATACGTCCCTTTAGGAAAAAATGGCACTGTCTTTCCTTTCCTCCCTTTAGGGTGGGGAAGAGGGCTGTGCTGGTTTGTGAAGTGCACGTCTTGTTAGCCACCCAGTGGAGGTATTCAAGTCTAGCAGGCAGCGATCTTGGCACCAGTGCCAGTGAAGCAGTAACTACAGTGTCTGTCATTTGCATTAGCCAGCTCTGCTGTGCATTCAGCTTGGAGGTACAAACCAGCTTCTCAAGTACAAGTCAAGAATCAAAGGAAAGGAGTCAGAGACGAGCTGTGGTTTTCCAGTTGGCCATAACCTCCATCAGCACAGCGTCAGGATAATGTTGTGCAGAGGCACAGCTCAGTGCCGGCTGCTTCCAAGGGCTGAAGGAATGGTGGCGTTTTAAGTGATTTATTGTGTGTGCTCAGTAGAGTCCAGTCTCAGGAGCAGGCGCCCCTGGATCTTTCTGTCATAACATTATCCAAGAGGCAATCTGAAGGAAATGTTATTAAGTCTTCTGGGAGGCAAACTGTATTCAAAGAAACACTTAATTTGCATCATTTGCAAGCAAGCATTTGAAATTATGCTAAAAAGGGAAATGGTTATAAAGAACTTTACACAGAACAAACAGGAACAACAAAATTCCCCTTGATTTTGAGCATATTTTATTCCCCTGTGCTTAATTTAATGGGGTCATTTGTAGGTACTCCAGCCCCGAACTCCACTGCTGTGGTGGGGAGGTGATTTATTGAGTATTGTTGTTGGGTTCATGATAAGTTTGGTTAAACATTTTGCAGAACATCCATTGTGGTTATTGTGTTTAGATTTCTCTCTCTAGGGTGAGGATGTAGCATAACACTGTGTGCACACTAGCTGGAGCAGCTAAAGGGAAGCCCCAAACTGTAGCTGTGTTCCAGTTGTTTTCCTCGAGGTTGGCTCTGCTTGTACAAACAACAGGCGCAAGTAAGGTGCAGTGAGTGGGAGCAGTGGGCAGGAGCTGCCAGAGGTTTTCCCAGCTTTCAGTAACCTCAGAGATGCTTGTATATAGCTTTCTCCCTAGGTAGTCATCACTAGAACAACTTCCTGTTTGCTTTTATGACTCCATCCCAAATCACATGGACATTAAGCAGGAAATATGGGATTTCCTCTCAAGTGATCAAACGCCAGGATTTGGGGAGCCCCTTTATAGCCTGTCACATTATCTAAAAGTTTGGGCTGGGGAGAAAGAGCTTAATGAAAAATAGTCTCACTTAAAAATACCCTTTTTATCAACATGGAAAATTTAGGAAACAAAAAGAGAGAAAAATATTCCTTTTTGTTTATTTGCTATGGGGAGGTTGGGAAAAAAGCAAGAAACCCTAATCAAAACCAGGAAAAGATTCAGTTATTTTAGAGAAAAGGTGAGTAAAGCCCTGAATATTTACCCTGCTGCCCAAACTATTCATATTTATGCTCTTTGAAAATCTGTTAGGTGTTCAGTGAAAATGAAGAAGTTAAAAAGTTGTGAAGTCTTCTGACAACAACAGTTTTCATTTCCACTTGCATTTTTCCACGTATTCCAACCAGCCTAGTGAAAAACCTCACCGTTAGATTTCATTTACGTTCCTGGTCAGCTCTGGTTAAGGTATGTATTTACAACACTTTCTAGAGCTTGCTCTTTTGGTTTGGTTGGTTTTTTTGTAAATCACACTGATTTTACAGTGGTGCAGATTGAGGTGGAGACCCAGATTCTCAGTGGTGCCAGACGTGCCCTTATTTCCACGAGGGACTGTCAGGCAATGCTGAATTTAGGTGAGTAACTTTGCTGTTCCCCGAATACAAGCAGTGCTGCTCTAGCTTGCATGGCAGTCCAACAGTCCCATCAAGGCAGGGACATCTCCCATGTCAGTATGTGATGCTGTAGTGCCTCAGCACCTCCTCAGATTCTGGCTTTCCTTTGAGTCCTACACAGGCAGGATGGGAGAGGCACGCAATACCTCCTGTGGGGAATATCTGCAGCTGTGTCTTTAGCAAAGCTCTGCTACGTGCTTGCGTTGCTGGAGGCTATGGGAAGTTCTTACTTGTAACATTGCCTTAGTTATTCAATGTCTGTTTTGCTGGATTTGAAGGTTTGCTGTATTTATCACTGTTTGGTGGAGAGGTCTAGGGGGAATTGCCTACATGTGCAGAGCATATGTGTAAGGGAAACCAAAACATGAGCTCAAGTCTTCTGACTAGCCAAGACTCTGGTGCTCCAGTCCATTCTTCTTGTCTTATTACTATCCTAAAGAGGGGATGCTACAGAGGGAATGCTACATTTCTCAGGTACCTTCTCGATGTGAAATTTGTCGAGTCTCACTGATGGTTTCTTCATATCTGCTGTTATCTAGAAATATGTATAGAAGATGCCATGGGTTAGGAATGGTACTCCCCAATTTAGTCTCTCCCACGGGGACCTTCCAAACCACACGCTGCTTGCTCTCTCCCTCCTCCCTTTTCCCGTTCCCCTGAGGTGGGATGGTGAATTGGAGGCTCAAAAGGTAAAGATCATGAGTTGAGCTGAGAACAATTTACTGGGAACAGCAATTAGATAAGAAAATGTACGGTGACAGTAACAATACTGATGACAGAAGGTGCAAGAAAGAGCAAATGATTCACACGGAAACTCCCTGACCACAGCAATGCTTCAATGCCTGACCGCTCCCTCTGCCACACCACCCAGACTTGGAGGAGAGCCCTTCACCGCATCTCTGGCAAATGAAGTGAGCTGGTATAGAATAACCTCTGGGTCCTAGCCATGCCCCCTCCTGTCTACTGCAGAAATTAACTCTGTCCTGGCCTGAACCAGAACAAAGGAAAATGCAAAGTATATGCTGTTGCTCAGGAACAGGGATGCTTCCTAGAAGCTCTGACTTTCTGGTGGCAGGCAGTTTGGAAGATTTGCTTTGCCCAATGAAATCCACGGTGTTACCTCAAACTTGGAAGGAGGAAAAGCAGATCCAGCGCATGAGTGCAGCACTGTTGTAAATGGAATAAGGATCACTGTCCTGGGCTGTTTTGTTTCATTTGCGTTTAATCTGCAATTCAGGACTATGTTATTCAACTGTACTTCATTCATCTGAATGAACGACTTGTGCTCCAGAGGACCCTGTTGCCTTATGAGTCATAAAAGCAAGGAGGTTGCCTAGGCAATTAAATCAGTATCTTTTTGCTCTTGTTGCGGTAACATTTTCAACAATAATGCTAAGGAGCTCAGATAGATTTCACTGGCCTGGCAACAGCTGAGCATTTGCTTGTTAGGTAGCTCCTGCCAATCCCTTTTTAGTTATTTTAAAGAAGTAAAGTAGCTTTATTTCTCAGTCTTATGTTGAGTGAGAGGTTGAAATGTTAATCTCAGTGGATTAGCAGTGTATCCTTTGAGAAAAAGGAAAGCTTGCGTTTTTCTTGGTCCCTGGAGTGCTGGATGCAATTGTTTGAGAAATCTTGAATTTCATCAGCTAGATACAAGGAAATGTGCAAGTAAGCCATGAATGATCTGTCAAAAGAGGCTGACTTTATTGCAGCCGTTTTGGAAACTTGTTTGAACTGATAGTTGTTCCCCAGGTGTTTCTTTGCTTGATTTTATTGCATTTCACATGAGACAGTGAAAAGGGATCACCACAGAATTATTAGTAATTCAGAGCTTCTTGGAGAGCTGTATTCCAGCCATAATTTTCTAAAATAATGCCTGGTATATGAACTGCTCCACTTTTATGATATGGTGTATCTATTGTTTAAATACATTGCTTGTCTTGTCCACTCCCAACATGTGTGTTTATACTGGAAAGTTTACATATTGAGTGAAAATAATAATACAGTCTCACTGAATGAGGTTAATTGCAGTTCAGTCATACTGAAATCAAGGAGTAAGTGGGACAGAATAGCGAGCGAGACTCATTTCTGTTCTCATGGGCTCTGGATTTACCGACACTGACTGAAGTGCAGGCACTTACCAGGAGTAATTTCACAAAGATGTGCACACTGCCATAGTCTGAATGAATTTTCTCTTTCATTAGTATATCTCTTAAGTTTTGCCAGTTGCTCAGGGAGTCAGCACAGATGTGTCCGTCTCACCTTTCCATTTTCCCACAATTTTGTGTGTCTGTCTGGTTGCTCTGCAGCTCTACACATACAAAAGATGAGTGGCCGTGACTAATAGTGAATAGCTGGAGCTAACAGGCAAAGAGTGAGGTGTCCAGACTGAAATTTCAGGTTGTCTGCACTCAGATGAGACTACAGAGAAATCTCTGCTGCTTGAACCTCTGTTAACAGGATAAAATTCTCTGTTGCTTTCAACTAGGAAGAGATAAAGTTTCCTCTGTTAAATTTGGCCACTTGATCTGAAAATCAGGGTTCATTGTGGAAACTAGAACTCTGTCTGGTTAAGGAATGGATCTGTGATTAAGTGGGGAAGACTATGCCCTTCTACAAGTGCTGTTCACATGAAATCTTGCTGAATTGTCTCATGAAATACTTGTATTTCTTGCTCAAAGGCTTTTGGCCCCAAAGCTGCACTATTTTTCAACAAATCATCATCCCCATTATAAATTCTTTTCATGAAGACATTTCAAACCTAGCTTGAGGGACTTCCTTTCTGCTACCTCACCAGTTTTTGAAGGTAATTTTTTTGGTCTCTTGCTCAAACAAAATGCAGCAATCTTCTTATGCAGCAGATCTTTGCTGGCAAGAATATGAGTGCAGGTTTTCCTTCTCTTCGTCATGGAAAATAGCTGTACTAGGGCAAATAGGAAGTTCCTAATTTCTTAGTTCCTAAGTAACTAGAAAGTTTGTAGCTAGAAAGTTCAGTACTGGGACCTGTCAGCTTCACTATCAGTTTCCTTTAGTTTTGTTGTTTTTTAAATGCCTAGTGTTTATACCAAGGATAGACTTATGTGGAACAAGGCCAGGTTATGACCACCACAAATGTAGCTTCATTAATTTCAGAGCCAGCACGTGTCAGAAGCTGGTCTGCTTCTGTGTTAAAAATATGTTGGCACAGTAGAGTCAGACTATAGGATGAACAGACCTTGATCCATCTTACTTGGTGGCAAGTCTTTTCATGGGGTTGTTTCTTTTTTGATTAGGTTTGTTTTTTTTTTTTTGAAGCTAAATAATTTTATTAACTTTGGGGCTTTCCATTTTCCTTCCACATAGCGATGTGTCTCTTTCCTGTAGAGCGATTAACGCGATGCCTTGCTTGAAAACAAGTTGTCAAGGTTCTTTCAGGTAGAAGTTTTTTCTCTTGGATTTTGTTACAGTATTTCAGATAAGAACACTGACAGCCAAATGTCACCAACTGTAGGCAGATATTCACGTAAATATCTGTTACACACAAATGTGTGGCAATTTCCTGCCTTAGCAATCACTTTTGAACTAAAGACCTCTGCTACTTAAAGCATGGGCTTGAACTTTTGAGTCAGAAGTGCAGCCTGGTAGCTGGTAACAAAAGCAGTTGTTATCCTGGTGTAGGCAGTAGAATGAGAAGTGCCATATGCCTTTCACAAGCACTGCAAAAGGCAAAACTGTTCAGCTGCTAACTTTTGTCCTTTGCTTGTCCTGAAATATTTTGATATTAATCTTTTTCTTCCCTCCACCCCCCAAAGTTATATATTAATTCTTTGTAGTAAGCATGGCTATTAGATAAAACCTTCCAAATCTTAAAAAAAAAAAAAAAAAATGTCTAATTTAATTACTTACTTTATAAACATTTCTATCATTTTGTGGTCTCAAGAGTAAAGTTTTGAATCTGCATTTATGAGAAACATTTGCAAAGAAAATTAATTTAAGTGACAAAGTGACTATGTGTGGACTATTAATCTGCTTTGTTTTACTGATCAGCTTATTTTACCAGTACTTGGTTTCATTGCCTTTTTATTGTTTAGGGAAATTAATAGATAAAGTGTTGTGATCAAATTTACTTTCTGTCTGATTATTTTCACTGGATTGCTTGGGATTTACTCACTGGAGCAAGGCAAGGAAGATTTGGTCTTTTGTCTTTGAAGTTTCGTATTCACTAGTACCAACGCAGAACACATTTCATTTGCAGAGGCCAGGCTGAGGTTAAGTTGGTTTTAAAGATAACAGTAGATTCCGGCGTCCTTGCATTTGTTTTGTATTTGGTGACAGTCACTAAATCAGGGGAAGGAATGTTCAAACAACACACTTGAGGAAAAGTGATTTTTATAGAAAGGGCCCATTCCTGCTAATAGCCAGTAACTGCACACAACCCCACTGACATTAAAAGTCCATTAGCTAAGCCAAGTTTAAACACCAGCTGATGCTATGTCAGCTAAATGTATATTGGAATTTTTCATGTAACACAGCAATAGCACTTCTGTACTTTTCCTAAAACTATGTACATTAAGAAAAGCAAATGTCATCTGATAATAGTAAGATGAAGAGTTCACATTAAAGTAGGCAGAATTGTAATCACACTGAAGTCACCATCTGGTTGCATTAATGAGGAACAAAAATGGATACAAGAAAAGCAGGGAGTGTCAGGTTTCTGAATTAAAGCTAGATTAACAAATCCAGTGTACAGACTTCTGTAATACAGGATAAGCACAGAGCTGCTTATCTGCTTGGTTTTTTATCATTAAATATAATATGGCCTTGTTTGAGAAAAGTTTATGTTGAAGTCTGTAGGATGCTTTCTCATGTGGAGCACTGAGTTGCCATGGAAGAAGGTTGTTTCCTGCCTGTTTAGGAAATATGTCTCATTACAGCAGTGTGAAAACTTTTAAATGTGTCAAGATAGTGTTTGTATGCCTATGGTCTGAAATTCTAGTTAACCAGTGGCACAGCAAATAGCATTCACCTATCTCTGTGCATCAAAAAGAGGGTTGAAAAGGATGGTGAAAAAATGGTGTGTGCTTGGTATAGAGAAATGTTACAGGTGATGAACTTCTCATCTTCAGAAGAAGCAGCAGGCTGAGGTCCCAGTACTGTGGTCTTGGCACCCGCAGAAGCACAGTTTAGCACCTGCTTTGGCAGTGGGTCTAATTCAGAGAAGTCACTTTGAAGTCTGCTTTGAAAATAGACCTTGTGCTATAAAGCCATTGTGGAGACAGGCAAGGGATGGCTTAGAAAGTTAACGTGAGAGCTGGAACAGAGGGATGATTAGTCGCTCACTGACCCTCTCCCAAGTCTGGTGAAGTACTGCTGTAACTTCCTCTGCCTCTGCTGTGTCATTATCTGTCCATTAGCAAAGCCTTGTGCAAGTACTGACAGGAGCACAGCTGACATGCCTGATGTGGGCACACTAACCCACTGCAAACACCCTGTGAATATATTTGCAGGGCTCCCTTACACTCCTGCCACACTGTGTTAGTAGTGCAAAACTCTCAAATGTGTCATGAGGCTGAGCTTGATTTTTTTGTCTTCCTTGCTGAAGGAGCTGACATCAGTAGCGTGCCCAGAGCAGATTGTGTGTTTGTGAACCACAGGGTTTAAGGAGAGTAATTTAATTGCGTTTTTCTCCCTTCTGGAACATAACATGTAAACATATTACTGAACTAAAGCCTGGTTTTAATTACAAGCAGTAACTTTTTCATGTTGACAGATTTTCACATGGAAAGCTTTATTGAAAATGAGAGGAGACCTTTTTGCCATCGTTAGTTCTTGCTGCTTAGTGCTTTTATCAAGTACAATAAAATATGGTTTATAATTAATTCAAAGCTTATATGGACATGTTTAATATAATTACCAAACAAAATCCTGTTTACTGACATACTGCTTGTGAAACCAGCCTGAATAATCTGGTCTCTGGCACACATAAATCAGGCAGTAATAATAACAGCTGTAAATATTTCATAATATACTTAGAGTGCTTTGATTTTAATACTGAATCCACTTTTGGGTTTTAAGGATAAAACATAGGTCAAAAATGACTTTTACCATATGTTCCTTCCTAATCTCTTGCACTACTTTGCCTGAAAATTATTTTAAAAAATCATTATTGTATTTTATTATAAAAAAGTAAATATAGACATGTTCATGAGCTGGGAAAATTATGTAATTAAGTTATGCTGGAGCTAACAAAATGATGCCGTTCACACTGGCACGGCACAATTGCCTCAATACAACCATGAATATTTTTCACTGGAAAAGTCATTGCAGAGCCAATACTCTTTGTCTTAAAGTTTTGCTATTTTTATCTGTCTGGATGTCTGTATATTGTATACTAAGCCTGAAAGACATGCATAAGACGCTAAGAAGCGGCTGGTTACACAGCTAATTCAAGTGGCCAAAGGGCTAGAAAACCAAAGGTGACCATGAGCTGGGCTTGTAGTGGATTGCTGGGGGACCTATGATACTGTGTTGTGTGCTGGGCCCCTTCTTTCTGGGAAGGCTTTGAACCTGTGTTTAAATAGAAGGAAGAAAAAGTAAGCAACTGTCTGTCTATGGCAGAATATTTGGGGTTGCATGAGGCTACTAAATCATCTTTGGGCATTTGAACGGTGTGTATGGTTTGTCCAGTTCTGAAAAGTGCCTCAAAGGTTCAGGAAGAGGTTTATGATCATCCCTCTAGTCATTTTCCCCTGCACCAAGCAAAGACCTTAAAAAGCAGTTGTGCGAAAGACAACATTTTTCAGTTTTTGTTTACTTGGAAGTGTTCTTTAACCTCTAAAATAAAATAAGAAATAAAGTAACTAAAGTACTATTTAGAAAGGCAAATTGGAAAAAAATATTCACTTTGGGAATTTTTTCTTCTTGTTCTGCAGTTGGATTCCCCTGCTAAAGTTGACATCAATTTTCAAATTTTTTGGCTGTTGCACTCTCTGGAAAAATCATCAGTCTCCAAAACTATGCCAGGCTCCTTCATGAATGCTGCCCCCTTCAAGCTATGGACCTCTCAAGATCCCACCCCCCAAAATAAAAACCGCAACTAATACTTTTTATGAGATAGGCAATAACATTAGGATATTTTGCAGGAGTTCTTATTTTTACTCCCTACCTCCTTGAGGGGATAAACAAAGCCTGTTTGTGTAAAGGGAGCTCCTTGGCCTTGCTTTTAGATGGTCCATATTTTAAGATACATCAACATATTTTGATTTGTGTAAAACTACATGGTGATACTTGCGATCAGTGTTGTGTCCCAGTCAGCATCCTACAGGCACCTAGGGATCCGTGGCTATGATTTGCAAGGCTGTTGCTACGAAGTATTTAGCAAGTCACTCTCTCCAGAGAGATCACAGGGGTTCCTGAATGCAATACTTTAATTTTGGAAGGCTGAAGTCCCAATTCTTAGCTTTCTGTAGTATGAGAACTTGCACTGAAGTGTGAGTCATTGCTTGAGAGCATTGTAGTGCATGAACAGTATTACATTGCTTTGTTGTGTGCATGTGCAGGCTGCATCCAGACACTGTCATTGGGAAGTTATTAGTATATATAATTAACTAACCACAAGGAATTTCTGGACTGAAATAGCTTATGTAAGCTTACATGTTTCCTTCCCACAAACCCAGCTTTAAGGTTCATGCAAGTCTCTTGCTAAGGAAGTGTCTTACTGCCTATGAAATATTATTTGGGAAGATGCACTTACCTACGAGAGTATAGAGCTTTACCTGGCAATAGCCCGACCGTAGGTCTTCTGACCTGTGCTCTGTGCTGTTTATCAAATGCTGTGTTGTTTCATATTAGATGATGTGACCTTTAGATTTCAGCTGCTGCCATAATTTAATTGACAGCTCCTGTAGGAGCCTGTTGTGCCTTAACCCAGCAGGTAGCTAACACCAGACAGCCGCTGGCTCTCTCTGCCCCCGCACCGTGGGATGGGGGAGAGAACTGGGGAGAAGAAAAAAAAGTAAAATTCATGGATCAAGATAAAAATGGTTTAATAGGACAAAAAAGGAAGAGAAAATACTAGTAATATTAATAACAACAAAATAATTAGAATATACAAAACAAGTGATGCACAGTGCAATTGTTCACCCACAAAGTTCCTGCACAGCAGCCCCTGTCCAGTTTTCCCCCTCACTTGTATACTGATCATAACAGGATATGGTATGGAATATCCCTTTTGGGGTCAGCTGTCCTGGCTGTGTCCCCTCCCAACTTTTTATGCACCCCCAACCTCCTTGGCAGGGTGGGATGAGAAGCTGAAAAGTCCTTGACTCAGTATAAACACTGCTTATCAACACCTGAAACAGCTGTGTGCTGCCATCATTAGTCTCATCTTAAATCCAAAATAAAGCACCATACCTGCTACTAGAAAATTAACTCTATCCCACCCGAAACCAGGACAGAGCCAAAATTATTAACGAGAATTTGTGCAACACTGGGTTTTCATGACCCAGGCAAACAGATATGACTTGTGTGTATGAAGGCCAAGTAGTTGTGGCAGCATAGGTCTGGAGTTCAGGAAGGCCAAGGGTGTTTTCATTAGCGAGGAAATGGAGACCAGCTGCTTCATTTCTGCTTATAAATATATATTACTGTATTAGGTGCACAGGTAAATTGTGTGTGCTGCTTAGCCCCATCTGTTCCCAATAAATTTCAGCCTACAGGCTCTAGGTTTTGAAACTTTTGATTACACTCAGAATGGTGAACTGAGTAGACGAGCTGGCCTTCACAAGGTATGTTTGCTGAGACCTCTCATTTTGTGTAAACTAGCGCAGCTTCCCTGAGTTCAGTGTCTCAGTTCTGCTCCAGCTGAGGGCTGTTAACAGTCAGGGTTTCTGTAAGACTCTTTCCTGGAGGAGAGATTTCTATCTGGTCTGTTTGGACAGGAAAAATTTCCATGACTCTAAGAACGCTTTGAAAAGAACTGGGCAGAAAAAGGAGCAGATGCTGCAAAGTACATCAGAGAACAGTCCCAATGTTAACAAAGAGAGAGATTATTTACCACTAAAATGAGGAGGAAAGGTTTGTATCTTTACAAGATCTTGTCCCACTTAGGAGAGGCTAAAGAAAAGATAGGCATCTAGGAGGGCAATTATTGGTTAAAATGCTGGTTTATGACTACAAATTGTTTGAGGCTTTTTATTTAAATAAAAATCTTCTTTGGAAGTTTTTGCAATCACCCGCAATCCCACTGATGCAAAGCCTCTTCAAAGACTTAGTAATTAAAATGAAAAGGCTGTATGTTCCCATTGCCCCAACTCTGCAGTTTTTTGTTCTCAGAACATCACCCTACTTCTGAACAAAAACAGAGATTAATTTTTCTGTGTACCATCAAGACCATCTTCCTTGCTATGACAATGACTGGTCACCTTTGATCATCTCAGAGGGTATTTACAGAAACAGAAATAAAACTTAGTTGTCCTCATTGTCTTCTATCAAAGTAGGCAATGGAAAATTAAAAGACAAAAAAATGAACCTGCTAGGATTAATGATTTCAAATATTGGTAACAGCGGAAAACATACATTTCTTTGTAGAATTAAGAGTTTTGAGTACAATGCAGGCTTTATTTTTATTTTCCTGTGTGGTAAGACAAATACTGCACTGTATAAAGAAGTTCAAGCACCCTCTTCCCCTGAAAATAAAGTTCATAAATACAAGGTGTAGACTAAACATTCTTTTCTCTTGGGATGGGAACAAACCTGTGGGATTTGAGGCTGGAGAAAGGCGGAAGCCGAGTAGTATATATTTACCAGCCACTTCAAAACCACGAGACAGACACAAATGCATGCAGGCAGTAAAGGTCAGGTATGTTGTGCATGGATACTTGAGTCAAGAAGGAGAAGGTAGTGATAAAGGAGCTGCTGCTCTGTTTTGTTAGGACACCAGCACACACAAAGAGGACTGGTCTGGCCTAATGACTGTGAGTGGCCCCACAGTCATCCCACACATGTCACTAGATGTTTGCAATTGAGTGGACCCAATGTGGCCCTGACATAGGAGGCTCTAGGCTTCCCTGCTTCAGGAATGACCTCAGCATCCTCAGTTCAGTCTGGAAGACTATTCAGGATGAGCTAAGGCATGAAGGGAGGAAAAACTTGTTGAAAACCAAAAGAAAAGTCACATGAACTTAAAAGTTGGTACTTTTTAAAATAAATGTGCCATCATCTATATGAACTATCTGTTATATTGTGGCTATGAGGCACATTAAGCAACAGACATACTTCAGAAAGAAGAAAAAGATTTACTATTGCCACCAGGTTATCTTTTGATATTTTTGTTTGGTTTGGATTGTTCATTTGTTTCTTTGCTTGTTTTTAATGTGAAACTGTTCCTTATCCATCTGAGAAAACTTGCAGAAGTGGGAGGGAGGACTTTGAACAATTTTCTGAATTGTCCATCTGGCCATTAAAAAGATATCAGTGGGTTATTATTGCATTTGAATGCGAGACGAAACTGTAAAACCCAAAGACAATGTAAAGTGGGATCCCACAAGTCATCTGAGTGAGGAATTTGGAGCAAAATAGATGGAAAGTATCAGTGAAAAGGCTGTGGATCAGACCCTTGTTTTTGAGTGCTAACACTGGTGCCAGGACAGAACTATTTGTTATCAACTCTCCTGCTGGGATGCTTTAGGAAAATGTCATTTTGGTGTGGTTGCTGGGTATGCTAGACTGTAAATTACATAAAAGGAACTGAAAAAGTCAGTTTAAGCATTGTGGACTTTCATGTGCAAGGAAAAATGTCAAAGGAAATTTTGTAGCAAGAATGGGATTAAAGGGACAGTTCTGTAGAAATCCTTTCCCTTGTGAGCAGTCCTATTAACCTTTGAATTGTGGTGACACTTATACAAGGATCTGTTCTTCAGAGTGTGAGTAATCCCACACTTCTAATATGCAGCCTCACAAGGTTGTGTGTAGCCTAAAATGAGTAGTCCCAACAAAGTTTCCCAATAGGATCAAAACCAGATCCTTAGGAAGGAGTTCAGACCAGAAACATGACTTCTCTGAAGAACTTTTAATCTAAACTCCCTGTTGCAGGAGCTCTTATCAGAGAAATTTTGACAATGTCCATTGATTAATTTTCTCTTTTTTTATACCTTAAAGAGTAAATCGAAAGGTCATTTTTTATATTGACGTGCGAGGAGTTCTATTGATTCTCTTTTATGAGGCATTAATGAAATCTATAGAAGCCTAACAAGATTGTGTAGTTAACCTTGGCAAGATTGCCTGTTCTTTTTACATGTGCAGAAAAGGGAAAGTAGAATGTTCCAATTTGGCGGTTTAAATTATGTGGGAGTGAGTGAATTTTGCGGAATTAAATACCTCTTAGCACAGAAAAGAGAGCGTGATGTATCTATACTAACCCATTCACTCTGAAATGTGCTTAGCAGGGATTTTTTGGGGGAACACTTTGTTTTCCTGCTTAATAAAACCATATTTATCACTATGAAAACATGCAGAGAAGTCAATCACTCACTATGTGTGCCAGAAATGCCTTCCACAGTCACAACGGTGGTACATCAAGAGTCTGTCTCACTTTAAAAGAACAGGCAGGATTTATTCTGGAAATGTACCAAAATGGACCAATCTGTCTCAAAAATACGAAGCTGGGATCAATTTCGCAAAGTTAAAATATACAGTAGTCACACTTGAGCCAGTGTATTATTCTAGCAGAGGAAGAAATGTAAAGAGCTGGGGATATCTGTGGATTTTGCTTGGTAGAACATTAAATATGGTACATTGGATTTAAAAAATTATTCACTAACCTAAAAACTATGCATAATAAAATTTGGGATGAATTTCAGTGTATTGTTCTATTACTTTCTTAAACATACTTTCTTTTTATGTCACTTAAATTAATGAAGGCCATCTTGGCCATGAAATACAAAGCTCATGCCCCTGAGAAAGGATGCCTTTGCACAGTGAAAGCTCAGAAGCCTTTGAGTGAATGTTGTGCATTTTTATTTCCAGTAGGAAAAACATATTGAAGAGAGGCAAGTATAATTATCTCCATTTTAGATGGAAACCAGAGGAGCAGGAGGCAGGGCTGAGGAGCGAGCAGACACAGGAATTCCCCTCTGGTGGGCTCACAGAAAACATGGAAGTAATTTGTGGTATGAAAATGGCTGCTGGTGGTGTTTGTTTCCATGGAAAGACTATGGAGAATGTAGGAACTGGGTGCTGGATTTTTGCACTACGGTCTGATTTGTGTCCAGCCCAAATGCTGCTGGCCCAGCTCATCTTTGCCACTCATGCACACCGGTGGTCAGATACAGACACAGATGAAATTAAGAGTGGGGCTCCAAATGCCCGTTTGGAGAAGCCCTGTTGTGCTGAGCCATTGGTCCAGCTCTGCCAGTGCCTCTGAGAACCCGTCCTGCCCAATTTGCTCTATGGCATGTGGTTTACTCCAGCCTCCTTGCCCATGTGTGAGGTTCTGTGACTCTAGTGGGGCCCCTACATAGTTTTTCTGTTACTCACTCCCCTCGTAAAAACCTCCTTTTCTCCTCACCAGATGGACAATTCTTCCTAGAGGATTTCCAGCACTGTTTTAGCTGTGAAGGTGAGGGGACTCATCTGTGTCACTGTCCCTGTGCCCCACAGGGGCTGTGCTCAGGGGAAAGCTGTGCTGGGTTTCACGCGAAGCAGCCATGCTGCAATACTGCATCGTTCCAATCTGCACAGCTGCAAGTCCCTCATGGTCTTGGTGCAATTTCTCAAGAGAAGTGTCCTCTCTTCGTCCCTCTGCCAGGCACCACTTGTATTTGAAGAGGGCAGACTTGGCTGGAGATGGTGGGTGGTCTGGGGCTGGTGGAGGGGCATTAGATAGCACTAATCAAGACTTTGCCTGTGTCCAGAGGGTGAATGGCTTTCCTTCCCAGTCTGGAGCTCCTGTCTGCTTCAGGACACTGCAAAATAAGTCCGTAAAGAGACACATCCCAAAACACAGAACTGGTCTGTGGCTCAGCTCTCGCACTTTTATTAGCTGTCATGAAACTGCGGGCTGGATGTTGCTGCCTTTCTCAGTGCAGGAAACAGGTACAAGGCAGTTCTCCCTTACGTATTTTTTAAGTCATAGTATGTGTTCTGTTTTCTGGTTTATGTTTTGAGTAGTGACCATTCAGGCTCTGGTGGTTATGAAATTGTGTCTGTACTGGATGACAGTGGAGACCTGCAGTACATTAGAGTCTCTTTATTTCCTCCTTTGGAAGGAATACCTAGAAAATCCATTGATTGAGTCTCCCCATGGGAGCACCCCCAGGAAAGAGCTGGAGTAACCTTCTGAGATATTGTACAAAAACTGCAGGGTTACCTGAAATGTCTAAAATGCATTGCAGGATGTAAGTGAATCCAAGAGAGTACAGGCAAACATGTTACCTTTTTTGTTTTCATGTGTAAATAGCACAAAGCATAGGGGGTTGGTTATTTTCCTTTTAATGGAACATTTTGGTTAAACTTCTTTGCATTCGCACATGTCAATACATGAATAGATCTATATATTTGAAAGTTGAAAACAAGTTGATGGCTACTAGTATTTGTTTTCTGTCCACTTCATATAAGCTGCAGAATTTTTTTATTTATTGATCAAAAGAAGATTTAGGGATAAAGGATGCCGAGAAGTATTTGGATCCCGGCACTCCAGAAATAATAAAAGGTGGAAGCACAATTGTATACACTATCTTCAACTTCATTTCCAGGCAGTACATGTTCAGGAAAACAGACACTCCCTGTTTTGTAACACAAAACAGTGAAAAAAAGACTTGAGAGAGAACTTCAGTGACAGAGAGACAAAAATATGAATGGATGGATACAAACATGAAGAGAGATAGTTGGGATTAATCAATACTTTGCAAACATAGTACGTGCTCCAGAAATGTCTACTTTTTCTTCCTGGGGTGTGCGATGGCTTTGGTGGCCAGGCTGGGGAGTAGGAGAGGCAGTGCTGAGGTGTCTATAAATGCTTCTACACAATCCAGCTGACAAAAAGAATGAGTGCAAACAAAGCTGTCAGTGCCTCACAGCACCAGTCAAAAGTAGGAGCACGCAACAGTCCGATGGGGAGTCATTTGGCTCCCTGGGCACGGCCAGGATTGCTGTCCTGGTGACTGACTCAGCTTCCTTTGTTCCTGGGCTGCACACAGCAAGCTCTGTGTGCCTGCAGGTGAACACACTTGCCAAACATCTGTGCCAGGTGCTGCTGATGTGTCTGTCAGGAAGAGAAGAGCTGTTATGAGGCCTTTGCCATGTGTTGCTGTCTAGCCCTCTGGCTCCCACGGTTTGCCCAGCTGAGCGATTTATGATGTGGAAAAAGGATAACATATATCAAAGGGGAAAAATAACTACTGACCCATGGGTGCTCCTCTTAAAGGAGTTTGTGTGGCTTCTCTAACAGGCATTGTGCTTCGATCCCACGGTAGAGCTGGGCAAAACCATGAACTGTTTCTGAAAGTCTTGGCCCTGCCCTCTGGATGGGTTACACCTATCCCCCAACTCCACTGGCTCCTGCCACTCAGCAGCACTTCCATCGGTCTGTAAATCCATTAACGTTCATAAACTCTTATCTGCAGTTTGGCATTTATTGCTTTATGGAAGTTAAGAGGTGATGAGCTTTGTTACAAGCCTGGCTGTTTCTATGGTTCCTTTGATGCTGAGGGCTTCTCTGGACAGGGTAGAACTGGTGACTTCTCCAGGCTAAGTGAGATTTCTGCCTGCTCTTGAATTTGAGGATATCTTTGTTACTACCTTATAATATACCTTTGGGTCCACATGGGTTTTTGAAGCCCAGACATGACGATTTCCTGCACAGAAGCACCACTGGTGTGCAGCAGTACTGGCACCAAATATGCTTTAAGAGGCAAGTCACATTCCTCCCAAGTTCAGAAGCTGGGGTTACAGCCTGGATAAGACATGTCCTAAGCACTCACACTCGTTTGACTAGTCTGGGAAGGAAAATGAACTCCCTACAACTACAGCCCAGAATGCAACATATTTTGGACAACTGGACAAAAAACACCCTTGCTTTTAGGAAGCGTGGAACAAAAGTTCAAGCTTTGTTCAAATCACTATTAGCTACAAAATGTGACTTGTTGCAGTGGCTTTTAAAGTATCCTTGGCTTTCTAGCTGTGTTTCATGCTCTGGGCATTTCACTCAAAAGCATCCCTTGCCCATGCATGAATCATTCCCCCTTTTTCCTTTCCTCTACGTGGCAATTCGCAGGCTTCGTGTAACAATGTGAGTTATGCACAGTCGTCAAGACACCCTGATGATCAAATCCTGCAGGAACTGCCTCAGGTACTCGTATCTGTCACAATTGTAGCAGGCCTTTTCTGTAATAAGCTGCATGACGCTTCTGGGGGAGGCCAGCTGAGCCCTGCACCTTCTGCAGAAGGTCACACAAACCAAAAATCTCTGCTTTGCAGAACAAGTCTCTCTTGACGTGGTTCACTACTTTGCTGTTCAGACGTGGAGGGGTGGTTCTCAGTGTCACAGTAAAGTGAATTATGTTGTAATTTGCACTGCAGGGATAACCTGTGCTAGACACTTCTGCAACTGCTGGCTGGAGAAATGGGGCTTGCTTTGGGCCGAGATGTGGTTGGAGTTTTGGTACATGGTGTATTTCTGCTGCTTGTGTGCAAACAACTGGGCAGGCGTTTCCAACTGGAGTTCATCCTCTGGTATTCACTGAACACTGAATTCAAAAATTAGTGATGTAATGTATTCAAAATAACTTTTGTGCCTTTTCTTTGTGGTTATTTTTTCTGGTATTGGCTTTGCCTGGCACAGGATGAGTTCCTTCTTATTTTTTCTCCATTTCTTCCAAATCAGAAAGCTATATAACCTATGGATTATATATGGATATATATATATATAATAATCCAATATATAGATATTAGATTATTTCTTCCAAAAGCTGTAACAAGTACAGAACAAAATGAAAGGAGAAGACTGATAGAGTTGCATTCACCTTGTCCACCCTTTGATTGCCCTTCAAGTAGCCTGACTAGGACTTCTACACAGAGACATAGTCTTACTCTGTACCTGTACAAAACATTCGTAGGGTTAAAATGTTCGGGACTGCCTTTTATTTGTCTGTTGCATTCAAGGTCAGATTATCGAAGAATTTAAACTGCTGATGAAAGCAGCAGAAAATGGAGTTGCATTATATTATGTTGTCCTGAGGACATTCCATTCTCTTTGGTGTAATACTGTAATTTTTAATGGATGGAGAGTGACTTACACACCACTTATGACTTTTTTAAGACATTCTAGTTGGACTTCAGTGTCAATGAGATTTGGTATGGGTCCTTTGCCTACGTTTGAATTAAATTCAGGAATGCCATTCATTTGCACAGGGTAGGCAAAATCATTGAAGGTTTTGTTCTTTTCTTAAATGTATTTTATTATATAGTTTACCACTCTAAATCTTGCTTTGATATTGGGATTATTGAAAATACTTCTTAAAAGGCTGTTTTCAAATCCAGTGCATAATAAATCTGCTTCAGCCATTTAATATATAGTGCAGTACATTATACTGCAAATAAAGCTGCTTCACTTAATTTATACATGGTAGGGCAAATGCATGAGCTGGGAAACTGGAATCATGTATCTAATACAACTGCCCACTTCTGGTCACGTGGAGACACTGAGCTTTCCATATCCAGACTTTGTCTTTCTGTGGAATATTCTGAGGTGTTGTATTAGTCAGTCAATTATGTATTGACAACATCTTAAAACTCAAGCACAGGAAGGATATGGACCTGTTCAAATGAATCCAGAGGAGGGGCACTGAGTTGACCATAGGAATGGAGCACCCCTCCTATGAGGACAGGCTGAGAGGATTGGGTTTGTTCAGCCTGGAAAAGATAAAGCTCAGGGCTGACCTAATTGTGGCCTTTCAGTACCTGAAGAACGCCTACAAGGATGATGGAAAAGGTATTTTCACAAGGACTTGTGAAAGGATAGGACAAGGAATAATGGCTTTAAACTGTTTTATATTAGGAAGAAATTCTTTACTGTGAGGGTGGTGAGCCGCTGGAACAGGCTGCCCAGAGAAGCTGTGGATGCCCCATGCCTGGAAGTGTTCAAGACCAGGATGGATGGGGCTTTGAGCAACCTTGTTTAGTAAAAGGTGTCCCTGCCCATGGCAGGAGGGTTGGAACCAGATGATCTTTAAGGTCCCTTCCAACCCAAGTCATTCTGTTATTCTACGAAAAATGTTAAAAAAATGTCCCTAACAAATGCAACTTTGTTTCAAGGAAAAGCATGAAAAAGATGCAGCAGAACAGGCAGGGTATCTGTTGTGGTGAGCAATGAGCCATACTTGGTAATAACTTTGCAATCTGGAATATTAAATGAAGTCTTCAGACAACCTGGGTCTCCAAAACATACTCCAGAACAGACAGAGAGGGTATACCAGGATATGCCAGCACTTTTGTCTGTCTTAACCTCTTGCAGCCGTTTCGGTAGTTTTGTTTGCATACGTACTTTAATTAATCTAATATTTGCCTGTTTTATTGGCATCATCCCTGATGCAAGAAAAAAACCTGCTACTTTTTAAAGTTCAGGAAAGTCTTCATTTGTGCATGCTGATACTCAAGGCTTCGTTGGCAAGTAAAGAGTGGTGTGGAAACCAGATCTGGGAGGCAAAGCTCTCCAAGTAATTTTAAGTCTCCCAGCAAAAATAATTCTGCTGTTGGCTTGCTCTCTGGCTACAAAAATATGTGCAGGCAACTTTGGGATGTTGTATAAATTATTTTGTATGTGGATTTGACCAATGCAAGCATGTAATTGAGAACTGGCATGTTTCCTTCCTTTTTTAGAAGATGTGCTGCTAGGGTTTGCTCTCTGCTTTGTGTTTAGACAATAAAATGTCCCTTGTAGTTGTCTGTTCTCACTACTTCCCAAGCATAAAACAAATGAAAGCAGAAATACATTAAAGCATGTGAAATTTGCTCCAGCATAACCTCAGCATTTCCTTCCAATTTTTTCTTCTTCCTATGACTGTGAAATAATTTTCAAGAGTTTTTTCTCTGCCTTGCTCCCTATCTCCTTCTGCCCCTCACTTCTTCCCAGTATTCTGGGTTTAAATGTGATTTTTTTTTTTTTGGAGTTTCTCAAACCTTCAGTTAATTTGCATGCTTTTCACTGCCATATTTTGTTTCTGCACATCATTTTGAAGGGTGGTCACAGCAACAGGTTTACCTCTGGCAGTGGCCCTGCACATGAGGAGACCAGCCTATCTTAAAAAGAACCCATCCCCAGAAACCCATTTTAAAGAGCTTCTGGCTGAATTCTGCAGACTATTTTCAGAGGCTGTCCCAGCAGCCATCCAAATATTTCCTTGCTTCTCTGGATGCTGTTGATAAGGTTGGTGCTGTCATTAGTTGTAATGGTTTTTATCTCCCAGAGCAAACAGAGGCGTTAATGCGGATTAGCGTATTTGTCAGTGTCTCACTTAGCTTTAGTTTCTGTGATTCCTTTGGTCATCCTCACCACTATTTTTCAGCATCTGCATAAGGTAGCACTGAAATTATTTGTGATTCCATAAAGTCTGTTGGGTTGTGGCATGACTGATCATTTGTCTGAAGATTTGTATTTAAGATGTATTGCATATCTAGGGGTGTCAGCAGCATACTTATGATTTACTGTTTTCTAGCGCTAGGAAGCGGGAATGGCTCTTAATATTTTGTTTGCCTTGCCAGGTGAAATGGTATATTGCCAACACAAAGACTTTGGGAGGAAAGTGTACATAAAAATTTTCCATGAAAATAACTCCATGAATACTGGCAAAAACAGCAAACATAGATGGATAATACTCAGATTGGATTGTAAATAAAACTAAGAAAGAAATAAGACCATTTATAAGTTGTAAAGAAGAACATGATAATTCATGTTTTGTCACTACTTTGTCTTCTGGCTGCTGTTTTTCAGCACTAATCAGGATTGTTGTGGTTATTTTGAAATGCACCTTTGAGTTATTGGGTTTCAGGAAACATAAATCTCAACAGCTTTGTTATCACCTTTGACTTACACTGCACATAAAAGTCAGATTTGTCTTGAGAAACAAGTTAAAAGGAACATCAGTAGTAGCCTGGGGCAGTAAAGTTGAGAAGTTTTGTGAAGGAGGCTCATACCTGCAGCAGGGGGGATAGTGTGAAGTGGAGGAAGGACATGGTGGGGGTCAAACCCTGTCTCCACAGCAGGCTGTGGAAAGACCTCCATTAGCATTGTCAGGGATGGGAGTTCACCTTGACACTACCTTTTCAGAGAACACCAACGGGAAGCTACAAGTGAACCAGCCTGTGCAGGACTTTTTCGCAACACTCTCCTATTATTAATACCCACAACCAAAGCATCTGTTTCAATGGCAGAGTACTGTTTGCCTTTCAGAACAGGATGGAAAGGGCCGATTTTCAGCTTGTTTGAATCTGTACTGCAGAGAGCCCAGGAGAATATCAGAGGAGAGACAAAAGCAACTGAAACGTGCTAGTGCAGTCTCCCAGTCTAGCTGTAACACTTTCTGCCACTTCATTCTGCCTCTATCATCTGATTAGGCATTTTACCTGAGCATAGAGTATTCTTTTATAATTGCAAATATTTGTTTAGACAAAAATACCTGAACATTTAAAATCTCTCTTAGGGAGAAAAAACAGTAAAATCTGTGAGACTTCAAACAAAGCTTTTCTTTCTGCAAGTGGGGGTGTGTGTGTGTGTGTGTGCATGTGTGAAGAAAGAGAGTAAGTTAGAAGGAGAGAGTGGTTCCTTCCTGCTCAGAGTATCTAAAGGGGTGATAAGTGGTGGAGGCTGTGGAGTGCTTCAGCTCTTGGGGTTGAGCACACGCAGTGTTTCTGGAGTGACTGTCAGTGGTGATGGCCAGACCCATCAGAGAGGAGCTTAGGTTGGCTGTCTCCCCCTTGGAGAGCAAGCACAGCCAGAGCCTCCCTCTGGTATTTTATCAGTGCCTGTATGAGGAATGCCGGCTCACGCTGAGTAACAACTCATCCGCTATCTCGCTTGAGGTTTTCTTTCCCCTTTAAGTCAAGGAGAATCAGCTCTCAGAGAGTAGATAGCATGTGATTTCAGCCAATGCAGTCACTAACATCTTCAGATGTTTTATAGTCCCTTGCATCAGTTTCACAATGAAATTCCTCTCTTTGTTGCTCATAATTTCTCTTATTTTCAGTTAAATCTATGCTCTAATGGATACCTCCCTTGTAAGGTGGTGAACTACTCAATGTTAGCAGTCTGGGACAAACATTTACCGTCTGACAGCTCTGTGTGAAGTTTGTGGGATTTCATAAACTGGCTTCAGTAAAAACAAAATTGACTGTGTAAGAAACATTTACCTACAGAAGCTTAATGTCAAACAAGGAGTCAGGGAAATAGGTATTTTTTATGTGCGACATCACAAACCAGGATATACTTGTACATTAGAAATAAGGATAGAAGTCTTACAATCCTGCCTGCCTGCTGAAGTTTGGGAATGAAAAGGAGTTGGGGATTCAGCTGTGAGTGTATGGTAAATGCTGGAATCAGTAATTTTCAAGCCTTCACTAGGCATTAAGTCTCAAAGCTTGGAAGCAGATCTGCATGACTCAGTTGAATAAATGTGTTTGACACAGAAGACAAATATTGTACTCAGTAGAGCAATTTTGAAGTCTAATGCTCTCCTCTCCCAACTAATTCTAAGGCTTAATTACTGAATACCAATATCATATAATTCACAAATAATTCCCTGGCTGCCTTTTGTTCACTTGTGCCTTTAGTACTGTATTATCAAATACCAGAAGATTATCAGATAGCATGATGGGTTTGCAGATGCTCTGCAGTGCCAAAAAATATCCGAATGCAATGACTTGCCAATTCACAAAGTGGTGTTTTACTGGCTCCACAGGAATATTATTCCACTCTTTGGTTTTCCAAGTCTGATTTACATGTGGAAATAAAACCTTCCCTTCGTAATACTATTAATCTCCCAAATCTGAGAGGCAGACAGACTGAGTTTCCTTTGTCTTCATTCAAGAAAATACATGTTTTGCCTGTATATCTTACAGCTTAGTTATCTGCCAGCAGGTTATTATAGTGCTGGGAAATAGGAGGAAAGAAAGCCTTTCTGCACGGACAGGCTTCTGCCCACATATCAACAACTGCAGCTCTACTGACTTTATATTGCATGTTTTTCCAGGAGGGCCCTATTTGGTCCCCTGTAACAGCTTGAGAAGACTTTTTTTTTTTTTTTACATTAGTTTCTTGAAAAGCTGAGATTTCATATGAGACCTTTTGAGTGTCAGTTTTCACTTAGTTGAAATACTGTACACAAAAGGACATAAAAGCAATATATCTGGCACTGGAAATTGCTAGAATTGATTTTTGTACCATGAATTGATATTATTTTTAGCAATAATCATATTACATTATTGCATCTAGAGATTTGATAGATGTGTGCAGTTTTTTCTCCCTTTAATGAAAAGGTGTCAGTCAGAAACTTTTAGCATTCCTGTGCTCAATGTCAAAAATAACACTGTGAGAAGGACTGGGATTTTCATTGTGAATATACACCTCATCATTAGATAGAGCAACTCAAATATTTCATCTGACAAAGCTAAAGGCATGAAAACTGAACTGCTACAAAGCCCTTGGGAAGCAGCAAAATGGTTCAGATTTTGCTGGGCACTTACAGTCTCACCTGATAATTGCCCACTCTCAGGGAGAGAAGCTTTCCACCTTTACAATCTTTTGATCTTGGAGAGGTGCATGAAGGCTTCATGGAAGGTCTTAGGTCCTGTTAGGTTTTTAACATATAAATGAAAAATTTGAGTGGAAGCTCAGTTTAGTTTTGGCTCTCAGGTTTCTTGGGCCAAGCAGGTGAGTTCAGAATAGTCTTCGTTGTTTTCCAAGTTCCTGGCCTAGATCTGTTCCTGAAGTGGAGTGACTTGAATCCCCCTGAAATACCACATATGTCAGCCGCAAGAGGAGTAATATAATGGTAAGTGTTGCCAGCCTGCCCAACAAAGGTGGAACTTTCTTTGCATAGACTTTTCTCCACTGTTTGGCTTTTGGTACTGAAGGAGGTGGCAGCAGCTCCAAGTGTCACCTCAAGCATCAGCAATCAGTGAGAGCAGCAGCTTGAGGCTTTCGGCATGTGAGGTGCCACCGAAGTCAGCGCTAGCAGGGCTGCAAGTTCTCTGTCACCAAATGTGAAGCCACATGCCCTTTGGAGCTGATTCAAGGCTGTTGGGTGCTAGGCATGGCTGTGACTGCAGCACAGTGCCTTGCATGAGGGCACCGGGGTGATGAGGTTAGAGAGTGGTAGGACTACAGACAAAGCTGTTTGAGGGAGTTAAGAAAATAAATTACACTGTTTGTACTGTGACGTTGGGTTGGCAGCCATGGCTTTGCACAAGGTTTCAGTCTCATTTCCCCTAGGATGGGTCTGCACAGGACACAGGCTGTCACATAAGGAGGAGGAGTCTTCCTGCGCCTTCTGCCGTGGGTCCAGGCAGATGGCCACGTCCTTCCACAGCTTTCTGGGAAACTTTATCAGAAGAACAGAGCTTATTGCAGCATGAAGAGCAGTGGAATAGGGCTTCAGAAACACCAGACACAGTCCTGCCCATTTAGAGCAAGGTGAGACAGCACAGGCTCAGGAATTGCACACAGGCACTGGGGCTGGGCTGGGCTAAGCCCAGAACTCAAGCACCAAGAGCAAGTGTTGAGTTAACCCTCTGAAAAGATACACTTTTAATGGTGCTGCCACAGTGTAAAGTGCAGCAGCAGGGTGTCTCAGAGAAGCCTTGTATTGCTCCTGACCACGTGTGATCTGTCTGTGGATGAACAAAGGGTGTTGGTTTCTAGGGCTATCTATCCATTACTTCAGACAAACACATGTGGGGCTTGGAGGAGAAGGATGTTAGAGCAGCAATTACGTGAGGTATTAAGGAGCCACAGCTGGCCACTTAGCCTGTCATTAACGACCATTGCTATGCTCGAGTCAGGAAACACTAGAAATCTGCCGAGGAGGCCTGAATTAGCAAAATGTGAGGACAGTTTTGAGATCAGATGTTCGACGGATTAATTAACTTTTGGAAAAAAACCCTCCTGATAGATCCGTGCTGAGTCTTTGAGACTTCAGGATCAGGACTGCCAAAGAGCGGGATGTGATCCTGGGGCTGTGGTGTGGCAGGAGCCATAGCCATGTAACCTCCCCTCTGCTCCAACAGAGCCTGCTGCAGATGCCCGGCTGCAAAGCCAGTGTTGGAAATGCTTGAGGAAAACATAGGGTCTGAGCTGGAGTTTGCAGAGATAATGCATAAGTTTTGAATGCTGAGGAGTGTGCATCCATAGCAAAGCTGGCACAGTATGTTGAATCCTGCTTTTATTTGTGGTTTTGTACCCTCTAATGGCTTCATGCCCCCGCTTTAACATGAAGATCCTTTTTACCTTGCTACCTCCAGAAGCTGCCATGGAGCTGAGTTCTTTGAGCCTTGAAGTTTTCAGCCTCAGTAGAGGCTGAAGAACCACCTGCATATAAAGTACAGTTGAAGGAGCACAGTAGTGTTCTACTAAAGCAGCACGTCATGCACCTTAATAGTCCTGTAGCACCAGTCCCTAGAAAGAAAGAAATAGCCAGAGTTAGTGATTTCTTTTTCCTTTTTTTTTGTTTCCTGGGGTCGAGGAGGGGGAGTAGGACAGGGATTTTGCCCCTTATTTTAGAGAAAGAGAAGCATTTAAGAATGGGTACTTAGAGAGTACTTTGTAAGCAGAAGACTTCTTCAGCCACTTTCCCTCTGATTCAGTGTTATTGCAATGTGTGGGACTCCCGTGGCTGTCACTGCCACATAATGCAATGAGTGACAAACACTACTTAGCATACTGAATGGGGCACTGTCCCTAGCTTACTCCACCTAATGCCCCCACTGAAACGTATAAATAGATTAAGAGGGAAAATTCAATAATTCCTCCATTCTCCCACCAGAGCAATACACATTACATGTTCCTTGCCATCTAATTGCATTACATGGCAGGGATGCAATAAACGTTTAATGGCAGTCACAGTCATCTGTCACTTCCCTTTAGGTTGGTAATGTTCAATATGATTTACATGCTTAATGCTGAACATTTTCAGGGGGAGGGAGGAAGGTATGAATAACCCATACCAAAGAAATTGTGGTTTTAGCTAAAGTATTTTCTTTAATTACTTAAGGAAAAAGAAGAGATTGAGTGCCCAGTACTCCTGAGATACCTTAATTAATGCCTCATGAAATCAGAATGGGACATTAAAAGTCTTGGTCCTGATTTACCCCCGGTGGTACTGTAATTTTGCACAGGTATAATGCCACAGAAATGAAACAGGAGCCACACCAATGGATTAAATGCAAATAATTGGACATGTTTAGGGAAAAATGCTTGACTCCCACTCTAGCTTGTTACTTAGACATCTTCATACATCAGTGCATTTCAGAGGGAGGTGCAGTGGGTATATATGGGTCTGATGTATGTATATATTTCAGGATATAGTGAATTGGTCTATATGGTCAATTTTCTATTAGTTTCAAGAGAAACAGGGTGGTTCCATCATAATAGTCTGTAAAAACATGGATGCCATGAAATACATTGTTCACGTTGAACACTGTAATGAAAAAGCTACAAATCCCTGTGGACACGTTAATATTAAATTATGTTACTCCCTCCCCAGACAAGTTTGGGGGAAGATGTGCAGCTACACTTCCCATAAAACTGCTCTGCTTTGCCTGTGCAGAGTTTTACCATGTGATGAGTAACACGTTCCACATCCAGTGGCAAACCTGTTTCTAAACAGGAGGAACAAAAGTTTTCACATAGTTTTTCTTGTAGCAGCATTGAGACCTGTGCTGTTGAATATGTTGGTCATTGGCTGTTTGAACAAAGTTAAACCACTGCTTCAAAAAGTGTCCTCTTCACACCAATGGTTTCTGAATTTTACTAGAGAGGCATGAAATGTAAAAAAAAAAAAAAAAATAAAATCCCAGTGTAGGTTAGAAGAAAGCATAAATCAGACACAATAGCAAAATTAATGTGTATTAGGGAAAAGTTAAGAGAGTAGGAAGGCACGGGCTTACTCTAGACAGACCACCAGCAAGTCATCATCTGGTGAAAACTTTCAGCCAGTGTGAATTTGAGCCGAACAGTAGCCTGCAGGTGACACTCTCTGTAGCCCATTAAAAGTCTCTTGAGGCTTGTAATCCTGCAGCTGAGCCCTTTTCTTACTCTTTCTGAGAGCTTGCCTCACATTTAGATTTGCTTTGCTTTGCTGTGCTTGTGGCTTGCAAGAAAACTGGGGAGCAACTGTGCTCTGCTACCGCACTGTGGTTCCCCAGCAGTCAGGCAGTTTCTCTTTTCCTGTGGATCCCTAGAAGGATTGCTCTAATGTTTTGTCTCTTAATTTTGGTTTTGTGCTATGTAGGGGAAAGGAAGGGGAGTGGGTTTTAGTTTTCTTGTCTGTTAGAAAATAAGAGTTGGGGTTCTTGGGATCTTTCACAAAAGGATGGGATTAGCTGAAGAGAAATCCAGCTCTGAACTACCCTGTATTACAAAGAGCTCCTAGAAATTGTGCTCAGTCCGGATGAGACACAATGTGTGTGTGCGTGTGCAGAGATTCACGTATTGATAACCTCACGTCTGTAGTTTGCCAGCGAGTTACCTGCTGGACAGTGCTCCGGGCTTTTGCTAATTTGACAAGGTCACTTCATGTGGCACTATCTGCAATGCAAACAATTACCAAAGGTGGCAAGGCAGCTTTTCTTCTATGAATCACTAAATCATTAACTTCTGTGTCACTGAAAAGGTATCCTAGCTACTGTTTGTGTCCTTCTCAATCAATATCCCCAGACAGAGTATCCATGTCCTTTATCCCCCACAGGAATGACTAAACCTCTCCAGCAGCTCCGAATCACTCAGCTAATGGGCAGGGGAGCACAGACCTTAATTGTCCCTGACACCAACACAGCCGCTTCTCTGCTTTGCATATCAATCCTGTACATCTCTGTCAGCGCAGAGGCCAACTGAGTTATGGGAGCGCTCGGGCTGCTCTCCGAGCTCACTGGTGACTGACTCCCAGTCAGCTTCGCGGCGCACTGACTCCACAATGCTGACGCACCTAGGGTGCTCACACCCTGATGAAAGCAGGCCCTCGTTGTTCAGGCTGAATGCATCCCGCTGCTGCGCAGCTGCGCGGTGCCAGCCCGGCGATGTGCCCCTGGTGTCCAGCTGGGGGGTGCGGGTCGGTGCCGGGAGCTTTGCCAGGCGGGGAAGGGAGAGGAGGAAGCGGCGCGCCCCGGGCGGCGGCACCCGCGGGAATGGTGCCCGCGCCCTCTGGCGGCCGCCCTGGGCAGCGCGGGCCCGCCGGGGCCGGGACGGGCGGCGTCAGGAGCGGCGGGTTTCCTTGGAAGCTCCGTCCTTTGTGCTGTGCCAACCTCCTAATGCAGCTTTGGTGCTGAGAAACGCTCTAAACCTCTAAAGTATTTTAATGCTTACACTAGATCCCCGCGAAACTACCTCCGCGACAGTCAAAAATGAAGATTACAGCTATGGCGGTCAGTCCCTTGCATTCAGTGCACCAGAGCTTTTAAAAACCTGGAAAAAACAGTAGTGGCTGAAGTTTTGATTGTGTTATTTTTGCATGTACACTTTGGACTCATCCATGTGGATGTTTTAGTTGAAATTTCTAGTCATCTTTCACAATGAAAAAAACCCCAACTCTTAGTTATTAATTTTGTATTTCACATTCTGGGGTATGTCTTGTAAATTTTTAAAAGAAGTTAAGGTACTCACATGGTCCCAACAACTGCAAAACTCCAGGTCTTTTCTTTATAGTAAGAGGAATGCAGTAATTTCTGGTGCTAAGAGCACCTACGAGTGTGGATGTGACTGCTTGACTGATGTACTGAATTCAGGGATGGCAGAGCAGGAATGAATTCTACACAATCCCTTGCTGTCCACTTAAACATAAGTACATGCTTTTATTTAATTTTCTGCTAATGAGATGAAATTTTACTTAACTGAAAAGATTGCAAGAATTACTGCCTGTCTGTGCAATTGGGATTTTGTGGCCTGAGATGTTGGAAGGTTTGTTTTTACAAGTAGCAGGTCTTTGAGAAATATTCCCATACAACTAATATCAGAAAAATATTTTGAGGGTGTATCTGTATAGACAGTGTAAA
This sequence comes from Corvus kubaryi, assembly GCF_017639235.1. Classification (NCBI taxonomy): domain Eukaryota; kingdom Metazoa; phylum Chordata; class Aves; order Passeriformes; family Corvidae; genus Corvus; species Corvus kubaryi. The sequence continues at coordinate 11,159,019 of NW_024582059.1, forward strand.
AATTTGTCTTTTTCATCCTGTCTGATATTCAGCAGAGAGCAATGTATGATTTAACCCAAGGCAGCTGTCCCAGTGCCAACCCCTCCTACCCTCACTGCAGTCAGTGCTGGACCACAAGAAAACTTCTGCCATGGGGGCATATGGTGCTCCCAAAATATACAGTAGTTTGGTCCCTGCAAATCTGCCCTTTCTCCCCACCCCTCTGGCTTTGCTTTCTCGGGAAGTGTCTGTGTTCATGGGTGAGTGTGGGGAGATCTCTGCTCTTACATGCTGGTTTGAATATTCAGGCTGGTTTGTTATTGTGCTTCAGGCCTCGTTAGAAGTTTTGAGAGAAGCGTGTGCACATAGATATAGTCATGAACACATTTATTATTTGCAAATTTACACTTAACTTCGGATATTAAATATACAAATGGGAACAGCCTGTACCAGTACTACTGAACTGCCTGAAATATTCATTTCAGTTAGGTCTTGCAGTGATGTAAATTGCTGTAACTGCATTCAAGTCAACGTTACCGTGCAATTTAGAGCAATTTGAAAATCTGTCCGCAGTAGATATTATTTGTTAATAATTTGGAGAGCGAGTTTTATTTATTCCTTTGAGGAAGAACTCTGAGAAGCATAGATTTAAAAGCAAAGTGAAACTATATATCACTAATTTTATGTATAATGCATAGTTTGGGAGCATATACCACAAACCAATCTACAAACTCTAGGCCCTGGAAATATTCTTTGAAAAAAAAATAACAAACCCAAGCACATTTCCATAGCATATAAAGGGTGACTTCATCAAAAATAATAAAGTTTTATAAGCTGTTTTCATAGGCATAGAGGACTGTGTTTGGAAAAGTATTGAGGAGCGTTGGGTGGATTTCACTCAGCATTTCCTGTTGACTTGTTAGCCCAGACGGGGAGACTCAGAAGTGGAAAAGGATTCTTAGCATGGCTCCTGATGGAACTGTTGTAGGAGTGATGTGTCAGTCCCCCGTCAGAGAAAGACACTCATTTCTTCTGCTCATTCCAGATGCTCCTGGAGATAGTGTATATATATGTACACACACATATATATATATATATATATACACACACAGGTTTATATTTATAGACCGCTATACAATAATGAGGCATGCACAAATTTAGGAAGTAATTTCCATCCTACTGCAGTGAAAATAGAATTTCCTTATTGGCACCATGCTGATACTATGCTTTGGATGCAATACTGGCAAGTGCTCAAGGCTTTGCACCCTTAAAGAAAGAAGTTGGTTCTTCCCTTTCCACCACAAGGCAGAGGAAATGTCACTGTCCCTCTTTTATGGCAGGAGGCCCCAGCTTGGATTCATGTGAAATGTCACATGGAGCACTCACAGCAGAGCAAGACTCACTGTTCAGGAGCTTTAGGGACATGTGCAGGGAGGAAACTACAGGCCCAGGGCTTGGCAAGGCAGGGGTGAAGTGCTTCAGCCAACAAGGAAGCTGGTGCTCAAAATCTGAAAGTTCCCTGGGAGTTTTGTGGCTGTGCCATGCAGGCAGGATGCTGGGTTTGAAGGTCTTACTGTAATGATTTGGGGATGGGAGACTTGGCTTTTCAGACCCTCTCAGCCTTGAGCGAGTGTGCTTTTGCTATGCTGCTCTATCATTGCCTGCTCAGCAGTAGCCATGGGAGTCAGCTGCTTGGTCCTCTGAGTGTTCTGCTTTCTTGTAATGTATTCCTAAATTGCTTCAAAGTTTATTTGTAGCTGTAATAGCCTGGGTTATCCTAATTTCTGTCTGCATGTTTGTAAAATCATATGTCAGCAGCCATCAACATTTGAAATCATTGTATCAATTACATCCCTTTGATGCTGGTAAAGGCTGTTTAAGAATAAAATAACAACCCTGCTCTTACTGCAATAAAAGTTTCCCCAAAACTGGTTTATACCATCATCACTCATTCAGTATGCTTGAAAACATTTTGTATAATGCTATTAGAGTGACTTTCCAGTGAACAATACAAGTTAATATTGATTTTAATACACACAAATGATTCCTTTAATCCCCAAATGCTTAATGAAAATTTTAGTGTAGTCTTACGAAAGCATTCATGGATGTGAGCTGGATAGCAGGCAAAGAACAGTAGAATCTTCCATTCCAGAATACAACCTGATGCATGGCATACTTCTTTATCTTACCTATCCCTCCCGGTAAACAGATTCACGGCTCCATAAATATTTGATATGGTCTCCTTTTTCCCCCCTTATTTTCTTTCTTTTTTTTGTTTTTTTTCCTCCCAAAGATTACTGAAGTGTGTTTTTAAGGCTGTCTCTGCACTGGGAAAAGTCATAAACAAATTCCCAAGTCTAGCAGTGATAGAAGTCTCAGGACTGACAATGCTTTGTACTCAGACCTATTTTTAGCACCACTTCTGAGTAATGAAATCCAGCAGCCTTGAGTAGCAATGGGGATTTGTCCATCTGACCTCATCCCCTAGTCTTGTTTCAACTGTTTTAATTTCTGCTTCTATATGAACTGTGTTCCCAGCAAGCTGAGGGGTGAGACATGGAGAAAGGAGAGCTGTAGCTCATGATGAGAAGTGCTAACAGAATTGGTTGATTTGTTGGATCTTTTTAAAATCAGAGATCTGAAATCATGCTTCCACTGTAAAAGTGGAAAGCCAAAGAAGAGGTTTGGGTAAATTAAAGAAATAAAGAAAGAGGGCTCAGAGGGAGATTGGAAGAAGAGGTATGTGAGGGTCATGCTGGGAGGATGGAGATTCCACCTTCCAGCCCGTATTCGCACAGATCAGCTTGGCCAACTGGGAAAAGAGACCCTCCACTGACCCTTGCCCTCCTGTCTGCAGCTGGAGATTTTGTAACATCTGTATAAGCTATAGACTCCTACATGCAAAGAACTCATATGAGGTTGAAAAACTGTTTTACTTGAAAGCCACCTAGCAGCAGCAGACACTAAGACATCTGAGTCACTAGGAAAGTAGGTTACCTTTGAATTAGTGACCTATAGTGCAAAATTCTGTATGCAACTGCTGCTCCCCGGAGGAATGCATTGCCCTTCTTTCTGGGTGGTCATTAAGCAAAAGTTATGTGTTTATCTCTCCAGATTATGCATTAAGCACTAAGAAAAGGAAGATTCAGAAGGTATATAAGAGAAATATGTTACTCTAACACTGCACAAACTTGTTAATATTTGTGCAGCTTTATATTTGCTCAATTTTTGTCTAATTTATTTTTTTGAAGTTGGAGTTTGCTATGCAAGAAAAACTTGGCACTCAGGTTGCAGTGGGAAATTGTGACCAAAGAGTAGTTCTTGTTGCTATTTTCCTTTTTCAGTCTCAGAGATAGACAAGCATCAAGGGCACACTGATGTTTTAACTACTGGTGTCCAGCAAGCACTGCATCTTAGCTTTGGGAAGCAAAGGAAGCATGAGTGAAGGAACCACTGGTCTCTCTCTGGTCTTCTTTCACCCTCCTTTCCTTTCTGAAACCTCCATTACTTGGTCAATCACCTCTTCCTTTTTGCACCGATTCGTGCAGGAAGGGTTGTTTCTCTGCCTAGAGAAAGGGGGATCGTGGCCCCAGTGGCTTCATCCCATTGAATACATTAGAGTAGATGGTTTTGCACCCCCTGCCATGTTTAATTCATCCATTGCCACTGTTTCCTCTCCCCGTGCTGCAAAGGAGGATGTCAGCTGAGTCTGTGCATGGCACACTTCCTCTCTGCCCATGACTGGCAGAGGCACAGCCAGGGACACTCCAGTGTCACTGCTGCTTGTGCCTTAAAGCACAAACTATTCCATTCTGAAAATTGCTTGGAGATTCTAAATTGCTTTTTTCATCCTTTGGGATGAAAAGTTCTATATCAGTGTATTATTATTAATGACAATAAATTATTCTTGAGGCAGTGAGGCTGCTTCGCTTCCTATGGAGTGAAATGAGCAAGCGCTTTCTCAGGAGTACACCCGAAATATGAAATACTAGCAGATGCAGCTTGCAGCTGGATAGTCTGATGTTTCACTGCCATGCATGTGGTCTGCTTCCTGAAGTAGCCACAGAAGAAGATGCCCTGAAGAGGAGTTATGCCATGCCACTGGGGGCACACTAGTGCCAGCCCTGTGGCTCACTGATCGCCCTTGCTGGGAGCTGGCTGTACCAACTCCCTCTTTGAGAGGCTTGGTGAAGTCCCAGCTCGGTGGTTGAAATGTTTCCACCATTTGTTTTTCTGGGATGCTTTCCAGTTGCACTGAATTGGCCTCTTGTTTGCCCACCCCCTCGCCTGCACATGGTCCTGCAGTGCTCCCCGGGCCTCTGCTGATCACTCGCACCGCTTGGCCGCGGGTGGCTTGGGGCCAGCAAATGATTATGAGTCAAATTTCGGTAACTTCATCACTGACTTTTGGCAACACCTTTGTGTCATGTTACTTCTAAAACACCCAAGTTCATTACTGCAAGTTCAAGCAAAGAAGAAATAAACCCCGGTGCTCGTCACTGGCTGTGGAGAAGCTTGTTTTTCTTACCCTGCCGCTGATTTTTAAATATCCAGGATTTATTGTTTTGAAAGACACCCTGTGCAAAGACATATTTCAAAAGGCAAAGGGGCTGAGAGTGCTTAACATGTGCTCTGGCATTTTGGGAGCACTGCTAACACAGTGAGCTTTGCAAAGATGCATTTCAGCTAGGAGCAATAGAAATTTGGCCAGGCATGAACGGGAACAGTTTTGCGCAGGCTTGAGAATGAGAGAAGTGGAGGAATGACAAGTTGTGTGATGGCAGATTTGTGCAGCAGTTCTTTTCCTTCTGTTTTTACAGTAAGTGAGAGGCTATGGCAAACCATTTAGTGCCAGGGAGCCTATTTTCTGAAAGTAATCTAGGCACTGTGGTGAAAAAGAGAAAAAAACAGTTCTGAACTACCCTCCAGCCACTTCATTCCAAGTTTTCAAGGCTGAACTAAAGCCAAATCATTAAAAAGATTTTCATTAATTACTGTAATTTCATGCAAAATGTGTTTATTTGCTAATCTGAGAACAAACAAGGTGAGAAAGCTAAAAAGAATCCCCAACCTCCAAAACCAAAAAAAAACCTCACCACCACTTTCCTTTATTTCTACAAAACCTCAAGGCAATGAGGTGCCCAATGCTTTGTAAAGAGAGAGATGGAAAGGGGCTGAGGGGTAGCAGTGGGTTTATCCAGGGTGGTATCCAGCCCAGGAAGTTCTACTTCATGGCTAGCCCTCCTAGGCAGTCTTTCAATACAGCTGCTGACAATAACTATCCCAAGAAGTGGATGCCCAGCAGTGGTGAGGCTGTGACCCTGTGGCACAAGGTCTCTGGCAGCAGCACTGTGCCCGGGGGCACTCCCAGCCCCCTGCTTCTGTCTGGAGCTGTGTGCATCACCTCTGCAGCTCTGCCATGTGGGTTCCAAACAGCCTGGGAAGCTGGTGTTGATGCCAAGGCCACTGTTCTCTGCTTGGCTGGGTAGAACCCATCGTTGCTTACTCATGCTTTTGTGGGTAGTGAAGTACTTCTTGGCCTTGTATATTTCCCATTTTCACACCTGTGTGCACGCCTTTTCCAGGAGTGTGGAGAGAGCTAGGTTTTTTTTAATGGTAAGCTGTCCTTCTGGGTATACTGTTCTACCACCCTGAAGGGAAATAAATGCACTCAGTCCTCTCAGGAAAATGTTATTTTTCTCCTTCTTTAAAAAAAAATAAGTAGAAAGAAAAAAATGAAGGAGGAATACAGCAACTGTGAGCTTTGATTGTTGGGGTCTGCTGGGGAAGGCTTGGTAGGAAATTCTCTTGGACAGTTTGGTGGAGAGCATCACAGCTGAAAAATGTAATTTGTCTGAAGAAGGGTAAAAGAATAATAAAAGGAAAATCCCTTTTACCCTAGCCATTGGGAGGCAGAACTGACGAGAAGAACAGAAAATACAGGTCTTAGGTGTTTTTTTTTTCTTTTGTATAAATGTTCCTATGAATTTTCAAATATATAAATGCAGGGTTTTGATCCAGAAAATGCTGATCTAGGTACTACTCACTCTGGACTTACGTGTTGGCAAGGAACAGGAGGGAAATAATGAGAAGATAGAGAAGCATTTTCTTTTCCTTAAATCTGTGAGCCCTTGTCTGAAGAGAGCTCTGTGAGTTCAGCATCTGATGAGCTTTCCCATCCTCTAGGAGTAGGAGTATAGGTAAGACAACCACGGGAGCAATTACCGGCTCTCTACTGGATCTGTTCTGAATTGCACAGATGGCAGACTGTGATCCTGGGCTCACATGTAGCACTGGGTGTGCATGTGGCACTGAGAGATGATAATTTGGAAAGGTAGCAGGGTTAGTTTTCAGAGATGTTCTTGTGGACGTTCTTGTAAATTATGGGGTTAAAGGGTTCGCTGTAGCTGCGGTTGTTTGGGTCTACCACTGTAATCAAGTACAAACTGAATTGGTGAGATTTTGGTCTTACAGGCCAAATTCTTCATAGAGTTGTTCTGTTTTAACCGCGGCTTTCATGGAAAAGAGGTAAATGCAAAAGAAATGCAGCTTTCTGCAAGATGCAGTATCATCATGAAAAAGGTGGATACAAAAAAAAGATTAAACCACACTAACTAGACCACTTCTTGGCTGTGGTGTTCTTCATGAAGAATGAGCCAGAATTTAATGTTCATTGCAGCAAAACAGCCTTTAAAATGTTAGGCTAGCATACAGGTATTTACCGGCTTCATCATTAAAATGGAATAATATAGGTCCAAAAAACTGGTGTTATTGTTGAAGGCTCTTAAACTAGACCTCAGGGACAAAAAAAGGTTCATATTTACATGGATGATTTGTTTGAAGTTTTTTTTTTTTGAGAATGGATTGCAGTTTTCCTCCACTCAAAGACATAGATGGCCAGAGACCTATTCTCTTTTTTTCTCTGCTTTTCTTAATTTAATTTTTCTTTTAATGAGACAAAAATAAAGGAATAATTTATCTATTTTTTCTATTTTTTCCAGAACAACTTAATAGGATCTAACAAGAACATTAACGGAACAGAGGCTGAAAATAATAGCAATAAAGTAGACCACTAGTAATCTATTCCCATGGTGTTTTGTGTGTGTGTTGCATTGGTTTTTGGCTTAAGTTTCGGGGGTTTTTTGAAAGAGTGAGCTATGCAGTCAATCTGATTATTAGGAAATTAAGACTGAAAGGAAATTCAGGCAGAACTGTTACTCAGAGGGAAGCAAACATGTGGAATAAGTTGTGGAGCAAAGCTATTTAAAGCAATATGTGAGTTGCAGAGAGACAAAGAGGGTAACTTGCTTATTGTGAATGGGGAGGGGGTTCTGAAAACAGAAATAGATGCAGGTAAGGGGAGGGTGAAATAAGTTCAAAGGAGAGAGAGACTGGATTCTGTAGTAGCCTTTTCATGTGTGATGGGTTCATACACATCTATAAGGCAATGGAGAAGTCTGTTTTTACATTTAAGTTCCAAGTTAACTGGGTGCTTTTAAAAAACAAAGGAGCAGGGAAATGGAATTCCTAATTTTTCTTGCAGCTACTGTTTCAAGGAGTTTCAGTTCTCATCCACTGGACCATTGTTGGACTCTGGTGACACTGGTGTCAGTGTCAGCTGTATTTTATAACAGCATGCAGGTCTTGTGCAGGTCTGTCTTTCCCTCTGAAGTCAATGACTGTCATATTGGCAAAGAGAAAGATTGCTGGTGCTGTGGTTCTGGTGTTTTGGAGAGATACAGAGCAGAAGCAGAAACCATTGATGAGGGTGTCATTTTCAGAGCTCTCTGCATGTGGAAGGCTCAGCCCTGCCGCAAGAGACCGGTTCTGCTGCCTCGGTGAGACTGCCCAGGTGAGGGGTAGACAGCCTGCACCTGAAATTAAGCATCCTTGTGGCATGGGGAATTCACTGGGAATGGACCCTGCCTTTCCAAAAGCTGGTCAGGATGCTTGTATTTTCCTCACAGTTTTGGGAAAAATGTGAGGTTTCTTTAAATGGGAACTGCAATGATCTGAGCACTGCCAGGGAGTCCAGCTTCCAGTCCTTCCTCTCTCTGCAAACCAGACCTCTTCCAGGAGACAGCTCTGATCGCAAAGATAAGGCTGCTTTCTAAGAAACCATCCCCTGCCCCCTGGGGTCTCCTTTGTGAAGTGTGCTGAAATGAAGAGCAGAAGGACGGATCCTTTGGTCCAAAGAGAGAGTGAGAAAGGAAGCATGACCTGAGTTCCCCTAATTATGGCTCTAAGCACAGAGATCCAAGGCCCGGGGCCTGGTCTTTGCCCCCACGCCTTTTCTTTTCCTTGATGTGAAACAATCCCCTAAGTGTGGTAGCTGGTCTGTGGGTATCCTAACAATGATGTGTGCAGCCTGGAAAGATTGTCTGCTGCTCTGCATCAGAACTCTCCTTATTTTGTGATTGAATTTCACACATAATCTTTCCATCCTCTCCTAGGTCTCAGAAATTTCAGACTTCTTGACCAAAAAGTCAAGCTAATATTTAAGGTCTCTGATTGTTTACTAATGTAATTAAAAAGTGAATAGTGGATAACACAGTGTAGGAAACTGTTACCTTTTAAGATCATCTTCTTTAAGGACTGATAGCAAATACCACATTTGAAAAGTTGCAGCAGGCCTTAAGGCTTGCTGGGAAAAACTAGCCCTGGTTGTGAGCTGTACCCAGACATGATAGAATTTAGCTTCTCATCTCCTTTAAAAGAATTTGCCTGTTTCCTAGTGAAGAAAGATCATCAATTGTCTGTTTATTCCTGCATCTGCTCTAGCTGTTAACTGAGGAGATGTGCAAGCGATGATTAATTATTTGCATTTGTTTCAGTTCTAAGGTTTCTGCAAGTGACAGTGAGAAAGAGGGACTTTGTGAGCTGGTCTTCTGCCATGGGTTGTCATTCATGTGGTTGACAACTCCATTTCTCTAGAAGGCCATATAATAATGTATTTCCAAATAAAAAGTCAGTTAAGGGGACATGCATCACTTTGAGAGCTTGTTCAAAGTCAGTGTCAGGCGTGTAATTCAAAAGCACTTCAAAGTAGGGCTCCTGAGGGAAGAATTAACAGGAGTGAAGCACAGCGAGTACTCCCTGTGTCCTTTCCAACCTAACTCTTCCTAGTGGGAGGGACATGGCTTTTGGCTCCATCTCAGAGACTCCAGGGTCAGTGTTACTGGCCGTGCCAGAGCACTGCTGCCTGTTGGCATTGATGTGGGTTCAGCCAGCTGATGATGCCCTTCCTTCTGCACCACCATTTGTTGGACAGAAAGGGACAGCACTGATACCACTCATGGTATTTTCACATTTGAAGTGACTCTGTTAGCATGACATAAGTGTAAGGAAAGCACTGGGTCCAGAGTGTGCCTGCCAACTGGTATTCCACAGCCCCGTGGTAAGAAAAGGCAGCAGATGTGGTGATGTGGCCCTGTGGTGTGTAGTGTCAATTCGACAGCAGCACATGTTGCATCCCTGAATGACTTGTACACCTCTGCTTTAGGGCCTGATCTCATTCTTCATGGTTGCCTCACTCTCTCAATACCACCCCTACAGCTGCCATTCAAAGATGAAGTTTTAGGATCCTGGTACAAACTGGTGTTTTCCTATGGCCATGGGACCCCACTCACTAGCCCAGCATCTAGCCACAGACATCTGAGTGGAGGGGTTCTCAAGTCCTTTGGCAAGCTGAGGACTTTTACCTTTTCAGAATAATAAAACTGGGTGAAACTAGTACAGGTTAGTTAATTGCTCCTAAGGCTGATTGAGGATGGGTTTATCAGTTCTTGTCTCAGTCTTTAAATTAGTCTTGCCCTTTTTCCCATGGCATTGCTTTGGACCATTGTAAAGACATTTTTCTTATCTTTCTGTTTCTGTGCAACATGCCTGCTGTCCTGGGTTTCAATCTTGGTGGATCCTTCCCACTATTCTGTGACCAATGTGTATTTTGGTTTTGCCATGATCTTAACTAACATGTCCATCAATGCATAGGAGCCAGTGGGAGGTTTAACTCCAAATTCTCTTGATCATATTACGAACAGGAGTATCTTAGACCCATTTGTGCCTTAAGTGGAATGCTGTTTTCTGAAATTCTTGTCTCTTTAGGTCCAGGCTCATACTGCGTGTCAGTGTTTCTGGGCAGAAGACTTCACAGTTGCTGTATGCTATCCCCAACCAAAAAATGTCTGACAACTGCAGACAAGAGGATCAAAGTGCTGTCAGTGAAACTACAGGTTATTTGCACCTTTAGATAGCTGGTAAATGAAAATTGCTTTCCAATATCTCAGAGAGAAGTGTTAGAAACTATTAGCTAAAAGCCTTCTGCCTGGTAGCATTAATTTCCTATTCATTTCATTAAAGGAAGATTTTTGGAGAAACTTGTAAATTACAACATGCTCCTAGCAGAATAATAGCTTCAGGAAAAACATGTAATAGCTCTCCTTAATCAAAGTAAGGGCAAGTTGTTGCTTATCCAGCTGAAGAGCTGGGGATCACTAAAGCTTGATTTCACATTTCTCATTAAACAATCGTACATTTTTTTTAACTGTTTTAAGAGAAACGTGGGTGTATTTCAGTAAAATATGTGCCTAGTTGGTTATTTGTTTTTTCTGAACATGTTTATCCTACTGTTTCCCTTTTTATTCCTATACCAATCTCCCTGTGTCCATGTTCTTCCTTGACTGTGACGTGTCAGCCTAAAAGAAGCAACCCCAAACTGTTGGATGAAGCAGAATTCTGTCCCTGTGGGATAATGTAGCGGATATTATCATTAGATAAAAGCTGATGATTAGCTTTCCTGCTGAAGCTGAATGATCCTTGTCTCAGTCACATAATAGATCAGGTGGGAGTTTCTGCAGGTGCTTGTGCTGTGATGCTCAAGATCAGCTCACACTGACTCTACACATGTAAATAATTAACACAAGATGGAAGGAGATCCACAACTAAACCACTGATTCTAGTGGGGCTTTTCAGAGAGAGGTGGATGCAATCCGGCTGGAGGTAGCTAGGACTGCAATCTTCAAAGAAGCTTAGATACCAAGTCTAGATCCTCATGAGTGTGTAGAAAACAGAGTTCCTTTAAATTAATATGCCAAAATTTGCTGAGGTTTTTTTCCTGGGGTACCATTTTCCTGCTTAGTTTGCCCTATCTCTGCCTTTAATTGGGTGTTAGACAGTTTGTTCTGTGGAGTTGTGAATCCTCTTGCATTATCCTCTCTAACAGTTTTATTCTATGTTCCTTCAGCCTGTAGGTTTAATTAAGCCTCAGAACCTGTGTTCCACAAAAGGTTATGTTTTCGTTAAAGATAACGAAAGCAAAGAGAATATAAATAAAATAGAATAAATTTTTGAAATAGCACAACAATTTAGTAGCTCTAATGCCTTGCTTATTGCTTGTGTACTTGTGAGGAGTGGCAGCATACTATGGCATGTCTTAGTACTTCCCAAAATCTAGGTCCTTGTCCTCTTTTCTAAAAGACCAAGACAGTAAAGCTGGGGACTATTAGATTTTGGATTTCTCAGAAGTGTAGGTGATTTGCATTGGTAAATCCGTGGTGTGATAGTTAGGTGGAGGCAGCAAGAGCTCTAGGGACATGGGGCAGGACCCAGTGGTGTGCCTTGTGGATGGTCCTGACTGCTGCCTTTTCCCTTAAAGAATCCATCAGCATTTCCAGCCTGTCTGTGTAGACTCCCCAGCAAAAGGACAGACTACCAGCCTCCTCTGTTTGGACCAAATGAAAGCTGAAAAGCCTATTCAGACTGATGTGTACCTTTGAGTTGGCTTCCTTGCTCTGTGCAAGAAACGTATTTACAGATCGCAGTGTGGCTGGAGTTAGAGCAGGGAGCTGAGGCTTCTCCATGCTGTGGAGAAGGCAGGAAATGTGTGATTAGTGCCGCAACAAAATCACACTTTTCAGTGCAAACGGCTGACTTTGCTAATAGTGGTGATGCACATGGGGAGGAGCAGAACGAAGAAATAATTGAGGAAACCATGAGGAGCAATAATGTTCCCCAGAAATAGCTTGCTTTTTTATTTTTTTCTTAGATATATGAAATGTTGCATGCAGTGCTCTTGCCTATATTGCATTCTCCATCTGGCTGGTTACTGAAAGCTCAGATTCTCCTGGGTTTTTCTGAGTTATTTACTTTAATATTCTGCCTTTTATAGAAAAGATTATCTTACAAACTGGATTTTCCATACTGGACAGATTTTTATGGTTTAATCCTGTTTTTGATATCTAATTCTATTTTTTCCCTTGAATTTAATATCATTTCCCCTGACACACACACATAAACACACACAGAATTTCATGTCATATTTTTTCTGTAGTAGTGTCTCATGCAGAGATTCTTTTCTACCACACTTGATTGAGAAATAGCTCTTATGGGATTCAGAGTATTGTTCTATACCTCCAGTTTAGGAACCGAGAAATCCTTGTGTGCCTTGTTCCCTTTAAATGGAGACTACAGCCAAAGCCCAATTAATTCAGAGGGAATCCTTCCACTGACTTCAGTTATCTCTTGGTCAGGCTGTCTGTCTTTTATGCTTCATTATCCTTATCACTGAGCATATCATAATACACATATTTATCCTACTCCATGCCTGCAAGAGATAGTCGTTCCACTTTATTGATGGGGATTTGAAGTACAGCAAGATGAAGTTCTTGATCTGGTAAGAGACTGAATTCAGCTATTGAAGCCACGGTTTAGATAAATTTCAGTGTATTGTCACCAAAAGGCCCTTTCAAGGGGCTGTAGGTGCTGGTGGAATGCACATATGCTTTATGCAGATGATGTGGTTCATGTGAAATACTGTGGAGGGAGTTCAGGGAGCACAGCTTGGGATCCATGGCTATCCATCCTTCTGCCATGATGGCCTTAATTGAGAACAGCAAATCTGCTTTCTGTCTGTCCTGGGTACACACTCACATTGTGCTCTGTAGCATCTGTGCAGTGAGAATAAAATCTCCCCTGCACAGAATATTGTTTGGTGGCTGTAGAGCTCTACTGACAGAGTGTGGACCAGAGTTACCTGGAACTGAGCCTGGACAGTGACTTGTCAGATTTATATTGCCCTACTTTGTTCCTGTGAGATTTATTGCAAGTCATTGGCTCTTCACAAGAGGGTTCAGGTTTGGAAAGCTCTAATCTGGCTATTGTGTGGTAGGGTTGGTTTTTTTCCTTTTAGCTGGAAGGTAATTAACTGGTTTTCATAAAGGCTGGTGACAGTATGCCTTGGGTGTTGCACTGGAGGATGTGCTTAGGTTGGGAAGAAGAACATCTTTGTAACCAAAGCCAAAGCAAAACAGCTGGAGTTTTGTTGGCCCTGGGACCATGCCAGAGGCTCTCCCTGTTATTCCTCTATCCAACCCATTATGCTTACTTGAGCAGCACTGCATTATTCACTGAAATATGGGTCTCTTCTGGTTTACCTATTTAATTTTATGCAAGAATTCTTTTGTTTTGTTTTTTACTTTATAATAGACAACCGTGTAAAGGTCCCGTAGTGCCTTAAGCGAATCGCTGTGAGATTTAAAGCAGAAAGCTTGGGACTGTGTTTAGACTTCCCATTAGACTGAAAGAGGCTTAGATTTCCACTGATTGACCACTGAACTCTCCCTTCCCCCTCCCCCTGCACCAACTCCACTTCTCTGGCCCAGATCAATGTCAGTAGTTAAATGGATCGGTTATTTGAAAGCTGTCTGTTGACCTTTCCTTCATGATTGATTGCATGAAAAGTGCACAGGAGTGTGGCTTCCAGCTAGGCAAGTAGTCACTGCTGACGGCTCTCTTTCACCACTCCCCATCGCCCACTAGGATTTCCCACAGAGGAATAAGCTGTCTGTGAAGATGCCAGACCAGAGAGTGCTCTCAAGTAACCATAATGAAGCTGAAAGCCAGCTCTAGTCTTCCTCAATGGCTGTGAGGAATTATTTATGAAGAGGAGACCAGGGCTGAGTGGTTTACTGGTCTCCAAAACACTTCCTGACCGGAGGTCTGGAATTGGAGAACCACAAGAGCCCTGGGTGACTCTTACCTATGGGTGTTGGCAGGTGTCCTACCAAAACTGAGGGAAGAGGACAAAAGCAGGGCCATCTGACTCTCTCTGGTGCACACACCAGCACGTGCTTGCCATCTCACTTGCTCCTCATCTTGCACATGTGCTGTCCTAGCCCAGAGAAATAATTAACTTTTCTATCTTTCAATATGTATTTGAAACACAAAAAACAGCCTGCAGGAGCAGATGCATTGAATTAGTCTTTGTGCAACTCTTCTTTCTTATGCTTTCCCATTCTAAAACTAATGTTGTCAGAGCTTTAATTTGGTTTAAATCTCCTGTAACCAATTCCATGCTAACAGGTTTTGATTTCTGGCATATGGAACATTTTAGTTACTCCTGATTGTTAGCATTATGAATAATGAACCCACCTTTTAACTCTTAAAATAAAGTTTGACAGTGGAGTAAGTGACATTCTGTTTGCACAGAAGCAGAGAATACAAATTACCCTAAATCAGGTAATGGGAAGCTGATGTATGATGATTATGTTGTTTCATCACCCAGTTTTCAGTAGGTTGTGCAGGATTGGTAATTCACTGCATGATCTCCCTTTTAAATCACTTCCTTAATAAACATGTAACAACACTAGCCTGATGTAGGGCACAGCGTGACTCTATGCTTAATCTATATTTTACCAACCAGCAATACACCATGAGTAATGAAAAGGTTTGTAATGTCAGCGCTTGATTCCGACTATCAGGGAATTGCTGTCTGTAGAGTGTAGGGTGACATCGACAGCTGGGGAGGAGGATAGAGCAGGTTGAGAATTGGGGTTTCTGCTGATAAATATCATGTACTGTTGCCCAGGCTGTGTGAAGGCTATTGTAATGGTGGATGCCAGGCAATTTGGCAATTGGAACAACGGGTGGGGGCTTTGGATGGCAGCAGTTTGCCATCAGCTACCTTCTCTCTTCCCTGTCAGTGCTCTTTAGGTCTGGCACTGCAGGGTGGTCCTGCTAAAGGGTCAGCCTTAACCCTTCACAAACAGTGAGAAAAGGGTTTGTGGAGGAGCTCTGAAAGGCATGAACTGGGAGGGAGGACTTAGTCCACTGGAGGCTGAACAGGGCTTGGGAGCCTTTGAGATTTCTTTTTTTGGTGCAAGATAATTTAAAATTGTTCCTTGCACTGGAGGGTAGAGGGCCAGAATGAGAAAATAGACAGAAGAAAAACAAAATAATTAAAAAAAAAAAAAAAAAGGAAAAAAAATAGATTGACAGTCACCTTGCTTGCAAACCCAGTTTGAACCTAGTGCATGCTCAGTCTGCAGAGCTGCATGTTTCCTTGCCCTGCTGACTCACCTGGGGTAACTCCATGCAGAACACTTATTTTACTTAGGGTGGCTTGGGTGGGATGATAGGGGTGTTAGACAAAGCAAATCCATGATATTTAAGAAATACTTCTGTGGTTAAAATTAGCAGGGGAGTTGGTGTGTGTTAGAAAGGAGAATGGCATTTACAGGACTCACTTATTCTGGTAAAGATGGAGTGATCCAGCAGAAAGTTGTAGTCAGGCCTTGAAGAAGTGGGCAACACACTGGATGCTATGAACACTGAGAGGCTGGACTCAGGTAACACGTGTTGCAGAAATGGCTCTGGGAGTGAACCTCCCTCTTTACAACAAATCTTCAGGTTTTGATCTCTTTCTTATATTGTTTTTAAAGGACTTTTCTGGAATTAAAAATGAAAATAGTAGGTACAGTCTTCTGTTGTGAAGATGGGATGAGAACCTTTAATAGGGCTAGAAACTACAGACCTATTAAAGATGACATTTACAATTACAAAGCTGTTCATGGGAGAATTAATTGCTCAGGAGTAGCCAGCACCCATTGATTTGGGTGCTTGGGCATAATAGAGTCGAGTCTCCAGTCTGTCAGATTCGTGCTTACTCTTCTCTTCCTCCCCTCTCTGAGGATCTTTTCACTGCCAAAACTGAGAACAATGACAAAGCTGAGAACAACAATGAGTCTTTGCAACAAGTGCTGGGGCAAATCCTTACCCCAAGCCCGGTGTCCTTGCATGGTCCTTCAGACCCAGTGCTAAAAGGAGTCCTTGTGTCTCCCACTGATCTCCCTAGGGACAACTTCTGAGCACACATTTCCAGCTCGGGGAAGCAATTACCTGGGGTCACTGCAGTGCTTCGTTGGTCGGGAATTACTCCTGAGCAGAGGATTCAATTCCTGGGTCTCGCCATGTGTCTGATAACAGCACTTTACCTTTCAATTAAAGTAGGGTTGATGAAGATTTGTTTTGATAGCTGAGCAGAAATGAGGGGGATGCGAAGTTTCCCCTGCTCGTTCCTTCTTTCCATGCAGCACAGCTTTTTTTAGCTTTCCTTCACCCTGGCCCTGGGTGTCTGACTGTTCCCAGTGTCATGATGCTCTGCACCCACATTTCCACAAGGGAGTCCATCCATCCTTTTGCTGGCATCCTGACACAGCTACCCGACTTCTGATAGACTGGGAAGTGAAATGCTTTCCCTGACAGTACACGGATGACAGCAGATTTTGCAACAACCCTTTCATTGCTCATGGAAATCTGGGCTTCAGATTTCAGCACTTTTATTTCCCAAAAGGGCCTTTCCCTCTAGATAGGCAGAGAGCAGTAAATTGATGGAAGACACACAAGAGATATTTAACTCCCTGCTAGCTTACTATAATGCACCGATGTGCTACCTTGAGAAAAAAAAAGGGGGGGGAAAAATATCAGGCAATCCGGTTTGTTTTCATTTAGAGGGATAAATGGAGACATTTTGAGAGATTAAGTGGTATGCCTAAGGCTGGGCAGGGGGTCTGACCGGAGCTCAGACCTGAATTTACTGTTGCCAGGTCATGTAACTCGAGCTCAAGACTTTTTCTAACCTTTGAATAAAGCATCTTTAAAGCCAAACAGTAACAGTTTTTTCTGGCATGGCTTCTTTCGCATCATTCTACTAAACCGAAGGATATTAGAAAGTGTAAGAATAAACCTGGGTCACAATATCCTGCCTTTTCCTGAAGTCTCATGGTGATTTTTGGGAACATAATTTCTATTTTATCATGGTTAAAAAGCAGCACCTGCAGAGGGTTTATTTCTTTGCAAATGTCAAATCTAATGTTTCAAAGAAAGCTCAAGATGAAACGAAAAGGAGACCAGAAGGGTAGGTAGCTGTCATTAGCCTTAAGATTGTTTATGAAAACCCGAGATGACCTACAGCTTTAAATGACATTGATTGGCATACTTTAACTTGGTACTAATGGACTAATGACTTGCAAAGCTCTGAACATTCAAAGAGAAAGAAAAAAAAGCCCTAGCATCTGTGAAAGATGTTGATTACAATCTGTGGTATTCAGCTGACTTTTCCAATAAGTGTTAAATATGCAGGACACTGCAAAGAATTGTAGTTGTTGCTGTTTAAAAGAAAAAAAAATAATTCCTCAAATAACAAAGTCTTTTGTTTTTAGTGCCAGGAATGCCACACTGAAGGTGAATAGTTTCAACTGTAGCCTCTCGACTAGAGGCAAACCTTGCTGCAATTCAGCAGCACACAGTGTCTGAGCAATCCCTCAAAATCTTGAGTCTTAAGGGAAGAGTACTGAGGGAATAAAGCAAAAATAAAAAATTATAATTTAAAAAAAAAAAGTAGAAACCCCTTCCTCCTCCTGCTGCAGAATGCAAGTCAGGTACCTTTGATTCTTGTTTTCCTCCCTTAACTCAACTGGATGCTTGAGATAAAAGGGAGGATAGGATTTGCCTTAAATTTCCAGTGTAGTGGTTACTATTTCTTCTTCTGCTCCTTTTATTATCCTGAGTAAAATGTGCCACCACAACAATCCTTTTGAGACATGAAATACTGCTGAAAGGTCACTGTTTAGAGCACAGCCAGTATAACATGAGACGCTGCTAATCTATCAGCTCTGTGATGAATATGTTGACAAGGAGCTGAATTTTAATAATTAATCATGATAAAACTAAAGCAAGTTAATAATTTAGAGTCTGATAATGGAGAGTGGTGTGACTCCTTGAGTAGGCAGTTTCTGTTAAGTTTCCACCTCTGTTAATTTTAACCAAAAGGAGCACTGTCACTTTTAATTATGAACAAGAAGCTCTTGGAGCTGTACAGATGTCACAGAGGAGGTCAGCTCCAGAACATATTAAGAGCTCCGAGAGAATTTGGGGAGCACATACAAACCACTCTACCTGTTTAGTTCCTCAAGCTGTATGTTTGCTTTCCTGTTACATTATGCTAATGGGGAACAAGTAAGCAAAATGGTAAAAAGTGAATAGATAGAAAGTAGGTAGTTGTAATCCCAAATATGTCAATCATGAATGATCAGTGTGAGGCCCTGAGCTTACTGCCAGTGGTGGCAAAATTATCATCTCTGATGGAACCATTTATATGCATCTTTTCACCAAAATGTTCTCATGACTTATCCATCATTGCAATGTCCTCCTCTGAAAACATTCTGGGCTCCTAAAGACGTGAGATGTAGATACTTAGCTTTTGTTTGCCTCTCCAAAAACTATGTACTTTATTTAAATAGCCCATGTCAACAGAAAGAGGGTAACAAACAGCATGAGGTATTTCTCCAAGCTCTGCAAAAACCAGTAGCAGGCTTTGAGAGGACATAATGATATTCTGGTGGAGGGAAGGGTGCATGTGGGAAGGGAAGGGTTTATGCACCCTGACCCTGCAGCCCTACCCCATGCTGCCCCAGCAGCCACAGTGGGAAGACTGTGGTGCTGCTAGTTGTGGAAGCCCGCTAGAACCAGGGAAGGAGGGAGATCTAGGGTACATAAGGCAGGAATTCAAAGGAATTCAGGCCTTCAGCAAGCTTCAGTAATTCTGCTGTTGAGGGAATATCCCAACTGGTAAGTACATCTTGCTTTCTTAAGGCTGGATGTGCTGGTTTGGGACATTACAGCGTGTGCGCCATGTGAGATTGCCAGCGTGGCATTAGATGCTGCAGTGCCTGAGCATTTACTTGTGTTTCCTGCTGCTTATGGTAGGAAATTCTTGGAATGCTGGGACTACTGAGGTACCTATTCAGTTATCAGAAGCATTTGGCAGGTTTCTAAGGGCAGCCACTGTAGCTGAAATGTTATTTTAATAATTTTACAAAGCTCTTTGATAAACAGACGTTGACATTTCTAAGGAACCCTGTTCTCTTCACCCTTATGGCAGTCAGAGTTGGCTAGTGGGGAGGAAACACCTCACATAGCATGGCTCAGGTTGCACAAATCAGATGATTTAACAGACTTTTGAATGTTCACTGTTTAAATAGCTGCTTTTGTTCGAGGCTTGGCCGAGTTTCCAGAGGGCTGCCTTTCTCCTCTTAACTGTCTTGTTTGCAAAGGTTGGCTGTTCAGTTTAAAGACACCTTGGCGTGGTTTTAAAAAGAAGAAATAATAAAGCAGGGCACTAAGTAGTTAAAATATATGGTATGTAATATTCAGAGTTACTTTACTTGGCCTCAGCATTGTATCAATGGCAAAAAAATTAACACCCAAAAAATGCATGCAAAGAACGTTTGCTTCTGAGAAGAGCTCCGAGCAGTACCCGCTTGCCACTCTCACATCTCTGAGTGTGTGATCTTGTCTCTGTTAGTTGTTTGTTTTGGCCTGACTCCAAGGGATTTGTACTACAGCCTGTTTTGTCACTACAGTTGACATAACTCACAGTTTTTCTCTTTGGTTTTTCACTAGAGAGAATCGTATTTGTTGTACTGCACGGAATAACTCCATCTCACCATAGTTTCATGGCATGTTGTGTTGATGTGTGATGAAGGCACGTCCTGTCATGATTTTATGTCATTATATGACAAGACACCTTCCCCATAAATTAACACATTTTGGATAAGTTGCAGCATTAGGTCAAGTTGGTCCATTGCAAAGTTTCAGGAGTCCGGGAGACACAAACTAGTTCAGAATAGTAACAAAGCTTTAGACTAACTTTGTGGGATGTGATATACTCCTCATAAAATCAGGATTGTCCCATGAACTTCTTTGAAGACTATCTTTGCATCATATATCAGCCTAAGACTGTAATTTAAAATGTTCCTGAAGCATGGGTGATGAAGTACTTGTGACTTAGGCCTCCATTCCTCAAAAAGCAAAATTCACATCTATCTGCACACATATCTGTCTCATTTCTGGTTTACTTGAAAGAAAGGGGTCCCCAAATGTGTGTATTTCTTACTCCCTAAATCCATTACATGGCAGTGTGGTGTACTGTAGCAAATGTATAGATATTTGAAAGAATGGCATCATCCAGTGCACCATGGGAATCCCTGATCCATAAATTGTTACATTTGTGTGTAGCAGCCCTGCTGAATAAAGCATGGCACTTAAGGTGTGGACAGAGAATATTACCTGGCAGGAAGAACAGAGCCATGCCTGTTTTATAGTAAATCAGAATTGATCGCCCATGTCTTCAATAAAATGTGCCAACACCTCTGAAGTTGTAGGTGAACTGTTTCCAGTTATAGACAAATGTCCACATGAAAGGGCCAGATCTGCTTCAGATGCCCTGAGAAACCCAGTTACTTAACACCAGACATGAGAGCTATGTCTATATCTCAGGGGTCACCAAATTTGTCCCTTTATGTTAATGATATCACCTACTGCCTTGAGGTAATTGCATATGTCATTACTTGATTACTGTAGAATTTTTATTATAATTCACTCATCTCTAAATTCCAGCTCAAATTAGACTGCATATCAGATACCTTTGTATTTGTTATATCTATAGAAAGAAATAGTGGTGTCATATTTTTATGTGTGATGATTTGTGTCAGCAGACATCAGTTTTCCTGCTGTAGGCTGGAGAAAGGATAATATTGTTTTCTCTCTTAAAAATTTTCCTTCTTGCCAGTCATTTATCACTCAACAGCATATAAAACTCTGGGGCTTTTTTTTTTTTTTTTTTTAATTTAATCTGGCTTTGTTCTTTCTGCATAACATCAATAGCTACTTACATCTTTAATGTAATCCATGGACAAGAATACACATCCAGTCTGTCTTGTTCATGATTATTGTAGAAGGATTAGATATTGGGTATTGTTTTCAGGCCAGCAGAAAGTCCTTTCACCTTAACTCTTCATATCTAGTAAATAACTTTTCTCAAGTCATTCAGCTAGTAGATGTTAATATTGCTGGTTGCATTTTGGCTTCCATTATGTTTTAAACAATGGACATCACATCTATTCCTTCTCTAAACAAATGGTGCAATGAAGTAACCTGTTCTACATGACTTAAACAAAAGTAATGACAAGGGACTTTAGCATTTAGGAGCTGACAAGCTTGCCTCAGGATTGAGATGAATCACAGCCACTGGGTTTATATGATAACATTACTTCTTCTCTGCCTGCTGCACTGATCTGCAGCTCAGAGGTGATGCTTGGAGAGACCTCATCCCTTGGGTTCCCTGTGACTCATTCACATCTTCTTCTATCCAAGGTGGAAGCCTTCCATTATCCGCCTGTGAAATGAACGTTGAGAGAAAACCGGAAAGGGCCCGATCTCGCAAAGTGCTAAGCAGATCCCAAAGCCTTACATTCCCTCAGCTCCCCAGTGATTAAGATGCTCAAGTTTGTTCATCCTGAATTAGGCATGACAGCAGTGGAGAATGTCAAATGCTCATTTCTGGTTTACTTTTTTCTGTCCGCTAGTTGATCCCTCATTTTTGTTTGGTTGCAGCTGCAAGGCTGATGCACTGTATCAGTAAAAAGTAAAACCCGTTATATGAATCACCTAAAGAAAATATCAGTAAATTTCTTATGGGATTTTATCTGTTTTAAATTACTTTCCTATGACTGAAGTTGTGTGCTGAGCTAAGAAGAAAAGAAAGCAATTGACAGTACCTCTGGTCATTTTAAGATATCTTGTGGGGAGTTTAATGCTTCTTTTGCAATCTTTGGGAGACTTCTGCTTGGGCTGATCATAAGAGAACAGTGAAGTAAAGACCCTGTAACCAACAGTGCAAAGAAGTCAGGGTTTCCTTCCTGTGGGCTCAGAACTATTGTGGTGTAAGTGCCTTTATCTCACATGTGGTCACAGGTTACTCCTGAAACAAACTACACTTCATGTAGGTTAAAGATGTGCTCCCAACATTTTCATTTTAGGAGAGGTAAATATTCTTGGGGTTTTGTTTGCCTATATTTTACACAGGTTTTTTAGTTTTAATTTTTAAAGAAAGTGGCAGGGCAAGAAGTGTTTCCATATGCTGCAACATGGAAGTGAAAAGTAAAACTTGCTACTGGTGAATTACTATCATTTGCTGTTTATACTAGGATATTCAACATGCTGTGGGATCTACCCAGAGATGCCAGGATGGCATGATCCCTTCACTGCAGAACTCCTCAAATCAGTATAGGCACAAAGAAGAAGACAGGCTGGAGCAAATAGTGTGAGAAGGAAAGCCAACTCTGCTTGCTGTAATATGGCACAATTGTTTCTTAAGGGTATTTCATGGGTAATGAAGCTAAACAGCTTAGTTTCATTATCCAAGCTGAGATAAATGCATGGGGAATACATTTCAATACATCATCTAAGCCTCCATGTGATTTAAGTCTCCAGTCAAGTCACGGTCTGTTCAACACAGCACTACGTTTGTAGGAGTTGGACTTTTAGACACAATTAAAACTTCAGTTCCCAAAGGTATGTGAAATCTAAATTTTTGTAAAGGATTTAGGGATTGCACAAATAAAGATGTTTCCCTGACTAATTAGTTTGGGATCGCTGTATGTCCCATCCCACGTACTGTACAGGGTTTGGGCAGTCTCACTGTGCTCAGAGCTCCAACAGGAGAGGAAGAAGCAAACTGGAGGGTTGCTGCAGCTGCTGGGCTGCCAGCACTGGGTGGTTGGCTTCTGGATCTTCATCTTGGTAAAAGGGTAAAACCAAGAATATTTTCTCTCTTGTTGCTTGGAGAAGGCCCTATTCCTCTAAGGGTGTCCTGAATATGTGTCTTAGGGAATTTTGACTTAACAGCATATCTTATGCAGTGTAAACCAGATTGCTTTAAAATTTCTTTTAGCTATGGTCATCCTAGAACAATTAAAAAAAAAAACAGGTAAGAAGTCTAGGATGACATGAAGATGGTAGAGCCCTTGGCTGGTCTCTGCCTGCCTCTTTCCAGCAGAGTTCTTGTCAAGTGTTTAGCCTGTGGTGTTTGTCTTGGTAATGTCCCTTTACATGTCTTATTCTCTTCAACCCCAATTACTCATTCCAAAGTATCATTTCTGTTTCCTCCTGTGCAGTGCGTGCACTGAGGGAACAGGAAAGGTTCAGTAAATCAAACTAGCAGACAGTGACGAAACACTCACAGATATCCACGAAAGCAAGATTCAGCTTCACTTGCTTGATAAATTATGTGATCCAGAAAGTAAAACTTTTTGGGTTGAGCTCTTTGGTAACCCCATACTAATTGCTGCTCCTTGCTAAGCCCTGTGCTGTTCTTCAAGCTGTGGGTGGAAAGCAGACGTGTGTAAGAGGTACAGGAGCCACCAGAAGGCTGGCTCATCTGCCTGGCTCATTTGCTCATGTGCCCTCCTATGATCTCAAAAATCTGCTGCGACTCTGCACTCTGAGGAAAAGCCCTAATATGCAAAACAAACATGATGCTGGCAATGCAACATTAAGCGACTGATGATGTTCAGAAATGTACTAATACTCATGTTTGAGGCCGTCTGGTCTGGTTAAACCCTCCTGAGCCTCTTTAATAGATGAATACTGTGTATTACACAATTAAGTGCTTTAGGATAAAAGTCTTCCTCTTATTGTTGCTACATTCACTGAAATTAATATTTCCTGATTTATATTCCCCCTGCCTCTCTTGTCTTCATATGTATGCATTTATGTGCTCCATGTATATAGATTGGAAAAATAATTTTTTATCTCTTCTCTCTTGGGAAAATTATTTTCCCTGAAGATATCTGGCTTTCCCTAATGTGGGCTGGTGGCAGTGACTTAATGAATTTTAGCTTCTTTCCATAAGAACTTTCACCAGAAATACTTCAGTAATAGGATAGTACTGAATATAAGTGGAATATAAATGTTGCACAGTTGAAGGGGCAGAATTACAAATGTCAGATATTCCAAACTGTTTTGGGATGACTGGATTAATTTGAAACAGAATTTCATTGCAGAGAAACAGCCTGGGGGTGGATTGATCTTGTTTACCTACTGCTAAGTTTCTCCCATAGTTGTTTGTGCAGAAATTTGCCCATGCAGTACTGTATGCAGTGGGAAGGTTGGTTTGTTTTAGACCATTTGACTGATTTTCTTTAGAGTATGTGGTTTTTCAAAAAGGAAAAAGGAAAAAAAAAAAGAAAAAAAGGAAGTGTTGCAGTGTTCCTTAAACTTTAAAAAGGAAACTCAGTGTTCTTCTAAGCCTGAAAATGTTTCGATGCCTCTGTCTTCCTGTAGTGTTCCAGTGCAAATGTTGCATCACCCGAAAGAAATACTTGGTATTTTTCATTCCTAAATTGTAGAGGTATCCAAAGGACCCAGTGTAAGAGGTAACATCCATACTGGCATGCTGTGGTGCTGTTTCTCTGTCAGGTTTGTTATTTCCCACATTCTGCTGCAAGAATGTCAAAATGGTGCTGCCACACAGGTTCCAGCATCAAAGAGTACTTCCCTCACCCACACACCCTGCTGGGGGCCTTGGGGTGAAAGGGAAGAGAATATGAGTTTCCTTGTGACAGCATTATTCATAATGATTTATTCTTTCCATTACTGTGGTTCTTAGAGGCCACATGTAAAGATCGGGGCTTAATTGCACTTGCAGTCATGAGGTGGAAAAAAGCAAGCATCACCCTGAAGACACTTGTTAATAAAAAACCCTTGCTGGTTGCAAGTCAGACAGGTGTGTGAGGTGGAAACAGGGGAGAGAAGGTACAAGAAAGAACAGAGAAGCAAGTTTGCTGCATAGTAAAATGTGTACAGAAACTAAAGGAAAGTGTGCTTTGCTTGAGTGTCAGGCATTGAAATAAATCTCACCAGCCTCTGAAGAAGTGTCAAGACTGAGGCAGATGCTTGCTGAGAGAATTAACAAGCCTGGCAATAAACCCCTGGGTAATAATGACTCTGAAGAGTTACATTTGCTTTGGAATTTACTTTTATAAAAGCATGAAATTTTATGTGTAAACAAGATCTATAACTACCTATATGGAAGTAAAGATTTTTAATACCTCTGAGAATGAAGGACTGTGTTCTGTATGCTCCAGCAGGACAGAACTTGTATTAGAGCTGTAGGATGAGAGCTCAGTGAGTAATTCAATATTGGTTATTTCATAAGCTTTGTCTTTGGTGAACATAAAATATGATTTTCTTAAATCAATTTATTATATGACCTTTTTTCCTTTTCTTTTTTCTTGCCAATATGCTTCTGCCACACTTACTCTTAGCATTTCCTGGGTCACCCAGGTGCCAAACCAGAGAATGTAGCTGGGATGGGGGAGCATTCCCAGCCTGGGTCAGGGAGGGACCAGCCCTCTGCATTGTCTCAGGAGAGCTTGCCCTCACCATCTTGCTCTGCCCTCTGCTTGTGTGAGGACCCACAGAACCGAGTCCCTCCTCAGCAGCTGACAACATTGCAGCTGCTTGCAGAGTCCCTGCAGCCAGCCACTGGGCTCCAGTTGCAGCAGGAGCTGGGAGGTACAGGGACAAAAAAGGAAGGGTAAATTAGGGAAGGGCAAAAGATCTTTTTTCTGAAGTCTTTCTTCTGTTTCTTTCTTCTGGGAACACTGGGATCTGAGTTATGTTCAAGAGTAGCACAGATATAGCTGTTGCCTTCAGCAAGAACATGCTGAAAAGCAAACTTGCTGGAATTACACTTTTGGTTATTGCTCCCATGAAGCAACAGCCTTGTGAACCTGGTGATAAATCAGGGCCCAAAGCCCACAGCGATTATGAGGTGAAGTACAGAAAAAAAACTGCAAAGGAAAAAGCCAAGACAATGAAGGAGGCATTGATTTGATTTTGATAGCTGCTAAACAAAATGGGCTGACAAAAAACATTAATGCCCCTTTCAGACGCCTCTGTGGGAGGTCAGCTGCCAAACAAGAGAGGAAATGGTGGGGGTGAGTTATGTGTTTGCTATAAGACTGATGACTTCTTATGCTTGATGGAGCCAGACTTGCTTGATAGGGGATGATCTAGCATCTCAGAGAGAGAGCTGGACTCTTGCTCTCTGATGAGGAATCCTGAAGGAGAGACAATAGAGGAGTGTTGTTTGCAGTGGGCTGGCAGCAGTTGGCTGCGGGAAGTGCCCGAGCTGTGCAGCTGCCCTGGGAGGCTTGCTGGGATGGGCTGTCCTTGTGCTGGGCACGGCAGTGGAGCACAGCCAGCACCAATGTCCAGTAGGGTGTGTGGAAGGTAGTTTTGCTACAAGTGCTTTGCATAACAATGTCATCTTGCTGGATTTTTGTGGTGGTATTTAGTGTTTGTGGTTTGGTTGCAAAATCAGCCTCTGTTCTCCTACACAGTGAAATTCAGAGATAATCGAGGTACTGCTGCTTGTGTTACATAGCCCTAAGAATTGTGGGGTTGTGAGAGGCAAAGGAGCAGGATGTGGTAGGGCAGTGTGGAGGAATCCTTCACAGGGAGTAGTGCTTTTGACAGGTTTACTTGTTAATCTTCCTCATTTTGGTTTTCCTTCACTCCTCCAGGATCAAAGTATTCCTTCTTGGGTCTGTATGCATTTACAGACTTGTTTAAGACCATAAACGATCTCATTCCTTCTCAAAATTGTTTCCACCTTGTCCATGATTCGAGATGCCATTTGTGTCACAGTTAATCTGTACAAATTTTTGCCAAATAAGTAGGATACTGTTTGGAGATAATGGGACCTTTCTGCACAAGCTCAAGTTGTTTCAGTAAGGGAGAAAGAAAGAGTAGCTGAAAATGGAACATTTTATTATTGATAACGGCTAGCAAAGATGGCTAAAGCAAGATGCTGGCTACAGAACTGGTTCTTTCTTCTGTTTTAACATCTCTGTGGCAGACAACTCGAAAAACCCAACTAAGTTCTGCTGTAATCAACAGACACAAAGTTTAATTACAATGCAATAAAGATAGCTTAGCTAGTTTTCAAGTGGTACTTAGCTGATTGGATAAAGGAAGCCTGAAAGAATATTTTTCCCATTCATTTTCATCACATTCTTTCACTGTATATTTTCACATTATGCACCATAGAAAATTGTTTGCAGTCTGTCTTGTGTGAGTGACAGAGTATCTTAAAACACTGTGGATTTTGATAGCAACTCAGTGTTGCCTTGTGGGCTAGAGACCCAAATTTTCACAGATCCAGTACCTCTAATGGGAACTTTGTCACTACAACTCTCCTCTACCTTTAAATGCCCAATTTGCTCAATTTCATGTGAGAAAAGATAACCTACAAAGGTTACTTGAAAAAAAAAATTCTTTGACTGCAGATAACTGATGTAGAAGTCTGAAAATTACTAACAGAGTCAACTTAAATGAGATTGCTGAGTGTTTTCCTGGATATGCTACCAAATAACCTAACTAATGACTTCTGTCTGACCAATGGGCCCTTCCTTGGCAGCAAAGTTGACTTATAGGATTTCTCTGTGATCCCCATCCTCCCTTTGCTCCCTATTATCCATTTCACCAGATTTTTCCATCTTGCCTGTGCCCACATTAGTGTTTCGAGGTGGTGCAGTAACCTTCCTGACGTGATTTGAGGTACAAAGCTTTAGAAGACATTAAGAGTTGATTTTTTTTTTTTTACCCATATCACTTCCCAAATGCAGTTTGTAGTAAAACATCAGAAATTGTCAGGGTATCCAGGCAAACAGTGATCTGTTTTCCACACGCCCAGGTAATGGAGACAACACTCTCTTAAGCTCTGAGTGCCACTGGTGCCTGCTCTAATCTCCCTCCTTTTGACAGTTATCTTTATCCTTAACCCTGCTACCCCTTGCTGGGTTATTCTCTTCTCAGTTTTCATTGCCTTCCTTAAGCATCTGATAAGCAAGCAGCTTCTACAAGTGTACACAATTGCTGGCTTCCAGGACTTTTATTTCTATAACTTGCATCAGGACGATGCTAATGAGGTATGAAATCATGCTGACCAGGAGATGTTTTCTAAGCAAATTCTGCTCCAAAATAAGCAGGCATCTGTGCCTGATGGAGCAGTGGAAGTTGCATGGCACAAGGAGGGCCTTGGAGAGCCATATGTTTGAAGGCTGGTAGTGACATTTCTGCTTTTCTTCCTTATATGGTTCATTACTACAGTTTGTTTGCTTTCTTAATTGCTCTCTCTGTTGCTGAGTTTCCGTGGACTGTAATATATGTAAAACAGTGTGTATGATTCAAGGAAAATCAAGGGTTTGACTGTCTTGCTGCATATACCAATATGTGGAATACTGTGAACTACAAATTAAAGGAATCTACTGTATGTTGAACTAAATCCTAAGCCAGTAGTAACTCAAATCCTTTGTTCTTACTGTAATTTAATATTTCATAGCAGCAGATTTGTTCTATAGCAGTGTAGTGCCTAAGGCACTTGCACAAGAGTACACGCACCATAGCAGTTCCAGCAGAAAGGAACTTGCTTTGTCTGAGCAGGCAAAAAGTCTGGGGAAAAGGGAGTATTTTAATTCTTATTCCACAGAAGAGGCAGACTGAAAAATTAACAGACCTGCCCGTAATCTCCCAGGGTCTTCCCAAATGGGGCGGTGATTTAGTCTCCTGATTGTGATTTTCATCACAAATTCTAAGCTAATCAATAACATGTTTATTTGCTATCCCATAATTGCAGCAGTATTTTGTTGTTAAATACCCTGCAGTGCCATTAAAAACTAGATTATTTAAGAATTGTAACTAACATGGGCACTTGAGGCATTTCGAAAGGAAGTAGTGTGTGAGCTGTTCGATATAAGTAACAATAAAGCAAAGTACTTGATTATCCAGTGATTCAAACCTGAAATCCTGCCTGAAGCATGTTGGAGAAAGCCTGACAGTGTCATACCACCATGGCACATCCTCTTCACTACTCTGCAGGGCACTGTAACGTGGATGGAGAATGAAACAAAAGATGAAAAAGGAAAAATAGACCTGGGCTACCTTAATCTGAGGCCAAGAGCGAGAACATGCCCCCATGTCCTCTGACGCCCTGAAATGGAGGCACAGCACAGAAGGGGAAATTCACAATGGCAAATTGCAGCTTTGAAACTCCAAATTCAGCATTAAAGAAAATTGAAATGTGGCTGAGTAGGCTGGTGGCCCACTGGAGTAATCACCTGCAGCCGTGTTTTCAAACAAAAGCTCAGATGAAAGCCAAAGGGTGACCAACAAAGGGACAGAAAGCTAATTTTCCACCTACCTTTTGTTATAAATAGTGATAAACTGTGACTCCTGGTCCTAGAGGCAGAACACTGTAAGGAACTGAATTCTGTGGCTAGATATGATGTAATACACTTTGGGCAAAACAAAAAACGTTGTTGTGCCCCCCCAGCTCCTCCTCCCCCCAGTCAGATTAAAACACTGGTACTGCGTCAAGATCCAAAGAACTGGAGCTAACCAACCAGGCAAAGATTTAGCCAACACAGGAAATGTCTATAGATAGTTTTCCGAATCCCAGCTGTTAAAAAAAATTACGAACTGAGCTGACATATGGATATCGCAAGATTGTTTCTGCTTTCTGCATAGGAATGGGGCTTTTAATTGGGTTTTCAGTACATGTGCTTACTGTTAGAATTGTGTTTGGATAAACCTGCTGGGAAGTTTGTTTTTAATGTATTGCTTTAGCAATGTTCTTGTTTTCTAACATTCTGGTAAGATCGATATTTAATGGCTTTGAAAGCCCTCAAGTAATTTTATTTACAACTGTGAATGAACATTTTGGGGAACTGTTCTTTTTTAGTTGCCCTTTTTCCCATTTGGTTATCAATATGATGGAGATTAGAAGACAAATCCTGTTCATCTCCTATTGATTTTGGACTAAGTGAGCAATCAGCCCCTGTAACTCTACTCCTCCACATGCTCAAATAACATCTGTAAAAGCAGAGATGTAGTAACAGATGTGAAGGCCAGATACACCACTTTTGCAAGGGAAGCATTTAATAGAAAAAGGGGAAATGAAGTGAGTATAGTGAGTAGTTTGGGAAGGTTAACTGAACTATTTGCACTCTTGAAAATGATAGTAAATGAAAACATAATTTTTCTCTAAACCATTGTGGGAATTCCTCTCTGTCAAAAACTTGACTGGAGTGTATGAAGCAATTAGTGCAAATATACTACAACATTAGGGAGCACAGGCATTTTTTTTTTTTTTAAATTTTACAACAATAGAAGAAGCCAAATACCCTTATATATTACATTAATGAGATAGATTGCTACTTTTAATGGAGCCTCTGTGCTCTGCACTGCACTGTATGCAGATTTGCTAGTTAATAAGCCCGAACAGTGTTTCTGTTCATGGAAAATGAATCCGAAACGTTTGTCAGATTATCTGTTTGGCATGCCTGACTGGTGTCTGGAGTGGCACTTTGCTAATGTGCTATTACTCAGTGTCATTAACCCACAGGCGTGATTGAAAGGTGAATTTATATTTGCATCATGCTGCTCAGAACAGGCGGTGCTCTGGATTAATCTGGTGCCCTGTGAAATGGTTCTGCACAGGATAGAACGAACTGAGCATCTCACAAAGTGCATATCCCTAACTCTTGGTAGCTTTTATCACTAGAGGAGTGTCCTGTTGTGATTATGGTAAAATGCAGGCACAAAGCTGCCTGTGGGAACGTTTGTTTGTTATCTGTCTGTTCAACATCATCAGAAATCCAAAGTTTTTGTAATTCCTGTGAAAAGCTTCTGATTGCTTTACCCATCAGCATTAACGTCACATAAAATATTTTGGCAGCTGCATTATATGTAAATAGCTTTGAAATATTGCATTAAAAAGGGGGGATTGGTCTGGGAAATGCAGAGCTGATTTTTTTTCTTTTCTTATTGATTAGGAAAGTGTATCTGTTTGCATGCAAGTAGATTACTTTCATCCTACAACATACTTCCTTCTCCACTGAAAATGAATAGGTCTTATTTTCTTTCTGTAAGTGAAACCTTCATTGTTAGTTTGTTTAGGGTCAGATAGCTGCTTTTTTTTTTTTTTTGCTTGTTTTTTTGGCATGCCATGATATTTTTATAAACAATATTAATTGCAAACAGTTTTTAATGAAGTATACAAGTAAAGCCCCAGACTTTTCATTTGTGTGGATTTTGAAGCTGAAATGATGTTTTCTATGACCTGCTGAGGAGTGTAAGGAGATCCAAACCTGTAAAACAGAATGAGTTCTTGCTTTTCCACTGAAAATGTGGAAAGATGAGGGAAGAGAAGACAACTGTGATTGTTCCGTATCTCTCTTGATTTGACTTCTTTCTTTTTGGTTTTGCATCAAAGCTTGAGGCTTGAAATAATTTGTTTTCTGGTTTTTTGGGTTTTTTTTCCTTTAAATTTTATTTTTTATGTATTAATATTTACGTATAAATAATATTTATATTTTATTTATATTTTTCTATGTAAAAAGGCACAAAAATTCTTAGCATTTTTGCACCTTGCTTCACAAAAGACAGAGTGTGACACACCGTGCTAATCAGCTTTTGACGCACCACAGTTGGAAATGTTTTCAAAACCCCACTGAATGGGGGTTTTACTTCCTATTTTGACAGCTCAGGTCTCCCACTCAATCTGCAGACAAAATGCCCATCGCTCCAGCAGGTTTTACCCGCGTAACTGCGCGCCGAGAGCCTGCACCCAAACAGAACTGGGAAAGAAAACAGAGAAAGGTGTAAGTGAAGACTGTGACATTAACGAGTCATTGTGACAATGAGCGCGGAGCTGATCCTACACGAGAGGTGTCAGGGTAATAAATGACTTCTGAAAGCCGCGGTGACAGGCGCGTGTCCCGCATCGGGGAGTGGAGGCGCACGGCAGTGCTGTGCTGTGCCGTGAGTGTGCTGGGGCACCGCTTCTCCCGCATCTCTTCAGGAAGATGCACATTCTTACTCATTTCTCTTGGAGTAAGGATTAGTGCTGTTTCCATTTGTGAAGTCTAGCCCTTTTCCAGGGACTTGAAAAAGAATGGACTCGCTGTTCTTCTCAATTAGTTCTTTATTTTCTTTAATCAGATAGAGATCGGTTTTCTGTCGTCATTCCTTAATAATAAAAATGCTCCAATGAGCCTAATTGTTATAGTAATTTGACCTCAAATCCAGGAGAAGTCACCCCTGAATTTTATTGTTCAAAAAAGGAAAAATGCAATGCAACCTTGAATGTCTTTCCAGTCGTTGATTAGCTGTGTAGCCTAAGTACCGGGATTCTTCTGTGTGTTATTTTTTGCTGTTATTGGAGGGTAAAACAAAGAAAAGAAATCCCGAGGAGTTCATCTACATTGACACGTTAGATTACAAGAGCTTCTCCAGGGCATTTGTTCATCATGTATAGATAAATTCAATCTCTCTCTCCTTTTCCTGTAATGGAAAGATTGCTGCAATGTGGGAGTTAATTAGCAGAGCTGTTTATGAAAAGGAAAGGGGGGGCAGGGGGCTAGGCATGGATAGATGGATGGATGGGTTGATGGATGAATAGATAGATGCTGGAATGATTTTAATTTGTTAAAAAACCCAAGTGTAGAGGGGATTGCAAATTTTGGAGTTTGTCCATGTTTATAAAAACAAAATACTGCTGTCAGCCATGGAAAAG
This sequence comes from Corvus kubaryi, assembly GCF_017639235.1. Classification (NCBI taxonomy): domain Eukaryota; kingdom Metazoa; phylum Chordata; class Aves; order Passeriformes; family Corvidae; genus Corvus; species Corvus kubaryi. The sequence goes on from NW_024582059.1 coordinate 11,191,756, forward strand.
CATTGTACAGTGGATATTTTTAATTTTTCTGTGTGTACATGTGTTTTTGTTAGCTGAAAACACTGTCTGGACATTTTATAATTCTTCTCACTAACTAGCAATTCCCTTCATGTTGCCAAGAGGACAGGCAGCACAGAAAAATGAAGGAAAAATAACTATGAAGTTTAAGTAATGGTTAAGTAGAACCTCAACTGGTGGTGTAGTCTGTAGTTGAATTGTTATTTCAATGAAGAAAATATGTGTTGTAATAGGTTTCATAAAGAGAAGGCAATGCTACTAATTTTGCTTCTTTTTTTAAGACAAAACTGGGTCATATTTCAGCACTATTTATTATTTTGTATATTCCTCAATTTGGAAAAAGTTATAAACTTCAACAAACACATTCAGTTTATTGCATTTCACTCAAATGGGTATAAGGCAGGGACCTTCTCCTGTTTCTATTTTATTGACTAATTCTGATATAAATCTGAACAGATTCAGGCTTTTCTGTTTCTGATGGGTCACCATTCCTGGTTTGCATCCACAAAGGAAACATCCTTGTGGACCAGCACAGTATTTTGCTACTTGGATTTCCATTCCTCTGCTCTGATGTTTATTTCTTTTTACCTGCTTTTTAAATAAAGCCATTGTTACAAAAATAAATCTAAAAATACTCAGTAGCTCCTGAAGTTAAGGAGTGAGCTCATGAAATAATTTAGTCCCATTTTAACTTCATTTATGTAAATATATATTTTTAAGAGTTGGTTGACGCCTTTTCATTAGACTACATTCATATATATATAGGTTTAGCTTAATCTTTGATTCAGAATTGCTTTTTGTTACAAATATAAATGTTTAAAAAATATGCAGAATCCTTATAGGTAACATTCCTTTGGGCTTTAAGAGGGAAAGTGCAAGGTTCAAAGTCAAAATGCAGAAAAAATTCATTGCCAATAAGCCTGTGTGCAGTGATATATGTAAATATGTCAGACAAAACACATTTTGAGATTGCACAGAAATACTTTGTAACTTTGTAACTTTGTGAGATGAAATAAGTTGCCTTATTTTGTGTTGATCCGGAAGAGACTGCCCTACTGAACATGAGACCAGCATGTCCCCCAGCCTCACAATTACTTTGTTCTGTGATGTAATGAAGAAAATAGTATGGCTGTGCTCTCGTGAAAGCTGAAGTCCTGCTTAGGGAGGGTGTTCAAGAGGAAAGAGGACATTTTGCTAGAATATGAACCCACTTGTGCTGTTTGCTCCTCCATTGCCCCTAACTGAGGTCTTGGAATTTTGTAGTTCTTCATGCCCTAGGCTGAGCCACACCTCACTTGGAAGCACCATCTCCCCCCAAGCATGTCTTCTTTGGAAACAAACATCTCCTCGTGGCTTGTCAACGCTTCCCGTGTTCATGCTGCTCACAGCAAAATCTTCGTTTAGGGAGGCTGGGAGATGTCCAGCTGCCCATGGCCTTCTCACAAAAATGTGTCTCCCATTTATCCCATGAAGTTTTCAGTTTCCTAAAGCTGCCTGCAAGGTCATCCTTTGGTCACACAGCGTATCTATACACTGACCATCATCAATGAATTGTGCCAAGTCCTCCATCTGTTTTCAATATACAAATAGTAGTAGAGAAAGTGAGAGTCTTTCTACTGGGGTCTTGCCTCCAGTCGACTTTAGTCAGGTTCACAGTGAGCACTTGTATGTGGGCCATGTTTTCCAGCACTATCTGTTGATGTCCTTCTCACTAACAAAGAGAAGATCCTGAAATCATTTTCAAGGCAATAAGCTGGTGAAACCCACTTAGGGCAAACATCTTGCTATTGCTTGGAAAACTAAAACCGAGGTGGGGACTCGTTTCTTTGTCCACATGAGGAACCACCCATTGCTCCTTCTTGAGTGCTTGGGGGGGCTCTGTGATTGTTAGATTTTAAATTTTTAATTGTTTTGTTAGCTTAACCTGCAGTTGACCCATACAGATTTCATTCAGAGTGGTGCCACTTAGTAGTAATGCATTTTCTGACACCCTGTAGAAATTATGCTGCCGGCATCACAGTCTGGCCCATCAGCCCAGGCGGAGCTTCTGGCGGGCTCATCCCCTGCCGGGGGGAGCCTTGTACAAGGCTGCTCTTTTATTATTTAGCACCTTGTTTATGGCATCGCACTTGAACCCTGGAACTTTTCGAGTCCACTTCCCAGGGGTTCAAGGGCAATTATTAACCCCTGCAATGCCAATAGTCCCTAAGAAGCCAAAACTCTCTAGTTGCGCTTGTGCACCTGGCTGATGTGTACGAGGCATGTGCTTACTGCTTGACAACTTTAAATGAATTTAGCCCCCACTTTCTGTAACTCCCTCAGACCCATCTATGGGAGTCACACTGCGGGCCAGACCCATCTCTTTGAATGCTCTTAGGTATGGGCATAGCCCCCAAAAGGCAAAGCTTCCTTTAGCCTTGGCTCTGTCAGGATTTCACTCTTGATGTCCTAATGCCAATTTAGAATCGTTGCCTGTAGAAAGAGGTATTTAGTCCCGTTATTTCCAGCACTTGCCAACATTTGGTACCAGTTTCTTCAAGTGGAGCTTGTAACAATGTCTAAGTAAAGTATATCTGTTATGATTTAAGGAAGGTGAACCAGTCACATTACCACACTGATGGCTGATGACATTCACTGCTCCATGTCTTCCTGCAAATGTGATCCTTTAGGAAGTCAATTTTAATCAAAAAGCCCCAAAACACAACGAGTTACAGTCAAGGCCTTAGCCTTTGGAACAACAAAAGGAAGGCAGAATTAAGGTTTTATTTTAGAATGTGTGAGAAATTAGAATATTTTATGTCATGAAGTAGAAAAACCAGACAGATTCATTAACGTTTTATTTTGAACTTGAAGTTGCAGCTCAGGAAAGCATCAGACAAGAAGATAATAATGCCAAGAGAAGCTCGTTATGAACAAGCAGAGTTCTTGTGGTGCCACATCCTTCCCTGCAGCTGTCTGCAGGGGTGTGGGGAAGGACAAGCCAGTGCATGAGCACGTGTCAATTGTGTTTCAGAAGGGTGTCACCTTCATGAAGGCCCTGCTCAGGCCCCCAAGGGCTCTCTTTGTAGGTGACTCCTGAAAGAAAAAGGTTCAGATACTTTAAAATGAAACTGAGTGACTCAAAACCAAACATGGGTGAAAATGCTTGAATAAAAAGCCAGTCTTGCACCTGTTTCCCTTATATCTTTTGGCCCCATTTGTGCAATGGAGAAGGGTTTCTTTGTACTCAAATGAGCTGGATGCAGATGGCAGCTACCTATAGTCCTGATGCAGCTGTACTTTGAGATCTTTGCATTTTGCTCGTTTTTCGCACAACGGCTTAAAATCCCTCCTAGGGCAGAGGTGCTTAAACTCTCTCCTAGGTGCTACCTGCCAGGTGGCTGCAGCAAAACACTCTTCCAAGCACATGGGGCTGATCCAGACTTCATCTCTGCAGCTGCTCAGTCTGCCCTTCCCAGCACAATGGGAAGCTAAAAATGTAAATGGTATGGCACTGGCATGAATTTTGTCCTAAACAGAGCTGTATCTCTCTTAGCTTTGAAACTGTGGACTGTGCGTCAAAATAAAATGTGGCAAGTGGTTATGCAAATGAGGGAGGGAAAATGTGTTATTTCTTAAGTGCGAGATCTTGCAAATGGATTTCTGCAGGCTGACAGAGCCCTGCCCTCACGCTGAGCTCTGAAAAGCTCTGCAAAACAGGACAGGGCATCTCTATTTACCGGCTTGCAAGATTAAGACTGGTATAATAAGGAGAGGAAAAAAAAAGTGGAGCCATAATTTGCCTCACAGAAAGTAAGTTTGGAAAAGTTCTTCTGTAGATAGATTATCATTGCTTCAGAACTAAGTACTGACAGGAAGACACAAAATGATTGCAGTTCCATTTTTAAAGGGACATTAGATGTGAATTTAATCTAACCTATCTCTTTGCATTAGACAGATCATGAATTATCACTGATGATTACTGGAATTCTGCATAAGCATTTGAAGTACAGACAGGCTGTTATGACAGTAAAATTGAGTAGGAAATGACCACAGACAAGTGGGAAGCTGCCTATCCTGCCTTTATCAAGAAGGAAAACAAACCCCAACTAATTTTAAGTCTTGAAAAACAAGTTAGATGGTCAGAAAACCTTTCTGGTGTTGATAATCTTCACACACTTCTACTGTTTATATGAACTCTTATATCCAGGATTTTTAACCTCATGACTGTATTCCTCATTCATTTGATAGCAAGTGTATTTCTCAACCATGTAGTATATATCATAAAATTCATTAAGTAATTGATGGGGAATCAGCTGGGAAAATAAAAATTAATGAATTCCCCATGAGGCAGCTGTTCCCCCCAACCTGACAGAGCAACAAACGGGGAGAGAGAATCAGAAGCTACCCTCCTCTGAGTAATTATGTGGTGGTGGTTTATAAGGTAGCATTTTCACTTTGGTGGCTTAAATCTTTTCTGATCAGATTTGCTGTGGCATTTCCCAGGGTCAGCTGGCAGAAAAGCTTTGCACTTGTGGTTTATGACATACGTGACTTGCACTGCAGTTTTGTTAATGCTGGAGACCCAGGTTAGGTCAAGTTTCAAAGAAAGAGAGTCTTGAGGGAGAGAAACACTTTTGAGACTGATCATCAGATCCTTATGTTGCCTTTTTTGTTTGTGTGTTTTACACACAAAAGGGTTATTTTCCACTTTTCAAAATGGGAAAATAATGCTGGAGTGTCTGTTTCAGTGCCCTAACACTGGATGGAGAGACACATGTCTTCAGTTCTATCTTGCTCATGGTTTGCCATGAAAAGCAAACCTCTCCTAATCAACTAGAATTTGATAGTGTTTATTCTTTACATAAAATACTTAAATTTAACATTTTTAGCTCACAGGACTATTTTGGGAATATAATTATTAATATTTATTCATTTAATTTTCTTTCATTAAAACTAACAGCTAACATTTTAATTTTTAATACTACTTCTGTTGTACCTAGTACTAGAGGGAACATAAGGGTGCTCCTGGGAATCCTGTTAAATTTATAGCTGACCTATCCACTATGACTCATCAGTCTTCAGAGAAATTAGAGGTCCATTTTGGCACTCCTTTGTCTAGGTTTTTTATCTACAAGAGGGAGGAAAAAAGGGAGGGAGGTATTTAAACACTTAACTCAGTAACTTCTACAGATCATGAGTGAAAAGCTCATTGCTAAGTGATGGTCAGGCAGTGGTGGATTTGGTCCCATATGCTGAAGGAGAGAAAGGGATAGAGGATAGTCAGGTCTGTTGAGTTGCTGGTAAGTGACTGGAGAAAAATAGTGGATGAAAAGTGACTGGAGAAAAATGCATGGATGAAAAGCAACAGCGGGCATTTTTTGCTTCAGACCACCTTTCTGAGGATGAGCCCACTAAAAAAAACAACAACAAACTAAAACAACAAAACCATCAAAACAACTGAATTTATGTTGAAAACCGAAGTCCTTTTTTGGGCATCCAAGTTCATTAAGCACTTATTTGTCTGAACTGCTTTTGCTGAGATTTCTTGTGACTTGCTGACACCTCCAGAAGTTCCCCAGAGTTCCTAATGATCAGAGAAGTTTGTGCCATTGGGAATAATGTGGGAAGCAGAGACCAGATGCAGCCATGACTCCATCTTCCTGTAGTTGGGCTCTGTGGCTTGAGGCATCTCAATGGCCGAGCTTCAAGGACGGGTGTTTAGAAGGGGCCATGCCTTTGGAGCAGAGCTTTCCTGTGAAACCGAGTCTTGCATGTAAGGGAAGGCAGTATGGCATTTTTCCGTGGAGCATTTCCTGGCTGGAGGCAAAGAGGCACTTCAATGCATACAGTCGGTGAGAGGAGCTCTTTGGCTAGTGAATCCTTACTTAGGCATGTCTGTATGTGCTGGTTTGGATGGGGTGGAGTTAATTTTCTTCACAGTACCTAGTAACGGATGGGAAGTGGTGAATTAATTCCTTGTTCTGCTTTGCTTGCACGTGTGGCTTTCACTTTACCTCTTAATCTGTCTTTATCTCAGCTCAGGAGTTTTCTCACTTTTACCCTTCCAGTTCTGTCTCCCATCCCACCAGGAAAGAGCTGAGTGAGCGTCTGTGTGAGGCTTTGTTGCCAGCTGGGGTTAAACCACAACACTGTGAAAATCATGTTGCTGGGGTTGGTTTTCTGTATTGATTGTGTCTTCACAGTGTGTCAAAGGTGTCAGGAACCTGAGAGGCTCCTTTTAGATTTTTTTTTTTTTTTGCTTAACTTTCAGTTTTTAAAAGAAAAATTAGGTGTTGGCTTTTCTTTGGTTTTTTGTTGGTTTTTTTTCCCCACCTAAATAAACAACACTAACATTAACAAAAAGGGATCAAGTTTCACAGGTGAATGACTTTTATGTGAAAAAACTCTAGAGAAATCTGAGGGTTCAAAACTTCTCTCTCTTAAGGAAATGGAAAGTGAATCTACAGTATGGGTATGCGTGTATATATATATATATATATATGGTGATCAGTTTCTATATACTTAAGCATGTACGTTCCAGTCATATGAATGGACACGTGTGGATACTGATGCCATGAAGATTTTTTGCCTTTTCTTTCATACCCCTGTTATACCTTTTTACAACTTCTGTATTCTCAGTGCTTTTTGCCTACATTCTTGGACTCGTTTGTTCAGCTAGGAGACAAAACATTTTAGAAGCGTCGTAGTTAGGGATCAGTGTGCCCCAGACCCCAAGGTCCTCTCCAGAACACATTCTGTAAACTAAGATAGAACCATCCAGGGGAAGGCTCCTTGGGGAGGGGGGCTCATTCAAGCCTCTCCTTGGGGAATTTTTGATAGATATGCTAATTAGTAAGACCTATAATGTTAGACCAGATCTTTTAGGGGTGTGCATTGTGGTGTGCATTTCGCCTAGATGTGTGCACCTAAGGATCCTTAAAATAAATACCAAAGTAAAATCCCTTTTCCTCTTCTAACCGTGTTTGACTCTTGATTTTAAAATCAGGAGAAGGCATCAATAAACTCGCATGTTTGTTGACAGATTTCTGCAGTGTGTCTGCTGGCATTCAGCAAAGGTGAACAAAAACAGACACTGAAATGTTTTCTCACCTTGGAGTTTCTTGTGTGAGTAAGGGCTCTGGTCCTCCACTGATCAGGGACAGCTTGCAGGGTAAGGTGCAGGGTACAGTGACTTGAATGGTGACATGTGATGTGTTATCTGAAGGACGGTTGGCCTTTATTCAGGTTTCAGGATCAAGCCCATATTCCAGCTGTTCCTACAATGTTCTCCATGGAGTGTTTGCATGATTCCAAATGGTCCCATAGATGGTCTGCAGATGCTCTTGTATGACTCAGGGTCACACAGGTAGAGGAGAGGTGTTCTAGCTTCTGCTCTTCATGTTGTTCCTATATTACACCGTCCCTGCGCCTCAGGAAACGTCCAGAACCTCTCATCTCCAGTGTTTCTTAGGATCAATACCACAGCGGAGATGTGGCCCTGCTGGTCTCAGGTCTACAGCAGGACTGCAGAGGAAGTGGAGGTTCCTCTTAGGCGGTGGGTGTACACACTGGGTACAGAGCAGTTTGTGTGCTCACTCCCTGTGCTGCCATGGATTTTGCTGGAGAAGAGAGAACATGGTGGTGCTGGTGGACCCTTTGTATTCCATGTTACCTTAAACCTTAGACAGATGGCAAGGTCACGTTCTGTACAAAGCTGTATTTAAATTACAGGGTGTGGAAATGTGAATTCTGACCTTTTTGTAAACTTTTTTACTACTTGCTCTTATTGGTTTTTTTTTTTTCATTCACCAGTGATCAAAAGAAAAAAAAAATCCATCAGAAGGTCTGAGACTGACATTTCCGAGTGAAACAGAGAGTGCAAAATTTCAGTTTGACCCTGGCACTGCAGCTGCTGAAATATTAATGGCATTAAATGCAGGTGAATCGGAAATGTGTGCGCAGGCCAAAGATTCCTCCAGGCGGTTTTCCCGGAGCTCTCCCGCTGCCCGCGTCGCTGCCGCCGGCGGGGCGTCTCCTCTGCCCCCGAATGAGGGGTGGCAGCCGTGATGTGGATGGCACTTATGGCAGCAGCCTTTCCTTGATAGGGAAAGCTGTCCGGCTGATCAGATTTAACAGGCAGCACGGGCTGCTCAGCCACCGCTGGAAAACACATAAGCCAGCTGGGGAAGCAACATACATTCTTGCACAGCGCCAGCTGCCACTGCCCAGCCCTGACCACGTCGGCCTGGGGACACAGGTGACTTTGTTGAGGCGAATCAGGACCTCAGGCTGGGCTGCATTATCTCCCCGGTACCAAGCTTCACCTGCAATGTTCCTACATTTACTTTGTACTGTTGTAGTGTGGGCCACCCCAGCACATGCTGCAGCAGCCCAGTAGGGGATCTACCCACTCTTCCTGGGAATTGCTTGTTCTGTTAAACGATTGCAGACTGAAGTCTAGAAAATGAAACAGTTGATGAATATTAAAAAAAACCCACTCTGAGCTGTCTGTCCCAAACAGCTTACAGGGTGGTGGTGCTACATGGCTGTCAGGTACTAAGCTCCTGCAAGATTTTGGTGATGTTAGGAGGTGAATATTTGGAAGCGGGCACTCTCGTGGCTGCCAAAACCATTTGAATTGTTTATTTCCATCAATGTCACTCCAGCTTTTTCACAGAACTGGTTAATGAGGTAAAGCAGCCATTTCAATACTGTCACATTTAGGTCACTGGAAAATCTGCTGTGACATAAATGGACTTTTAAAAAAGCCAAAATAAAATGAAATGTCTAATGACTCCCCACTCTGTTTTTTATTTACAAAATAAAATGCTAAGAAGGGGATTTAAATGTTTACATATGTGCCCAAAGCACATGTTTCACTCCTTTCCCCTTTTAGGACCAGAATAAACCCCACGAGTTTGTTTTCAAAGTTAGTTCTCCGTCAAGTTTGTTGCCTGATTTTTCTTTAACTTTCTTTCTACTCTTTTACCCCATCATTCTTTCCTCCCCCAACTGCCACCACACACCATCCTTGCTCACTTTCTTGCAAAGCTGCCAAGAAACTGTGCGCAAATTTAATGTATGAATAACTGCTCGGTCTCTCAGTGACCTTGAAAAAATTGCTTTGCGTCATTAAAAATTCATAGAAATGAAATTTTTGTGAGGAGACTGGCACATGCAAAATTAGTACTTGTTGAAATGCAGCTGGAGTAATCCAACCTCGTGAACTCTCAAAATTGTAATTCTTATGAGAGCTAATTGTGGCCAGCTTACAGCTTGGATCAAGTGTTGCTGTTTGACTTCCTAAAATAATATCATGCTATGCATAATATACCTGCTAGCACGTGCAATACAAGTACAGGTAAAGGCGATGCATAGCTTAGCAGAGACAAAAATGTTTAAAGATTGTTAAGTGCAAATATGCTGGTAAGTGCGTAAAAGGATGCAATGCCTAAGTGGATTAGTTTGGAAGCAAGTAAATTATAATTCTTTGCTGCTGTTAGTGGGCTGTGTAGAGCTCTGGGCATTGTGACATTAGTGAGCTGTGGTGCCATGACATTCAAGTCCATGTAAAATGCGACTTCTTGAACTCTCAGAATTTAGCAGTCCGTATTGTTTCCCCTTGTGCTGGTCATCTAAACTGTAAAGCTTGGTTTTGCATCTGAGGGAGTGGGGAGCCAAATAACATGCTGGTGTGCTAGCTGTGTTCCAGGTGTCCTTGTTTTTCTGTTATATGTGAACAATGCTTTGCCAGGGTAAAAACATAATTAAATAGTAACTACTGAAGTACAGCATGTAGTAGCAAAGTGCACTTTGCCTTCTTCAGCTGTGTGGCAGGATGGAGGCTTTAACATATGCCACAGTTCAGGAAAATAAAATGCAGTGCTCATGGCACCTGAGCAGGAGGGATGCTGTCCCCACGACCCAAGCAGACTGGGTTGTTCAGCCCTGATCGAGGTAACCACTCAGAGTTTCCCAGTATTGACCAATATCCCTGTGGTCTGGCTCACAGTTTTTGCAGTTTATTCCTTGAAGGCTGCTTGTTAAAACAGGAGAGCCCTGCAGTGTTTTGGGTGTGATCCCAATTTTGTTAATACCAACTGGACGCTTTCCATCTGCTTGCTGGATTTGAGATTTGGGTTCGTTCCATCCATGGGAAAGAAAGTGATACCTTTTATGCTTATGATCCATGGAGGCTCTTTTACACTGCCATTATTTAAAAATCACAAACTTTGTGGGTGATTTCCTGTGCAATTCAGTGTGTGTCACCAGAAGTGTGATGTCCCAGGCTCTGAAGCAGAGCTGGGAGCATACAAAGGCGGCAGCTGGCAGCAGCAGTATTTTGTTGTGAGTGGCTTTTGTTTGTCTGGCTCTGAAACATGCCTGAGAGCTCAGTGGACGTGCTGAATACCAGTTGCAGCTCTGTCATCAGCCATGCCACGGTCCATATTGCTGTCACAACGTAATTAAAAAATCATTGCTCTCAGTACTGTTTGGCACTGTGGCTGAACCACAGCAGTGAGCAGCTCAGATAGGATGTGTCTGAATGAAAAGAAGTTTGACTGCCCAGTGTATTTGCAGCCAAAATCTGTGAGGATAGCAATACGTGCGTAACTTTGGGGAACAAGCTCACTCCTTTTTGATTTTCCTTTGTTCCTGGGCATTTGTTTTCCTGCCTTTGTTATAGGGCACCTTGTTTTTCTGAACACATCCTGTTGTCTTCCCTAGCGCCTTGCTGCTGGATGCCATTAGCATATATCTGGGCCACCCCTTGTGCAGACTTGTCCCCAGGTGAAAGCCCTTGTGGTCTGGGATGGAAAGAGGCTGCAATTTACTGAGTCCATTATCACCTCTGGACGTGTAGAATGATAATGGAAGTGACAGAGGTGCAGCTGAAAATTGGTTCTTAATATTTTATGTGTTAAAGCTGAGGATTGGAAATCTCACACTGCTCTTCAGGGAAAATGAAGTGTGTGTGTCTCCCCCTCCCGTCTCCCCCTGCCCTCCCATCACATTCAGCCATTGGGCAGATCAGCTCTCTTTTTACACCTCCTCATGATGGAAACACTGTGCTTCTGCAGCAGGGTTTTAAAAGACAATGGCATAAAATAGTCTGGAGAAAAATGAGCTGTCCTGGGTGGTTATATGGCCCCATCAGGACCACTGCTGCAATGAAACTTTGTAGGATGTACATACAAGGCTACTTGTTCCTTTCTCTCTTCAAGTTAGGGGTGAAACAAAATGATTGCCATGAAGCAACATCTTCAAATTGCTTTCGTTCATATCTTGTAGTCTGTAACCTGGGCAGCTTCATTCCCCTGCTCTAATGCTTGCAAATTATGCTCTTTTATCAAGGCAGCTTCCTTCCCCCGCCTCTGCACAGCCACACCAAACTATTATTCAAGATTACTGTTCATCTATTCACGTGTAATGTGTCATGGATACATAATTTTAAATAGTTTCTTCTTCTAAATGACTTATGCAAATGACAAATTAACCTCCTGGCCTTTCACCAAACTCTGTCTGCCGACTTTCTGCGTCTTCTTGGTACTGATTACAAGCAATATTAGATAAAATTGGTTCTTGCAGCTTAGCTTTATTAATTTCTCGTGTTCTTACATCAGTTATAACACTTAGGACTGGGTGCTGCTGTGATTCCCATTGACCCAGAAATTTCTTGAGTGCTTTGGAGGACTCCTTTCCTTTTGCTTAGCCTCTTCTGTGCAAGTGCTAAGACTGGGAGTAAGAGTGCACTGTTGAAAGGTATTTCCACATGTACAAAAAGGATTCTGGCTTTCCTTATGTGCTCTGCATGTTTGAATGAGGTATTCAGCAAAGTGTCGCATCGCTTCCCTCACAGGCGACTCTTGCAGCGAGCAGACTCATGGACCCTGCATTTTAAGGCACTGGTGCAGTTTTAATGCCTCCAGTTGGCCTGAATTGTAGCAGCCCCTAAGTGCAGTCACAGTCAACTTCATATCATGGGTGCCTTACTCTGTACTGTGAGCATTGTTCTGCTGTCCTACTCACAACCAGAAACGCTGAAATATTAATGCAAGCCACCATTTTGTAGCTGTCCTTATTTTAATGCGCTGTGAGTTGTGTGGGTAATAGATTAACCTTGGATTTAGGTGCTAGCCGTGGATCTGCAGATGACTTCTGTTGGCGCAGATCCACGATTTATCCATGACTTGGTTCTTCATTTCTTAATGAAAAGTAAACACACTTTCTCAGTAGAGTAGTTGTGACATAACTGTTACTAATTTGGAGACTGCTCAACTATGATGCCATTATGAAAATGGAAATGCTTAGGAAAATTCAGTATTACTCACCACTTTACAAATTGGTAAAATAAAGCCTTGAAATAACTTGGTTGTAAACAAGGCTGAGGCATCGTAGCTAATCATGTCTATAGTGTGCTGAACTAATTTAACACAATGGAAAAGTGCCACCCACCCCCACACTAGTCCTGTTCCTCTTCTCCACAGAGACATGCTGGGATGCAGGGAACACCACTAACAGTAGCTGCTTGAAACTGGGATGCAGGAGATAGATGTGCCACTTTGAGGGAAATTTCCAGGGTAATAAACAGCTTTCCTTCAGCAGTTCCCATTTGACTATTGTCAGAGTTATGGAGGTTTTTTCTAATTCAGAATTGGTATTATTGGAATCAGCAACCCTGCATGCCATATGGGCACACATAAAATATAAAGTCCAACCTTTCCCCACTATTTGTATTCCATCTTTGTGCTTGCTCGGTTTTAAATAAGGAACCAGGGAATCACCCAATTAAGATTTAATTGACTTAATACACAGAAAAAATCCTCACTAAGAACAAGGAGCAAATGTTTCTTCTGATCCCAACAAAATTTTGTCTGAAAGCGAAGAAAACTGCACGTATTCAGATTTTGTTTTTTAAGCACCACGTTTGCTCCCAGTTTCTGTCTCATGCCAAACCTCCTGCAAATAGGCCATCGGGAAGGAGGTAACTTTTTTTAAGTTTACATATGTTTTTCAACCCTAATATTTTAGGGTTTTAAAATGTACAGAGCAATTTCGTGACTACCATGGCAAATATTTTTCAGTTTGGGGTAAAAAAAAAATCTAATTCTAAAATATGCTCATGAACATTTGTAAAAAGTTAAGTTTGGATGCGATCTAGTGCACATGGATTCAATTAGCTGAAGGTACGAATGCTTGAAATAGTGAGGAGCAATATTCAACCATTTCAGCCGCCTGATTTTTTGGGAACTAGTTTGCTCATATGTGAGGAGCTTGGCTTACAGGCACATTCAGTTCTGGCATGCCATGAAATACTGGGTTCTGTCTGGAAGCTGTTGTATGAACAGGCAGGCTGTTATGGTGGGACCGTGTCTCTCTCTTGCTTCAGAAAGGTGGAAATGGGTTAGACTGAGCTCTTTGTATTTCAAGATATTCTGCTGGCTGATGTGGTTCTTGATGAACATATGCCTGTACCATGGCTTCCTTGTCACCCACATGCAGTGACCAAGGCAGGGAGAACAGAAGCAGTCAGTTTAATGGCAACCAGGACACTGCAGCAGGAGAAAAGAGACTCCAGATCTTTGATTTAATAAAACTCTGCCTCCTCTCGCAGACCATAGGGCCGCTGAGACATCTTATTTCAATTCCATATACTTACTACTCACACCAAGTATAAATAGGGCTATTCATGCTTCACTGTCTGATTGGTATTTCCCCCTTTTTTTCCAGTTGCTTTCAGAGCAACAAATGAAAAACCTTATTTTGGTTAGGTCTTTATTACAGCTGCACAAAGTGTTGAAGGACCGACCTGAACAACTACATGTTAGAAGGTTCTGATTGATCTTGAAGTAATTTAGTTTATTTATTTCCTTTTTAATTTTGCTATTTGATGTTAGGTTAATTACCTAACATTTGAGAGAGAGAGAGAGAGAAGTAAAACAAAAGCACTGATCAAGGTGGTGGGTGGCTCTGTGCACTCCAAGACCCAGTATCCAAATCCCAAAGTTACTAATGTTGGAATGACCTCAGGGGACTCATGGCTTCCCAAGTACCTGCAGCTTATGAATTTTAGCACTAATGGTTTGTTGTTTCCTATCTGCTACATATTATTCCCTAATTTCTATTGTTTATTTCTCATAAAACTACCTCAGTCAGTGAATTAGCAAAGAAAAAACCTATCCTATATGATTTAAATAATTAATTCTTCCAAGTTATTTTGCAAATAATTCTAAGTAACATATATCCCCAAAATTCAACGTCAAGATACAGACTATTTTCATTTGAAGGGAAGAAAGCAGTGTTACATGTGAAATCCATTTGCATAACAAATTATTTTGACAATATTTTGATGTGGTTTTGCACAAACTAGTCATATATTTTTAAAAGTTAATGCTCCTTAATAAATATTAGTCTGTTTTTATAATTTGAAGGAAGAGATATCGTTGCCTGGTGGGAATCAACTTGCATTCCTGTTGTCCTCACAGTCCACTGAGGAAAGAGATCCTCACAATTTACAAGTGAAGAAGGAGCTGAAAAAGTAAAATGCTTAATATAAATACTTTGTGTAAAGAGACCTATTGATTTAAGGAGAAAATGAGAGAGAGACATAATTCCATTGTAGCAGTTGGTTTTTCATACCCTTCTAGAGCAGATGGTCTAATGGTCTAAGCATCTGGTTTGAAATATCTGCCTTCCCTAGGGCCATCAGCTCAAATTTAGACAAGCTGCATTTATAACTTTATTTTCAAGACAGATCAATTGGGCTGACTCTTTGGTTGGTTACAGGAGGGTTTTTCTCAGGTAATACCACTGATACTGGCTCAAAGGGTTTCATGCCATTCATAGGGTTGATTTTTCAGCCTTGATCTTAAAAACAGAAGTTCAGTTGGCTATGTGTCGTTCTTTAAGAGGATCCTTGTGCCACAGAAGGATTTGTCCTGGTGTCATTGCTCAGAATTTCCCTTGTGTCCATACTGCTGTGCAATGTTTCTGGGATGGATGATGCATAACTCTTCTGTCTTGTCTGTGCTTTGAGTATTTAGGTGAAAATCTTGGAATTCATATCTGAATTGGGCCAGGAAACTTTTGGGTAAGAGCAGGTAACTGCATTGAGAGTGAATAAAAAATTCACTCTTATACAGCAAGTAACACAAGAGTGTTGCATCCTCGGTGCTCGTTGCATGGGATTTTACAGGATAAGGCTTCTTATGTGCTTGGAGTCGCACTTACGTCTTGCTTTGCTGTCTGCTATCTGTCACACAGAGCATTCCCTCAGACACTGTCTAATCAAACCAGGAGGCGTATTTTCTTGTAATAAGGGGGCAAATCTGAAACAACAGTAGAAGAATAGGAGGACAATGGAAGGGCAGGTTCATTTTGTGATCATTGTGTGAAATTGTTTATGCTATCATGTATTCCTCATTGCTGAAATTGTCTAACAGAATGTCTGCAGATTCTGTATTATGCTGCACTACAGCTGGTGACCTATATGCTGTCATCTGCATGGGTTTTGTATGCTAAGAATTTGAGTATGAATTAGTTTTTTTCTCTATTATTTATTGATAGCATGTTTTTAGAAAAGCAAGGGGGGAAAAAAACCCAGAAGAACAGGGAGATTTATAAGTCAAATGATGAGAACAGAGTTTAGCCTGCTGTATAGTAATTGAGTGGCAAAACCAATTCCCCCTGTTGAAAAGAGATTAATCAAAAGATTAACCAAAGCCACTTGCTAACGGCAGTTCTTAGGACAGTCCGGAATATGTAGTAGGAAAAATTAATCCCTCCAAATTGCTAAGAAACTCAGGGACTTTGAGATTTAAGCCAGAGTGCTGCAGTTAGTAAACCCTTTCCAATCAGCGTGTCAGGTTTGTAATTCTTTTTTGTTTTGGTTTGGGTTTTTTGCTTTGGAAATATAAAATCTCAGCCAGGTTCATGCTGGGGGTCAAACCTGGACTGTGGCATCTTGTGTCCCTCAGTTCCTGTGCTGATCATACAGGGCCAGGGCTCTAGAGACTGTTCCACGTTGTATCAGCTCTCTGTTCAAAGGGAAATTAGGTGGCCACTGTTGATTTGAGGAGAAATCCTTTAGTTTCTGTCCCATTGGCATCTTTGCTCATCTCTAGAAGGGATCCCAGAGCAGCTGATGTAGGCACAAGGCTGATGGCTTTTAGCAACTTCAGGGTCTGGCTACATAAGCAAAGGGATCCTTCATTAGTCAGCTGTATTGATTTTATGTTGGCTTTGTACAGTCACAGCCCTACTGCAAAAAAAAGGTCTTCCTCCACAGTATTGGCTGTCACAGGGCTTTGATGGTGCATTCTGTATCTCTAGGGATGATCCAGGCCTATAATGAAGAGCATGCCTTATTAAGGGGTGTCTGTGTGGGTTAACTTAATAGGTGACCTGAGCCATTCTATAGAAATATTTAGTACAAATAATCTGTGCTATGATTAAAATTTAAAATAATCTCCTTCTCAGATCTGGTTCCTAATGGGTTTGTTGTGATCAAGGAAAAATTAAGAAAGAAATGAAAATTAAATAATATTGAAAAGATAAACGGGAATCCTGCACAATTCATTTAGTAAATGCTTTTTTTTCCTTAAATGCCTTCCACAAGGCAAGGGATAAAGCTGCAGCAGGAGGACAAAAGACTTCTGCAAATTTCACTGCAATATTCTGTTTTCTACAGGCTCTTTCTTCTGCCAAAGCACAAAAAAATCCCAGCAAACTGGAATTGAGACAGCAGCTTTGTCTTTTTTTGTTTGGATTTTTTCTCTTTGTCTTCATGACTGACATACTTGGTGCTTCACTTTCCAAACTGTCACCTTCCTTCCACAAACTGCTATCAAATCCCATGGAGCTCCTGCAAGGGAGCAACCTGTCAGAAGTGCCTATCAGCTTCTGACACATCGATGTACTTAGGGACCTGGAAGAGGAGTTAATCCCTTCTGCTCTTGCCCCACTTTTCTTTTTCTCAAATTTTCTCAGTCTGAATTTTTTTGGAAATTGTGGTTTTTTAAGTAGGCAGACACCTTCATGGAGAGAGCGCTCTGCTCAGCATTGGCAGGAGACCACAGCAGTCAGAGGGGCCAAAGAGAATCTTGGAAACTTGTCATGACCCAGAGCAGGCAATAAGGGATATTGTAACAAATGGGGCTACAGATAAGATTTCCTCTGCTGTGAGAACCAGTACATTTCTTACGCATCAGGTGCTGTGGTCCAGGAAGGTGTGATTCTCCCTAGAGCTGTGAAAAGCAATAGAACTATTTCCTTGCCTTTAGGAAGTTCTCTAGAGGGTTAGGTAAGCTGGCAAGTGTCCTGAGTTTATCGTTCCCTTCCCTCTTGCTGGATTTTTTTGTTCTACACTATCAAATTTCTCTGAGCACATAGAAAATTAGTGTAAAAGACTGAGGCAATTAAAACCAGGTAGCAGAAAAGTAGGATCCTGTTGATTTTCTGAAGAGTTTGATGATAAGTCAGTATTTGCTGTTGCTCACTTTTTTTGCCATTTTAGAGACCTTTAAAGTGTACTTCTTTCCTGCAAAAATGGATTCTCTCTCGTTGATTAGCTACTTTGCTTTCTAGGTGATAGCCAAATGCAAAATACTTAAGCAAAGCTCTGGTGGGTCACCACAACTACCATTGCTGATTCTTCATCAGATATTCTACAGCTCGTTAACAGACATTCTGTGTGGGGTTAAATGAGTTCCTATGTTACGTATTTTTGCTAAAGAAAATAATCAACCCTTTTTTCAGCACTGCTCCCTTCAGTATTTTGAGGGAGGCAAAAAATGGAAAACCAAACCAGTATTTCTTCAGTAGTTAAAGGCTTAACTGCAGCAGACATGGTCCCATTGCTCTGCCTGGCAGGACACTGGAATGCTGTTGGAGTTTCGGGGTTGGTACTGTTGTAATTCCTGTGTGGTTTTCTTTTGACATACTACAGTTTTGAGCTCCTGAGGTCCCCTGAGGCTTTAATGTGGATTGAGAGAGCCTTAGTTAAGCTTGATTTGATGCAGCACTCTTGGATCCAAGACAAAGCAAAGCTTTTGTATTTCCTAAAGAGCACATTATCCTCAGAGCTCTTAATTTGTACCCTCTACTTCTGCTAGTAAAAGAGGCATTGCTGCTCTGCCCTCCATGGGGTTTATTCCCTTCTGTCTTGCATGTGCATCTGTTTTAACCAAAGTTATTTACCTGCAGATCATGACAAGGAATCTTGTATAAATAAGGTGATAAAAAAGAGACAGGAAGATATTTTGCTCTTAGCCTGGAGCCTCTGGAGGCCTTTTTTGTCTCTTTTGTCCCTGTTCAAAAGGGTATCTCAGAAAGCAGGGGAAGAAAATGCGTGTGAGTGAATCTATAACAACGCTTCACAAATAAGAGAAGTGGGAGAAGAGCAAGAAAGCCATTACCCACCAATACTAGGATACAGATAGAAAGTCTTGCAGCTCAGCTGGCCATATACAGAAAACCTAATCCCCTGGATATTCTCCCAGGCCTAATCTGATGACTTCTTTTCACTGCTGAGTGTTGGGGCACTTATCCTCACCCTTGGCCACAACTCATGCAGCAGATCCAAGTATGGGATGGCATAATACTTCCTGCATTCTCCCTTGCTACATCTCTGTGCAATACCCAGAGCAAGGGGAGCTCCGTTTTGACTGTCCTATCTAGGCTCTAAGTAATGCAAGATACCAGTACTAAATATTGAAAGCCATTCTGGGGTCTTTTTATGTAATCTGTGTAAGTGTATCTAGGTAATGTGTGTTTGCTATGCTTGTTATACTCTCATAGTTTCTGTGCTGCATTTCTGTAACTTTGCATATCCAAGATACTCCTTTTTTTGAAAGCTAGAGGGAAAAGTTGCACTGAATAGCAAGGTAAATCTGACTTAGCTGCAGTGCTGACAAAAATGTAGAAGAGACTTTTCTTTCTCTGGAAAGAAGAGGGCATATATATTAAATGCATTTTCCATAAAGCAGAGCTCCTTTATTGTTTTCTTCTTCTTTTTTTTTTTTTTTTTTGTGTGTGTGTAATTTGGTTTGTTTTGGTTTAAGGGAGTGAAAAAGATCCTCACACATTATTAATAGTCAGAAGCAAGAGTGAGCTGGATTTTACCCACAGCCTTGCTGTTACCGCTAATGCACAAATAAGCTACAGCTAAATTGAAGAATTAATCACATTAAATTTTTTGTCCCTGATAAGGAACATGCCAGTCTGTTTTTTTTTATTTTGAGCCTGCTAAACAATTTATCTGAGTTCCTCTGGATGCGCAGTTTGCTTCTGTTTCGGCATCCTACAGCATTACATTAGATCTTACCACTGCTGCTGCATTAGTGTGTCTAAGCAGCATTCCGGTGATTATATCCACCTTCTTCAACCCCACTGATAAATGAACTGGGACAGAAAAGCTAATTATACCTCTGCTGTGGAGGAAGGCTTCCTATTACCCAGTCTTTATCCATGGGAAAAGAAGTGCCCTCCAAGAGCTACAAGCCTTGGCAGGTTTGTTTTTCCCTGTAGAGTTTGGGGGATCCATGAAAAAAGGTAGGTTTTGGCAGGGTTTGGCATTCAGACATCTCTGGAATCTGGACCTGTGGACAGAGACAACAGCAGCTGTTTTCCAAAATATGCTGATTCCTTTTATTATATAACATGCCAAAAACTGGGAAGGGCCTAGGCTCCAGATCTGCTTTCTAATACGTGCTGACTGCCTTACACAGGCCTACGAGGATTGTTAAACCACTGGCCAACAATACCTGCGCTTCAGGAAAGACTGGAGGTGGTGGGGTCAGAGGAAACTTACTGCTTTTAGTGGAAGGAGGTGAAGGAAACTGTGCTGGATCTGGGACAAGAAAATTTTGGAGGCAGGAAGGAATGCAGCCTAACAAATCATGCAGGTTAGGGGTAGGCTCCAAAGTTGAAGCCACATCCTTTATGGGGCATTGGTAGGTTTGCTGTATGTGCAGCCCCACTTGGCACTATAAATGTTATAAAACAGTCATAAAAAATAACAAGTATGTCTGAGAAATCCATGACATGATTATAAAAAGGCATTCTAGTTTCACTGAATGAACTATTTCCTGAAAGTGATTAACTCAGATGGAGTAATAAATGAAGTAATAAATCTCTGGATTTGATCCTCTGGGTTTAATCCATGAGACAAGATTTATGACTGGAACCATTAACTCTTGTATTGGGAAAATGCTCTTCATATCTCATCTGCATGATATTAATTTGGAAGTTTGTATTCAGACAGGTACATCTTAACTTTCAGTTGAAGTACAGAAAACTTTGAGAATATTTCACAGTAAAATTATGCAAGATAAAGTCCCAAAGCAATGCTCTTCTGATGTATGCAGCATTTTGCTGGTTATTCTGAAGTCAGGCTGTGGTCTGACTGAAACCTAAAGAGCTGAGGAAATCAATTTAAAGCTGCAGTCAGATCTGAATTTGTGCTGCTGTTGCCAAATAGAATCATAGAATAATAGAGTATCCTGAGTTGGAAAGGACCCACAAGGGTCATTGAGTCCAACTCCTTGCCCTGAATAGGACAACCTCAAGAATCCCACCACGTGAGAGTGTTGTCCAAGTGCTTTTTGAACTCTGACAGTCTTGGTGCTGTGATCACTTCCCTGGGGAGCCTGTTCAGTGCCCAGCCACTCTCTGGGTACAGCTTCATGCCATTTCCTTGAGTTTATTACAGGTCACCAGAGAAGAGATCAGCATCTGCCCCTCCACTTCCCTTCATAAGGAAGATGCAGATTGTGATAAGGTCTCCTCTCAGTCTCATCTTCTCCAGGCTGAACAAGTCAAGTGACCTCAGCAGCTCCTCATAAGGCTTCCACTCAAGGCCCTTCACCATCTTCATAGATGTTCTTTGGATGCTGTCTGTGTATCATACAATCCAGTGGTCAAAGACAAGGACAGGGTTCTGTGTGTGTATGTATACACACACACACACACATATATATATGTGTAGTAAAAAAAAAAGAAAACTCCACTGCTACAAGTGAATATATTCAGTGCCTATATTCAGATTGCTACTTCTGACACTAATGGGGAAATAAGTTCTTTTACAATGTGCTTTCAGGCACTAATATAATAAGCATGTTACTATCCAAGGTCCCCTAACGTCAGTGAGAGCTTAATTATAAAATATGACCCCTTAACAAGGACATGGAATGTTTCGTTAGTGTAAACATTAAGGCTGCTCCGATTACAGGTTTCCCTGTAGCTATTTTGGAAAGCACATACTTCTCTGCCTCCTTTCAGAAAGGAGGGAAAGGAGTAATCCAAGTTATGGGCTGATCCTGCACATGCTCTGCTCTGCTGGCTGAATAGTCCATTGACATTAAAGAAAGTCTTTGGAAGATAAGATCTTGGCATCTTGTGGCCAGCTAGGATTTCACCTAGGCTGCATAAATTAAAGCAGGTATGTAATTTTTTTTCAGCTTTTGGCTGGGCAGGGCCCTTTTAAAATCATTAAGACAGCAAAATTGAGCTGTGCCACTAAACATCTGAAGAAGGAACTTTTTTTTTTCTTCCTTTTCTTCTTTTTTTTTGAAGGTGGTGAGGTGGCAAACTGTGAAGAATTGTTTTGGGATGATTATCCATAAGGTGATTTAAATTAGTAAATCTGCACAGAAATTTCCACACTTCTTCCTTGATCGTTTCTGTTGTTCAGTTTTAAGTTGAAATGCTCAAAGGGTGTGTGCAGCCAGGCACTCTCCAGGTTAGCACCCACATTCTCATGGCTGATGTGCAGTAATGCTGCTTGCAACCTGGGAGCACCTGAATTGCCGCCATCCACAACCTGGTGGTGGAAGTAGCTGGGAGCTATGACCTCCTGTTCTCAGGAATGCCTTTGGAAATGAAACTTCTGCTGTGGCGCTTGGAATAGACTTGTTCCAAGGTTTCTGATGTGCTTTTAATGCTGCTCTATGTTTTGTAATGCTGTCCTCTGCTGCTGTGCAGCATTGTGGGGGGGTGAGCTGCCCTTGCACTTTGCATGTAGAGCCCTCTCTGACACTGAGGATGTGTCCCCTAGGGTGGCGTGAGCTGGAGGGACCACAGTTCCTCTTATGTGCCCAGATGGTCTCATGGGTACCTTGGCATGCTCTGCCTTTGCTCTGGATCAGCTGGTTATGTTATACAATAGTAAAACCACCGAAACACTCCATATTTTGTAGATCTGGAAGCAGTAAATTATACCAGTACCACCAAATCCAAAGTCAAAAATAGATTCCTCTCCTCTTTGGAGGTATTTCTGGAGAGCCAGATGTCTGTCATGTGCTACAGTATTCAAATGCCTGCCCTCAAAACTGGAGTACTGGACAAACACGGTGTGGGTGGTGGCTGTGCCGAGAGCTGGACACGGGCCAAGTGAGATGTCTGGGCTCTGCCAACAGTCATAGCAGCAGAAATGCAGAATACCCCGTTCTGCATCACTGCCGTTTGCTAGCGGTGTAACTTTGCAGAACTTAACCCCTGGCCCTGCTTGTGGGAGCTCCTCTGATCATCCTGCTCCCCTCCCTGTTCAGGAGCAGAGCAATGTGATCAACCATGCTCATGGACTGGGAAAGACATACAGGACTCCCCAGCTTAGGGTCCCTTGGCTGTGCACTTGAGCAACCCCTTTCTTCCCCTTTGGTTTGTTCTCCCAAGCCCCTGCACAAGAGAATATTCTGTTTCCACTTTATCCTTCTAGCTCAAGTCAATATGACTGTTCACATCAGCTGTGTTTACAAGATCAGGCTCCCTGGTTTGTAAAACTATACGTAGCTTGTGTCTGTTGAGAAACTTCTTTTCTTACTTGTCTGACCAAGAGAAAATGGTCAGAAAATGTATTATGGGCTGGGAGACTCACTAACCTACCATTTAATGATGGTTGAAAGGATTTCTTTATTGTCATGTAGAGCACAGATCGATAAATCTTTAATAAAGATCCATTTTTTTTAGATAATGCATCTTTTGAGCTATGGGATTGCTGAATTACCTACAAAGATGAGTTTCAGTACAGAAAAATAAAAAGAAAAGCTCACATGTAAAATTTTAGCCCCAGGAATTTTATGTTTTAATCAGTTTGCTTAGTAAAATACAATAAGATTGTTGCAGTTATGAGCGAGATACTTTTCAGAAATATGATGCTTGCATCTGTCTCATTTATTAATGTGAATCACAAAAATAAATGGCAAATACAAAGCATTCAGCCGCAGTTGTGTTAACTCCCAAGATGGCTTTCTTGTTCTGATGCCTCACTAGCTTAAGTTTATAATGACAGCACTGCAGATCTGATGTCTTTGTACTGAATTTTTAAATAATCCTTAGAAGAAAGAAAAATCATGTGTCTAACCAATTAAGACTAGGGATTTGGATTCAGAGTTGCAGACACTTCAAAGAAAGCTAAGTTTGCCCAAAAAGACATTTTCCCATGTCACTTCTGGTTCAGATGTGTACTGTGAGACATATTTGGGGGGAAAAAAAGGCTGTTTGTTTCATATTTAAGAGGCATCTAAACAAGCCTGTGGCTGTAACAATGACCATCATGTTTAAAAAGTAGTTGTATATATTATAACATAATAAGATAATAAATAATACATGTCTGTCTGTATCTATCTATCCACCCATCCATCCATCTAGCCATCCATCCATGTAAATCCATTCCTCTTAACTGTGAAATTATGGATAGAAAAAATGCTCGTTCTCCCTGATACGCTCTCTTTTTTCCTGGGAAAGATCCTGAACCTGAGCTTCAGATATAAGAAACTCTTATTTCAATCAGGCTTGCTTACAAATGTAAATTTTTTATGTGACGCAGTGCATCCAAAATGTTCCCTTGCTTTCAGCAATGACATTTTGTCATGGCCTTTCTTTTCAGGGGGAGAGGTCTGGTGATAAACCATTACTGGCATTTACAATTTGTTATACTTTGCTTTCCTGCACACTGCATCCTGTGATGCAGGAGCACGTCAGGCTTCACTAGTGGTCAGCCAGTATTTGGGGTTATCTAGAAGGGGGCCAGGACTCTCCTCTTGAGTGGAAACCTTATATGGAGACACAGCCCCTGCTCAAGTGGTTGGTCTCTGTGGATCCAAGGACTGGGATCTCTTGAATCCAAATCCCCCCAGTGTCTCCATGGGCTACAGTCAGCTAAATGGTGTTTTCTGTTATCTGTTAGTGGCAGATAAAGTCCCTGCTGCCCTTGGAGGAGGTTCAGCGAGCTGTTTGGGGTTTGAGGGCAGGCCAGGGAGCGCGCCTCCCTCACAGGGAGCAGTGCTGCTTTTCATTGAGGTGGCTGCTACCTGCCACGGGCTCCAGGTCTGCCAGGTTTGATAGCTGAAGACTTTGCACCCCTACACAGTTCAGAGCTTTATACCCTTCCTTGTATGAAAACTTCCCAGTTAATTTTGCTGCTGGTAAAATGCCTGTCTGTTGGCAGGTGCTGAGGACAGCCTGGTGCTGACAGCTCCCAGGCCCTGGGAACAGGCACCCCAACAAAGCCCCAGTGCCAGGATTTTATGCTGCAGGCTTTTCTCGTCCATGCAGAATGCAGATGAGTGAATAATCTTTCAAAGCTTCGTTGTCACAGTGGGGACACCCCTGAGGGAGAGCTGTGAGGATGGAGGGGCCACTCTCAGCATGTCTGCATTCTCCCACATGAGGCTGGAAACTGAGGTATCTGGCATATGGCAGGAGTGGTTCCCGTAGAGGAGGAGATGCACAAGGCAGGGGCAGGGTTGTGATGTTGTGGAGACAGTGAGGAATACTCAGCGTGGTGGGATGCCAGTGAGACCAGCACTGTAGAGCAGTGGTGTTCACACAAGGAACCATAACTCTTTTTGCCTGCCTTTGCATCCTCATTATGAATTATTTTAATTTCTTCTGTGGATTTACTAAGCGCCTCTTGTCCTGGTGGTTTAGCACTTATTTACCAAGTTAAACCAAGCAGTAAATTACCTATGCCTGCCTGGCTGCAATGGACAAAATGACAGAACTGCAGTTGCTTTGTTACGAAATTAAACTCAGGCCAGAAATAAAGAAAATAGGAAGGGTTTTAGTGTATTTCCTCCCTTTGCCTTCTGCTAGATTTCCCTGGAGAGAGGAATCCTTGTGGGAAGTCCTCCTGGAGAAGACCTCTACTGTCCCTAGGGCTCTAACAGGGCCTCCTAGATGATGGATAAGCACTGGTTTTCTTCCTGATGGAGCCTATGTACACAGTTGTTTTTTACCACCGCTCCCATTATTTCCATCAAAATACACCTTCTCTCCAGCAAAGGCTGATCCAGCCTGAGGACTTGCTTCATCCATTTATTCGGGCACCAGTTTTTCTTCTGCAGCACAGTTGCATTTTCCCAGTGATTTGCAGATAGGTCAGGTATTAACTGGACATGCTGGAGTTTGGTGTCTGGTTCCACAGTTGGCCCTTCTCCATCAACCCCATTAAAGTTTTTATGCTACAATTTAGGCTAAAAAATTCTGTTTTATCAATTTGATAGTCCTCAAGGTATCACAGTGAATGGCAGATTGGATTATACAAAATGAAGACAGTTTTACTGAGAGCCTGTTAAAGGCTCTATGCTAATTTTATAACTTAGTTTATAAAGTGCTTATACTAACATCAAATTGATTGTGAGCAGAGGCAGAGGCTGTTTGGTCTTTTGAGGCATTACTTCTCGGTAGAACCAACACAGTTGTGGTGTTCAGTTGAGAAGAATAGCAGGTAACTGTAGTGTGTTCCCAGCATTTGGTCATTTACAATCCCCTTATATTTTCTGTGTAAACATTTTCCCTTTTCTGATGCTTGTTTTTGCTGACCCTTCTTAGTCAGGAGGCAGGTTCCCTTATTAATCTGTAAATCTGAGACATTTAGTTGGCTTCTGCAGTTTCAGTATGGGTTTGGTCATGTTCCAGTGGAAAAAATGTTGCTTTGACCAACCACTGTGATGTCTGTTTTTCCACGCAGGAGACAGAAGAGAGAGTAGAGATAAGATACAGTCAAACAGGGAATGCCTTTTCTAATTACAAATGGCCCATTCTGTTCTGCTGCAGGCAAAAGGCCAAATGTAATATATTACATACTAAAACAACATAACTGTATATACGTGTGCTTAATATTGTGGGGAAAAAACCATGTGAACTGAGAGTTTTCAGCAGAAGGAATGTGCATGTTTCTTTGGGATAAACCAGCAGTTTGTAAAAGGGAGAATTTTCTTTTATCTTTCTGACTAGCTGTGGACTTGGGGTGCAGTTACAATGCTGTTGATATTCACAGTCATACTCAGATCAATTCATAATGAAGGCAGACTCGTTTAATGACTGGAAAGAGTCCAGAGTATGTTAGGAATTTCTGAGACTCTTTTTAGGGTGCACTGCAGCTAATTAAATCCAAGGGAAAAAAAAAAGAATAAAAAATAGTAGAGGAAGTGCAAGTACAGATTGCAAAACTAACCTCAAGGGTCTTTGCCATTTTTAAGCTGTCTTCATTTGAATCTAATTTTGGGGGGAATAACTGCATTTATTTACATTCCTTAAGTATATCTCACAATCCCAGTAGGATGGACTCTGCTTTCTTCCATTCTCTCCCAGCTTTGTGCACCACATTTTTACCTGAAAATGTTTCTTTTTGCTTTCACTTGTAGGCATCTCTCTGTGTGTATTGTTTGCTCCCCTTCATTTGAAGATGTCTGGGAGTTTGATAACAAAAGACAACTGGCGATGTGCTTATAGGCTAGGCTTAAGACATGGAAAGACTTAATCTCTTCCTGAGGTTGGCAGCCTGCACTGGAAATCATCAAGCTCTTGGCAGACTCAAATAAAATGCAAAGAACAGCTCGGGGGAAGTCGAGCATCGGTGTGGAGGAATGCAGGGCAAGATAAGGCTGGGCTACTCCATGGGGAGAGCGCTGTCCCTGGGGCACCTTGGAAGCAAGGCTGGGGGAGCAGACAGGGTGCAGCACTCCATGAATCAGGGAAGCCAGGCAGTTGCTGTCAGTCTCCGTCACCTGGAAGGAGCTTGCTCATCCCCCCAGCTACAGCCACTTCACTTGTGCTGCTTTAAGTAAGCAGAGCAAGGGGGATCAGAGCTTTTAGTTGTGTTTTCAGAAGCTGTTACAAGGAACTGACAGGGAGGCTGGTGAAAAGGAGAGCTGGTTTGGAGCTAAAGATCTACATGCAGCCTGACTCCTGGCTGCCTAAGAGATGGCATCGTGGGAGAGGAATACTGGAGCAGACTTGTCACAGGGGGAAGAATTGCTGGGCTCTCCCACTTGACCTCTGGTGGGAGTCTTTGAGCTTCGGGGGCTCCACAAAGAGCTTTGCAGAGAATCTGTCTGCTCTCCTGGTGCTCACAGGTCTGTGCTGGGGCTCAGAGGCCAGTGGCTGCTGTCTCCTCTGGGCCCCTCTGTTTATTTGCCTTCAGAGAGTCTTTGAAATCCTGCTAAATGAAGTCTTGTGTAAATGTATTTTTTTAAACCCCTACAGTTTAATGTGAAGAGAAAGAAAGTTCTGTGTTCCTGCATTTGCTGAGCTTGTTTCCCACTGAGGAATATGAAGTTGTTTCAAGTAACTAGTAAAGTGGCTTTAGGAATACGGATGTAGACCTTGAATTTGTAAATCTTTAGATGTGATCCTGTGGACTGGCTACAGGAATCTGTTGTGGAGTATTTGGGTTAACATAAAGGCTGCAGGCCTAGGCTCTCTTGTGCTTAATAATGCCAGAGATTTCCTATATGAACAGGTAAATGCAGGTAACAAATACTGTGGCAGTAACAAAACTCCAGGAACCCCAGTGCAAAGCTGCAGATTCCCATGTGTGCTGGTGAGAGGCTTTGTTTCGAGATCAGGCTTTGGTTCTGCGTTTGCCACTCTGTGGAGCTGAAAACCTAAGAGCAGTAAGAGCCTTTGGACGAGTGACATGACAGAATGGTGACTTCATTCAGTGTTCTCAGTTCAAGAATGGTCCTTTTTTCAAGCTACTAATTTTTTTTTCTTTTCTGCAAGTCAGTTACTATTAAGTTTCCAAATATTTTCTGCCCTTACACGTGCCTTTATGTCTGTATGTTTATGTAGACAAACAATTAAGTAGACTTATTTAATGATTTTTCTCTTTGAAGAGAATTTGGGTTTATTTAGAAGGAAGCCATTTTGGGTTTATTTCTTGGTGAAAACATAGATGCTGGGAAGATGCCAGGTTGTCATGTCCCACTAGTAACTGGAGCAGCTGCCCTCTAAAATTTCACTTTCACACTGAAGAATAAGTTCCTGATTTTCCTTTGATGGAGAAAATGTTGAAAAACTCACAGATGTAGGGCATATCTGAATGATAATGATAACAATTATGTGCTTTTAATCCCCCTGTTTCCTAACTGTCTTGTAAATGGAGAGACTTTCCATGCTGCTACCACTGGGACAAAAGCATCCCTGAGCTACCTGAGGCAGTCAGCCCTTTCCTGCAATTCATTTGCTCTCACATAGACATGGGATGTGAGGGTAGTTCCTATGGGAAGGGAATGGGATTTGTGGGGTAAAAGAGAGCCTGGAACATGGCTGGCTTTTCCAGGGAGCTCACAGATTTTGCAGCATTTTGGGATCCTCTTAGACCCACAGCTACTGGGGTGCAGCTGGTATTTGTGACTTCTAACCTGCAGTGCTCTAGTGCTTTAGGCAGCCTAAAACTGTGACTTAGGCAAGTCAGGACCATCTCATAAAAACTGCAGAGGAGCTAGAACAGAAATAGTTTTTTAATTTCCTGTTTCTTTTTCCATCTTTCACTGTCTTAAGTGACCAAAGTTAGAAGGTTCAGTTGGTTTGCTTCTCTTGGCATTGCTGTGTCTGGTACAGGTAGAAGGAAAAGGTAGTTAAGTGGTAAGTCAGAAGGAGGAGTGCACTCTACATCCCCCAGGGCTGTCCTGCTCCCTTGGGATGCTTGCCAGGAAGGAGGTGGGATGACACTTTGAAGCAAAAGCACTCCAGAGCATCCTTCAGGGAGGCCAAGCTTTTTGCAGCTTCTTTTTGACATTTTCCTGTCCCATCCTGCTCCCACACATGTGCTTGTTGGCTTCATGAGCCTCTCACTCAGCAAGAGTGATGTGCCAGTACCTTTAGCTCTTGAATCCTGCTAGTACATGAGAGATTTTCCCTGAGTGCCTTAACCGGATGGTGTCAAGCAAACCGTATTTCTTCCAGTGCTCCCTGTCTTTTAATGAAAACAAGGCCATTCCTCCAACATTATGTGATGCTTTGTTTTATACAGATTACACTGAAATTCTCAGTTACGAGGTTATTACAGTTTATAATCCCCTGAAACTCCATTATGAATCCTCTTGTAGTAACAAGTACCTGGCTGTCACTTATGCAAATGCCTTATCTCAGGAGAGCAGCTGGGCACAGAGGGTGCCCTTTGCTGAACACTTCAAGGTATGTGCTGAGACTGCTTGTTTCTTTTTTGTGTGAGTTTATCCCAAAAGGAACCTGCCCTCCAAGAAATCAATAATGCTTCTATATTTAGATATAGATATAGTGTTTCTTACTGGTTTTCTTGGCTGTGCCAACACAAATTCCAACCAGAGAAGTTACTGAAGCAGGAAGATAAATTTCGGCCAACTGCTACCAGAAATACCCAGTTACTCAAAATCTGTAGGGTGTCATGCTGTACGTGTGATCTGCCTCATCTGTGATGCTCAGCAGCAGCTGCTTTTAGCATCTTAAAAATGAAAAACTGCAATTCTTTGTAGTTTCCTGCAGTACTTCTAGGTCCTTGGAAATGTGCAGTGAGCAGATAGGGCTTTACTTTGGTGCCTCCCAGCCAAGGGGATCAGCTCCTTTTGCCGGCAGTAACTTAAAGAGCTGAATTTCTTAAAAACTGTCCACCCTAATCATGGGACTTTGGTCACCTGTATCATCTTTCTGCCTACACTTCTCCTAATGACAGGAGTTGTTCCTCTTTCTGCAGCACTGGGGAAGAACTGCAAATGCTGAAAACTGCCACTCATCCTTGCTATGAAAGTAATTAGGGAACTTGCTGCATTAACATGCAGAAAGTGAAGGCAGATTGCATTCTCTGCTGAGACCCTGGGGGACAGAGAGATACTAGGGCTTTATCACAGGAACACGCGGCCTTCATGTGGGCTAATTGAAATGTCATAAGCTGTGCATCAGCTAACACGGTCAGATACATCTCCATTGTGAAATCCACCACTGGTGGATGAGATGGCTTTCTTCAGACAAAATCCTGGCCTTGCTGCAAGGCCTTTCACTTCAGAAGTGAGGGTGAGTGGGAGAGAACGTTAAAAAAGGGAGAAAGAAAGGGGAGAAAAAGAAGGTGAGGGTCTAACTGAAGTTAGAAGGGATTTTATTTTAGAGAATGTTTTCTTAACAGAGTGCTTCAACCCTCCCCTTCAGCATTTTGGATAGAATTACTCTTGGTAGCGATAAGCTCCATTAAGGCTGTCATTTCCAAAGGAGGCTTTTTCCTGTCTGTTACTCTCTGTTCCTCCCCCAAACCTCAGGAACAGTGATACAAACATTGAAAGGGGCCAGAGCAGGCCATGAGGATGAATTTTTTATTACTCTGCTAGTGCAGGCATTGTAGAAATTAGTATTTCATGTGTGCCTCTCTTCACAAGGCATGTTTCGATTACGGGCTCCTGGTGCCTCAGCTTGGCGCCTGGCTTTGAGCTCTGTTGTCTTAAGCAAGGTCATGAACTTATTTTTGTTTCTTGCTGGCTGTTATCTGGGAATGAGTCAGGGGCCTTGGCTGTGTTGTGTTGGGCAGGCTGCCCCAGAGGCTGTCTTGGCGCTGCCATGAGAGGAGCTGAGCATGTGGGTATGCACAGCACTGAGTGCCGCTCCCCACACCCATAAAGCTGTGTTGCACATTCTTACCAGGAAGTAAGCTTGGGAAGCAACAACTACAGAAGTGAAATAGTTTTCTCTGCACATCCCTAGCAGGTAGGTAGGCAGTGCTACAGACAGATGTACAGCCAAGATGTGAGAAGGACAAGCTGCTGTTCGGTGTGATAACCCCACTGTTTGCACAGCACTGACTGATGCAGGCAGGGACACGGTGCTGGGATGCTCCTGAGAGTGGTTGTAGCAGAGCACGACTGCTTGGCACAGGTGAAGATGCAGGTTTCCTCAGATTCCCCCAAGGGCACTGGCAATCTTTGGACCTACCTTTGAGAGACACAGCATGTGGTTCTGCAGCACCTGCCAATGGACAAAACTGCATCTGCAGTGCAGTGTGCTGTGGTCCCTTAGGCTGAGGCTGGCCTACTGCCATGCATGCTGCCCAAAAAGCCTCACAAGCTGGGGAATACCAGTTCATGGCTGGGTCTTGCCCCTCTTCTCTCTGCCTCAGCCACTTTGCCAGGAGCAGCTGCAGTTTCACCTTCACTCAGCCTCACAGCGTGCCTGCAAGGTGGGCAAGTGTTGCTGTACCATTCGTTCAGCAGGCAGGCAGTTCGCATGTGGATCAGCCAAAGTGACGTAGGACTCCGTAGTGAAGTTTAGGATGGGTCTCAGGAGCAAGTGGTCACTTGTTCTTTTTCTTAGTGTGATTTTAATGACTGCTTATCACAATACGTATGCAAAACCAAAAGCATGAGTCAATATACCACAACCTGAGACCATGCAGGCAGCCTTCTGCTTCAGATGCACTCACCCAGGAGTAAAAGCCTCTTAATGTCTTCACAGTATTAATATGCTTAAAGTGGATTTAAAGAAAAGGTAAGAGAGTTGTGAATTAAATATTGATCCTGGTATTTCATTGTTGAATTGCAGGCATTCGATTGCCTCTGGATTATTCTGCCATTGAATCATAGCAGCTAGAGATGGAAAAGCTGTACAGTTATCCCATTCTTCTCCTTGGCAATGGAAGAGTGTTCCCCGCAGTACATTTCTGTAGTGGCTGAAGTTGATTACTTAATTCCAGTTACTGATGGTCTACTAATTGCTTAGGCTGTATTCCAATTTTTGTCAGCCCTCCCATCATGTTAACTCCTTACATAGAGGTCTGCCCTGCCTTCTGGATGGGGATCATATGAGTGGCTTTCAATAGGAACTTGTAAAAGAATTTTTTTTCTTTTCGGTTTCATTTCTGACTACATGTGTTCTTGATCCACCTGCACTTTATAAAATAAACAAACTAAAACGCCTCAAATGAGTAATTTAGGGAAAACAGACATGACAGAATTCCCCCGCCATGATTACTTTCCTTTCAATGTGTCTGCATCACTAACCTCCAGTGAATGGCTTTCTGATTTTTTTATACTTCTAAAAAAATTAAGGCAAAATATCTCTGCCAAAGTCTCTAGCATTCACATCATTTCTATCCCTGCCATTAGAGAATTATTCTTCTGCAATCCTTGGTTATAGAAATTAGTCCTGATGAAAAGGAAATATTTACTTTCTCTGTTACTGGTAAACTCACACCTTGTCCCTTCAGCATCTTCTCTATTCTTAAAACTGCCCTGTTTTACCCCAGGCCATTTTACTGGAAGGAACAGTTAAGTGCATGCTGGCAAACATCAGAGGGCAGGGGACAGTTTTCTGACTGCCCAAATTTCTTTAAATCATTTATTTATTCACTCACTCCTTCATCTTTTGCCCAGTGAATGTATATGAGCAAGGGTTTCTTGATGGGACTGGACAGCCAGAAAGGTGCCAGATGGAAAAGCTGGCAGAGACAGGGGTCATGGGGGAGTGAGGATGAGTCTGTGAAGTTTATTTTAAAAGAAAGTGCTGGTGAGTGAGCTGAGGGGTAAAGGCTGCTGTGGGTCTGGGGAGAAGATGAAATGCTTGAAGGTAGATAAAAGGACTTCTCTTCTGTGTGTATGTGCACTGCAGAAGCAAGTAACAGCAGACTGGAATACGCTCAGCATCCCTGAGTGCTGCTGGGCTGTGTCCAGCATCGTTATGGGAGAGCAGGTACCGAGGGGCTGGTGGGCTGCCTGTGCCCACAGATCTCAGCTGTCCCTGGAGGCGATGGGAGTGAAAGGAGAGCCTCGTGGCTCAGAACAGCATCAGAAAGTTTCTGAAGGGACCATCGTAAAGAGGCTTCGTTTTGACAGGTGAAGGTACAGAAAGAACTCCCAGGTGAAGTGACATCAGATAAATGACTGTCATTTTCAACCACATCTCCGGCACAGTTTTGTGAGGGAAGATTTCCAGGCACAAAGAGAGGAATTTGACTGTTGATGGGGATTGCAGCCAGAAAGAAGTCAGTAAAAGAAAGTCCAGTTTTAAAAGAATTTTGCAGAAGACAGACAACCATGTGATGTCAAGTCTATTAGACCTCCAGGCACATGAAATTAGAGAATTCTGCTCAGTCACAAGATGACACAGAGATATGTCAAGCTTTTGGCCTGAGAACTTATAAAATAGCTTAGAGTCCTGGCTTTGCTTTTACTTTGAACATCCCAACTGAGAGCTGAGTGAAAGAATAGCTGGAGAACAAGCAGGCTATAAATGAGCCTGTGCAGCAGAGCTGCTTCTTCGAAGGTGCATGGCCTTTCACTGCCACACAGCTTCAGAATCTGAGGCTCATCAAGTTTTTAACCTGACAAAATGAACTAGGGAAAGGGAAATGCACGAAGGGAAATTGTTACATCTGTCTGCAGTTCAAGCTGAGTCTCGAGTTCAGGTTACAGAGTAAAGTAAGGTTCACAGGAGGTATTTTAATATTTCAGGAGCTGCTGTCAAGACCATAGTTGTGCTTATGACTGGCTGTGTAGAATAACCTACAGGAAACATTATTTGCACTGGAGAACACAGTCTGAGACAGGGATGCTGTATGTAAGCTCAGAGTGTAATATTAAAAGGAGCTACTATCTCCCATGGTAGTTGTTTATGAAACAAATATATTGCCAGTTATTGTAGCTGTGCTATTGGAGCTGTGCTCCAAAAAAAAATGCCACCATCACCTCCAAACAACAGTTTGTGGATTTTTAATCTTCTATTTGATGGTTCACTTGGCCATTCTCTCAAAATGTGAGTTGTGTCTGTATTACAGATGGCTGTCTAAAGCGAGGAATCACCCTGCTTTTTTCTGCTTACCTTATGTTGGTGTATAGCTTATGGCACTTGCACTTGACTGCTCTTAAACCTCAGCATGTCCTGTATATTTCTGTCCCTTGCAATGTGAGTCTGAAATGAAAAGATGATAAGATGATGGGGGTGGTGTGGTCCCATGGGTCTCATACCTTAAGCAGTTATCTTTGGACATAACATTTTTGCTCAAATAGCATATAATTTTATACTTACAACTATGGCATTTTATCATGAGGAACTGCTTTTATTTAGCAGATTTTTAAAATTCAACCACTTTCATTAATTTTCAAGCCAATGCTGATGTAAGATACTTGTGTTTGAACAGATGAAAAAAATTAATACAAAAAGGGATCAAACATCTTTCTGTGTTCTCACAGGACAAGGCTGAGTGGGCTGAGATTAAAGGAGAGGAGATTCAGGTAGATCTCCAGAAAATCTTTCAAATGTGATAAATAATTAAGCACAGGGTAAGTTGCCTAGAGAAGTAGTCAGGTCTGCACTAAGGAGCTTTAAAAACTCACTGGGTACATGGTATAAGCATGATTCAAGTTGAGTGGAACTTGCCTGCAGACTGAAGGACTATGACTGACTGTTTTCAGTGATTCCTAAGATTCAGGGAAGAAAGAATGCAGGTCTTGCACCAGTTCTAGTGTTCTGCCTGGATTTACCTCTCTTTGTGCAGGCTGGGTTGTAGCATTAAAGGTCTGTAAGCACCCAAAACATTGCTGCATTTGTGGCAATACAGTAGTTCAGAAATGTGACATAATTGCAAAGAAAGGTCAATAACCTTATTGGGAGTTAAGTGGGAGTTAAGTGGTCTAAAAGGGAGTAAGTTTTTGGCAAACAAAAGTAGTCAAATTTAGCAAAGCCAAAGAGAATAAATCAGTGGGCAAATGCCCTCCTGATATTGTTTAAACTGTGATGCTCTTCTCTTCAAGGTTGCTCTACAGTTGAACCTTAAGCAGTTGCAAACAGAAACTTTAGGACCCCCTTCCCAAATAAATAACAGCTCTGGAAATCAGGTGCAGATTTACAGGGTGGTGATGAGTGACTGCAGAGACGTTGGCACTCCATTTGCACTGTTGGGGGGGGGTATAGAGTGTGCTCCAAGATCAAGCCGTGTGGCTCACAACTCTTCCATCCACTCGGCACGAAGTTTCTTTAGAAAGCAATCAACTTCTATCATGGATGGCATGTTTCAATGATGGGTGGAGGGAATTACAGAACTCTGGCAGCTCTTCTCCCAGTAGATGTTGCCATCAAGGCAGCTCTGGAAAGAGAAGGAGAGAAGGAGGTAATTTCTAGTTCTTTTGACTTGCTCTGATTATCTATTTCACTTTGAAATATTGAAGATGTGGTTCTGGTGCTTTTGCTAAGAGTGCTTTGGGACAAATGCTGATAATCACCAATGGCCCATCTGGCTGGTAGGAAGAATTTCCTGCAGCCCAAATGCAGCAGTGCCATCCTGTGAGCCTGCACACTGAACTGCTCTGAGTGATTACCTGCTTTCAGTTGGGCTACAGAACTGGCCACTGATCCACGCTGCATAGGAAATGAATATGGGTGGATAAGAATGCACAACCAAGCAAGCAAAAATATGTTTTCAAACGTTTTATGGTTTTTCCATCCATCTTTTCATCCAAAGGAAAGCTTCCTGGAGAGTCAGTGTTGGATTGTCAATTGAGGAAACTGAGGGAGTGTGCCCATGTGTGTGCTTATTTTAAAAACAGCCATCCTCTTTCCCAGGTGAAAGAAGAGATGCATTCCCTTCCCTGCTGCACACAGCTCTGACTGATTGATGATGCATGGTCAGGAAGAAAATAAATGCTTGTCCAAAAATTATTTCCCGTATCTTTGAGAGGAACAAGCTGTATTATTTTTTTCTCTTGATTCCTAGAGTTGAAAGCTCTGCTTTTACCCTTAATGGCAAGAGATGGCTGTGTTTGATGAAGGTTTTTGAACCGCCTAAATGGTCAGGTGTCAGAGATCTATAGGCAGCTGGTGTTTGTTTAGTAAATGATGTCCCTGTTATTGTAGTAAAAGACAGGCCTCAGTGGGCTGTAAGTACACTCTGTTCCCTTGCATGATGCCTTTGTCCAAATGTACATTTCAGACCTTTAGCTGTTTGCTCTCAAAAATTTCTTTCTTCTTCATTACATTTCCCCCTGCTTCTCTCCCACCAGGTTATTACACTGAAATAAGACCAATCCAAGTAATTCAGGTCAATAATCCTTTAAGAAAGAAGCAGAATTTTCTCTGTACAACGCTTGTCATTGTAATCTTATCTGTTGTTGTTTGCCAACGATTGATGTTCCCCTGTAACTTGAATAATGTGACAGACAACAATTAATATGTATTTAGTGTATACCATTACCCCAAAATTCTCCTATCTACCTACCTGCATGAGAAATTGTGAATTGCAATAAATCATCTATTTTCCGAAGTTGACTGCATGTCCGCACCGTGGAGGGTTAGAAAGGAAACTCTCTTGGTTAGAGAGTACATGGGATTTTGTTATCAGATGAGTGGCCAGATGAGAACTTTAACAGCTCACTCTTTCCAGTCTGTCTCTTCTCATTTTACTCCCATGATGTCGTTCTTAAAGATGTAGAGGAATTTTAGGTAATTTACAGGATCAGTAGACTGTCACCAGGATCCCAAAGCTCACCAGACATTCATTTGAATAGGAAAAATTGGCTTTGGGGAACAAATTTTTGTCAGCCTGTATCTCCCATGTAAGAGTTCACCTTGTTCTGTGTTTCACATATGCAGATGTAATTATAAAAATAGCTTGTCCCGTGGTGTCTTGACCATTTGGTTTCTGGTTCTGTTTCAGACTGTAGTGGTTAGAGGTGGGGATTTAGTGCAAGGCCTGGAAAATACACCAGTGGGACTTCTGTAGGACCTAACCTTTCCTTGTCTGGGATATTGCATGGTCATTATTATCTCATGTCAAGTGCTTTGTTTCCTCTCTTTTGCTTCCCCCGTAACCCAAAGCTGCCAGTCTGCTCGTCTGGAAGTGCTAGTGTGGTGTAACTGAGAATAGAGAGTACTCTGTACATACCTGCCATACAGGTGGCACTGGGTTGTACCTTGGAGTCAGGTCCATCCTGAATCTGAAAACATCGGAATCCAGGAGGAGAATGTATTTGAAAGAGGAAAGGAAATTGTGAATTATTTGAACCTTGGAGAGATCGATCGGTTCATCAAACTCTGAGTCCAAACTTCCCAAATAAGAGCACTCTGCCCTTAACTCTTTATGCAGTAAATCTGAACATCTGATACTTCACTTCTGATGAACCACTAGCAGAAAGCCCAGGAAGGCAGAGCCTCAAACTGCCCTACAATTAACATTTCAAAGTCTCTAGATCTGTGAGTGGGAATTAAGTGTCCCATAGGTTCTGGGCACTCCCTGTAGCCAGGTTTGCAGCTGACTGTGATTTAACAAATGCACTTAAGATTTAAAAATTCCCATAAGATTAGGAGTTGGATGCAGTTGCTGGAGTAATCCTTCCCTTGTAGACAGAGTTAAATATATGTTCCTCACCAAAAGATCACAAGGACAAAGAAGGGTGACATTGCAGGTTTCCTCATATTCTTCTGAAAGAACACAGTCATTTGTTCAGTGTGGAGGAGAAGCACAACCTCCTTTCAATATTATTTTTTCTCTTCAAGCATATCTGGCAGAATTAGAACTGCAATAAATCTGTCCTGATAATGATGCAAATGTATGAAATTACAGATCTCCTTCAACAACCTTTTGCTCTTAGTCTGTTTCTTTTCGGTTGTCAAGCTGCTGAGTTCAAGTAACCCCTTCCCCTGGAACAACACTTTATTGGAGAAAAAGCCCCAATACTTTCTCTTTTTTTCCTGGCTTTACTTTTTTTTCTCCTCATTGATACTCCAAAGATGAATCTCTGAGGGAGCCAAATAATTGGAATCTTCAGGGTACGAATTGTTCATTTTCCACTAAATATGAAACCCATCATGCTGAACTGTGAATACAGCAGGATACACTTAGCAGGTGTATGAAAACGAAAATAGAAAGACACTGATTGAAAGCAGAGGGAAAAAAAGAATCATGAAAGTGACATTTCTTCAACTCATACAAAATATACAAAACTATTTTAACTGCTTTCATAACAGATACCATGCAAAGAGACCCAATTAATTTTATCTTCATGCTGCTATACAATCTGTGTAATTCTTTTGGTCACCCAAATGTCTGAGGTACATTACATTTTTCATACAGACTTTACTCCTTGGTGAAAGAAATCACATTTAATCTCTTTTCTCTTTATCTATGGATTGATCTGTCTGTGAACAGTTCCAAATCTTAGCAGGTAAAAAGTGTAAGTAATATCAACCTGAGAAGTTCTGGAAGAAACCTTAAAGAGAACACATATTTGCATCAAACAGAGATATGTGTCTAAATAGAGGAGCACATACTGTGTGAATGTAATTTGTGATTGTGTTTAAAGGCATAATCTCTTCTAACTTGGTATATTGAAGCCAAGAAGTGCAAGAGATCAGTGTCCTTACAGTTTTCAAATGGAAGGAGTGCTAACTCTATCAAATGAAACCCTAATTCCATGCATAGTTACAGGGAACCAAATCCGTTTCTACAATTCCTTAAGACAGACTCACTTTTAGTTTCTGCAACTGGAAAACAGCAACAGGGGATTTGCCCAAGACCCTCAAAGGAAATGCTGGTTCATTTGAGCAGTGGGCAATCACAGAAGTTTTCTGAAACTTCTCTGCAGAAATACAGGATGGGAAAGTCAAGTTGCCCTCCAGTTTTAGGAATAGGTACCTTGGTTCCTTTGCAGAACTAGAGCCAGTAAGTCCTCGCATTTTCATCAGTCTTCAGTTTATCCTGTAGTAAATGTTACAGGCTGCTCAGTAAGCCTGAGCTGAATGTTTTGACCTACAAGGGTGCTGGAGAGGGAAAAATCACCATTGACTGGAATTTGCTTATGGCAACAGAATGTAATTGACAAGTAGGCAAGTGGGTGCGCTGAGATTTGTTCTCCAGAAACTGTGAAGAGGGAGGATGAAACTATGAAGAGGGTAGATTGATTTCATAATTAAATGTGAAACCGCCTCATTTTCTGGTTTCATTGTCTGCTCAGAAGACAGCCCTTGTTTGAAGAATAGTTTTCTCTGATTTACAAGTCTTCCAGAAAGCTTTGGTGCAGTTTGGGGTAATCTTGTGCCAAATTCAGCTCTATACAAGAGGCTGGTTAAATCTGGATTAGTGTATAATTTCATGCATATGGTACAGAGAAATCAGCAACTTGTTTACAGTTCTTTTTCTGCCTATGGGATGATGCAGAGAGGAGCCACAGCCATATACAGCCAAATTTTCAGGGCACTCCAAATGCTGACGTTGGTATATGGGCCTACATTGTATTTCAATACCCAGAGAACCCAGCGTTGTTGTTTCATCTGAATATAAATCACAGTGTAAAACTTGTTTATCTCCTGTAAAGTAAAAGCACGAAAATTAGTCTTGTAATATTCACTGAATTGAGTTTGCTGAATCCAGGGACCAAGCTGAAATCAGGTCACCTTTGGGAGAAAGTCCATAGTGTGACCATTTGACATTCAGTAGGTGGGAGAACCACCTGCATTTGAATGTGGAAAAAGTAAATGGCCTTAGAAAAGGAGAAAGTGCTGCAACTTTGACTGACTGGGTATTTTAATGGCTCCTTCATATTCAGATGAGAACCAAGAGGGAGTTGAGACCTGATCTGGAGCACTGTTTATTCTCCAGTTTGCTGCCCACACAGCCCCACTTCCCCTTGTCCCTTTCTCCCAGCAGATCACTGAAGTACAGGCAAGTCTGCCTCAAGGGCTTGTTTTTGAAGATTGCAGCATCTTCTGCAGTCTGGCCTGATAACCATACAGTAAGTGTGTATTTGTCACAACATGGGTGGGAAGCCTCTTGGAATATAGGACAGAGAGCCTGCCCTGTATTACAGGTAGGTTTTTTCATTTAACAAATGCTCATTTATCAAGCTGTTGGGAGGAGAGAAACCCAGCTATTTCTGCCTGTGTGCCTGCAAGGATATAAAAACCACCTCTAAAGGTATAGACAGACTTGAAACCCCATAGGATTTAAAGGCAGACATGAGGTATATGCAAGCTTTTAGAAAGATAAGTAGTTCGCTTCATCCTTATTGTGTTTTTACTGATTCTATAAAACATCTTAAAGTAGGGATTTAAAAATGCTTCCTTCTATAAAATTATTCCTCTCCCTGCATTCATCTTTGCATGGTCTGCACATTTCAGGAGTGTTTATTATGGAATACTGGATTTGAATAGTGCTTTTCCTTTTCATTATTTTAAGTCATTTCCTTGGCAGTGATGATACTTAACATTAATGCCCAAACTAATAGGCAGAGTGAATGTCATTGACCCTTACTCCTTTCTCTTTACCAGTCCAAGAGTAACTGTGAAGTTAAAGTGGTTTTGTTGATCTGAAGTTGGCATCAAAAGCTTACTCCTGTTGAAAATGATCCTTTGTTTCTTTTAATACAGACAGTGATTTTAGGCTTTTGCTTACAATACACATACACACAACTACTTGAAGCATCATACCTACTTTTTGTGTCTTCCACTGACTTTATTTATGATAAAACTATATAAAAAAAAAACCTAGGCTGGTTCCTCTTTAAGGCTATGACTTTGATCATAGGATATTGCATTGAACTTTACTTTACTTTAGAGGCTCTAACAAGAACAAAAGTGAAGAAAATTTAGAACAGCAGGGTGGGCCTTTCTATTCAGAGGCAGATAATCTTTAATCCCCTTCCCTTCCTTTTGCCTGATGTGATATGTACATACAGGCATCTGTGTGTACACAACTACTTGTACAGTTTAAGTTTCTCTTTCCCTACTTCAGAGCGAGAAGAATAAATCTTGTTTCTCTAATAAAGGCATTTAAAGCACAAAGTTATGGAAATATTCTCTATGTTTCTGCGTGGGGTTTGTCACTGGCAGTAGGAAGCATTTATCTTCTCTGTCACTTAGTTTCCTTGCTGAAGTCTCTAGGGACAGCAACATTTGGTTTTCTTGAAATTTTCAATAAAGGACAGGCAAATAATGTCTTTCGCTACTAGGCTTTCCCCAGCTTAGCTCTGCCGAGGGTGTCTTGCAGGGACAATTACCCTGCACCACTGCTGGAGTTTCAGTGGTCATTGTTATTGCAGCATTTGTCCCTTTCCTGACAAATCACATTATTCCCATGGCTGAGGACCATTAGCGGACCCAGGGGAGCCAGGAGGGGATGGCAGCTGGCAACTTGCCCCTGGGCAGAGACAGTCCGAGAGGGGGTGAGCAGAGGAAGGTCAGAAGAGCCCATTTGGATACTCTGTTGTACCTCGGAGCTGCCAGCTACGTTGTGCTCGCTGTGCTTGATACCCCTGCCCTGCCTGGGGCTTGCTCCTGTCTTAGCTTTGCAGTGCTGCACCCACTGCCCTCCCTATATTTTCTCTCATGAGGGAGGGGGTCTTTTCCATGAGCTTCTCTCTCTGCTGAAGCAACTGGCAATGTGCAGTCACCTAAACATCAGCAATACCTGGAAATCACACCATTTTGATAAAATACCCTCTTACTGGTTTTTTTTTTTTTTTTCAGCTTGCTATTTGGTTTAGTTCCAGGCTTTGGCTTCCCTGGCAACACAGCCGATAAGGACAGCAGATGTCATGGTGTAGCTGGAGTTTTGAGGTCTGCAGAGTGAAAAACAGCCAGAGCTTTTCGGCCTCGTGTCAGGCATTGCGCAAGCAGCAGTCAGGCGCTGTCAGTGTGGGACATCCCTGAGGCTGAGAGAGCAAATCCATCCTTGCTGCTGCTCGTTACATTTAATGGCTCTGTGTTAGGTGGTAGTTCTCTCTTTGAGAAACTAACAGGATGGGCACAGGAAGGTATTAAGACACAAATAACTAAAGCCTTATCTTGACTTGAAATTCTTCCCCTGTTCTGTTTGTGATACCAAACAGCCAGCTGCAAAATCCCAAAGAGGCTGGTTTGTAATTCTCACCTGCCTTTATGCAGCCAGCTGTGTTTACGCATCCCAGGGGTAATGTGGGTCTCCAGGTGTCCTGCTTAAACCTTGTTAATGTATGCATTTCTTTTCTAATATGGATGTTCCCAATTCACTTTTTGACATATGATGCATCTTCATTTCTCTCTGTTTTTTTCCTAATATGTAGATATTTCTGTTAACCTTAAATAACCTGCTTGGGAGAAATGTGGGGTGATGGCAGTGCTTTGAGAGGTAAACACATGAGTCTCTGGTCTTCGCTCAGATTACAAACACTGGAGAAAGCTGGTGTTTTATCACTTGTAAAGTCCTTCCTGTTTGCTTTCTTTCCTTAGAAATCTTCACCCCAGAAACAGCAAGTACATGGTACTCCCTTCGTGTGTGTCACCTTCATATGGCACTGCATTTTAGTGACAGGCTGATTTAACTTGCTCCCTACTTCAGCTTAGCATCTAGACCTCTGAGCACAGCTGTATTGGTAATTGTTACCATTGGAAAACAGATGCTTTGCTCTCCCCGTGAGGCAGGCAATTTGCTCGATGCTTTTGCTCTCTAGGAATTTTTAGATTTTGTTGGTATTTGTTTTTAGTATTTCCATTTGCTGTGGACAAAATGGATATGCTAGCACACCAATCTTGTGCAAATTTCTGCTGTTAGAATTTATGTAGAGTCTAGGTGGAAGCAAATGAATCAAAGTGGTTAAAGAGTTTACGTGTAGCAAGATTAGTTCTTTGAGTTCTCTTTCTACCTCTGCTGCAGACAATGTGCTGCTTTATACAGATGCTTTCCTGGGAATCTCAGTACCTTGCAGTAATGATCACTGCAGATAATCAGCCTCTGTCTACACCAGAAGAATTACTGCAGCTGGATACCATAGTTTATCTCCGCTGGGAGCCCAGATGAGGCGCGCTAGCAGAACTGCACAGCCGACACAGCGGCGTTAAGCACCGTCCTGAACTGTGGGATCAGGGATGCTGCTGTGCTTGGTAGGGCAGTGGTTGGCAGCCATCTGCAGAGTCCCCACTGCTGTTAACAGTGCAGGCACTGAATTCCCAAAATATTCCTTTCAGGGACCACAGCCATGGCTAGCGCTGCTGCATTCTGGCTGGCTTTACTTGCGGAGATCTCCTGTTCACAGGAGGAGTGCTGGCTTTGGTGGCAGTGCTCAGACCTCATGTACTGTTTTACTGAACAGAGCAAAACAGGGACCTTTGTTTTAGCATGCCTAAAAATAAATGCTGTCTTATTAACACTGGGGTTTAGAGATAATTTGTTGGCGAAGTGCACCATTTAAAGTTACTGCTCTTCTAAAGAAGCCACATTGCACTCTAAATTATGTGAGCTTTGAATTTGCTTTGCTGGTTTCTGGGTAGGTTTAATTGGATGCAGCTAAGCCTTAGAAGTATGGGTCAGTTCTGAGATTTGGGAGGCTCCTTGACGGCATCCCCAACCTTCCTTCGTATAAAACCTGAGTTCATGGGGGCACAGCAAGAGCTGTAAGCCAGCAGCAAACACTAGGTCCTCGTGGAAGCTCCTGTGCAGGCAGAGATGAAGCAACCCTGAGCTGCCAGTTCACAGGAGCCCCATGATAGCAGAAGATAAAAGGGACTTTTTGAGCAAACACTAAGACTTACACTTCTGAGAGCTGGTTTAGCAATGCTTTAACCTTACACGGATGTTTGTACGGCCCCTGTGAGTTAAGATCTTGATCCTAATAGAAAGTATAAGTAGAAGATAGTGTTTCTTACTGCTTAGTGGTTCAGGGGAATAAAACAAAATGATAGAAACAGCAGCTATGACGGAGAGCGACCTCTTAATTTTTTTTTTTCATATAATGTTGGTTAATTTGTGCATCCAGTTGGTCTCATGAACCTCAATGGGACTGTTGGTGGGAATAAATAGGCTAGTTTTTAATCCCTCAGGTTTTCCTAATAGCATCATTATGTCATTTAAAGCATGAGCAGCATTTATCTTGATGACCTCTTGTTATTTGAGATCAAAGTCAGATAAGAGTTGAAAATTAATTCAACCCAGCAATCTCATTAAAAAACTGTCTACAATATGACTTTCACAGCAGAGTCATTCTGAAGGTTTAATTTTGGTCTTTTGCTGCAGCCTTTCCTTCCATAAATCCACTTCTTGGCTTGGGGCACTAATTACAACTTTTATCAAGACTCCTGTCCTCAAAATGCCCGTGCACATGTCTGTGTCTTGTGGCATCACCAGTCACGGAATGGGAAATGAATCAAATTGCAAAGACCTAAAGATCTAGAGAATTCTAGCCTTGAGTAAGATAAAATACCTGCCTACATCAAGGTGAGTTGTGAGGGTTTGATAGACACATGAAAAATCCCTATTAGTGCTAAAATATTACTGGAATTAGGTCATGCTCCAGTGTCATTTTCCTAAAGATAGGGGTGTGATATTTATATCAGAATGACAAGTGAATTTGTGTGAGATGAAAGTGTACTAATTTCAAAGTTGCTTTTAAAAATACTTTTCTTACCTGCCTTTTTGAAGGGTCTCACAAGTATGTCTAGA
Organism: Corvus kubaryi; assembly: GCF_017639235.1. Taxonomy (NCBI): domain Eukaryota; kingdom Metazoa; phylum Chordata; class Aves; order Passeriformes; family Corvidae; genus Corvus; species Corvus kubaryi. The sequence continues at coordinate 11,236,397 of NW_024582059.1, forward strand.
GCCGGTACCTCAGTGAAGGTCTAGTTTCATTGTCTAGTTCAGATTTACTATAACATACAGCAGTGATGGTGGTGAGAATCACATTTTATGGAATAAATCCCAGAGACAGAAAAAAAATCAGCTTTTTTTTGAACTTAAAGGTTCTTCCAGTGAGGACCATTTATCCCATGCATTGGTAACAGAGGAAACAAAACCAACAAAAAACTAAGATGCTACTTTGGTCTGTTGAATACATCCACAACATTTCCTTTATAACCATCTCTCTCTTAATGGGTAAATCTTACTGCTTAAAAAAAGGCATTCAAAATATGATGTAGAACAAACTCAAAGTATTTTCTCCCTAATTTATTAACTGTTGCCAACCCAGTGCAGGCATGAGTTGTAAGAGAGTGCATCTCAAATTGCATTAGATATCTACATTTAGGCAACTGATTTAAGCCCTTTGTATGGTGATGGCAGCATAATTAATTCATACTATGTAATAAAATATGCATAAGTAATTCATACTGTAATGAAAGTGACTTTCTTGTGGTGTAGTGTTAGTAGAAAGACATGATATTGAAAAAGACTGCAAGATTTCCTACTATGTGTTCACACATTGCAGGATATCTAAAAATATTTTAAACTTCTTGTTGCATTGGGCATATCATCTAAAGCAAAAGAAGCAAATTTGCACTACATATGTAGTTGACATCAGACTTGAAAGCTGTGTTAAAGACGGAATTCATCTTAAGATCAATTTGTAAGCTTATGGTACGCTCATCAGCACCCATTTAATGAGAATTGGGAAGATCTGTGTAGCCAAAGGGAAATAACAAGCTGAACTGCATCAGAAACATGGAGCCACAGAAATCTGCAGGTCCCTCAAGATATTAGGCACTAATCAGAGAAGATAAGAATGTTGCATATGCTTTTCAATATTTTCTTTTCTTTGGTCTTTGCTACTGAGAATGATGGATAACTTTGGAATGGGGGAATTCCAGAAAGTAAAGGTGCAGTGCTCCCTTTGACAGATATTTCCAAAAAAATTGCCTCTCTATATATCCATATATATGTATTCATGTGTGTGAAATGGAAAAACTCAGGAAATTAAATGTCAATAAATCTTTGGGACCAGATGGTATTCATCTGAGATTTCAAAAAAAAATGCAGAGCAGAATTACTATAAAAATATGTATAGATTGTCACTGAAAACAACCTCATCTATCAAATGAAAATAGTTGCCAATTGAAAAGATTTTTTTAAAGACAAGAATAGCAGCAAGAATTATATTGTGACCAGTGAATTTAATCTTCCATGGTAGGAAAAGAAATGTGCTCTGTTTTAATAAATTAACATACTATTTCTTTTGATACCCTACCCATCTTTGACTGGTTTGACAAAAATATTTAAAACAATGCATAAAAAAAACCATGTGTTGTTAGAACATAGATATAACTAATTTTTTTTTTTTTTCAAATGTCTTGGTATTGTTCTTTCTTTGCAGCCTGTTAATGAAATTTGTTAACAAGAGGGTGAGCGTAAAGTTAGATCTGTTCAGAGATTAGGAGAAGAAATTTGATTACCTACATTACAGATAGGAAAAAAAGAATACGAGGACTGATATCTATGCCTCAGCACAGGGGGAGTTGTTACGACGATGTAGCCACAGGGTTCAGACCTAGAGTGAGTGTCGTTAAACACATTGAGATTGTGAGGAAGGGGGTGACTGCTAGCACAACAGGAACTTGTTTGTGCAGCTCTGCAGTACATTCAAAGTTCCTAAGAAAGCTAGAAACCTGGGCAGTGTACTTCAGGAAGGGCAGGTGCAATGGAATGCATGAAAATATCAACTTGATAAGCACTCCTTTTGGACTAAATCAAGCCACCCCTAGAGGAGATAGAGATGGGAGTTAACCTGTCCCTTCTACAGAAGGGCCCACCAAAGGTCTTCTAGAATAAATTCAGTCCTGTGGCTGGAACGGAGGTGAACATCAGGTGTCCCGTGGGTGTCTGGGGTGCATGGCATTCACAGCAGGCAGTCAAGCACTGCCTGACTTTTCACTGCCTGTACAGTAATGGTAGCTGTGACTGTGCCTCCTGGAGTGTTTATGGAACACATCACTTACCTTAGTTCAGACATCCAGGCAGCTGCCCTTTCCCATCCCAGAAAAAATGTGTAATGAGCAAAATTAAGCTCACAGAGCCAAGCATCACTTAAGATAGGGATGGCTAAAGCTGTCAGTGTGGCAGAGAAAGATGATGAGTGGATTACCAAAATGTTGCACTTTGTTAGGGAGGAGATAATGTTGTCTATTATACCTTCTCACCTTCTTTAACTGATTTACTTTTGCTCATTTTATTGTGACAAAAAAAGGGAAAAGATAGCAAAGAAAAGAGATGGGAAGGCTCACCAAAGTGGATGGTAGTTTAGAAGTGTGGAAAGAGCTTCAGCAATGAAGACTTGAAGCAATGCTAGGAAATCAATTTGTCTCCCTTTCTATGCACAGGCTGTAACTAATGGTTTGGAAAATGTTTCTGAAGGAGGTGCTTGCTATAAACCTCAAACTAATTGATCCATTTCACTTCAAAGTATGCGATAAGGGAAAAGTCTACTTTATCTTCTCTGCTCAGGGTAGCAATAAAGTCCTACTCGTACTCCTTTCAGTTCCAGCACGGGGTCCGCTTTACTGACATTCTCAAGCCCTGCTTTGCAAAGAAAACATCTAGAGACTGTTTCTTAAAAGCAGGCTGAGATCTGGTTTTCTCAGCGGGAATCAAAAGGAAAGGCTGGACTTTTCACAAAAGATTTATGGGTATCTCTTCCAAATTCTCAGCATTTAGCATTCCTGAATAGGAAGTCTGCCTGTTGTAAGAGTTGGATTGATAATTCAGCGCAGTGGGGATAAGTACGAGCTTCTAGTGTTTGCCAAGAATTTTGTATCAAGCCATCCTAGAGGAGCAGGAAGGAGGGCTTCGTGCCTGACATGGCAGAGCTCATCTCTAAATACAAATACCTCACAGTCTGGAGTTTCAAAAGAGGATGTGTTTTAATACACAGTGTTTGGAGAATTTGAGAGGTCAGCAGAACAGGACTTTCTTCCGCTGTGATTTTTCTTCTAATTAGACAAAAGCCAACTTTTTGTCAGAAGGAAAGCCTCCTTCCCCAGCTCCCTCATTTCCTCATGGAATGTGCTGTTGGCAGAACAAGGACTTACTTCTGAAATCATTGCTACCAATTATACAGATAATTCCATTGAGAAAGTGTAGAAGAAACATTTTCTCATTAAGACAAGTTCAGATGCTCCATTTTTGTGTGTTTTTAAACTGGTGCAGTGAAGTCTTTGAGACACATGTAACTGGCAAGAGAAAGCAGAGGACAAAAGGGTAATGGTTTCACTCTTTTTTTTAAATTAACAACTAGTGGTGTGTTGTCTCATTTCCCAATAGATATCTGAACAAGGACATGGATTATATGGAATGCCAAAATGAGCTTGTGGGCTTAAGTTGCAGGAACAAAAGGAAAGGATTCTCTGATAGGAGATGCTATGAAGACAGCAGTGTAGCAAAGAAGTCAAGATGCCAGAAATAAAAGAAATAATGTCAAATAGTCACCTTCATTATTTTCAGAGGGGAGATAAATGTTGTTTTAGGCCTTTGGAAGGAGAGCATTTCTGTCCATGGGAAGGGGAGGGAAAAACCCTCCCCCAGTTAGACAGGCTGTCTGAAAGCCTTTGTGGGAAAAGTTGATGGTGGACCTGGACGACTTTGTCTGAATATACAGATACTCTGCAATACAAATTCCTCTCCTGCCTCCTGGGAGCTTGATCACAGGTAATAGAGAGCAGCATTTTACACAGGAAGAGGAAAAAATCCTGCATTTAGACAATCCTCGTTGGAAAATTATAGCCCAAGGCTGTAATAAAGATGCCAGTTTCATGAAACTGAAACAGGCTTGGACATGCTGAATTATGGACTAAGGGGAGCACGGACAATTAATAGTAAAATTGCTCTTAAATATAAATGAGTTTAGGATAATGTTTTTGATAATAATCTTTTTGTAATAGCACAATAAAGGGATCCTCACTCGCTGCCTTGTACAGATGAACTCATTTAAATATGTGCTCTATTCCCTCAAGACCAGGCTTGGATATTTGACGCACACCGTAATGTCAGACGTTATTTCCCCAGCACATTGACAAAGTTTGTCTCTGTTTTTCCTAAGTGCTGGATTTCACTGGAGGCTCTGCAAGCTCTGTGTTGCTCTGGAATGACTGAAACTGTAATGCACAAGGATGTCTGAGATGGAAATGGTGTGGCCGCTGTGGTCCTGCTTCCCCAGGCAGGACAGGGCAGAGGAGCGCGGTGTGTTGCACGGGTGGGACACACACCAGGCCTTGGCACACCCGCTGCGGGGCAGGCAGTGCTCTTGGCAGGAACAGGAGGAAAAAGCTCGTTGTGAGGGGTCTGTTCATAAGGAGAACACTGGCAGGTTTCTTTCAGCCTTGTGTTTTGAGTAATTCAGTAAGGTTTGCAAATGCGTCTCTTGGAAGTTGTACACTGGAAGGATTGCACGGAGCCACAGTGCTGGAGATGGCGCAGAATTGCTCCCTTATCTGTTGATGTTGGCTTCACGAAAGAGTACGGCAGAAACTACGGCCCCAATGTGTCTCCCGGCAGGGGGCCACTAGCAACCCAATCTCATGTCTGCGCTGCTTTATAGGGCATTGATTTTCTCTTAGGAGCAGATAAAGCTCTCACTAAAACCAAGGACAAAATCCCTATTGATACCAGGGGAAGTAGATTCCAGCTTTTGTGGTTTAAGTCGGGTATATAAGGAGGGATCTCTGTCCCGAAGAAGAAAGCCTCTAACTTTTTTAAGCTTGGTTGGATTCATCTTACAGGCGATCTGAAACAGGTATTGTAAGCATCCCAGTTCCCTTAAGTGCTTTCTGGGGGAAGCGCCAAGTGCACCAAAGCTTTGTGTTATTTCTCTTGCCTCCTGACTAGAAGGGCTGACTGATATTTGCAGAGATAGCAGAGCAGCATCTCCCTTTCATGCCTGGGGGGAGCCTGGTAGTTGCCCAAACTGCTGCGATTCCTTTCCACCTGGGGCAGTGCCCTCCTCAGGCTGGGAATCCAGGCACAGCCCAGCGCTGTTGCCCCTGATCTGGCTGTGTCATCACTGGCAGTGAAGGAAAAGTGATGAATCTTCGTTATGCCATCTATGCTATCTTCTAGGGATAGGGTTAATTGGCTTTTTAGGATGGTGGGAGGGAAAAGAGGGAAAGTGTGACAGCTGTTTCATTAGATGGGATGTTGAATAAAAGAGTTAAGGGACTGCACCCCCCCAGAGTTAACCTTTCCCGCCTGCATTTCAAAGCTCAGTCATGAGGTTAGGTTTGAAAAGGCTGATGGGGTGGAGAAGGGGAGGTTAATGTATTTTATTAACTAAGGAAACTAAGGGGGAAAAAAAGCTTTTCTTTCATGATGACCTGAATCGTTCGTTCTCTCCTACTGTAAATGAAATGACAGCTCACCTGGGAGAAGAGAGAGGGGATTTAAAGCCAAATAATGGTTCCTAAAAATCCATTGCTGCAAGATAAGTTGTAAAGAACATGTAGTGCTAGACAAGCTTTGCTGTATGCGAAACCCTTATAGCTGAAAGCCATTTAGTCAATTAATACCATACAACACATCAGAGCTACTTTGTGCCAACAGAAGGTCAGCTCAAGAGAGCAATGCCCTGATTCAGCTGATGTGCTCTCCTAAGACATCACAGCACAGGGCACTGTCCTGGCAGCACAGGGCAAGATGTGGATGTTGGCTGGACAGCTCAGGTTTTTGTGTTTTGCAGCTGGCTACTGCATAGACTTCTTTATCTGACTCCTGTCTCCAGGGCATTTACTTTCTGCATGTTTTTCTGGCTTCTTGGCCGGCATGAATGTCTCTTGGGCAAAAATTTCCACAAGGAAAGTATCCTTAGTACTGGTCTGGGGAGCAACGCTGCTCAGTGTTTTATGTTCCTACATAACACTAGGTTCTGCTCTGTTCTGTTTTGCACTGGTGTAAATCTGGAGGAAATCTGTGGCCTATCAGTTTACACCGAGGAGAGAAAGAGAGACCCACTGGGGCGAGTGCATTGTACAAAATGAAGTAATAAGTCAGTCTGGGTCTCCACTTGGCCTTGTCAGAGGGCAGGCAGAAAGACATGCTGCAGGGAGGTGGGGTGAGGTGAGAGGGTGGCAGGCTCAGTTTGAATGTTTGCCCTTTGAATTAATTCTGGTTGACCTACTTCAGCAATGATTGAAGAATTTTTTATTCAGTTTGCCCTGATCTATCCCCTGGTGAGCATGTGCTTGTTATTTTTTAATGAAACCATTTTCACAGCCTGTTGTTTTAGGTGTTGCGAATGGAGGAGAGCGAGGTTATTCTTTGGTTCGTATTCTATTTTTTGTTTCTTCAGGGTTCCCAGCGCCACACAGTTGCTTTTAACCACGTGCGCGCAGTGCACTCCTGGTTCCTCGCTCTCAGCTCAGCAGGTTTATTTTCACAGCAGATAAAAATAGTGTAAAGATGCAGTCATTGATTGAATAAAAGATGTCTCTTACAGGAGTCATAAACCGAGTATTTTTGTCTTTCCTTGCAAGTCATGTGCAAGTAGACTTGAGGAGTGTCTTGCTCTGTCTTAAAACTTCTCTGAAGCATTGCTGTTTGAGCCTTTAGACACAGAATGTAGGTAGGATGGGATGCACTGAAGTAACTGTGAAAAATAGCTATTAATTTACACTCTGTGCTTAGGTCAGATACAAAGGACTTGCCATCCTGGATGAGATCACTGTTCCATCTTGTTCTCTGTCTGAGGAAAGTGCAGCATCTCTCTCATCACAGCACTTGACATTCTCCCACCAAGTCTGTTTCACTGCAGATGAGGTTCCAAATGGCAAGATCCTGAGGTGTCTGCATATTTGGGAGTTTACCTTCACAAGAATTGCACTCACTCTCCACCACTCTGGAGCTTTTGTTGTACAATGAAAGAAGTTCCAGGGATGACTAATGACTTACTGCCTGCAGATCCAGGGCTGATTGCCTTTTGGAGGTATTGCTTTGTCTCTGAAGTGGCAGGTAAACATTGACTTTGGGGGTTTGTTAGCAATCAAAAGCTGCCACATTTTGTCAAATTAAAAGACATAAGGTTTGGTTTTGCTATACAAAATGATACAAAGGAGATTTCCTTGTGGCAGTCTGAGAGACTGTTGTGTTGTGCCATTCCCTGTTGCTGACAGTATCAGCTTTTGTTTTGCAGGGCAGGGGTAAAGGGCAGAATGCATGGAGGTTAAAAGAAATATTTTTTTGAAACGGTTCTTTTTGAGGTTTGGATTTTTTTCCCGTCTTTAAGAAAGTAATTTTCTGGGTATGAAAGAAACATGAAAAATGTTCATTCTAAACAACTGAATGTTAAATAAAAAGGCTTTCAGTTTGTTAAGTGAATGCTTCTTAGACAACTCACATTGATCACAGTTTCAAATATCGATTTCTGACTTAAAAGAAAAATTGACCAAATGCCAGTAACTATTTTTCAACAAAGAAATAAATAATGCTTCTAGAGAGGAATAACATATTGTATTGTTATTTATTGTATCATATCACTGTGATTTGCTATGTGACATATAAGTTGAAAGGCAAAAAACCCCAAGAAACCCTTATTTTGAACAAAGACATACAGCTTTAGTCCTCCTTCTCAGTATAACTTGCCAGGAACAGGTTTCATAATGGGACACTATTATCATAACTTTAATCTTGTTTAAATTCAAAAGTCTTCCTGCAAGCCTCAAGGCCTAGAGGAAAGACCTTTACTAAGTTATCTTAAGAAAGCAGATTGCCTGTGAATCACTTCTTATAGTCCATAAAATCCTTTGTAATTTGGAGAACAGCTGTCCATAATAAAACATCAGAAAAGCTCTATTTTGAGTCCTGAAACTGAAATAAACATGACATAGAAAAAAATACAAATACGTGGAACACATTTAGAAAGGTGGATGTGCCAGCTCTAAGCCTTTCAGCTATTTACTTCTAAGAAGTCTTACGGTAATGGGTTAGAAAAGGTTGTCAGATGAAATAATAGCCAATAAAAATACATGGAGGAGCCTAAAAATATTCAAAGATCATCCACTGGAGCTTCTAGGAAGAAAAACAAGTGACCTCTAATGAATTTGAGACGGAAAAAATGTTTCTAAATGCAGGTTTTATTAAAACATTGACCTTCAAATTTTTAAGTTATTCTTCTTTTTGCTGTTCTTACAAACCAGTTCTAGGATCTTTTCAAGGTTAAGAGAGGAGTTACTGTAACATTTCAATGTAATAGGTGTTCACTTAGCATATGTTGGCCATGAAGAGGACAAATGGAGCCTTTTCATTCCATGGCTGTTTAGAAAAATAGCATTTATGATACTGATCCCACGTAAATGTCTCCATAACTTACAGATAAGCTTTTTTAAAATGAAATTTCCCATAAGTCAGGTGCCAGTTAAAACAATATTGATGTCTTCTTCTCTAGCACCTTTGTTCCTTCAAGACCTTAAACTTACTTTGATATCACAGACCCATCCATAATTTACTGACAAGAGTCTAGGACATGGCAGGATGGGAAATAAAATAATAATGGATCTGAAGACAGATTTTTTTTTTTTTAGAGAAGAGCATTTACCTCCACTGGGAACAAAGTTGCTCCTTCTAATGCTCTTTCTGCAGTTCTCCAGAGTGGACTTCTGTTTTCCATATTTTTCCTAAGTTCTCTAAGGACACTAGCTCATATTTATTGTGGCTCAAAAAAAAAAAATTAAAAATCACTGCAACTGGAGTAGCAGCTGTGGTAAAAAATCCCTTTTTGAAAAGCAAATGGGCAGTTTGGATTTAAGCACAGCAATGTGGACTCAGCAGAAACCCTGCACCATGGTTCTTGGGAAGGAAAAATCAGTCAGCTAGGTTTTGGTGGCAAAACAGTTTCAGCCCTCCTCATTTTTTTATGCCTTCTGCAGGCTTGTACTTCTTTTCTGTTATTAGTGACTGACTGCTGACATCACAGTGACTATAATGTGCATTGCAATAGGTTTGGACACCTGGTGATGTGACGTATATAATTTGCAACCTGTGATGGCCTTTATGTAAAACACCGGGTTACTTAAACTATCTTGTCTTGCTTCTGTCTCATCAAATGAGGACGAGAGAAAATGGCTTTGTCCTCATATAAGGGGCAGAGACAGAGATTGTTTCTTCTGTCCAGTGTCAATTAACAGGTGACAGGAAAACATAGTGGATTTTTTAGGGATCCCTTAGTTTCCTCAGCACTTGTTGAGCATTGTTGCCATGAAAAGGCTTGGCCTCCTGCAAGGTGGGAGGTGTGTGTGCCTAAATAGTTGAAAAAAATCTGTTTAATCATATTACAACCTACAGCAAGTGCTTCATTTGTAAAGCAACGAGAAGATGATATATTGAGGACAGATTTCAAGCTAATGTTTTACAGATTCTCTGTTCAAGACCCTGTAGCACTGTTACCAAAACAGTGATACTGAGAATGCATTTGTGTTCTGACCAGAGGTACTATAGTATGAGCAAAGACTGAATTGAGCAAATGGACTGTAGAGCAGGAAGCTTTTCATTCTAAGTTAAGGGAATAAAAAAAAAAAAAAAAAGAAAAGAAAAGAAAAAAAAGGAAAAAAAAGGGGAAAAAAAGAAAAAGAAGCTCAGCACATCATTTACATCAGCTTCCTGCAATCACTTTCTTAATCCAAGGTGCTGGTATATGTCCCACACTAGTGAGTGGCAGTATGAAAGGCAGGAATGGAAAGGAATGAGTACGAAATGGGAGCACAAAAGGAAGGAATGTCACAAGCCACAGGAGTTAAGGTAAAACAAAGAGAATGTGAACAAAAGATAGTTCATGCAACAAACACCCCACGTGTTTATTCTTTGCCAACTAAATAACTTCAACGTGTAATTTTTCCAATTGCCTTCCCTTTCTGTTAGTATTTCTCATTATTGTTTTCCCAGTATTATCTGACCTTAAATTCTCACCTTTGTAATAATGACAAATCAAGTTGTTACTTCCTTAAAAGAGTAATAGATTATTGGCTTGGGGAAGGAAACTAATGGGAAAAAATAATGTGTGATGGGGAAAACACAGAGGTTGGGAAAGGGTACATCGAATCTCTCCAGAGCTACAGATGCATTTTGTGTCCTTGTGTGTGAAAGGATATCCCTAAAGACGGTTCTGCCAGGAAAGATTATGTCACGCTTGGGAAGAGGGGCCCAACAGTGGGTTTGGCTACTGAAGAAGTGCAGCAACTCTCCTTGACTTCCAGGATGTTTTTTGGCTGTCTGTTCTTGATAAATACAGGCAGAAAGAGAAGGTTGAAAAGGATACAGCTTCCAGTTGCAACTAGTCCCTCATACTGATAAAGCGATTCAGGACTATCAGCTTGAGGTTTTAAGGATTTAATTGCTGTTTTATAAAAACCATCACAGTTGCTCAATTTTTGTTCTTTCAAACTGGGCAGATTTTGGAGAATGCCACCCCTGCACCTGTTCTGCAGCATTATCCTGATACTGAGCTGATGCTGTGCTCATGGTTACAACTCTCCTGTGGCATGTAAGAGGTGGTGCTAAGTTGCTGCTTTTTCTAGACCAGTAGTATTCACAGTATCTTGTTTTTATTTTGTTGAATTCAAGCAATCAATATATCCATCTGCCATTTTTGTGTCCTTCAAATTAGGCATTTCAGATCTGTACTTTTTTGTCCTCTCAGCAGCTGAACCAAATAAGCTGAGTCTCATGCAAATTCCACTTATTTAATAACATTGGTGGAAAAAGTAGTGTAAGCCTCAATACAGAGGCCTTCAGAGCAGAGAGTCTTTGAGGGAAAAGGGCTGAGTACTTGAGCAAAGTCTGTGCAGTTTAAAGTTGGCCAGGGCCTGTTGGCTTGGTGGCATGCTGGAGTGTCACAAGGTGGAGAATGTGAGATGGCCTCAGAAGGCCAGCCATAAACACCCACTGGTGTCTAGGGATGGCCACTGCAAAGGAGGTGAGTGACAGGAATGTTGATTCTTGCCCACACCGCCCTGGTTCCAACACAGTGCAACACAGGATATGGCTCAACTTCTCAGGGTGGGATTTACACTCCCTTGGCCCAGTGAGAGCTGACAGTGTCAAAGTACCACATATTTTTTGCTCTCACACACCCTAAAACTCGGCTGTCAGTTTGTCTTTGCTCAAGGGAAAAACAGCAGCCTTCCTCCCTTATCAGGCTATGCAACATCTGTTTCAGTTTATTAACTACTTTCCTGCAAAATTGGAAGACTTTGGTCTGCTGGAAATGAAGTTTCTGTTATCAACAGCTGCCAGTGGAATGCGCTTTTGTGGAGCATCCTGTGCCTTTGCACAGGACTTGCTCAGCTTTGTAATTAAACCTCCCTGGTACGGAGAGTGCGCAGAAGATGTGGAAGGGGAGCAGAGCTCATGTCAGAGATGTCATTCAAAATTGTTTCATATCTAAACTCTGATTTTCACATTGTAAGAGTGGTGACATATTGCTTTTCTTTTGCTGACTCCTGACACCAACTCAAACACATATTGTGGTTTCCTTCATCTTAAAACCCTGCTTTTCCAATGCCACTGCTCAAGCAGGGCAAGCATTTGTTAATAGGTTTGTTCTAGTAGCTGATCCATCAGTTATGGATCACTTTCTTGGGGTGGTTTTTTGTGACTCTTGGTGGGATTGGTGATGGACCACTAAGAAGAAGTAAAGCCGCTCCGCTGCCCACAAAGTGAGTTGGAACTACCAGCCCTGACAAAATTAAAATCTGATGGGGTAGTGGCATATCTGCTTTGTATTTCTATTTGTGTATATTTCAGTGTGATAAAGTGTCCTCCAGCTCAGCAGCTTGAGCAGCACAGCATTAAATTTCTCTGTTGCTGTTATTTTGAAATTTATCAACTCCTGTGTTGATGCATCCTAAAGTGACAGGTCTAAAATACAGCTTGTTCTCGTGTCCTCCTTCCCCAGATGCAAAATATCGCTCTCTTTTTGAACTCCATCAAGTGCATGTACCAAGTAAAATACTGTGCTCTCCTCACCTTCCCATCTACAGATTGCTCTCCATATGTTGCATTATAAGATGTAATTTAATAACTAAAGGGAATTAATACATTAAAAAAATTGGGCATGAATTTTAAGTGCTTGTAAAAGCTGACAGATGGACAAGCAGAGGAGAGGGAAGACCTTTCTTTGTCACCAGGGTCCTAAACCAGTGTACCAGCAGTACAAACCTCCTCACATTGCCTGTTAATATTCGTTATCTCCCTTCTTTAGGAATCACTGAGTTTTTTCTTGCTCCAGTCCCAGGCCAGACTTATTTTTTTGTCTTTTCTGCTGTCTGTCTGTCTGTCCAACAGCATGCCCCAGTCAAAAGGATCAGTTTAACCACCAGGAGGAGGGGAAAACAGTGCATCTGAGCAGGTGAAGTGTGCACTAGTCTTGGGCTGGGAAATGGTTTCCCTACTTGCTGGAAAGGATGGAGCTGGAAGCCAGGAATTGCCAAAGCCCATCTTGAGTGGCTGGTGCTTCTGGCGAGGACACAAAGGCAGCTGCAGATAAGCAGAACGACCACTTTACACCTGTCTAGTCTGCACTGGTGTACTCTGTGGTTTGCTGAGATTGCCAGAGTGTTATACAGCAGAAGTCTGTTTGAAACCTGGGTTTATATAACTAATCCACTAAAATACTATAATAAAGAGTGCATTGAGCTTTTAATCAAGTAGTGGTCTTTATAGCTACAAACTCAGTGCACAATAGTATTATGTAATACAATTGCACATTTAAAAAAACCCAAACCCAAGGGTTCAGCACTGATGGCTTTTGCTATCTTATTATTTTCCTCCTTTTAAATCTGCTGTTTATCAGTCTGCTTGTTTCTCAGAGCATGCTTTTAGGTAACATCACGGGTAAGGCTGCCATGTTTATTTAAAAATAGGTCATCCAGCAGTATGCAGTCTTCCTCGAAAAGTATTCATGTTTGCTTACTGGATATTGAGTATTGACACTGTTTTTCACTGTAGACTGAAGCAGGGCTCTCGTGAGTTTTGTTGAGCTGTTGAACTACCTCACAATCGTTGGCAGATTTCATATTTATTTGGTAGAAGTCAACCATTGATCTTAGAAAGTCTGAAGTTTTACAAGAGGTTTAGCTAATGCAACTGTTAAAATAACTAAACCACAAATGAACACAATACAGTAGAAAAAAAGGTGGTTTGAGGGCATGCTAGCAAAGCCAACCCCTTTATCATCCTTGCGCCACTGGCACTCATTCTGAGCCACAGAGCACTGCCAGACAAGGGCTGTGACTGGAAGCCCATGGGCTTCATGAGCAGGGTAAGGTTTCCAGCTAGGTCAGCTAGAGATGAAGCCATTGTGTCAGTGGCACACTCCGAGTTATTACTTTTAAGTCTTCTTTGATGGGGCTTTTTTCACCTACACGACACGGTGAGAACTTTTGTAGCTGTCTGCCCAAGCTGTGCAAAGGTAGCTGTGCAAAAAGAGGCAAAACAGTTTGCAATTGAAGAGAGATTTTTTCTTCTGTTTTAATCTAATATTCGTTGTGATTAAAAGTAATCAAAATTCAAGTTGGTAACAAAGACATTATCATAGCATTTTATGTAAATACATTAAGCTAATAAATGAACAGAATAGTTAATGGAAGTTAATGGAATAATTTCAAATGGATGTAATAAACCTAGCTGTATAGATAATAACTTCGCACATTTTTTCTATATAAGAAAATATCTCTTCTATCTATCAGCTGCCTGTTGGCTCCCAGGGTCTTCTACAAGTACCTAAAATGAGGTTGTAGACAGGTGGGGTCGGTCTTTTCTCCCAAGTAACAAACAATAGGGCAAGAGTTACACCAGAGGAGGTTTAAACTGGATATGAGGAAAAATTTCTTCTCTGAAAGGGTGGTCAAGCATTGTAACATGCTGCCTAGGGAAAAGTGGAGTTAACATCCTTGGAAGATGTGTAGATGTGGTGCCTGGGGACATAGTTTATTGGTGGCTTTGACAGTGTCGGGTTAACAGCTGGATTTGATGATCTTAGGGGTCTTTTCCAACCTAAACCAGTCTGATTCTCTTATTCACTGGATGTTGGCCAAGGCTGCAGCTGGCTGCTGCTGAGCTCATCCCCCCTTGTATTGCCCCTACACATGGGGTCTATGGCCTGGGACCCAGCACCCATTTTTGGCTGATCTGTACCCTGATTTGGTTGCTGCTTGTGATAAGTACATCTAGCAATTGAAAGGTGCTTCTTTTGTAAGTCATGATGTTGTATCTGCACCTTTTATCTCCAGAGGAAGAACCAGACAAAGTAGTAGGTTTTTACATTAGGTTTCTTTTTATTGTCTAATTATCAAATTGCCTGCAGGCCAGGTTGGATGCTGCACTCTGTTCTTTCGTGCACGTTGCACTCAGTGTTTATACCCCATTATCATGCCCTGCTGGCAAGAAAGTGAATAGGAATTTTGGAGAATATGTGACAAGCAATTCAAGGCAGCATTTAGACAGCCCTAGTAAGCTAATCAGTTTTTGGTATCTGCAAAGTAACTGTACTTGGGGCTGGAAGACACCACACAACACCACATTAAATTGTTTCTTCTTTGTGGAAAGTGTGTGGGGCCAGCATCATTTGGACAAGGGAGCATTTGACAGCTAACCTGTCACACGCAGCACACCCTGCAGGAGCTGCTCACCCTTGGTTTGGCATCACCCAAGCGCTGCTGAAGCAGGGGCTAAATGGGAGAATCATTTCCCCATCAAGCAGCAGCCTGGCTACTTATCCCACTGCCGACAGGGTCTATCAAACACTGCTGCCAGCAGGACAGTCGCTTGGCGTGTTTATTCAAGGAAACCTGTGCTTGGCTGGCTTTTCTTCATGCACTGGAAGTTGTAGGCTTTTTTTTTTTTTTTAACGAGGAGAGGCTGAGGAGATAAGGAAACAGGTAAAATACTTTGCTGATTTATGGTCTCAACATATTCATTAATGCAAGGTGGCAGGATGACAGATATTGGGAAAACTCTGCAGGGTCTGTGCAGCCATGCAGAGGGGATCTTGCCAAGGTTTAGTAAAAGAAAGAATGATGAGACAGAGTGTGTGTACAAGGCCTGACCTGGTTAATCGGTGCTTGGCTTGTCCAGATGTTGGAATATTCGAGTAGCTTAAAGAGTGACCTGTAAGCAGAGTAAACAGTGTTATGCATGTACTGTTAAGGCATTAATCTGAACTTCTTGAGGGATTTAAAATACAAAGTAGAACTATGATTTTACAAAGGATGGGGATTGGGATTATCCAGGTCTTAATATAGCTATTTCTTTTTTATAAAGCACATGATCTCTATTCAGTACAGAAACACTTACCTCCTAAAACTACTGGGAAAATCCTACAAGCAAAGACAAACTCAAACATTATTATCTGAAACAGAGGGAGGTGAGGGGGAAAATGCAGTTTTCATACAATAGCATTCCCTGAATTATTTCACATGTCTTTGTATGGATCATGTAGCTTTTCCTCGTACCTTAAATTTAGTGCTCTACCACTGGAATTGTGTGGGTTTTAGCTGCTGAGGTTTTTTCTAAAAGGTATTTCTTAAAGAATAGAGATAATACACATTTTGAAAAGTGGCATTTTAGGAACTTTCAGTGGTTGGAGATGAACTCATCTTTCCCCACTGTTCAACAGCAACTTTTTGCAGACATTTGAAATTTTTCTCTAAGTCCCAAAGACAGATACTTTTTTGCCTATTCCTGATTTTCTTTACCAAGCACAAATCTTTTGGATTAGTTGTGTTTAAAAAAAAAAATCTTTGCATTGATAAAATTCAATATCTTTCTACAGAAGTTGATAGGTCTGGTTTAGATTTATACCTGGGCAAATTGAAATCAGAATTTATCTTGTTATGCCTGTACATATGCACACACTTATTTTTTAAATCTCTCATTATGAAGCTATGTATTGCTATATATTACATTTCTGAGACAGTGAGCTCAGATGTCCTGACCACTCTGGTTTGCTGATCCAGTGACTTTTGGGAATACTCTTAACTCCTTTATCATCTAGCTTTTCTCCTGGGTATTGATTTCTTATGCTTTAATGCAGCTTTTGTTCACTCGTGTCCATCTTGGATCACTGCAGCCAGAGCTGTAACTTCTAGGAAGGTGTCCAGGTTCAAGTGTGCAAAGTGTTTTTAATTTAGTTCTTTACTCAAATGTGGGTTATTGCCTGTGTGCAGAATCAGTGCATATCTTAAAATTCCCTCTTACTTTCCACCCATTCCCACTTGGATGTTTGTATCAGTGTATCAGAAGTTCAGAAAAAATTATGAGAGATCTTTCCAAGTAAAATTTGGAAATCTATGTCATTTTCATTGAGTTATTACTTGAATCAGCTCATGTATCTCAGACATTGGATACTTTGACATCAGCATGCTTAGTCCAATACTACAGAGAACTCACATTTTACTAAAATAACTGTAGATTATCAAAGATGATATACAATCACATCACATGCAACATATGTCTGTCAGACCTTATGGCATTCTGTAAGATCCTTGAATTTGGTGCTTAAAATTTCAGTTCAAAGTATGTAAAGACACTGAAAATAACCCTTCCCTCTAAACTTAGGTTGAAAAATGTAAACCCTAAGTCCTGTCTTCCCACACACCCCTGAAAATATGCCTGCATGTTAACAGGCACCTGCTTCCTTAGCAAAGATGACGCATTTCTGAGTTTATAAATAAGGCTATGTTCCACTTGGTTTGGTTCTGTGTTTTCCACAAGCGAGACCTAAAGATTGTGTTTGGTTTATGTCACACACCTGACACCATGGATCAGGTGTGGGCTCTAAAGGGCTAGATAAAAATCTAGCTTTTCCTAGTCCAGTGCTGGGTTTGATCTCTTGGTTTTGAATTCCTGTTTGCAAGTCAGTAAATTTGGGCACTGGATGGCTTGCAGCATCTGGATGTGAAGGTTGCTCCTCCATGGCTTTGCACTGATAAGTGTCTGTCCCCTCAATACCATTTTGTTTCAAGGTCAGAAGCCAAGGGACGCATGGGTGGGACAGGAGTAAAGAGCTGGGAGAGGCAGACCTCCAGGTGCAAACCACTATGGAAGAGAAGAGGGAGGAAGGGTCAGGGGAAATGTCACAACAGCATTATACAAACTGGTTGTGATTGTAGCAGCAAGTTTGCCATAAAAAGATCAGGCCACATTCTATCTGCTGTCCAAGTGTCCTCTCACTTAGCAACCCTCTGCACAGGTGACACAAAACATGTACTGTTGGAGACTCACAGCTAAAATATTTGATCCTAAGCTCTTCCTAATGTATCCCAGTATTTTCTGTAAAAAAGTAGTTTTCTTAAATTTGCTTTGTACCAGTGATACCATGATGATTTTTTGCCTTTTCTTTTATACCCCTTTTATATACCTTTTTATAGCTTTATTCTTAGCATTTTTTAGCCTACATTCTTAGACTTATTTTGTTAAGGTAGGAGACTAAACATTTTAGAAGCCTTGTAGTTAGGGATCAGAATGCCCCAGACCCCAAGGTCCTCTCCAGAACACATTCTGTAAACTAAGATAGAACCATCCAGGGGAAGGTTCCTTGAGGAAGGGGGGCTCACTTGAGCCTCTCATTGGAGAACCTTTGATAGATATGCTGATTAGTAAGACCTATAATGTTAGACCAGATCTATTGTGGGTGTGCACTGTGGTGTGCATTTTGGCACATTCAATGTGGACGTGGTGCACCTAAGGATCCTTAAAATAAATACCAAGGTAAAATCCCTTTTGCCCTTCTAACCGTGTTTGACTCTTGATTTTAAGACCAGGAAAAGGCATCACCAGCAGATAGAAGATTGTTTGGTGATTAAATAGTATCAACCTTTTCTCAGCAGGGCTGGGCAAACCATGGTTGTGTAACATAGCAGAAGTTCATACTACGTGAGTCCTATAGGTACTGCTTGTGTTAGTGGCAAGCACTAGAGAGCCAAATAAAACAGGACAGGGGGAATTCTGTTCTGGTAACACTTCTCTGCTACAGGGAGGTTATGTAGCATAATGATATGTGACCATATTGCACATAGGTCCTTACAGAATGAAAAAAACCCTAAACTGCATCAAAATGCCTAATTGTGCACCTTTCTAGTACAGTTACAGGGCAAAAGTGGATGTGGTAGGAGTTACATCTCACTGCCTTTGACTTTGCAGCTCAAATCAAAACAGGACTTTTTAAAATTGGAGTCATCTGCCAGACAGTTTTGGAGGTTTTCAGAATCAGTTCCAATTTTGCAGCTCTAAATCTTTAGTGAAGCATCTTCCCTGCTCTACTCCCTTACTGCAGTGCCTACGGCAATTCTTGGTTATGCTGAAGGAGCTCTCGGAGACTGGAAGGAAGGAATTGAGTAGGAATGATGCAACATTGTCCACTTCCCATGTTTATCATTCTCACTGAGGACTCTTCAGGACTTTTTCTGGGGATAGGTATGGAGAATGAAATGGAGTTATGGTATCTCTTGAGCTGCTTAGTGTTCATAACTCCATCAAGAAACTGCATATTATTTTCCATAGTAGCTAAAAATCTATGTGATAGAAACATGCTGTTTTAAAACTAATGGTGCACTGATGACTCATAGGATTGCTTGAGCTGGGAACATAACAGGAGTGTCTTGAAATAGGCAACACAAATCTTTTGTTTTTTAGAAAACAATATGGTGATTTTAAAGTGTGGTTTTTACAATCAAAATATGTGTTTTCTGGCAACAGTGGCTCACACAGGTTGTTCATCAACCTCTAAATGAAATGCCAGTATTGGGGAGGGTGTGCACTTGCTTCTAGAATAATTTAATTTTTCAGACAATGTGGCACTTGGGGGGATTTTTTTGGGAGAGAGGATGTGGTTTTTAAAGACACAGGAAGTTTTATCTAAACCAAGGCTGCATGCTATTTGTGTCATAACCTTATCTTCTTAGCAGATTTTCCAATGCTGCACAGTGTGCATCTGTGACTGAGACAAAATCAATTCTTATAGATTTAGCTGTGTAATCCTATCACTTGTCCTCCTAGATATGATTTGAAATGTAAAGTTCGTTAATGTTTAAATGAACTTGAAGGCCCAGGGCCTCTAGAGGAGTTTTCAGTTTCTTAGAGAGTAATCCATTTCTTATCTTTTTTTTTTCCTGCTTGTCACTGTCTGTCTTTTTGTCTCCTTAATCATTTAAGACTCTGGAACACTTAATCATGCCCAAAGTATATATGGCTAAAAAACCCCAGGAATATTGCTAATCATGTTACCAAAAGCTGCTTAAGCATGGTGAACACTTGAATTCCTCTGTACGAGTCAGGGTTTGGAAAAGTGAAACAGAAAGTTATTTTAAATCAGTTAAAATTCATTTTCCCCACACTGTAGACAACTGCTCTTATCATTCAAATGAAAGTGGTGTGCTTTTCTATAATGCTCTATCTTACTTGTTTTGGCAATCAATATTTTTATGCAGATGTAGAAAAAAATGGTTGATTTCATTTTTCTCATTCTCAGTTTCAGTGGATCATATATACAAGTGTCAGGGGGAAAAAAAGGTACTGGAGGTTACTTTGAGTGAAAAATTCCTGTACTAATTTGTAGAAGTATGAGGCAAAATAAATTTGTAACTTGTTGCACGTTTTGCTGATCCTGCATTTAACCATCTGTTACTTATTTGGATTGCACTGGTGAGAAGCCAGGCATGTTCACCTAGGTATGGAAGTAGACTACTTGGAGGAGGTATTTCAGTTTTTTGAGAGCTCACTTAGCATGAGTGCTTGAATGCTCAAAGCAGTGATTAATTACTTTCGGTCTCTTAAATCCCAGTCTAAGTGAGATGAAGTGCTGTTTCATTGGGCTGATGTCCTGCACTTTAATGGATTAAACTGCTGGATTGGGCCCGGAGTCCTAATATTTTTCCAGCATATTCAGTGCCCTTCTGCACTTTGTGCATCTGAGCCTTATTTTTATGAGAGCTGCTCAGAAGTTTGGAAATGGGGTTCACATAGGAGAGCTGCATTCAGTGTAGACTGCCAAGCCAAGCTGCCTCAAACATATCAAACCCAGCATAGGGTTTGTATTCTTCATATTTATGGCCTTTGGCAGTTCTGTGGGAGAACTTGCCTCTGGATTTACCTTACTCCCAACCCAGCTCTCCTTCTTTCATTTTCCACCGATGAAAGTCCCTCTGTTGAGGCACCTCTGAAAGTGCCTGGGGCACACTGGGAGGGAAGCCTGCCTCCCTGCCTGCCTGCTTGCACACATCCCATGTGGGACCAAAACTGCAGTAAGGTTACTAAAAAGTGGGGTTTGTCTTTCAGAAAGTATGTCCTGATAACAGAAGGGTCTTGCTTTGAAAATCATTATCCATGTGGGCTGATGCCTGCTTACATGTACACGGCCTGTGGGCTCAGCTTTGAGGTGAGGTTTTACACTTTGGCAGAAATACTGCCCCAGGCTTGACCTTCAGCCCTGCTTGAGCAGCTGGAGCTCAGGGTCCATGGACTCTCTGCTCACAAAGAGCAGGGGCTTGTCCTCCCCCAGGACAGGCAGAGGGACTGCCACTGCAGGAGGGAAATTCAGGAAGATTTGCTGGTGGCTGCCGTGTAATTAATGGGTGTAAAGTCAAATTGATGTTGATCATTGATGAAGCTCAGGGGTGTGCCATTCTCATCTGTCAGAAGGATTCTCTGCTGGGGTTTGCAGCATGCACCCGCTGAGAAACACTGGGTTTGGAGTCAAAGTGTGTGTTTTTGGTGACAAAGTCCAAGGAGCTGAAATCATACAAGAGAGGAGCTTAATGGAAACCAGGGGCTATTGCTTGAGGAAGTATAAATAGGACCAGAGACTCTCTCATATTAAGCAGGTGTCTGTATGTGGTGCTGTTTATGACTGTGAAACTAATCTATGTTAATAATTGATTGTTCAATTAGTAAAACAAATGTGACAAAGCTAGGCAGCTTTGTGTGCCAGTGATGACAGGAATATATTTGACTGCAGCCCATTATCAGTCTAAGGCTGCAAAACATTATTCCAAGAAAATCCTGTTTGTTATTCCTCTTGCTTACTCTTTTCTTCCACCACCACTTATAATGGCATAATACAGGCAGACACTAAGTACATGCAGTGAATAGCATTAGATGAAGATGTAGCTGTGCGTATTGTATTGCTGATAATAACACCAGACAGCATAAAAAGCCCAGAGCTGTTCAGACAAGGTGACATCAGAGGCCCAACTTTTTCTGCAGATTTTGAGGAGGAAAAGCAAGCTGGCAGGAATTCTTGCAGAGGGGCACAGAAACAACATCTGCTGCTGTTTGATCTTGTTTGCCCTTGTAGTGTCATTATGTCCAGAGTGACGGTGTGTTTTGCAGAAAGTGCAGAAATGGTGTAAGCAAATGTAACTTTCTGACAAGCCTTGGAAATGTGTAAATGTAGGTACAGATTACTCCCTTTACAGTGTGAGGCGTTTTTAAAAGATGCCTGGAAAAGTGAAAATAAATCTTTTTCTTGGTATCTTATCTTACAAAGCAGTGAATGTGGAGTACACTGTGAAGGTTTTCTAAATCAGTTGCCAGGAGCTTGCAAATCCCTTATCAGAAGTTACACAAGGGCTGGACCTCTTCCTCTTGGTCTGTTTAAATCTCTAGGGGTTTTTACAAATCAGTATTGCAAGTAACATGCCAGTAGTCATTCTTCTGATTGCCACTAGTAGCTTTCCTAGAAGGGTCTCAAAGAAACACATAACCATTAATTGCTTAATCCTCACTGCTCTCCTGCCAGCACAGTTTGGTGAGTGTAAAAATGTATTATGACCATTTTTCAAGGAAAGGTTGCAAGGAAAAGGAGGCAGATTAATAAATGGGTGGAACCAGCTTAATAAATGGCTGTGCCCTGCACTCATCTCTCTCCTTTCGGAAAGCCTGATGCAGTCCCACAGCCCCTCTAGCTCAGTCAGCACTTTTCAGGCTGCTGCCTGGCCGTTTGGGAATTTGAACTTCACATGGTTTTGTCCCTTTGAGTTTTGGGAAAGCAATTAGTAAGTTAGTCTGCTTATTGCTTACTCCTGCAATGCCCAAGCTATGTGGAGCTTGGGGATTCACACCTTCCCTGGCAAGGGCCCTTGACCTGTGGTGTGAGCAGTGTGTTGGCACGGCGGGCTCTAGCTGGGGACATTTGGGGGCAGGTCCAAACCTGCAGCACTGTGTCATTATTGACTCCAGGAGTGCAGAGGCAGAGCTAAGGGCCTTTAGGTAATGAATGTTGGGAAGAGAGGTGTGATTAATAAAGATTGTAGTGTGGGTGAATTGGTACAGAGATCACTAATGCTCATTTTCACAATCCCAGAAGGCTTTGTGCCGTTAAATAATGGTAGTGACGAGAAAAAGTCAAGAATAATGATGCGATAGTGAAAGGCAGTGGTTTATTTTATTGTTAGAAGTGTTGTACTTAAACTTTCAAAGATTTCATGCCAAAGGAAATGGCACAACAGTTTGGAAAGAAGAAGAGGCAGCAATCACTGTTTTTTTCCATTGTTTTGTTCTCTTTTTCTCCCATCTTCCTTTGCGTTTTTCTAGACCCTGTGCTTGCCAGTGCAGAAAGATTTAATAGGTGTTTGTACAGCATGTTTGGGCTTTATTTTAATTGTAGTATTTGAACACTATCAGAACAGTACTAATAAACAATAATTATATCAATAATAGAGCCACACAGACACATGTATAGAAGTTTGGAATACTGAAATAAATCTCAATGAGATAAATTTGTGGGTAAGGTATATAATCAGGCTTATGGTAAATTTCACTGGTTTTCTGATATGAGCCTCTGGTGATCACATCAAAATTTCTCTTGCACATAATTTCTGGCACATAAAATAACTTTGCTGTACACATTTTTCCACACCTATGCCTATATCAGTGCAGTGTGAAAATGGACTGGTTTGTGCTACAGATTGCTGTAACTTTGACAAAAGAACTTCACAATTGCAAGTGAATTAATAAAACCCTGACTTGATTATTTGCAACCCTTGGCATGTTTGGTAATATTAGAATTCTTAAGGGGATGGAGGTAGTAGGAGACAGATTCCAAAGAAGTTCATGAAAGGTGTGATAAATTCTCCATTCCTCTCAGGTTTTATGGCATGGCTTTCTACTTCACACATAGTGTTCTCCTACTCTTCACTTCTATATTTGTTTAAAAGAGGAATAAATTGACTTACCAGATCAGCTAATGGAAGTGGCTCAGCATCTTAGAGTGGGCATTCTTGGCTTGTGTTCAGGGATAGCAGAAAGGAGGTAAATTGTCAAAATTATGACAGATAAATCTTTGACACAGTTCTGGAAGTTACATTTGGGTTTGGTTGTGAAGGTTTATCAGATGTCATGTGCCAATGGCATTTATTAGTGAATTTGATGTTGCATCCTTCATTGTTGGCTTGAAGGACTCCCTTGACTTTAAGGGATTTTGCAGAGGTTGTTGATGGCAGGGATGAAAATGAGCCTGGTGGTTTTTATGGCAGTGTTGCTATGTCCTGAAGTGGTACTCTACATTTGCCAAAATGAAGCCTGAACTACCATACAAAGCCCAGAATTGTAACTTTCCAGTGGTGCCCTTCAGGGGTTGGACTTGTCTCCCAGTCCCATTTATGTCCCATAAAATAAAGAGCCTGGTCAGGGCTTTTCCCTTCATGCTTTCCACACAGCACATGTTCCAAGCTGCTCTGTGTTCAAGTAGGACAATGGGCACAGAGAAATCTGGCTGGATTGCCTCACTGTGGCCAAATGGTTTGCAATGGCAAGATCTATTTGTCTGGGAAGCAAAAGTGAATGAACTGATGTCGGCTCCAATTTCAAAAGTCTTTTGGGTACGCTGGATCCCTGTACTCTGGTGGTTTTCTATAGAATTGCTGGCAAATGGCAAATGCGAGTGCAGCTAAGTCACTACACTTTTATTTGCTGCAGAGTTCATAAGTATGTAAAATATATATTGTTAATGCAATTACTGAAGCAAAATTAAGTTCAGAAGACTGTGGTAATCTTGTGCTGCTTTAAAGCAATGCATTGAAAATCACTGCTTTGCTGAATCTAAATTCTGCCTCTTAAATGTAGGTATAGCATAGCTCATCTCCTGGAAGTGTACAGTGCTAGCAGTGGAGTTCTATTGTTTAGCTTAATTTAGGCTTTAAAAACATGGAAGCCAAACACTTATAAAGCAGCTGTTCAACTGAATGTATTAAGCAATTTACTTTAGGTAATGTAGCCTATAAAATTTTAATTTTGGATTAAATAAACCGTATCCTTCAGCATGACTCTCCTACCTTGATGTTCAGAGAATGAAATATGGGCACATTTAGTGAATTTCTTCTCCAGGATATGCCAGTGGATAAGGGTCAATAGTTTCCTAATGAAAGCAGTCAATAGCAATTTCTCTTAGTAAGCACAAAGAAATTAACACTAAACAAAAGGTACAAAGTGGCGAAAGTTTTATCTGATTATTTGGTTGGACTGCTCCAGGATTTAGGAAATGGCTGTAGCAGCTAGCGTACTACTGCTCAATAGATAGCAAGCAGAGGTTGGCAGAAAATAGATTGATTAAAAAAGTGTCTAAGCAAGTTGGCAACAAAAGTACAAATATTTGTGTCTGTGTGTGCAAAGGCAGGCACGTTTTCTACAGAGTTTATTTTATGCATTTATCTTAAGATGTGGAACTAAGCAGATGTTTTGCTACAGAACAAAAGTTGAAATGATTTCTTGTCACTGTTCCTTCACAAATACCGTCCTCATCCTAAAAATATGTGATTTCTTGTCTCATTACTGTGGTAAGATTGCATGTGTTTTACCCATACTCCTCATGGGACAAGATCTTCAGCTGGTATTGAGAAGTTTTGCTCTCCTGATAGTGACTGAAGTGTCCCTTGAAACTGCTGAATACTTGTCCCTTTCCTTAGCCTTGGAATAGCATAACATGGAAATGATGGAATTTATAGCATTAACTGAGGCTGTTTTCCTATATGAAATTAACAGTGTTCTGCAAGTCTCAGATCAAAATCCTGCAGATATGTCCCTCCATTGGCTGCAGGCACTGGGATCTAACCATGAGAGGAAGCAGAGAGGGATGTTTGTGCAGGTACAAGTAATGACAGAGGCTCTGGTGGAAAGTAGTTGACTATCTCAAACACATTCTATTTTTAGTCTAAAAAAATATGAGCCGAAGAGTGTCTAGCAATTTTCTAAATAGAAAAAGGCTGACTTATATCTAGCACGTTTCATAAATACGTGTAAAAATAAGTAACCTGAGAAACAGTGAACACCTCTAGCCTGTGCTTACTCCTGTTTATTCTTGATATCAAATTATCTTTTGACTTATGACTCAGTCACATGTAGGCTCTAAGATGTAAGAGATGGGAATTCAACAGATTTTATTAATATATGTAGGGAATGTTTATAGCCTGGGAGGCTTGGTTTGTCATCTGTTTATTTTTAACTTCTCTTTTTTTAATGTGGTTGTTCTAAAGCTCTGCTCAATTTTTCACTGTAAAATAGAAGTCTCACAGGGTCGATAGCTAAGTTTGTACAATCTATATCGTAGTATTGATTTGGGACAGGTGAGGAACTCAACTATTGGCAGACTGAGGAATGAAGGAGCATTTTTAATATGGCTCAGACGAGGTTCTGCCACGGGCCCTTTATTAATCCTGATTCCAAAGCAATACCTTATTGCATCTAAATAACAGCAAGAGAGACAGAGAGACTGACCAAAACAAGGGAGAATAGCAAGATCTTAGAAACAAGTCTCCTTAATGTTGTCCAATGCTGTAGGCTGTGAGGGTTTGTGAGGGTAATGCCTGTTTAATGTGTTGGCTTTGAAAAACTAGTGTTTCATCTCTTAACATTTTGATAAAATCTAACTCTTAGAATAAAATTAATATAACAAGCAAAAATACTTTTTGAGTGGCAGGAGAAAAACTCAAGTATTTTTGTATGGAGGCACAGCGAGCAGTCACTTTTCCTTCGTTTCAAAGACTCACACTTTCATGTACTTGTTTCTTTGATGAGAAAAGTAGCTTAGTGCTCATATTATATACTTTCAGAGGTATTGTTTGATAGAGAAATTTCAGGCATGGATAGTTTATTGAAGTTTTGATTTTAATCTTGATAGACTACCAATTTGTCCAGCAAAGGAAATGGTTAGGATAAATTTTTCTTCTGCCTGCTTCATTCTGCAGTTCCCTTTCCAAAAAGCATAACTTTATTGCATATTTAGTCCCATTCTCTGCTGTTACACAAAGACTGTGCTGCAGAGATACACACTGCCCATTAGAGGAAGCTTTGCTCTTGGTCGGTCACGACTTCATGAATAACCAGGCAGGGAATGACTCTTCTTGTTTACCCAGGCTGTGTTGCAGTGGCAGCCTGGCTCAGGCAGAACTGAAATGGTGCTCGTGCCACAGGTGTAGGACAGAAAGTGGTGTTTTGACTTCCAGGCTCTCATGCTTCCATGCAACCCCGTGATCAACATCCTTATTGCTAGCAGTCTGCAGTTGCTCTTTAGTCTAGAGCCCAGAGACACCTAAAGCAAAGAGAAGACTGGCATTTGTGTCTTCTTGAGCCCAGGCTCCTTCAATAACAGGATTTGCAAGCCCACTGTTATTTGTTATTATTGAAATGACAGTTTTACTGGAAATCCCAACTGGTTGTGCCAGGTCTGCATAAGGTTGCACAGGCAAAGGACATGAAGGTTGTCTTCTACTGGGAAGGTGAATTGTGTGCCTGGGTACATAAGTACGGAACCCTGTCATGTGCATATACACTCAGGGTACATGCCCAAATCCCTCAGTCCCAGCAGACTGAAGGACAGATGATTCTGACACGCTGGAACAGCTCATCAGTTTGTACAAGGCAGTGGTTTCAGGAGCTAGGAGTTGGGTTGTTGGCCTTTTTCTGCTGGAGGAATAGGAGATAAGCCCTTTGAGAGCACCAGAGGAAGTCAGTAAGGGTGCTTCATATTGTGTAACAATATTTTGGAACAGGACTTGTATTATTTTTCATGAAATACAACTTGTAGGAGGAAAAGGCTGCTTTAAAATTGCACAGTGGCAATGGCACATGTAGATGTCTCTCATTTGGATTGAAAACCAGTACAATTATGCCTAATCAAGGTTTATAAATGCAGGGTATGTAGATTTCAGTTCAGACATCCATGCTTGTCAAGGTAGGGAAGTGCTCACTATCCAAACAAGCTTAACACTCACCTTCGGTTAACAACCCTATTATTACAAGTGAAACATTTAACCTTCCTGGTCCTGGATTAAATTAAGCTGATCTTGAAGGGCAGTTCTAGGTTCTTGTCTTCTGTGACTGTGTGATTATGTTGCGTTCCCATGCCTCTAGGCTTCCCCTGGAAAAACACAAGTTCCAATGTGCATCTATGCTCTCTCTCTCTGTGGTATCCCCTTCTTCTGCCAGTGCCTCCCACCTCACAGCTGTAAACACCTGCCCCCCCTTTTTTCAATACGTCTGACATCCTCCCTTGGTATCAGACCAGTGACAGAGCTGTGCTATGGTGCCCTTTCTCTACGTGACCATTTCCTTCATTATTTTCAAAAAAATGAATTTGTCTTTTTCAGGAACTAGCTGTAGTCTTAGTTCTGTTGTAAATAATGGGAGATAAATACTCTCAAAATCGCTACCTAACAGTGAGTAAATTATTAGTTTTGTCCCTTTCAGAGCAATTATGGGCATTTGGTAAGATGGCAATTCTACATTAAATTCTCTATGGTACAAGCATGTGCTCATGCTGGAAAAAAAAAAGCTCAAAGTTAAAAAGAATCACTGGAAAAATACTAAAAGGTTTCCTCCCTTCCCTTGTGCCCATCTTCTGTGTGCTATTTCTGTGAGCCTCTGGCTATTCCTGACTGCAGAGTATCTAGGCAAACCACAGCTTGTATTTATCTTGAGTACCACTGGTATGAATACTCTTGGAGATCCCGTACTGCAGATTGCAATGGAAGCTAAATATCCAGGGTCCCAGGTGGACTGGCACAAAATGTACTGAAGGCAAACCTGTCACTTTTTCATCACTTTTATTATCCAAGCCATGAAGATTAAAGTGGCTCAGTGCCTGCAAATACAGTTCAAATTGTGTCGTAGACCCAGATTAAACTCAAAGGGAAGCATAATGCACCCATTTTATTCAATAACGAGAAAGAAATGCTCTGACACCCACAGGCCAAATTTCTTGAAGGGTTCATTTTAAAATAAACCCATCTATTAACCAGTTTATTTGCATTGTCTCAGAGAAAAATGGTTCTTTGATCAAAGGCATAATCAATGGAAGGTCAAGTGTCTTCCTGCTGGAAGTGTAAATAGTTTTTTGTGCCTGTGCCTACATGTGGTTTTGGGAAGACATCTTGTGGATATGTAGCCATGGCTTTAAGGTGGAGCTGTTCTAGATGCAGCATGAATGCAGTGAAAAGTCGTCTTTGTCCCTTCAGGACTTGAAAATATTAAAGGGTAAAATAAGGGTGGAAAGAATAAAGATTATTGCTATGATCATATGGACTGAACGGCTTGCCCGTGCATGTTCAAGTTGTCTGTAGGACAGCTGGGACTGACCCTTTAAGCCCTGCGTACACATTTGTCACACAGTTTCCTTCTCAGGACTTTGCCACTGGGTTTATGTTGTTTTGGGCTGAACTTATTTCCCATCTGAGATGTTAAATCTTCCTTTCCACACCTGGCAGGAGCATACTTTGTGTTGTCCTCACCTAGGATGTTGAGAGCACAGGGAAAGCCAGTACAGTGCAAAAGTCTTGCTCTCCCGTGTGACTGGCTCGTCTTGCACAGAGAATTGAGTTGTCACTGCAGTGTGGGACACAGCTGTTGGTAGCTGTAATACAGCATGCCTGCAGATTTCCTGACAAAATTGGTACAGTCAGCACACAGTATGCTTTACAGCAATGGTAATCAAATGTTCCATAATGATGTACGATTGAAAAAATAGTGCTGGCACTCCTGGCCCCGCTCTCACAGGTTCTTCATATTAATAGACAGCTTTACCAATTTTCCCTCTTCATCGGGGGGAAATCCATCCAGGCAGCTGGGCTGCATTTAGTTTTGCAAACCTCAGGGCATACTCAGCTTGCTCTGGAGCGACAGGACCAGCAGCGCCATACATTTGTGGGAATTTGCCTGAATCATTTCTGAAGCACACCATGCACTGGTCAGGCTGTAATGGGGCGTGCTGAGAGCTCAGCACCACTCACAGTGGGCACCTGCCTGTGAGGATGTGTGAAATAGCAGCATCTGCGGCTGGCATGTGATTTGGGGAGCGCATGAAGACCATCCTCAGTGTTCCCTGCTTCTGTCAAATTCTGCAGGAGCTGTTCTCAACACGGCTACTGGAAAGAAAAATAATAGGCAGCTCACAGGCTGTGTTGTTATTATTCAGCTGGTATTGACTGGCAGTACCAGGACGCTGCAGAACTGCCTTTCTCTAGCTGTCAGCTGATCAGCTGTGACAGCCCTAATAATGGTTATGTCAGGAGGCAAGTAAAGAGATGCCACAAATGGATTGCACGTGTATAATAGCTTCAAAAACAAATCTGTTAATAAAAGGAGACGATAAAATTGACAGGAAGAAATGGCTTATTGCATGCTAATTTTCTCCAGCTTTCATATTCCCTCTCTCTCTTTTTTTTTTTTTTTTTTTAATTCAATTGGGTCACTTCTGTGGAGAATCGTGGTCAGAAAATTGAATATGGGGAGGAATTCTATACAATGAATAATTACAATGATGTGTTATTCCCAACAAGGATCAAGTTCAGGCAGATGGATTTGGCAGAAGAGCTGTTGGCTATCTGATGGCTTTTTCAGTTTACATTTACCCTGTTGTGGTACTTTGAGTTTTTAGGCAAAGGAGAATGTAAATGGGCTGGCCTGAAAAACATAAAATCTCTTAGCCTGTGCCTTCAAAGGTTCTGAGATATGGTTGCACCTGCATCATCCCTCTAGAGGAAACAGAAGATGCTGCAAATTCTGTTCACAGAAATGGCAAAACCCACAACAGATGAAAAGGACTTTATTTGCTTGGTTCACAACCTACCTAGATCTATGTGGGTGTTCCTGAATTAAAATGCTTTGCCTTTTGCACTGCCTCAGTTAAATTGCTAGTGTACCTAAGCAGGGGTATTTACAGAGTGTGTAACACTTATTGTTATATGTATCTGAGCAGTGGAAACCTGAGTCATCCCAGAAATAAGATAAGGGAGCCCTGTAGCAGAGAAATGAGTGAATATAGCTGATGAGACAATAAGGCTAGAAGTAAATAATTTGAGAAAATTGGACCAAATAATGGGATCAATGCTAAGCTTGATGAAGGCAATAGTTTTCACGTGACATTAGTGGAAGCAGCTGCAAGACTTATAAATACAAGCTCAAGAATGCCCACTTCAGTGCAAGTTCTTATTTTTAAGAGAACATTCAGTTATTTTTTTCTAAAGAAAAGCATCTCTTTATCTATGTATGGGTGAATATATCTATACTGCCCTTATGTATTTAGACCCCCCCAAAGTCTCTAAGGTGTCAGCTGTAATGTGAGTTGTTCTGGCTGCAGGAACAGATGGAAGCCCTTCTGAACTGGGTACTATAATGATGCTGATGTGCAAATCAAAATTTTGTGTACCCTGCAGTATTTTGTCGATAAAGTCAGTGTATATGCACTGGGATCTAGATGTTCAGGTAGTTTTATGAACTTAGTTGACAGACATTCATTAAGTTCAGAGTTACAGTCCGAGGTATAGTCTGACCTGGAGAGTGTAGGTGAAAACAACCAACTGGAAATTAGCTGTTTGGAAGAGGTACAGACAGCAGTATGGTTTATTTTTTGGTCTGACATTGCTTATTGTGAAATTGAATGATACCTGAGAGTTTTGACCTTAATTTGTGCTCGTGCTGGCTTTCTAATGAACTGTTTTCTGTTGCATGAATTTCAGCATCCAGATTGGTCACCATTTGTGGCCTCAGCAGAGAGCCCAGAAGTTAGATTGCTTCACACATAAGGTTTGGTCTTTCAAAGCAGTCTAGTAAAGCTAGACAAACTGCTTTCAAGGAATAATTGACTCTAAATTCTCTAGCCTATGAGAAAAATCTCAACTCAAAGTGACAACCCCTATCCCCAGAAAAGTTTGTCTAAGTGATGACTAGGGCTAATTTAGAAGACTGAAGACTAGACTGAGATTTCAGAAGGG
This sequence comes from Corvus kubaryi, assembly GCF_017639235.1. Classification (NCBI taxonomy): domain Eukaryota; kingdom Metazoa; phylum Chordata; class Aves; order Passeriformes; family Corvidae; genus Corvus; species Corvus kubaryi. The sequence goes on from NW_024582059.1 coordinate 11,267,740, forward strand.
TGGGCTTGACGCCTGGTTCAATCAGTTCTGAGTCTGACAGGGTCTTCATGCTGTAAAAAAAAAAAATAAGGAAGATTTTGTCTTCAAGATGCAGGAGACCACTGCTGACAAGGAAGTGGATAGGTTTTCTGCCAGGTGTGCAGGTTTACTGCACACTTGCAGAAAGTCCTCAATTGTGTGCGTTTTGGGGTATTGAAGCAACCTCCCTAGCAATTTCTCTAGTACTTACTTAATGCTACAAATACAAATTTCAAAAAAGGTACCTGGGCAACAGTTATTTTCAGGTTTGTAGGAGATATTACAAATGGCAAATGATAAGAGCAGTAATACAACCAGGGAAAGTGGACAAATATGAAGAAAAATTTGAACAATATTCTTTACTGTTATTCATTTAACAAAGAGAAGACTTGTTTCATAGATGACTCCTGTGATCTGTGCTAAGATAGTTCATGGCATCATCAGTTTTCACTCTTTTCCTTGAGCTGTTCAGGGATGTAGCATTTACAGTACATTATTTAAATACAATGCATGCTTCATATTTATGCTTCCCTTAATTAAGCATTCTGCTCTGTGGTTTGGGGTTCAGGAGAGCAGTCACTGCATGAGCTCTCTCTGCTCGAGCAGTGAAGAGCAAGTTGCTGTACATGACGGCATTTCATCTCTGTATGGCTGGGGACAGTAATGCACGAGCAGCAGGCGAAGGCATTAATCTCCTCAGCTATCCAGAAATGAACTGTCATGTACAGCAACTTGTTCTCTGCTCTTGCTGCTACCCCGTCCCCTCTCCTTCTGCACCCAAGATCACCTTTGCATACATTAAGCAAGTTCTTGGGATAATGGCAGTTTTCCTCCTAGGAGCAGTAGACTGGGGCAATATGAAGCCAGGAGGTGCTGCAGTCTGCAGGGCCAGGCAGTGGTGATGGTTGTAGCAAGTACAGAGGTGCTGGAGATGGCACAGGATATCTGCTTTCCAAGCCTGCAGGTCACAGGTTTGAGAGATGCTGTGCTGGAGATCCTCAGGAGTTGAAGGAAGCTGACATGTGTGGGGTGATGGAGAAACAGACTGGTGATTTGCTCTCTCTGAAGCATTAGAGTGCATCCCCAGTACCTTGGCCCATTTGCTCCCTGGCTTTTGTGTAAAAGAGTCTTTTCCTAGTTGACTTCCAATCTGTTTGAGTTTCTGCTCTCCTGGACAGAGCATAAACTGTCTTATATGGGAAGGAGGATCCTGGAAGAGAACAAGTCACTTAAAAACCAGGCCCTGCTGTGAGTAAATTTTGCAGAGCACTGTAAGTTCAGCATATTGGCAGAGATTAATGGAACAGTTGGGCATTTTTTGAAGGGGGGAGGCAAATTCAGGCAAATTACAGTGGTGGAAAGTACTGTGCTCTGTTTAGTGTCAGTAGGGTGACAGTGTACTACATGTTTTCCAGGAGTAGTTACAGCAGAAGTAGGCTTGGGAAAGAAGCAACTCAGCTTATAGAGATCTTGTTCATTAACAGAAAGCTACAGCCCAGATTCCTGAGGCAAAATGCTCACAGTCGTGCTCAGATGATGCCTGCTTTCAGCTGTGTGTGAGTGTGTAACTGTGTGTGAGTGAGCATTTTGTGTGAGAGAGCAAAATGCTGATAGTCTTGCTCACACAGTACGTGTTTTCAGCTGTGCTATAATGTGTTTTGGCATCAGCACCGAGTACAGTGGGAATCCAACCAAAACACACCCCTCGCTTTAAGTATTACTAACAAGCTTCTGAGGTTTCTTCCATACAATTGCTACCCAAATGCACAGCTGCTGTTTTATTTTAGATATTAATTTGCTTATGTGCTGTGATTTTGCCACTTAAAAGGAAATGTGGCTTGGAGAATTAAATGGAACCATTGCAAATGACCTTTTTGGTGAAAACCTCCACTTACTGTGGCTAGAAATTAATTTTATGTGTTTTATCTCCCTTATGCCCCAACCCTAGTGCAATCACAGAATGTGACCTTCTACTATATATTTAGATATGTTTGATTTAATATTACTGTGGTTTCCTGGTCACAAATTGATAACCTGCTGAATGAGGCTACCTAACTACTACCTAATCCAGTTTTGCCAAATGAAGAGCAGAAAAAGCTGTTTAAACTAACTGGAGAACCACTTTAAACTATTGTCTTTGGTTAGACACCAAAACAAAGCAGGACCACCTCTTGCTTTATTGTAGAATGTTATTACTATTGCACGGACAAGAGGATTTTGCTTGAATGTGGATAAATTAGATCTGTTGTTAATTATTCTGAGAGTTTAAAAGTAGATCCAGCTTTTTAGTTTTGATGTTGGCTTTTGTGAGGCCTCTGTCCCCAGTCATTCTGTCTCCACTTACTGGCCATTAATCTTTATCCATTTGTAACAACATAAGGAGATTCCGGACCAGTCAGGTTTGCTGTACTTGAAAAAAAAAAAAAAAAAAAGAATGGGAGGGATGTGGTTTTAAAAAAAAAAAATTAAAAAGCATAGAGAGCCTAGAGGCAAGAAAGTAGATAAAAATGGGAGGAGAAAAGACATGACAGAAAACTTAAGAAAAGGGATGAAGAAAGAAATGAGAAAACTGAAGTGGAATTTAAATACGTATGTCTTATGCTAAAATCAGAGAGATAGCTTAGGTGTGTGTTTCTGTAGTGATGGTGTTTGTGATTAGAACTCAACAGTTTCATCTGGGGCTGGATATCAGTTTCCTCACAAAGGCTGGGGATGATGGAGAGGGAGATTAGAGCACTGATTCATTGCTCCCTAGCTTTGAGCTGACTTGCTGAGGAGTGCTGAATAAATAAATATGATACAGCAGCACAAAACATGCCCAGTAAAGCCTACAACTTAATTGCATTTCCATTCTTCCTCTCCAGTGTTTCTTTATGTTTTGGATTCATTCATTAACACTGCTGTTCTGTCTTTTTCAATGCAGATCTGTATTTTAAAAATCAAAACCAAAAGAATCTATTTGCTTCTTGTTGGGGCCAAGGCTGTAGCACAGGCAGCACACTTGCTTGTGCTGAGGGAGTTGAAACCTCAGAGATTTACAGTTTTTGGACTAGACTGAGATACAGAAAAATGCAATTTCTTGGAATAATCTGCACCATTGCTGAATGATACCACTTTCTTAGGCACAAGGGAGTCAACAAAGGTATAAATGCCCCTGTGTCCCAATCCAGGCAGTGCAGATTAAAGAGACAGTTTGGCTAAATGCTGTTATCCTGCATGCTGTGCAGTGTGTTATCTCCTGTGGCATCTGCAAGACAGAGGTGGATGTGTCTCAGTGTTTGTTATCCCTGCTGCTAGAGGCTGTTGAGCCAGAGACACTCCAAGCCGCCCTTTCCCTCCGTTTCTGCTGTGTACTTTCAGCTACTGAAACACAGTACTGTTATTATCTGACCTGTGGGGCGAGTTTCAGAGTGCTCCTGATTTTGTCCAAACCAATTCACAGCACCGTTGAGAAACAGCAATGTAACTTGGTAGCTTTTGTTTTACAGGATCTGAAGCCCCAGTTCCAGTGGCATTTTCTGTTGACATCATGTTATCAGAAGGTAGCAGTTCCTCTAGGATGCTTACATTAAAAATGGATGTAGCAGACAAGGAACTAAACAGAGATAAGGGAGGGAAGCAAGTCAGTGTGTGATCCATAGATTCAGGGGTTAAACTTCAGCTGCTGGTCTCCAAACATTTACACTGTCTTTTCATAAAACTTCAGTGCGGGATCTGTTCTCAGCACTTTCTGGGGATTTCTCGACCTCAGCTGTCGTTTCCAGTCATAACTTTGATCACTGAGTATTCAGAAGACTTCCTTTCCTTTTTTTTCCCCCTCCTTTTTCTTGATAGTGTCCATGGAGAGAGCTTGAAAATATTTGGAGGCAAAGGGTAGGGTGCTGCCTGGGAAGGGTGACCATGCACTTTGCAGGTACAGGAGTTTTACCAGCTGGGATTCAGAAGTCTGATGGCACATGTCAGAGCTTCCCATAGGCACTGCACGTTTGCTCTCTGGTCACAACAACTTCTGTTTGAGCTGTCCTGGGTGCTCCTGATGTTGGAAAGGGTGATAGTTCACAGACACTTAAGCTAAAGTTTGAGTTGGAAGCACACCAAAGCCAGGAGACTGCTGTGTCAGGCTTCTCTTTGAATGTTAAGATTTTATTGGTTTGTAATTGCTAGAGAGCTTGTGAGTAAGAAATCAGCAGGACTTAAGAAACGAGTGTGAATGAAATTAGCCACTGCAGGGGAAAATTTCCAGTTTGTAACCAATTTCTGAAAGAACTGTGTGGATGCAGACTGTTTCTGTAACTCAAATGAGAGGGACTGTAGTGCAGTTTCCCCTCGTGGGCCCTGTCCATCATAGCTTCCAGCTTTAGAAAATGATAGGCTGGATGTTAATCCCAATGAACTTGCAGCATTCTCCTTCTGTCATCCTTCCTTTGCTGAGTCTACTCAGCAAGGGTAGAGTGGCAAGAGGAGAGGATATGTTCATGTGCAAATAAACATGTGCTCAATGAGATACACCATCCACAGGCTCTGAATGGAGGACGATAGCTGATTAAATTGTCCTGTATGTTTCCAAAGTAAATAAACCTTTTTTGCTTTCATTTTCCCTCAGAGGGAGGAATGCCTTTGATTATTTTGTATTAAGATTTGGTTGAACAGCTCATTATTAGCTTTATTAGTATATGTAGTACACACAATCTGTTGGTGTTTTCATGATGGAAACTATAATATTCAAGTGAACCGGAGTTTTTCATCTGCTTACAAAGTCTCATGTATTGACAAAATCAATTGCTAGTCAAAATAAATAAATAAATGTCTGAGTCGTATTTCTGATGCTAGGCAATAATCTGTGTTTTTCCATCTGGCTCTGTAAATACCTGGGTGCTTAATTCAGTAGGAAGATATTTTATCTTTTCTATTCTTTCTCTACTTCTTTTAAGGATTTTTCCCCTTTTCCACATCTGGTGTTCAGATTCCCAAGTTCCCCCCTTCCTTTCCCCTTCTCCCCAGAAGCTCATGCGTAGAATCTAGCTAATGGATTTCTAATTCAATTTGGACTTCTGCTGGGATAAATCAGCCTCATACGAAATCATTTATGGTTCTTGAAAAATTTGCTGGGGATGAAATTAGGTAACCAGCACCAGGCAAATACTAATTTCATTAAGATCCATGAAAAGAAGTAGCGAGTATGTAGATATTCATGAGGACTAATGTTAGTCTCAGGACAGCAGGATTCCCCTAGCCCCCAGAGAGAGCCCTTCAGAGCACCCAAGGCCAGCACCCAATCCATCGATGCAAAGGGAGACCAGTGGCAAACTTTGCATCAGCTTTAGGATAGGCAGACTTCGTTCCCTGGTCATTTTATAAACACAGATTTGTTTGTGATCCTTTGTGTAACTGTTGGCTCTTTAGCAAATCGTGCTGGCAGGTATTTCAGAGAAATTTTGAAGGAAGCATCTGAGTCCAGAGCTGTTTGCTCAGTTTGAAGGTAGTGAACAAAGAGTGCTACCTATTAAGCTCCTACATCCATTTTGCAGAGGGGACCCTGAACCTGACAAATCAGATTTCCCCAAGGTTACACAAGAATATATCCCCTGGGTCTCAGCTCAACACCTTAACCAGGTGGCCGTGCGACTGAGCTATTATTAGGTGTGGTCAAGTGTCCTGCGTTTTTCTGAGATGGAGTGATCCTGCTAACTAGATTAACTATACACTTCAGATAGCTCATGAAATCAGGATCCATAACATCCCACTAGATCTCAGTTTTATTAATCATGTGATTCTGGATCATCTCTTTTTGATGAAACAAAAATGCTTTCATTGAAAGCGCTACAAAACTGGGAGCAAAGCTCTCCTGCAGTTTTAAAAATGGGAAAAGTAAGGATAAAAATAACCATTCTTGCTAGAAACAAAGGGTTGACATTTTGACCCTAACATACTGATGCAAGAAGCAAGCTTAATTATTAATATGAAACAACATAAAAGGCAGAGAAAGTATATGTAAAGTGCCACGTTCATTTACAGATCCTCACTCAAGGTAGCAGTATAGAGCTCCTTTTGTTGTGCCAAATGCATTGCACACAGATTTCTTTCTATTAAACAAACTTGTGCTGTGTAATATGATTTGCCACTGGCCATAAATCCATCTGACTGCGGCTGATGGCTCTAGCCTGAGCTCTGTCGTTGTTTCCAGTACATGATAGAGACTTAAGAGCGTGAGAAAAGGTGGGATCAGTTTTTCATTTGGTTATCATGTTTGGGACACCATGTTCGGACTGTTGACATAGCAGTCAGATAAAGGATCTGAGTCTGAACTTCTAATTCTAAAAATGTGTACAGAGTCAATTATCCTTGGATTTTCCCTGAATTGTATGCTTTGGACTATACCCAGGAAACTTGTTTCCAGTATGTGTTGAGAATATATTTTATGTCCTGTAAAATGCATTCTACCATCTAACTACAAAGGTTGTCATGTCTTGTAAAAGGATATTTTTTTGTATTATTGTAACAGGCACTTTCTTTCATGTTCATGTAAATATGGCAGGCTCTGTCCTGTGTGACAAAGAGTGCCTGAAGGGAACTTGAGAATGAATAGGTTTAACAAAAAGTATTTTAGCCTAAGCCTTGTCCATCTTTAATTAGTTATCAGGGTTAAAGGAGGGGTCAAGAGCCTGGAGGTGCTTCAGGACTAATGTGTCAAAGGGAAGTGAAGCCTAACACTGAAGAGGAAATGATGCTCCTCAGAGGTTTCATAATTTCTGACCTTGTGTCAACCATTACGACCACTAATGGCAGCTGGGGCAGAAATGTTTCAAGTTAGACTTTGCTTTGCAGGTGGTTAGGAGGGGATCCCATGCCATCACACAGACCCATCACAAGCTAGAATCCCAAATGAAAAATGCTTAAGACGGACAACACCAAACCTTGTGGGCTGACACTGAAGTTTCTCTGCTGTTCATATGTTGCATCTGTATCAGAGAAGACACAACTAGCAACAATAGGCTTGAACTCTACAAGCACAACCATATCTAACAGGAGCTGTGTTAATTTTCCAAGCAGATTAAACACCTGTAGCTCCCACTTGCAGAATACGGTGTGTGTGCTCGGCTAAGTAACACTTGCACGTTATTCTCTGTGAGTTCGTTACATGATGGAGTAAGGAGATGGAGTTGTGGACAAAGTTGTGGAGATAGTCTGTAACCCACTTTTTTTTTTAAAGCATGAATATTTTATTATTTTTGAACAAATCATACATTAACAGACTAGTTTAGGTGAGAAAGACCTCTAAGATCATAGAGTCCAGCTGTTAAGCCACCACTGCCAAATCCACCACTAAACCATGTTGCTAAGTGCCACATCTACATGTCTTTTAAATATCTCCAGGGATGGTGACTCAACCACTTCTCTGTGCTTGGCAACCCTGGAAGTAGAAGGAGCGAGCAATCTTCCACAGGATAATCACCATGAAATGTCACTGATGTCATCTGCTGCTTGTCAAGCACTTTATTTTCAAGTGCTGTCCTTTTGAGAGCCATGGCACAGTAACTGAGCCAACCTTATCCAGTAGCTCTGTACAAGCCCAAGGAGTTTGCATCAGAAGTAATGAATATTTTGCAAAGAGGGATGTGACTCAGCAAAGAAACAGAGCCTTTGCCTCTTCACTTTACATTTCACGCTGTCAGTGCTCATAAGTCAGCCTCACCCCCTGATGATTTGCCTCCAGCCTTTTTTATCTATTTATATGGTTAGGCCGACTCACAGGAAGTAGTGCTTGCAGATTATTGCATTAAGTTTCTTATATTGAGAACAAGTCTCATAAACCTTGTTGCTCAAAGAACAGCTTGGTGCTATTCATGTGCACCAACAGAAAGTATTTTCAATTGCCTTGCATGAAATCTTACCATGTTCTGGCATTTTCCTACGCTGAGTCCAATGCTGATGAGTACCTGAACCATCTCTTGCATGTTTAGGCAGCAGCTGGTAGTCTGACAGAGTTTGTCTCAGGGCAATGGTAACATTCTGGATACAGAACCTTAAATGTCATGTCTACATATATACCTGCAGGTTTTGTCTTGAACTAGCAGTGGGATGTATAAAAAATTTCTCTGTGTTACAGAGCACTAGGAGTTTTGTTTTCAATTTTCCTCTCATTTGGTTGATGTTAAATTTTCAAGAGAAGCAGAAACTTTAATTATAATTATGAATTAAACAAACTGGGGGAAGATGCCTTTTTCCCCCAACAGTAAGATGTAACTTGCAAAACTCTTTATAAAGGTGGTACAGTCAGTGTTTCCCTCATCTAAGTGTGATTCTCCTTTTCCTTACGCTGGTGCAAATCAGATTAAACTCCACTGGAATTAGTTGTTGGGTAACAGCAGTGCAGTTTACCAGGGTAAGCCAGGCAAGATGTACTCCGAGCACCGGGCTGAGAGGAGATGGTGCCGTCAAAGCAGGGGTGATGGAGAGCACACTGAGTGCTATAGGCAGCGTGGTTGCACAGTGTCCACATTGCCTGTGGCTGAGTGATAACCATTTATTCTTTCATCTTCTTCTGCCCTTGGCTTTATATCTGAGCATGCAGCATTCACATAAGATAGGAGCACAAAGAGAAAGACACAACCGGAGAGGGCTCCACTACTCACAGGGCTCCCAAGGGGGTGCACCAGCAGCCACTCAGTTGGCTGCATTCTTTGTGAAACCTCCCTGCCTTTGAGCTTTTTCCCAGTCCCCCAGTCTAATGGCAGACTGTGCACTGCTGTTAAAAGGGAAAGCATGGTGCTTTCTTCTCCCCTTCAGCTCTTCACAGCTTTCTGAGAAAGGCTGGTTGGGGTATGGTGGACATAGCAAGCACGTTTACTGTATTAGGTATTGCTAGGCTTACTCATTTAGGATGGTCTGTATAGTAGGCCTGTCTCCAAATAACAGAAACCTCCTTCCTGGGCTCTTTAGTTGAGCCAATAATCCAGTATTTCAGATGTCTGAGATGCCCATTTCCTGGGTTTTTGAAAGGCCTCCAGGTTGGTGCCTGTGGCTGACCATGGATCAAGTATTGATTCCTGTGCTGCTGTGAAAGTTCCTTTTTTGCTAGGGGTACAGAAGGATAGGAAAGGATGCATCTGGCTTTTCTTTGATGTTCCTGTGTTTGAGGGGGAGACTTTTGCCCAGTAGCCTTCTGATGTGTAGCCACTCAGTGGATATGTTCTTCATTCTTTAAGTGCATGCAAAGCTTGGGTTTGACCTCCTGGGGATGTGTTGTTACGCTGAGATGTGCTAGGAGCGTCTTCACTGAGCTACTGCAGGTGCAGGGAAAGTTAATTCCTCTTTGTGGTCTTTATTTATTCTGTTTCTGGACTGAAGTCACCCAAAAAAGATGAACATTGCATGCCCCATCGATTTCTCTGTCACTTCTCCCAGACTGTGCCTGTACTCTGCCTTCCCTGACAAAAAGAGCATTTAATTTTGTGGGTGGTCAGTAAATTTGAGTCAGAAATTCCCTTGGCCTTGCTCCCAGGAGGGTCCAGCAAAGTTCAGCAAGCATCTGGTTTGTGGGCTGCTGCAAAACCAAGCCTCATCTTTAGGCACATAAAGGCCTGCAAGTGAATACTGCTACAAGCAAGCGGATGCCAGCCTCTGAGGCTGGCCAAAATATTTTGCTGTTGCAAAATTACGGTCTTCCTGAGCTGTTTGGGGATACCTTCCCCTTTTGAAGTGCTGAAGAATAAGGAGTGAATGCCTTATTGCATGCTCACCTTGCAGTCACCCACAGGCAGGGCTGACAGAAGGTAAGGGCTGAGAAAGCCACTCTCCTTCTCCCCAGGTCAAGGCAGGAAAATGTGCTTTCTCTTTCAGGGCACAGGCTACACTTTGCTGTGCCCATTCTCTGTCCTTGTGTGGTCTCCAGGGCTGAGGCAGGGTTGAGAGGGCCTTTTGGTATGGAAACTATTCATAAATGATTCTTAGAAAAAGTCCTGTTTTCTCCCAATTTTTATTCGGCTTGGCCTTATGTTGGATTCACAGCTCCATGGTGTTACAGTCCTGTAAGGTGGAGGCAGGCTCTGTGGCATACAGTATTTTTTGCTTCCTTGCTTCCCATTTGGTGGCACTGCATGCCCTTCCTAGGAGGATAGAAAACCCTGCAACTAAAGGGCTTCCAGCCGAGCAATTTTCCTTTCCTGAAAGAGTGTGCACTGTAATCCAAACCCTTGCCTCCATCCTGATAAGCTGTCTGGCTGAGCTAGCACCTGCTGTTAATTTCACAGTAAACAGTACTTGTTGCTCTAGAAAGCTTTTTAATCATAACATTAAAACCTGAACAGAAATCCCATCCATACAGTGAACTCCAGCTGCCTTTCTTGCAACACTCAGGGAATGATCATGCCAAGTGATGGGCATCCAAATGCAAATAGAATTAACTTTGCAGCCATTCATTTTAAATTGCTCTTGAATCATTCTGAAGTAAATTCCATTTGAGAAGAATTTGCTTCAGGTCTCACATGAAGAGATAATGGTCCAATATATTATCATCTAAGCAATAATAGTTCAAGTCTCGCAGTTCAGATACGTACTGAGTTATATGCTGGGTTGATGGGAATTAAAGCTTCATATATAGTAATAAAACTAGTGATCTAGAGATGAATAGATTGGTGTACGGAGCACAATATTTTCCTGCCACAGATTAGAGCAGGGATACTAATCCATAAAAGGGGAAATATACCATTAAATCTCTTTTCACTTGTTATGCATGGAGAGATATAACATGTACAGTTTTAGAGGCAAATGCATGAAAAGAATAAACACCTTTCCTAACATCAAAAGGTTCCTGACTTAGGCAAAGATTTGTTTTACCTTAAAAGAAAACTGAACTAAAATTAAGCTAAAACTCGTATATGTGACAGCCCATGCCAGATTGTCTTAATGCTGATTTCAGTGGCATTTCCCCCGTTCCTATAGATTGGAATTTGACCTTCCTTTTAAAAAGCAGAGTTGCCAGATACTACAGAAGGCAAATAAAAAAGTGTATCTGTATTTGGGCCAGCAACTAAAATAAAAATTCCAAACGAAGTTTATATATTGAAGTGGTTTTTAAAAAAATTATTTTCTTAATATGAATGAATTGCATGACTGGAACCAGTTTAGCAGTACCATTAATCAGGTCTTTTGTCTTGCTAATATAAATCAGTCAATAACAACAGATGGGCTGTACACTTTATTATGTGAAAATAAAGATGAATGTGGCATACTGCAGAAGTAAATTTGCAGCTCAAAGTTACTGAGCACAGAAGGGGATTTGTTACGACAGGGGAGAACAATGTGTGTCTTGTGTTTGTGTTTGATCAAGGTTGTAAGGGGAACTTGCTGCACATGACATTGTCATAATGACTGGAAATCAAGTATGTGAATTTTTAGTGTTTGTTTGTATCTACACTCCCAGATCACTCCCAAATGGTTTAATTAGCTTTTTTCCTCCAGACAAAAGAAAAAAAATGTCCAACTACTTAGGAGAGTTAAATAAGAGAGTTATAAAGTTTGCTGCTTTGTTGCACCATTGGGAGATGAACATTTTAAATAACCAGCGATAACTGTCAGGAAGACGCAGATCAAAGTCTCAGGCAAGATTTATCCCTTCATATAGCAATGGAGCACATAGTGAGAGGCAACCCCCATCCAAATTATAGAAACTGGCTCAAGAGGCTTCACGGTTATAACAAAATCACCCCTGAAAAATCTAAATCAGAGTTTGGTTTTTGTATGGAGAGAGGAATGTCCTGTGTTTAAGTAGAGCTGGTCAGGAGAAACTAATGGAAGTGTTTATTCAGTTGTCAGAAACTGTGTCCTCATGGAAACATAATTTTGTTAGACTGCTTTGGTGTTACCAGATCTTGTTCTCTAAAGAACTGCAAAAAATCCCAGCACAGTCAAATGTCCTATATTGACATTCTCTGTGTTGGATTTTTAGGAATATTTCGCTATATAATTACACTAATGTTATAATTATTCTTGCATGTTGCTGCGAGCATTACAATGAAAGCACAACAGCATATCACTGTAATTCAAAAAATGAAATGCAAGACTGGGCTCCAAAATGTGTGTTAAGGTTGATGGCTTAAAACCCTGTCCCAGATCAGCAGCTGGATTGGCTGGCTGTCCAAGCTGTGACACAGCTGTGCCTGGTGTGATGTGCAAGCCATCATGAGGGGATTTAAGGTTCTTCCTCCTCAAAAGATTCTCATCCTGAGAAGCAAGTCACAGCCTGGCACAGGGGAACTGGGGCTGCACACCCTGTCTACCTGTCAACCACCATCCTGCCACTTCAGCTGGTGGCAGCTGGTGTGCCTCCATGAGAGGGGAGGGGTGCTTTTTCTCCCTGCAGCACCTGACCCCATCTCTTTGGGAACACCAATGACTTCCTGCTGTGGTTCACACAGGCTGATTAAGCCACCTGTTACCTTTCAGCAGTGAAAAGCAGGAGCAAGGGTCCCTCAGTGCTAGTGGAGGGAGGACTAGCTTTACAGTGGGATTGTTATTTTTTTTTCTGCCAAACCCAGTCGTGGTGATAATCTATATGTTCCTCTTGAGAAACTGCTCTATAAAAAACCGCTATTGTTGCTATTAACAGCAGCATTATGAGGGCAAGGATTGAACGAGCATTCTCAAGTTTAAAAAGAAAAAAAACCCTTAGCTACTATCTTAAATTTTTTTCTGAAACTGACAGTTTTAAATGCCAGTTTCCAGGGACATGGCAGCCTTTGAGCACTATTTGTGCGACAGTTTGTGAATGGTTTCCATCTATATCCCTAACATTTAAGAGTGGTTCAGATGCCTCTTGATAGAAATGAGAAAGAGTGTGGAAAAATAAAGCTGAGCTTTATTATTGCTCAAGAAGAGTAAGGAGGAATCACAGCAAGAAGACAGTAAGAAAACAGGCTTGTACCTGACTGCAGGATGCCAGGTTGGTGGAGAGAAGCAGCTATCACCACAACCAAAATGGGAGACTAGATTGTAATGTGCTGGGCAGTACTTTGAATACATACAAATAATACCTAAACTTTAGAAGTAGTTACCTTCAGAAGGAAAAGCCAAAACCCACAGAGGTTTTCCAGGCTGATTAAAGAAATAATTTTGAAAACAACCTTGTTTCTTTTTTGCAGCTTGCTGATCCCTCCTTTTAGACTTGCTAGTTGTCTTTGATAAGGTGCAGTTAATTGGTCAGGCATTGTCATTATTGCCTTTGATAATGTGCAGAAATTTAGTGCTGAAAATAAATACATTTGTTCTTCCAGTCACCAGAAATTAGTGAAGCAGTACTTGTTTAATTATAAAACATATGTGTGCTTTGTTAGTTTCCATCTGTCTGCTTGCTGATTTGCAATTAAATGACCAGAAGAAAAAGATACGTCCTGTGGCAATTCAGGGGAAATGATTCATCTCTAATGTTTCTGTGTTGTGGATGTCTACAGAGCAGCATGTGGGAGAGGGGAAGAGGGGACGTGTGCATGGAAGGGGATGAGGAATGCCAAAATTCCTCTTGATTCAGTTCAGACGTGTCCCATGGTCATGAAATCACATGAGGACTCCTGCTAACTTACTGTAACTCGTCTTTGTTTTTGGAAAAAAATGGGGAGTAAAATGGAGCAAGGAAGAAATACCTAATGATGAGAGGAAATAGGATAGCAGAAGAAGGAGGCTGGTGTGGTCAGAGTGAAAAGGAAACTGCAGAAATAAAAGGAAGTATGGGAAAATGATAAAAAAATTAAATTTAATTTGAGTCTCTGGAAATGATTAATTGGAGATGGAAATTGAAGTGTTATAGTTGGTCAGAGATTTTCCTTTTGCTAGAAAAATGTCAGGCCTTATTTATTGGCCCTTTTTTCTATCTTTGAGCCAGTTCCCTTTTATTAACTCTCAGGGAGTGATGCATTAGTGAGTCAGGCCTGATACTCCTTATAAAATGAGACACTGAGAAGGACTGGAGTATTTTTAAATTAATATGGGGGGGAGGGGAGAGTAGGAAATAAAAATGAAAAAAAAAAGGTGAACATGTGTTCTCTTCATAAACAGTTTGGGAGATTCACAAAATGATTTACTCTGTAAGGTATTCCCATCACTGATAAAGACATGCAGTTTACCTTCATACAGCATGGATGGGTACAATATTACCTTCTTCCCCTCTCTCCTTCATGTGTCCCTGCTCCTTCTTGTCTTTCTGAAAAGCAGTATCTGGAAGGAGAGTCATGCCCCTTGTAATTCTGGACACGGCCTGCACAGGGAAGTCTCAGGTTCGGGGAGGGAGCCGTCTAGCATTTCATCTTCATGAAGACTGGCAGGGAGGAGATAGCCTGCCAGTATTTTCAGTTGGATGTTCCGAGGTGTTTTATTGATCAGCATCAGCATCCATCACTAGGTATAAGGATAACTGCGTCAGAGGTAGAAAGGGGAGATTGAATGAGGCTTTCAGAACTGCCAGCTTGATGCTGGTGGATCTGTCAGGAGTTGCCCCCCCTTCCTCCCCCCCATCGCTTTGCTGCTCAGAGCCTCTTGGGTGTTCTTGTGCTCTGATGGAAGGTGGGGAGAGAAATGGTGAGAGGGTTATTCTCCGATGAGTTTGGTGCTGTCTGATATGGAAGACTTCCTCTGCCCCTTTGTGATGTAAAAGAGGCTGTAAAAGAGGATTTGTGAAGAGAGAGGGAGAAAGGAAGGTAGACACATTCGGTGTTTTCAGTCTTGCCTCCCACACGATGGATTGTTTTCCTCTTTCTCCAGATTTCATTCATTGACTTTATTCTTTACCAGCAGCACCAGAGAGGTGCTGAGGTTCCTTATCTCAATAGCATGTGTCCGTGTTGGCCCAAAATGTCACCATGTCACAGCTGCCCTGCCCCATGTCCCAGCTCCCACGTCCTCTGTCCTCTCCATAGCAAGACTGCCCAGGCCAATGTACTACAGACAGAGTAAATAAAGCATAGCTTGGCACCTTCATCAGCAGTCTTAGCAGGAGAGTCAGAGTATGAACAAACAGGTGCAGACTGGACTTGCATTTAGTCTTTTGCCCTTAGAGCAGATTTCAAATTGCTTATCTGAAACAAAAGGTGCTATTTCCTATTTGGACCAGCCTCAGCTGCCAGCAGCTATTGCATGCACCTGATTACGCAGTGCGATAAGTCACTATTGAAAATGTGACCTTGAAGCCTCCGAAAGTTTCTATTATTTCTCTTTATGGCTTTGCAGGCAACTCTCCCAAGCTTTAACACAAAGCTTTATTGCTGGTATTGCCAATGATGGTAAAAAAGGACTGATCCCAGACTGTGAATGTGCATATCCCTGTCACATCACAGAGAGGAAAGAAAGCTCAGGATGTAAAGAACAATTTTCTTCTTTGGAAGAAGTCTGGAAACAATAGTGCATCTAAGTTTCAGTTTAGGGATGCTCCTAAGAAAACATTTTATTCAAAAAGTATGCACCTTTTTTAATTTACACAAAGTTTTTTCAAGTGTCTGCCAGCTGAATTTTGGTTCTTTCATTTTCCCTTTACAGATGACGACTTTTTTCATGAGCTTCCAGAAACTTTTCCATCTGATCCTCCAGAGCCATTGCCCCACTTCCTCATCGAACCCGAAGAGGCTTACATTGTGAAGAACAAGCCCGTGAATCTGTACTGCAAAGCAAGCCCAGCCACACAGATCTATTTTAAGTGCAACAGCGAGTGGGTTCATCAGAAGGACCATGTGGTGGACGAGAGAGTAGATGAAACCTCTGGTGAGTTTATGTTACGTCATGAGGGGATGGGAATTAACACCATTAATGTCAAGCCCACTGTTGTAATCAAGCAGCTGTTTCATATGGCAGCTGCTTTTCTTTACTCCCGTTACATCTGTGAATTCTATATCTGGCATTACAACATGTTCCTGTCACAGCACAGAGGTGATGTCTGCATCCAGGGCAGTTGGTGAAACAGAAGTGTAGAGCACCCTGACCACGTCTGAAACCAAAAAACCAGAACTATGCACAAACAAAATGAAATTCCTTTCTTAAGACAGGTCTACTCCCAGTTCACTTCTCCAGTGTCACAAATTCACAGTGGTTGCACTGTGTTGTTGTCGCAGCCCAAGAACCACATTCTCCCCAAAGTGTCAAAGAGCAATTGGGTTGTTACTAGAATGATGTTTTCTTAGGGAGATATGAGAAAAAAAGGAGAACTTTAATCAGTTTTCATCAAGAAAGAAGGAGAAAGGACACCTGGGCACACTTTAGAGCAGTGTACTGATCCAGAGCAAGCACCTGGCTGTTATTCATTGCGCTTCTCTGCCTGCTCCATAGAGCCTGTTAGATGGAGAACTACAGTAGGTTAGCATCCCTCCTCAGTCAATACCAGAAATCCCACCAGCAGTCATGGAAGTAAAACAGGATCCTCATAGCACAAAAAAAAAAATGGGGGAGGTTTTAAAAACTTGAGTAATAAAGCAGTGTTTGGGAAGACTGGTAATCAATAGAGTCTGAGACACATGCAAGGAGAGAAGCAGGACTTATGGCTGTTTTGATGGCTCTGAGAAATAACTGGATACCAAGCAAGAAGGTGCTTTCCATTTGGGAATTACCCCACCACTTGGTCTAATTACTTAGAAAAATAACTCCACCAGATGTCTTGGAAGTCTCTTGTGAACCAGGTTTTATTTGTTTCAGCTCATTTATTTGCACAGAGATCAAAAGCATAAGCTTTTCTTGGTACTCTCACTTGAAAAAGAGAAGGTGGGTGTAGGAAGAAAGGCTGTAGAAAACAAGTCTGTATTAGACTTGGGGCCTGCATATTCATTTGTTAAAATTGGCTTTTCCACAAGTTGACTGCTGGGGAAACACTAAAAAAAAAAAAAAAAAAAATTCATGTTGCTTAATACATCTTCAGGGATTTTTACTCCATGGGGGCCCAAGGGAATGAAGGGCAAACAGAAGGAGAGCTATGACTGGGTTGATTTTTTAAACTTTTGTGAACATCAGCATTTAGAAACACGAAAATTTTTCACTACAGGTGAAATATTCATTCTTTTTTTCTCAAAAATCTCATTGTGGGAAAACTTGGTGACGCCGTAAAGCAAACTACATTCTACAAGTGTAAAAGGCCAATCTCTAAAAGAGATACATCAAAATATTTTAGAGGACAAATACTTTGCATAACAAACAACAACAATTATATGCAAATGAGAACCATATCCAATTAAAGATTAATATAATCTACTGGAGTTGGGTGGGGGGAAGAGGGTGTCAAAGCTGTGCACATCAGGTTATTAGCACAAGAGCCACAAACTTAGTCATACCAATAGCTTGTTAAAACGAAACTGTCATCAAAACCCAAGTATGTCAGTCAGCCTGGTTGTTGCCAGAATATTGGTTAATGCATGTCACAGCGTTTGTGCGCTTTCCTGTAGGCAGATTTGGAATGTAGGGCTCATAGCAACATAATTGGTATAGAAATGGGTAAAGAATTTAATTCAGGTTGTGGTAAAACAGTATTTTCTTTAAAGCAACGGAAGCTCAGGAAAATATATTCGCTGCAGATGAAGCTGTAGAAAAAAATTGCAGGAGACAGTGACTGTGAGGGTTCATTCTGGTGCCCGAAGAAGGAGATACCAGCTTGGCAGCTTGCACCAGTCAGGCTGGCAGAGCCCTTGGACTCTATCACTTTTGATACTATTTTGGTTTCTTTCGCTATTTTTGACTAGCTAGTACAGTTGTAACCTAGGGCACAGCAGTAATGACTGAGCTGCTCAGAGGGTGATGTAAGGATGGCAGTCCAAGCCTACACTGCTGCTGCTGCTGCTGCCTGCAGGCTTGTGGTTAGAGAGGCAGGAGAAATTGCCCACAAACCAGATTAGGTCTAGACTTCACATGGGTAACCTGGGGCTCAAAGGGATCTCACTCACACAGTGTTTCTGCAGGGTCAGTCGTGTAATCCAGCAACTGTGGGAAAACTCTGTGCTTTCTTCTTTCCTGGTATTTTATTGTTCTTCAGTTCTGTTCTGCCTCCTTATGAAAAGAGGATCGTGCTGAGGAGATATTCTGCTGCTGGGTTGGAACCAGGCTTTCAATTCTTTACACAGACAAGCAGAGCAAAGGAAAACAAGGCAAACAGACAATAAAATATGAGAGGAAAGGAGTAAAGGTCACTTGTGCTTTCTTTTCTAAAGGACAAGTAATCAGGAAGAAAGCGAACTAAAATACAGGTGTGATGCTAGCAGTACATCATCTTGGGATTGTAAATGATGCATGAAAGAGAGAAATAGGTTTTGATTTGCAAAAGATTATGTGTTCATGGACTTTGAGCCTGTGCCCAGGAATGAAATCTATGTAGAGATGATTAACTCTTCTCATAAGGCAAATTTGTTTCTGTCATTGATGAGACCAGAGAAAACAGCACAGCAATAGCAATGGCACACAAGATGGAATTAGTGTGCAGCCAGGCTCTCATTGAAGAGAGATGCTAGATAGAAATGTTGTATGTATTAAGAAGGTTAATTTTTTAGAGAGGAAAATATTTATATAATTTTTCTCTGTTTTTTTTTTTTCTTTGTGAAAGAGAGAAGGCAAAAAATAAGAGTAATAGTTATATATACTTTGCACTGTGGGGTATTTTTAAACAGTGGGTAAAGCTTTGCTGTAAAGAACATGCATGGGGACTCTGTGGGAGTTGTTGCCGTCTGGCTGGAGAGGATGAGAACCGTAATAGTGACAGGGTGTTCTAGTACCACTTTATTTAATTAAATTAGCCTGAAGAGAGAGCCTTGCAAAATATTTTACACTGATCGAGTCTGAGAAACCAGAGGCTTTACAGAGAAGATCATTACACTCTGTTTTTAAATCCTCAGACTCACTGGAATTTTTCTTCTTTATGGAAAAAGCTAAGCGTTTTCATAAAGAAGTCAAATGGGGGCTTTGGAAACGTCTGGTGCACATCTTTGACTCTTTCATTTCCTATGTATGTGAAATACAAGGCAGGTCATCGTCTTTTTTATGCCTTTATGTCTCTGGAATATTTTCCCATTAATGTAGGAAAGAATAAGAACACTGGTTTTAAAAAACAAATATGAGAGTTCTGTTGAGGGAACATTTGATTTTATGGCTGACTGTCATGAAAGATAACAGCAACAAAAATAAAAGGCGCCCTGCAGAACTGGTGCTTTTGTGGGCAAGAAAATTCCATTGTTACAGGGCAGGAAGTTCAGTAGCATCAATAATTGTTAGAGCAATTTGTGCACATTTTCCACATTATTGTACCTCTGAAAATGACTATGGCAAGAGATTTTTTTGCAATGAGAATGGCAAAACACTGAAGCAGGTTGCTCAGAGAGGTGGTGGATGCCCCATCCCTGGAAATGTTCATGGCCGGGCTGGATGGGGCTCTGAGCAACCTGATCTAGCTGAAGATGCCCCTGTTCATTGCAGGGCATTTGAACTAGATGACCTTAAAGGTCCCTTTGAACCCACACCATTCTGTGATTCTGTTACTTTACTTTGCATGTGTGCTTTTATGGAGAAATATTTTCCAAAACACGCATGCCGGTTCTGCAGTGGTGAGAGAATTGTGCATGTATAGAAAATCAGTGTCTTGCACCCCTTTCATTTGGACAGAGGGATTACATGCTGCTATATCAGACCCCACATCCCAGTGATGTACAAGAGAAAAGCAGAAAAAGATCTGGAGGGGTTTTTTGTCTTTCCAGTTTGGATATGCATTGCAACATTTCCTCCTTGACTATTAAGGTGAAATGGTCTATAAACCCCCTCTTGCCCTCTGCAATGCCAGGGACATGTTCTTCTCTCTCCTTCAAGCAAGGAGAAAACTTTTGTGATTCTTAAAGTGCTAATTAAATAGACATATTGGGCAATTCAGCCAGCATTATTGTTTGCCTACACTGTCTGTCTTCCTCTGCTGGGATGTATAGGGAGAGGAGGGCTTGGGGAGTTTGCTGATGACTGCCCCCCCCCCTTCCCCCCCCCCTTTTGTCTGATTAAGAGGGTTTATCAAACTGCACTTGGAGTGGACAAATACACACTTCTTTTCAGAGAGAAACCTGACTTCTTTTTTTTCAGTTTCTTTACACAGCCACTGAGATTCTGACACTTAGTTCCCACCATTACCATTCCCAATTAATAAAGTATTTTTGGATGATTTGCAGATTCAACGAAAGGAGACTGAGCTTTTGCCGTAGGGTCAGCATTGATCTGGCAAATAGGAGTTTGTTATCTTAAGCAATGGGTTTGGCAGCCTGTCGAGGGAGTAGATACCCAGCTAGCCAAGTCTTTAATAGATCACCCTCTCAGCAGAAAGATCAAGGATTGACATCTGCCCTTTTGCCTTCAAAAGAGCTCTTACAAGATCCTGCAGCCAAGGCAGCCAAGGGGGGAAAGCTTCACAGTCACTGTGCTCTTCTGGCACCATGTACAGAAGCAGGAAAATCACTCCCAGCACAAAAGGCTCTGTGGCTTCATCTTCCTCTCTGTGTGTACATCTCATGAAAGCCATTTATTTTGGTGTTTGTCACACCACATATTAGAAGGCTGCATTGCCCTAATGACAAAAGTCACAGACGTTGTTTAAGCTGGGACTTCTGATTGTACAGCAAAGATCATTATACAGCCTCTCATTTTGAGAAGTCGCATTTGTTTGTCTTAGTATTTTTTATAAAAAAGGAAAGCCGTTATTTCTTAGTATTGCATGTCTTTGAATAACAGCGTTGAAGAACTTAATTTGGCAGCCCAAATACAAAATTCCAGTGCCTCCAATCCCCCAGTAAGCACAGCTCAGGGAGAGATGTGGAGGGATAATGTTTTACTCGTTTCTTTTACCCCTAGATCTTCCTTTCCTTACAGCTATTTTCTTTCTCTGGCCATCGTTTTTACTTAATCTCTTTTGCTTCTTGACATGTTGTAGCCTCCTAATTTTCTGTATTATTTTTGAAGAATCCATAAGATAAGGAAAAAGCTATTTTTCCGAGCAAATGTGACCAGTGTCCCTATGAACTTCACTACACAGATAACAAGTGATGCTGAATGCTGCAGTTAGACCTAGCCTGCAATATTTTCATTCTCTGAGGTAGAATACCTTGGGGTTATGTTAGTAAGGGTAGCCACACATCATAAATAAGGATTGCTTTCATTCTGCCATTGTCAGAAGTCATTTTATTTTCCATTTATCATTGGATCAAATCCATTACAGACATCAAGCACCCATATACAAAATAATTATTTCTCAGCAACGTATTGCCAATTTTCAGCTCTGCTCCTTCAATACTCTGCTCTAATCCAGCTCGTTTCAAGGAAATTTAAAAATGTGCCTGAGTATCTCTTCCCAAATGCTCCTATTAATAGTTTTGAGATGTGGGTTAGAATTGATACTACAATCTGTTTTCTTCCATAATTTGAAGTCTGTTCCCTCTTTGGAAGGTTGCTGCAAGTGAAACATGCTTATATACGTATGGTCTGAAAGGCTGCGGGTGGTGCAGAATGAAGCACATAACTCTGTTTCTCCAAAGAACTGGAACTCTCTGGGGAAATACAGGCTCTTTACTTCCATAAAATATATGGAGAAACCCAGGTGTTTTTTCCTACTTGAAATTTAAGTTGCAGACATTTTTTGCTGTCACTTGGGCCATCTTCTTTCTGCCTGTCGCTCCCTGTGTCCTGACAGGCAGCTCTCCTGGGGAGGAGGAGCCCTGTGCCCATTACTGCTGCAAGAGCATCTTCAAAATCAGCTGCTGGGAATGTGGTTTCCCCTCACCCAGATCAAGGGAATACCCATCAACAAAGCTGCTGCAGACAGTGTTTTCAAGAAGACAAAGTTTGCACTTTTATCTTGAGCAATTAGTGTATTTGGACAGAAAAAGTAGCCATTTTGGAAGCATCAGAGGAAACACACAGAGAGGTAGAGAACCACCATTTTCTAGGACATACATTTAAAACAGTGGGGGTTTTTCGTTGAAGTAAGTGGAGAAATTGCTAAGGTCAGGCCATACCTGAAGAAGGGAAATAAACTTCTGTAAACAGAATAAGACCGCTGGACTAGATATTTGCTTCTGGAAGCAAATCTTACAGGCAATACCAAGCCATGCCCCAAGCCCAGGGAAATTATTTTTTTCTTTAAAGGCCTGCAAAAGACTTGATGGTTTTTGTGTTTAGACTCAACTGAGTATAGTATTCACTTAAAATATATGCTTTAACATAACAATAATTTATTATTTAATCAAACTGTTGTATGAGGGGGTTTTGTCCCTCTAAGCCTTTGTGGAAGGCTGCATCCAGCTCTTAGACCAAGACACCTTCTTTTTGTGTTCATAGCCATTGAGACCTGCCTGTCCTTCTGCTACTGCTGCCCTTTCCAGCAGATCTTTTTCTTGTGGCTGTGTGTGCCCAGCCACTTTTGCATGCAGCAGCAGTGGACCTTAAAAACGCTCCTGGTGCTAATCTGACTGGGGCATGTTCTCCCAGCCTTGCTCTATCCTTCAGGGTACTCAGGCATGCTAACAGAGGGAGCTACTCTTCCTGTAAGTTAATCCCTGTCACGCTCCTCCTCTGAGTAATGATGGGTCCATGGGAAGGGTCATTTGCCCATTCCAGATTTTCTGTGTATTCACCACATATCTGTGCAAATCACTCAGTGTCTCTGTTATTTACCTCTGCAAAGTGCTTTGGGACCAAAAGATAAAAGCTTTAGGATATTTATTCATTTCTTATGGCAGCATTAACTTCCTATCTGCAGCTGTTTGCCTGATTGTCCTGGAGGTTTCCTGTAGGCTTGTAGAAAAACAAATCTGAGACAGGAAATAAAGTTATTTAAAATAATTAGAAGAGGAATATGGATGCCTAGTGCATCTGAAGCTTTTGAAGATAGCCCCTTGAATATTTCCAGTCTACATCCTATCTCCTCCAAGTTTTTCCTTCATTAAACCCTTTGTTACACACTCATAATCCCATTAATTCCCCAAAAGACGTCTTTTGACATCAGTCCACCCACCACAGCTTCAGACTAGCCACAACTTTGCACAGCAATGCTTCTTTTTTCCATCCATGTTCCCCAGCTCCTTTTGAGCCCTTTGTGTGGGATCTGGAGCCCTTGCGGCGAGGGTGGTCTGATGCCTGAAAGGCTCATAAATGTGATCTTGATTTGGAAGTGAGTCCCAAAGCTTAGTCTCCATCCTGCACCTACTGGCCTAAATGGAAAACAGCTGTTTCTTGGATACAGTAATGGCAGAAAAGAAGAGCAGGGTGGAAAAGAAGAGCACATCCAAGGTCTTGTGGGCTGTCAAACAAAAGTGCTGCACTCAGTAGCACCCTGGCAGGAACATCTGCATCCTGTAAGTGTAGTTTCTTTAGTTAATTAAGTATGAGAATGTGTAGGACTAGTAGATCTGTAGTTTCTTCGCAAAAATACCTGAAAACACTCAGGAAAATGGAAGGTCAAAATGATACCTTACTTTTTCTTCTGGGCAAACAAGTTACAGTCTGATGCAGCCAGGGTATGTGGCTGTGGTCTAACACCGTTTAGAGACGTTGAGGTCTTAGTGACTGTGCTAAACATTCAAGTGCTTTCCAGACTCCCTTTATATCTGTCTAAGCTTGTTATCTCAGTTACCTGAGTGCTATCTTCTATGTTTTCCTCTATTAGCTCATTAGGCAGAGAAATCATCATCCGAAGAAGAATTCTTATTCTTTAAAACTACATTGGAGAAATCCTTTCCTTTTTTTATATTTTTAATGTTTTTTTAGGAAAAAAAGCGCATTTGTATGGAGCAAAGCCGTGCACATAGATCAGATTTAGTGAGGCTATTTTTGCTGTGCAGGTAGGGTGCCAAATCACCGCTAATACTGAAGGGGAAGAGAGGTGCCTATCACATGCTGCTGTGACCCGTCCAGGATCTAATTTTGTGCTGCCTTTAGAGGTTCACTGCCTGTATTCATTTTGTCATTCCCTTGCATTCCCAATTTGTACATAAATGAGCAGCATGATGTGGTAAGTAGCAGCAGCATTGCCATTCACCTGCAAGGTTACCTACAGCTCTTTCTCCTCAGGTTTTGTTGGAATGTCTTTCACAATTCCTCGTAACTGCTCATCCCCTTCATATTTTGATTGTAAGAGTAGAAAGTGAGTCTTTTGTCAGACTCTTCTGTCTCTCCTACCCCCTGAATACAAGTCTTTAAGCCCTTGCAGCCTCTTCTATTTTTCGCTCCCAGGTTTTGATTCAGAGAGGCTCTCGGTTGGTTGATTGCAGTTTCTGGGTTCCCAGTGACTTGTATAATTATGTTTTTGTAATGAGGCTGATGCTGCACCTGGGTTGGTTGCTGCACTCTCTTCTGAAGAGGAGTAAAGACTGCCAGCCCTGAGGAACAGCAATACCTAGAAATGGATCAGGTTTGTTTTGGGGGTTAGATTTAGTGCTTTTGTTTTCAACTAAGGTGGAAACTAGTATTGGAATTCAGAGCGGTGGGTACCTAGGAAAAAAAGTGTAAAAGGAGGCAGCTAGACTTACAGGGATACTATAGATGGCATTTACTTACATATTTTAAAAGGTCTTTTTTTCAAGTCACATGGATCTGCAGAGGAACTTGCTTGCATCCCTGGTACCCCCCTCTAGGTGACGAGTATCATGAACTGTGCTGTACCTAGAAACGTGTACACACCAAAGGACTTCTGTGACCACCAGGCTGCCCCTTTGCACGCCTTCCTGCCGTGATTCCTTTGTTCACTACGAACTAAGAAAAACCTCCTGGTGTTCAGGAGCTGGTGTTTTGACTGCTGCCCTGGCACAACCCTGAAAACATGATGGGTGGGGGAGCAGACATTAAATTCCCAGAGCTTCATCTCTGTCTGGAGAAAGTCACTTCACTTGACAGCGCACTGGACAAAGCTGCTTTGAAAGCAGCTGCTAGCCTTTTTCTTCTTTTCTTTTTAGTTTTCTCTTTCTTTTCAAGGTACCCAGGTCAGCTGTGAAATGCCATCCCCAGCATGCAGAACAGCAGTGGCAAAAAATGATGGGGGTCTTAAACGTCTCCCCCAACCTGCTGTTCTTGCACATTGCAGACTAAAAAAATAGGAAAACCACTGCTGAGGAGGCTCCCGAGTGACCCCTTGTGTCACATTCAGACTGTCCTTGCTCCCACAATAGCTGCACCAGCCACTGAACTGTGTCATCGCATCAAGTTCACAGAAATAAGGCATTTTCATGTTTTCTCTGCTTCTCAAAGCCATGCAAAGTGGATGTGGTACATATGTACATGTGCAGATACATATTTTAGATCTATAACACGTATAAGTCAGTAAGTCAGTAAAATAAACAACTTGATGTATATTTTTATATATAAATTTATACACAAACCCATTTATTGTTCATTTCCCTGCCCCCCTCCACTATGCAAAGGGAATGTAAACATGCTGTTCAAAATTCAGACGCTCTCGGTTGGCTTCCCAGATGTTTGAAGTTCAATAGATTTCTTTTTTTTTTTTTTTTTTCCATAATTTCCCCTTCTTGTGAAGTGCTGAACAACCATTATTTCTTTTTGCCTGCACATTGAGATTCATCTGTAGGCTCTAGACTGCCTCAAAAGTGCTTCAATTTTGCATGAGCACTAAGCTGGGGACTGGGAAGCATTCCCCACTGCTGAAGGCCTAGATCATTAAAAAGAGCATGTAAATCCTCTGAACCAGAAATAAGAAGTGCACAGATTTTCTTTGTGAAGTCTCAACTGCTGCTTTAAGTAAAACACAAACCATTGGCATGTTTTTTTCCTGGCCCTTGAAAAAAACTAAACCAACATCTTTTCTCAGCTGCATGTTCCTCAATCAAAAGAAGGGAAGATTGGGCTATGACCCAAAAGCTGGAGCTGCTAAGAGCTCATACTCAGATGCTTTTCTCTGTGGACAACCTGTCTTCTTTCCACTCCCAGTAAGTAGCACCAGCCAGGCAAGGAATTGTTTGGGTATTGCCACCTGGGGCTTCTTAGTGTCAGGATAGCTTTTGGGTCAAGATGCTTTGAGTCACATTTGTTTCTGCTCCTAGACTTCAGCCTCTGTGAGTTCAGAAATGACAATGCCCATTGTTAAATGTAAATATATATTTGTAGGGAGGTTTTCTTTGGAGTCCTGCTACACTGGAGCTCATTGCTTTTTTTCCAGGAAAAAGGAAAAAAGAATGTGGTGACTGTAGCACACACTGTTGTATGTGGAAGAGAGCAATGAATTTTGGAGCAATTTGTGCATATTTGCAAAAGCTGCTGTCAACCAGAAAATAGCCTTCATTAAGAAACAAATTGGGAGGTGTTTTTCTTTTATCTCTGAATGGTTTGTAGGCTGAGAACAATGCTGTTCTAAGGTATTAAGCAGCAGTAGTTCAAGGGTGATGTAAAGCAATCAGCTTTACACCAAGGTTGGCCAGGGGAGGAGATAGAGGGGCTATTTTACCTTCTTCAAGGGAACAAACCTACAGGGCTGTACTGCCCACCCCCACCATGCTGGCAGGGACCAGGGCACATGGTTTGTTTTCCACCAGCATCCAAGAACTCTGTTTTGAAATCTTCCCTGCATCCTACGCAACTTGGTCCTTCAGTTGTTAATGGGAAAAGAACAAAAACGCCTTGTTTTCACTAAAAGAAAACAAAACCCAAACAGAATCCATGTTCTTTAATTCCAGTTCAAAGTAAAATCTCTCTGAAGACAGTCCTTTGTAATTTTTGTTTAAGTCAGCCAGTTAAAAAATATTAGGGGAGCTGGGATTTTAGCTTAACTCAATACCATTAGGTGGTAATTAGAAAACATAGGTTGGTGATGCAGAGCTATGCAAACTTGACATGGGCTTTAAAGCAATCTTGACTTTATTGCATTGCGGTCTTCACCTGTGTTAATTTGAGTTAAGAATATATCTATTTCCTAAAGAGAAAGTTATGAAGAGGCCAAAAATAGCTGGAAGCCTCTTAATTCAAATATTTAAGCTAATATTTGTGGAAAATTGTTTGTAATCTTCATGCTGTCATTTCGTATCTCCAGCCAGCCTCATTTTACAGAAAAGCAGTATATTGAGACAAAACCGGGTGTAGGCAGTCACAGTGTGAAGGATTACTGGGTGTAAAAGCTGTTTACTCTTTTAAACTATATCTGGATATCTATCTGTCTATCTGTCTTTTGTTAAGATTACAGGTACTCCATATAGAAAATAAGCTATAGGCAAAGTGTGCCATTCTGCAATCATCTCAGTCCCATTATGGTGCACAGAATACATTTTTCTCAGCAAGAACTTTAATATTTGAAGCTGTTCTTCTTGTGCATAGCCTATTTATTCATTTTTAAACATCAAATTCTATAGTTTAAGTACTCTGATATATTCAAGTGGAATAACTCTCTGACTGTGAGGGATCCATCTCTGCAAGAGGGTAAATAAATTTAAATTCCTGCATAGCGCTGATATTTTTTTTTACCTTTGTAAAAAATTTATTTCACCAAGCAAAGTGAACAGACACAGGTTGTTTGTAGCACCTGTGATGAGCAACTAAATAAATTGGATACGTCATTCCAGACTATCCATAAGTAAAAAGATCATAATTCTTGGCTTTGATCACTTAAATTTTGCTATTAAAGGTAAAAGGACAAAGGACTGTGTAAAAAGAAACCAATCTAGTTCCCTTTTATTAAATCTGTTTACAGTCATACCACTTTGACTTGTGGTCTTGGCCACTTTCATGAAACAAAAACTATGCGTTTTAGGTATTTTTGGGGTGATGCTTTGTTTGAAATCTTAAGAGAGGTGAGGAATATGAGAACTGAAAATGCTTTCATTCTTTTTGCCAAACACTGTGGAGATAATCCATCCCCTCCTGAAATGATTGCAAAGGTCTGACTTCCTTTTTTGGTATCAGGATTCTCCTTCCACCCTCATCTTGCACTATAAAAGTGTGTATACTCACATCCTTCGAATCTGTCCTGACTGAGCAGCATTCATAAAGTATCCCTTCCCACCCCTCTCCTCCTGCTGATAGCTGGGAAAAGGGACTGTGAATCAGAAAGCATGGCCTATTTCAGACTGGTGCTGATTTATTTCAAGGCTGCACAAGCCACCATACTTTTTGCTGTGTCTAAGCTGAGGACCTGAGTGGGGACAGACCGTGGTTTTCTAAGTGACGTGCTGTATAATTTGATTCTATAGCAGTATGCGTTCCGTGGGTGTGCAGAGGAATCTCCCTACTCCAGAGATGTTTTGCTGCTGGCTCCCCAAAGCCTCTTCCATCAAACAGAAACACTGTCCCTGCCCTCTGTGTCCCCACCCAGCAGTGGGAAGGGAGATTTGGGGGAACCTCTGCCTGTCTGAGCAGGGAGGGAACCAACAACACTGAATACCAGGTTTGTGAGGATGCTCTGAGAACTGACTTCAAAAAATTGAATGTGTAAAGGGTTGCAAGTTACCTTTGTGAAAATGGGCTGTATTTCCATACTTATTTGCAGTGGCTGTGAGATACCTGCAATCTATATGCAGGTATTACTGTAATGTCTTTTTCCAGACCAGTAGGTCATAAAGTTCCATCTCCTTGAGAAATGTGTTCTTTGGCGTATGTGATTACTAATTAATGAAATACCTTTTGGGCAAATGAAAGCACAAAAGCACCGAAACTGTTTGAACTTCTACTTACAGAGAAAATGAAGTATCCATGCAGTTTCTTAAGAGTTTGTAAGTGCAGTTTAGTCTTGCGACTAAATAGTTCCTGTTTACTGTTCTGCCAGAGGGTTCAAACACATACCAATGTAGCACTTGCACCAAAATTGCTCTATCAAAGTCCTGAGGAGTATTTTCACACATCTTGGGTATTAATATCAAATGCCGAGCAGTTATGACAGCCAAAATACATCAAAACAGCTTCTTGGCAGAATGGTGGCCAGTCAGGTGTAGATATTAACTCTCTGACCCAGGCTGGCTCGAGGCTGAATAATTACATTTGATTAATTGATAATAATTTTCTTTTTTCTGATGTTTATGGTGATCATTTATTTTCTTGTGCAGTCTTAGTCACAGAACCTTGAGATATTTTTGCTTCCCTAGAAAGAAATGAGTCTCATCAGCAAATCTGTTTCTTTTAAAATCATTGGGAAATTTGCCAATTACTTTGGTGGATGCAATATGGAACCCATGAGTTATAATTGCGGTTATCAATAATCTGCCATAATATCTACAATTACATTACATTTGCATACATTAAAAAAGATAACATTTGTGCCTCTGAAGACCAGGTAATCTACCTCACAGTTTGTATAGCCAGCTAAGCTAAGCACTTGGGGACCGTGTGTGTGAAGTGTGTCTTTGCTTGATTGTGTTTCTAGGATACAGTTATAATAAAAGGCCATATAAAGCATGATTCCATCTTCACACTTCCTTTTGCTCCATGAGGGGTATTAACTTGGATTTTGATATACACCATGAACCGGTGCCTCTCCCCGTGCTTATTGAGCTGCACACATTAGCAGTAGGCAGACTGAGCAAGGTTCTTTCCACCCTCTGCCTCCCTCTGCCTCTCTCTGCCCGTCAATCCCTCATAATGTGCAGAAATAAGTAAAGTTTTACCCCTTTTCAGAGCCTAAGTTGTATTAGTCCCAGAAATACATTTATTTTATTGAAATGAATGGTTGAATAAGCTGTGCTAGTAAGTAGGCAAAAATTGTGACTTATGGACAACCTACTTAATTCACTGGACTGGGACATAATTGCAGACCAGTTACGACAAATGTGACGAGCTTTCTTTGTTGCTGTCTTTCTCCCTGAACTGGACAGTAAACTACTGGGGCAAAAGAATGTCTTAGACTGGTTGTTGTGCTTTAGGTGCAGCTGGTAACTGAGCCCCACACAGCCTCTCAATCACTCCCCTGGTGGGATGAGGCTGAGAATCCAACAGGTAAAAGTGAGACAACTCATGGATTGAGATAAAGGCAGTTTAATAAGTAAAGCAGAAACCACACAAGCGAAACAAAGAATTTATTCGACACTTGGTGGGCAGGCTCCTTGGTTCTCAGGAAGGCATGGCTCCATCACAGGTGACTTGGAAAGACAAATACCACCACTCTGAGCATCTTCTTATCCTTCTCTCAGCTTTATATGCTGAGCATGTCATCATATGGTCAGGGATATCCCGTTGGTCTGCTCTTTCTGGATTTATAGAAGGAATCAAGCATTCTAGCTGCCCACATTGCTGTTATTTCCCTTCAGCTATGTTTGTTATTGCATTGCTCGAAATAGGAAGATCCTGACTTCTTGTGGGTTGTTGCACCATCTAAGTGATTATTTTGTAATTGTGGAAATGTGCAGCTTACTTAAGAGTTAAAAAAAACCCCTACATTTATGCTGTGTATCTTCACCTGCTGTATAGCTTAGCCATATGAAGAACTAGACTGAAAAATTCAATATATTTCTAAAGAAGAAGGTAAGGTAGAGGATTTACTCTCTGTGAGAAGATGACACTTTGTTACTTAGCACAGTGACAAAGTAGAATAGGCCAGTACCAGGTAGATTATATGATGCATAAATTATTGCTAATCTCCTAGTCTATCTTGTCCTAAGTATATTCGGGCACAATATAGGAACTCATTTTATAAAGCAACTTCTAATTTTGCTCTCGAAGATCGTGCACTCACCTATAATCAAGCAATTTGATAAACAGTTGCCTGAATAAGAGGTGCAGCGTGTCACCTTATCTTGAAATATTGAGACAGGGGTTGTTCAGCTTTTTTCTCCTTTTTCCTTTATTTTTTTTTACTTTTTCATTCCTCTAGCTAATGTTTTTTGGTGTAGAAGCAGAAGCAGGTCCAACAGAGATAAGATGAAGATCTCTGAAGTCATCATGCAAGGGTTTTCCTGCACTTGCTGCCCACATGAGATGGATAAGCAATACACTCCTGAATGAAAGCAGAGAGAGTGTGCTAGCTCCTCAGTGAAATCTCATGTACAGCAGTGTGTCAGCTGGTAACAAGGCAATTGCTATCTGAGATATGTCAGCAAATTGTAGTTTTTGCAATGTGGCCTAGAAAAGGATTTTCTGTTAGGGGTGATGTCGGAGTGTGCTAGCAGAAGGAATAAGATTGCAAGTTGGTACAACAAGGGAAACATGTCCCTTTGTGCTCTCCCCAGGGTCTGAGGGTGGGTGCATTTCAGCTGGTGAGGGTTTTCTCCTAAATCAATGTGGCTGTTTGTGCAATAAGGTGCCAGTGGGCAATGCTGGGAAGCAGTGGTGCAATCAGCTCCGAGTTCTGGCCATGGGTCCTTATATCCCAGATGATCTTGTGGCAGTACCAACTGGTTTGATACATTTTCAACTCTAGGACAGATAGTTTACCTCAGAGATAAAGACACAATGACATTTTTGCTTGTAAGCAGAAAGAGGTAGAATTTATTTGCTATGGAAAGAAGGTGTGTGTCTTTTTGGTCATGGCACAACTGTTGATATTACTCAAAGACCAAATTACTTTGAATAACCTGAAACCTGTCCATGCTTCACAGCTGTCCCAAAAGACATTACCTGGAGTAGCCTGTTATTTTGAATTAGAAAGCATCTCAGGAGGCCAGAGATAAAAAGTTCTGCTGGTGCATTCAGAGGGAGCAGCTATTTGCTGTATAGTTTTGTATCTTCCACAGACAATCAGAAAATGGCATTTGTGTCTTGAATGTTAAAACTATTTCATAATCATTATTAACCAGTATGGTCATTATGAGCCTGCTTGTTTTGGCCCTTGGGTAACAAAGTTCACTGCTCCATCAAACTCTGTCATAATCAGCCTTATTTATTATAAAAACATAATATTGTAACCTTCAAAAGCTCCCTGGGCTAGTGCAATAAAAACTGTGGGAACGAACTGAAGTAATCTTTAGGCTAACAGCAGTTGCACTGGGAAAATATAACAATTTCTATGCATGTAGTGTACATGCTCCCTCCCCACCCACTTCATGCTCTTCTCACCAGGACAAAAGCTATCCCTCAAACCCTTTTTGGAGCCAAATTAGCTCAACAAAGCAGAGTAAGTTTATAATACAGTATTCCCTGCATATCAAATGCCCATGCACTGCTTTGATTTTCATTCTTCGGAGTGCTGTTGCCATATTTTGAGGATTTCATTTCAAGGAGAAGAGCTATTAAGTGTTTCCCCCAAAGTAGCTGATTATTCAATGGCTAAAGATGTCAAGGATAATGAAATAAAAAAGGAGCTGGGCTGTGATAGTCTCTAGCAGGAAGATGCATCTCATTAGAAGGCATTCCCACCAGTGAAGTCTGTGGTGTTCCATGCCTTAACTCCTTTCTGCTGCTAGGTTGTTGCCCAAGTTTGGGATGCAGGCAGCATGCAGCCGCAGTGACAGCACACAACTGTGTGCAAACAGTAATTAATCGCTGGCTCCCTGAATGGAGCCTCTGTGAGGCTGGAGGCAAATCAAAGGGCTGGCCTGGTTTCCAGCGCTTGAGGAACACGCCATGCAGTACAACTGGGAACATTCACATTATGAATATCCCCTTGTAAGCCGTGTGGCAGGAGGCTGAGGGTAGCCAGCCTCCACAGGCTCAAGTCTGTGCTCAGCAGAAGGACCTGCCCTTTGGTGTTTGGTGATGGGGACAAACTGTGCATGCTCTGATCCAAGGATAATTCAGTTCGGTTTCCTGGCAATTCTGGAAAGAAAAAGAAAATCAATCTCACTACACAAAAGATTTGCATGTGAATTTATATATTCAAGGCTCTTTGCAAGATTATGTTTTTGAAATGGCAATGGTGTTCTCTACAGGCAGACAGGCATTACAAATTTGTCGATACTTGGGCATCATCAGCAAAGACCAAACATGCTGAGAAGAGGTGTGAGTGCTCTCTCCCACCCCCACCCTGTAATTAAGAGTCTTTTGACCAGGCAGTCCATTTTGAAGCAGAGAAAGGGGTTGTGTCAGTATGAAACCCACAGTGGTTGTCATTAGAGGATCTGCACATTTTGCCAGCAATTCTCGCAGTGGTGTCTGAGACACCGCAAAATTTCCTTGCACTTGGAAGAAGCAAAACAGCTTCCCCAGAGAGAGCAGTGTGTGGGAAATGTGGGCAAATATCGGTCTGCTTGGAAGGATGGCAAGTGGGTCACTGTCCTCGTGGGTGCAACTGTGGGTTTGGGGGAGGGTTGTGCTGAGATGGGTTATAGAGGCCAGGGCCAGAGAGACTGTGAGGCACTGAATTGTGTTTCACTGTGTTATAAAATCTCTTTAAAAATATTCCAGTATCTGCAGCATATATGACAGTAGTAGTGCCCATCTTGCAGCTTGCAATAACCATACTGCAGCACATGTGCTCATCATTACAAAGTATCATTTTCTGCCGTCCTAAAATCCATTTTCCTGGGCAGTTCAGTGTCACAGTGAAAGAACTTCTTCCTGTGCTGTGTCTGTCTAGGATAAAGAGGTGAAGTACTTTATCAAAAGGGCTAAGGAAGTTGTATAAATTGAATGACTATGTGGTTTTATGATATATCAAAATAAAACTGCGCTGCAATATCTCTTGATGTAAATTGTCCTAGAGATGTGGTACAATTTATATTAGCTGAGGTGCTGTTCCCCTGATTTGTCTAAAATACATGCTGTATGTGATAAAAGTCAAAATCTCAGCAATTAGTTTTTCACTCACCCACATCTCTCATTATGCAGATAGAGTGGAAGGTTTTTTCCCCTCCCCATCCTTATGACAATCTGTGTTGCTGAGTGGATATTTGTAGAGAGCTGGAAGGACTCCCAGCAGATCTGCAAGCAGACTTCTGTAACTACACTCTTTCTGTCCATCTGATGCCTGTTCCTGGTCTTAAAATCAAGAGTCATACACGGTTAGAAGGGGAAAAGGGATTTTACCTTGGGATTTATTTTAAGGATCCTTAGGTGCACACGTCCAGGTCATATGCATCGAGATGCACCCCGCCGAGTCTATATCCCCAAAGATCGGGTATAGCATATCTATCAAAGATTCCCCAATGAGAGGCTCAAGTGAGCCCCCCTCCCCAAGGAGCCTTCCCCTGGATGGTTCTATCTTAGTTTACAGAATGTGTTCTGGAGAGGACCTTGGGGTCTGGGGCACACTGATCCCTAGCTATGAAGCTTCTAAAATGTCTCTTAGCTTGACAAACAAGTCCAAGAATGTAGGCAAAAAGCACTAGGAATACAGAAGTTGTAAAAAGGTGTAACAGGGTGTGAAAGACAAGGCAAAAAATCTTTATGGCATCACATCAGTAAGCCCAACACTGATCAGTGTTCCTTGCACCCTGACAGGTCTGATTGTCCGGGAGGTCAGCATCGAGATTTCCCGCCAGCAAGTGGAGGAGCTCTTCGGGCCGGAGGATTACTGGTGCCAGTGTGTTGCCTGGAGCTCCGCAGGCACCACCAAGAGCCGGAAAGCCTACGTCCGCATTGCATGTGAGTGCTTCGGTGTGCAGCTTGGGTCTGGTGGTGTTTCCTTGAGGAGAAGTGCAATCCCTGCTGTTTGAGGGAGATCGTTAGTTTCCAGCCACTTAGGCTCTGTGTTTTGTGCAGTTATTGATGCATACTGAAACGGAGGCCTTCAGAAATAGTCACAAGAGTTTCAGTTTATTCTCTTCTTAAGAGCTGAACCTCATTCTTCTCCTATATGTGGCATCAAAACCAGTATTTATTGGGTACAGCAGTTTTATGTTTCAATAAAAGTGTGTGATACTAACAAGAAGAAACCTTAACAAAGCAAGCTATGAAAAGAGGCGATAGCTGTTTTTTTCACAGACCCACAGAGTGTTTGAGTCTGGAAGGCACCTTTTGAGGTTATCTGATCTAACCCTTGGCTCAAGCAGGGCCACTTAGAGCCAATTACCCATGACCATCTCCAAATGGCTTTTGAGTATCTCCAACAAAGGAGACCGCACCAGCTGTCTGGGCAACCTATGCCACTGCTCAGTCACCCTCACAATGAGAAAGTGTTGCCTGATGTTCAGAGTGAACTTTCTGTGTTTCATCTTCTTTCCATTGCCTCTGGTCCCATCACTGGCCTCCACTGAAAAGAGCCTGCTATGTCTTTGTTGTGCTCCCCTATCTGGTGTTTATACACATGGATGGGATCCCCCTGAGCCTTCTCCTCTCCAGGATGAACAGTGCCATCTCTGTCAGCTTTTTCTTGTTGGAGAGATGCTGCTGTCATCTTTGTGGCCCTTTGCTGGACTGCCTCCATATAGCCATGTGTCTCTTGAACTGGGGAGCCCAGAACTGGTCCCAGCACTCCAGGTGTGGCCTCACAAGGGCTGAATGGAGGGCAAGGATGAGCTCCCTCACCTGTTGTCAATACTTTTTCTCTAACACAGCCCAGGACAGCATTAGCCATATTTGCTCATGTTTGCCACGTTTCTGACTCATTATTGGCTTGGTGTCCACCAGAACACCCAGGGTCTTTTCTGTAAAGCTGAAAATATATGTCACTGCAGTCAGACAATAAAGCTGCTGTTCCTTAGCAAAGAAAAAAGTGTGTGTTTAGCATATCATGTGATCAGATTGGGAATATGAGTTTGAAAGTGGTCATCTCAACCCTAGTATTTCATCATTGTTATTCATGGCTACTAACCTCAGTATTTATTTGGAGCCATTCCCAGCTTAGACCCCAAGAACACAGGGCAACCAGTTCCCTGAAAACAGATCTTCATTTGACTGTACAAATATTTAATGTTCATTAATTTTCAAAGAGGTTCTTTTCTTTGTAATAGAGTAGTCACACTGGGGACTCCCACTTCTCTTTCACATGATGAAACACTGTTCTGTATAATAGGAATAAAATATATCATCTAGAATTGCCTCTCTTCCACTGCTTTCACCTCAGCAAAAACACATTTTGTGAGAAAAGGTCATTAGAAGCTGTATTTGCAACATATTTCCTGTACTGTGCCTAACAATTTATAATGGGATAAGAGAATTCTTCCAGCCAAATAAACCTTTTCACAGACACGTTAGAGGAAGGACTCTCTGTCATTATAACTCTCCATTAAGGGCTTGATTCTCTTTCTGTTCTTGAGAAAGTACTAGTTGGTTAAATCCTCAAAGAGGAGGTACCTTCTTATAAACATCCAGATACAAATCTCAGAGGTGCCATTTGAATACCCATTTTTGAATGCTTTTAGTCCAAGTAACTGACTGGAAAAAGGGACCTGTGCTTTTGAGTACAGGACTACCTTCAGAGAAGAATTTCCCCAGGGCTAAGGGGAATTAAAATTATTGTACAAAAATATCCAAAATGCAAAAGCAGAAATACCATTACATGTGTGCATATTGCTTTCCCGTGGCAGGAAGCTTTTCAAAACTTTGAGGATTTTCCTTTTTTGTACTGAAACAAAAGAGAGTGATTTCAATTCTTTTTTTCTTCCAAACAGTCAGCATTTCAGAGAGGCTTAGCAATGTTTGAACAGGTTTTTTAGATTAGGACTCTGCAGTTAACTCATTCAGTAGATTTTCATGTCCTGCCAGGTAGCCCTTAACAGATGACCATTAAATTAACACAGTTTGGAAGTATTTTATATATACTTAAGTGT
The DNA here is from genome assembly GCF_017639235.1 of Corvus kubaryi. Classification (NCBI taxonomy): domain Eukaryota; kingdom Metazoa; phylum Chordata; class Aves; order Passeriformes; family Corvidae; genus Corvus; species Corvus kubaryi. Next base: position 11,304,306 of record NW_024582059.1, read on the forward strand.
ATTTTACTTGATATTTAAGTAATTTTAGTGTGCTGGCATACCTGTGCACCTAATTTCTATAAAACACACAATCATTGTGCGTGAATGCAAGTTATTTTATATCAACTGACATTCCCAGGTGTCCACATTTCTATTGAAGGTGCTCATAATACAGAGCTTGCTTATTTTTCTTACTATATTTTGGAAGAAGGGGAACAATCGGTTCAGTGATTTTTCCAGAGTCTCAGTGGCTTTTTTTTTTTTTCCCCCCCGCAGAAAAGTCTAATTAAATAAACACCAGGAAGTTTTATAGGCCTGTAACTCAAATGTGGCTTTGTATTTTACTGAAGTTTTTTTAACCTCTTGTCCCTGAATTTGGGGTTCTTGGACAGCTGTGGCACAGGCAAGTCACTTAGAGTCCTTGGGGTTAAGGGTTGAAGTATTAGTCCTTCCATCTGCAGACTTTAAACCAGCAGCAAAAGCACATTCTCTGCAAAATTGTCCATGCACAGATGTCTAGAAATTTCTCAGGTAACTCAGGCCTATTTTTTAGGAACTCAGACAGCTGATGTGGGGAATATGCCTTACTTTCTGACTTTATTTGATCTGCGAGATGACTGTTTTAAACTCCATGTTTTAAATTCAGTTACACCAACACTCATCTGTATTCACAGCTTTGACTTCTTAGGACTGAATCTGCACTGGCAATATAATAGTTGTGTCACAATAAACTTCCAACACAGCTGGTTAAGTACTCTGATGATTACACATGAGGCTGGGGTACGACGTAGGTTCTATGCAGCATTTATTAATCCAGGCAGTCAAGGATGTCCAAAAAGGGACAGAAGAGTCCATCTCTCCACATCAGTCTGTAGCTATAGCTGCTTATTTGTCACCAATGTGGTCTTCCCTCTTAATTGGCACAAGAGTGAGCACGGACACCTTTAGGAAAGGTGAGGGGCCAATGAAGTGTGTAAACTACTTAAGTGGAATTATTTGTCTTAATACCCGAACCTGGTGATTTTGTCTTGGCAGGTACAAATGTAGCATAGCTAGCCATATCTAGCACATTAAGAAAAGCTTCTCTCCTCTTTCTCTCTCTCTCTCTCCTCCTCTCCCTCTCCTTTTCTCTCCCTCTCCCTCTTTCTCCCTCTCCCTCTGCCTATTCATCTCCTCCTTTTCTCCTCATCCCCTTTCAGTCTTTTCTCCCTTATGCCCTTATGTCTTATTCTGGAATTATTGTGTCCTCTCAAGGGCTGGAGCTGCACTCCATTAAAACAAACAAACAGAAAAATAGCACCCAGCATCACTGTTCACTGAGCGTGTAATAGAATTAACTGAAAAGTAATTTGAAAGTGTGAAAAATGTGCATCCTGGAAAGGCAGCTTGTGTTTGTTTAATACAGGGTCAGGCATGTGTCAGAAAGTACATAACAACCTGGTCAATGGAAGTGCTCTGTGAAAATCAATTGCAACATTGCTTTGACCAAGAGCTTCAGTTATTCAGGAAAGGAGTGATCAATAAATATGGAGTAAAGATGCTGCTGGTTTTCAAAGGTTGCCCATGCTGGCAATATAGACAGGAAAAGAGTCTGAGTCTAAAGACAACATTCCAGCTTCCCTAAGTGTTCAGGGCATTTAAGAGCAAATCACTGTTGCACTCCTGGATCATGAGTATGCTGGGAAATTACTCCCTTCTGTGCAGGCTGTTTGTGCAAAGGCATGTTTTTCCTGTTTCATGGAATTCATCATCCCGGAGCATTGGTCTCCCCATGAGAGCAGAGCTGAGCATTTCATCCTGTTAAACCAGCAGATTTGTGGAGATTAATTTTCACTTTGCCATTTTAGATATATCAGAAACCAACAAAGTAGTGACACCTAATGTATGCATGTTGGTGGAGCTGGAAAGATACAATAAATTTTCTGAGGTATTTGCCTAGGAAAGTGCTAAAACACATTTCCTATTTATTCGCACATTTCTGATTTATTCTAGGCAAATCCTATCAGGAGCCTTAGGAGTCACTAATATGTTTTGATACAGTTTTCCTGCTTAATTAAAAATTTTCCTGTTGTGGAGGGAGGGAGAAAGGAGAGGGATTGGGCAACTTTACCTTTGACTGTGAAAAATGCAACCAAATATAAAGTTTTAATGTGAATTTTCTGTAACAGAGCTTATGTCATTGAGCAGATAAAACCGAACAGGGCAAAATTCCTGTTAAAACAATGAATGAGATCTGAGCCTGTGTAACCAAAAGTAGAATTAAACCCACTGGAAAATACATCTGATAAAGACTAAACAGTAGCTGCAGGGTTTGACCTAATTTTTAGATCAGATAATAAGGGGGTGGCTAAGACAAATTGCTTTGAGCCCCTGTGCATAGAGCAACCTCACTTTCCATTTGCACCAGTTTGGTGTTGCTGTAGCTTCACTGACTTCATGATGTTAACCCATGCCCTCCTTGAGAAAATATAGTAAAAATTCAAGCCCTAAATCTGCTCCCAGGTTTTGGATTTGTTGAACATCTATGAAAAAATAGAAGCTTTTTCTGTAATTTCTATTACCTGATCTTTCTTTGGTGTAGTGGATGTGAGTAGTTTTTTCTTTTCCTTTATTCATTATCTTAAAATCAGAATTTGAAAAACAAAAAGAAAAAAAAATTTAAAAGCCCCTGATATATTAAGGAACTGTGCTTGTTAATCTTTTTTATAATTTTGTACTAGTTTCCGATGTACTTATCTGAAAGCCTTTATTCCCCCAGACATTTTTTCAAAGGCATGCAGTTAATATATGCATGTCAGATACTGTATACTGATAAGATAAATGCAGTACAGAAAAATAGATTGGTTCATCTGATGGTTTATTGCTGCTTACAAGGGGTATGCAGTTATGCAAAGAAGCAGATATGAAAAACAATCACATATTCTTTACTGATACTTGTTTATCTCACCTTTTAGTGCTGGGGCCCACACTCTGTGTCACATGTCTGCAGTGCCTTTCTTTCTTCCTTCACATACCTGATCCAAGCAGAGCTGTGAGGACACGTGCAGCCACAAAAGCATTAGAGCCCTTTGCAATAGGTACAAGGTTTGGTGGATGTTGAGATAAGCAGAGGGAGCTAGGAAGGCCAACAGTTAAAAATTTTTGATAGGAAGGTATGTTCAGGTAATCCAGTATTAAAATCCAGTATTAAAAAATATCATAAAAATGTGGTTCGTGTACTTTGGTAAGTGTGTATGAGAGTTAGCAAAGATAGGACCTTAATTCCTTCCTTCCTTCCTTCCTTGTGTACCATTTAAGTTGCTACTAATCAATATCTGCTGCTTGTAGTGAATAAAGGGATGACTGAGGCACGTGGTCTTGAGATTACTGACGAACAACAGATTACAGAAAGGGCAGCAAAGAGGTTAACTGTGCATTTAGCATATTCAATCCTACCTACCACTCTGCTTGTGCTCCTGATCAGCATGTTTCTGTACCACTTCCCAAGTTAACAGGCATGACCACTCCCAAATTTAAGAATGCTTTTACAACAGTAATAAATACAAATTACATTTCATTGAAGAGCCAAGACTCTTATCTAGGGTGGACTTGATGTTAGCATTGCTTAAAAAACAAAAGAAAACACCTTTACTGAATTTAATGTAATCCCTCTGTAGGAGCCTTGAGAATATCCTACCTACACTGTCCTGCCTAAGAAATTATCATCTTTCAGTAGAGTCTGCTTAGGACCTTAGTGCTGATGGATCCAGCCAGGAAGTTAACAAAATTTTGCTTGTATTTTAGTAGTGAGCAGACAGCTGTGTGAGTTAGGTTATTATACCAGAAGTGCAACAACAAAATACCATTTATATAAATATTTTTCACTTTTAGTGTTTCAGTGTCTTGTAAATTCAGTTCTACATATCAATTGTAATGTACACCTGATGTTTCTAATGTCCATCTTTAGTACCTTTAGCACATCTGTCATGTAAAAAGGCACCTGTCGAGGTTAGATCATTTGAACATTACATTTAGATTTATTTGAAAAGCAAGAACTTAGGAGTCCATCTTCAGTCACCAAATAAAATAATGAATAGAATTAAGTTTATAAGTTGGTTTTCAGGTTAAACTTATAACAAAATATTGAGGTATCAAGTTAGAAGAGGAGGAGAACAGTACGATCAGTGTGCACCCAGGAACCTATCTGCTCAGTGGATTCTTGATAAAATTTGTTTGCTTGTATCTTTTACAGTTGTTTCAATACCAAATGTGTTGAGTGGATCATTCTTCGTTATAAGTACAGCCCTCAAGGAAGCTGTGTCGCAAAAGAGTGTTTAGTCTTATGAGCACCCAGCTGAACTAGCTTAGAGCTAAAGAGAGGAGGGGAAAAGAATGGGTTTTTTGCAGATCTGTAGACAGTGAGTCTCTAGAAAGTCTTCAGGGTACCCCAGCTGGCTAAAGATACCATTGACAGAATGAAGGCTGGCCAGTCTGCACCTCCCATTGGTTCAGGCTGAAAATACAAAGGAAATAAAACTGGAGAGAAGGTCCTGAGCTCCTGAAGAGTGTCTTGCAGATTGAAGCCTGGCAAGCAAAGGGTGTTCCTCACCTCCTTCTGTTGCTCAGGTCAGTGGATAGAGCAGCCTGCATCCCCAAAACAAGGTGTCCACTTCCAAGAAGCTGCCTCAGTTCCCCTCAGCTGCTTGGCCGTGAAAGCTTATGCTGCTTCCTGGCTCTGTGGGGTGTCAGCCTTACTGCCTGGGCCAACAGAGGGCTACAGACAAGCTCAGCCCAAGCCATGAGCTGCCAGGATCTTTGGAAAGGTGGAAGTTCCACCATCCTTGATGTTCCTCTCCAGACTGAGAAGGTGGCTGTGTCAGCCTCATGGTGCTGCAACATTTGTCTTTAGGACTGGCCAGAAGTGAAATAGCCCCTCCAGAGAAGGAAAGAGTAGCACAGAGTTGTGTATTGAGCATTAAGACAGAGTTTTGAGGTGTTAACTTATTTCCTCAGTCCTCAGCTCCAGCTGCTGTGCATGGGCCAGCTGAGAGCACAGCCCTGTCCAGCTGCAATTCCATTCCATGAGCAGCGGTGCTCTGGAGGAGGGCAGGAGGCTTTGATCGACTCCCAGTGTGCAGCTGCTACAGCAGAGCAAGACACCACACTTAAAAAGCCATTGATAGAGGTTGCAGAGGAATCCCCTGGGTTACTGACTGATGATACTCCTGTGACTGTCTCACTGGAAATCTGGTTTGATCTAATTATTAACACAGAGATGGAACCACACAAGAACAAAATGGAAAATAAGAGGTTTTTGAACCTAACCTTTCCATTGTTTACCCACCAGTGCAATTGATCTCCGCGCCAAGGTCATAGACTCAACTGTGAACAGAAATGCAAGGCCAAAGTGTGCCTGACAGGGCATGGTTTCTTACATTTGTGTTTGCCATTCAGTCTTTAATGGCTTTTTTGGAAGCAAAAAAGGTGTCTCTTAACTCCATCCATGTTGTGGGAATTGATGGAAGAGGAAGAGACCAGTTTTACAGTACTAGTCATGTTTCTCAAACTAAGAATCAGTCATCCAAGTTTGGGAACGCACTGAGATGTGTTTTCATAAGCATGTGCATTCTCTTTGTAGAACATCAGTGGCATTTTACCACTCTTTTCCCACAACTATTTTTTTGTTTGGGTGTTCTTACTAGTTTAGGTAAAATTAAAACAGACATGAACCTTGACCCTTGAGAACACTCTCAAGGGAAGGAGGTAGACTTGAAATCTTGCCTACATATCGCATATCTAAAACCAGCTAAAATTATATTCACTATTCACTTTTTCTCTAGTGTTTTAATTGTATTTTTTGCTTATGACACATTTGGTTTTATATGGATGTCTGTATATACTTACCTACATAAAGCAAGCTATCTTCTGTAAGGAAATATATTTTGTGGAGGTCTTTTCACATTCCTAAACTGTTGTTTCTCTGAAAGCTCACACTGCACGTATTTCTCTCAATGCCCATAGTTAATATGACAGTTGTATAGAAAAAAAATGTGGGTTTTTTCTTTTTGTGCTCTTCAAGCTTGCTCATACTTTATAGGTTGTTTGTTATAGGAGGAAAGTTGACATTGGAGTTACAAGAAGGCGCAGAGAGTCTTAAAGGTCTTCCAAGGGCAGAAATCCATCTTTCCCTGACAGTAATGCTGCATTGTTCTGTTCGTCTGGTTTGCATCTAATGCCTGGCTGACAACTGTCTGTTTTTCATGCTCATTCATTAGTCACCCTTGCATTAGCACCATGTTGAAGTGCCTGGTCTGCCTCTTATCACATTTCTCAGAAATGATAAAAGATATCCTTATAGTTTTACCCACCCACACATCAGAGTAAAACCCAGAACAACAAAGAGATAAAATATATTTGATTAAAAAAAAAAATAATAGGGTCATTCTTCGCTCTTTGTTAGAAGCTGACAGGTAGAAAAGGAAGTGGGGAAATGACATGACTTAGTGTATAATCTATTACCTTTGGCAGGCAAAAATGCCACTTCTGAGTGTTTTGTAAGATAAAAATGCACTAAACATATAATGAAGTAATTTAGCAGTGCACCAAAAATTAGATCTAATGCCCCTTTGCCCAAAAAGCATAGCAATTCAGAAGTAAAGTTAACAATCTGGTGTACACTGAGAGTCTGATTTCCCATTACTTTATTTCAGTTTTATGCTTATGAAAATTCTCTTATTTCAATGCAGCTCTTATGCAGCCATATGTCCTTACCAGAGAGGGTTGTGCAGGAGTATTTCAGGAGTCTTGGAGGGAAGTCTCACCATAAGTATGCTGTAAACGTGCTGCAATATATGCCACAAGAGCCCCCCCTGAATTTAGTAGGACTGTGCTTTAATAAGGAAAATGGCCCGGCTCAAGGTGGCAGACCAGAATTTTAATTGGTGTCTTTGGTTTCTTTTATGAAGGCAGCCTTGAAGGGAAGGTAGAGGTGGGGTAAAGCTCCTGGTGGGGTTGCAGGCTGTTACCTGAGCCTGGCAGTGATCCCTACCTGCAGCTGGGTGAGATCTGTCAGAGAGCTGCTGAAAGACAAGGTGCACCCTTCAGCACCACTGTCCCCCCCGGCTCGCTCCACTATGGAGAATATTACCTGCGTAAGGGAAGGAAGAGTATTGCTAACACAGACAGTATAGGATTATTCTACATTGCCAAACTAATAATGGAAAGTGCAGCTGCCTTTCTCTCGTGCCCCCCCTACGGAAGGTGAGGGTAGAGAAGGTACTCTCTCAGCGTCTCAGTAACAGGGCTGCTGCCAACCCCAGGCTTTAATAATGCACATTGCCTCTTCACAGACAGAGAGGTCCTGATCCAGAATGGATCAAATGTTTTATTGATTTGCTTTTCCAGGCATATTTTCTGAAGATTGTTAAAGCTTCTTCTTTTTCTCTTTTTTTAACTGGGATGTATTTTATTAGTCTCTTACCATTCTCTGGGAAAATGAATCCCTTCTGTCCTTGCTCACAAGCAATTGTAGTTTATATGACACTTTGAGAGATTGAAAAGTGTTATTGAAAATACTCTGCTTGGGAAAGATCCAAAGTCCCTCAGTACATTAGCAAGCTCACCCACTCCCAGCTGACTGTGTGAGGTTTCCATGATGACTATAATTGTTAAATGGCAAAGGAAGTTGAGGATTGAAGAACTAGAAGGATGTCCTTGTTGTCCACAGAAATCATAGCAAGGGCCATAGAGAAAAAGCAGTCATTTCAAAAACCAGAGCTGTCTAAATGGGGTGTTTCATGATGGTTACAGCAGATGATGAAGATGTTTGTTCAGGCCCTCTGCTTCTCCATCAGTTAAAAACTCATCTTGTGTGTGTCACAACCAGCCAACCTTATGCTTGGTTAGGCCAATTAACCACAAGTGCCCTGCACTGTTGCCATCTGGGGAGCTATTTGTAGGTGACATGGCTGCAGTGGGAGGTGGTAGAATAAAGCTGTGAACACATAGGAGGGAGCCAACAGGATAGAAGAGCTCCCAGTCTTGTAAATACACAATTATGTACCTTTCCCCCTGCCAAATTAGTATAATTTACTCAAGAGTATCTAATGGCTCCTTTGAGAACATTACTGCCTATTATGTCAAAGGCCCTACTTAGTGTATTTTTAGTTTGTGGATCATTGAAATGCTTGAATCCCATGGTGCCTTTAGAGCATCCTCCCACAGCAAGGCCCTGTGGGTGGGGCAGCCGGGAGAGCTAGGGTGCCACAAAGTTCATCTCACCTGCGGCAGTACCACTGCAACTGTTCCTAGGGAAAAGGGGCTGTTCATACACAGCAATTCCAGCTGTTGATGATAAAGAGGTTAAAGGGGGACTTTTTAACTGTTATTAGAGCTTTCTAGATTAATGCTATTTACTTTTGTATGCACTAAAACTTTGGGATGTTTTAAAGGCAAGTGTTTTGTGAGAGGTGATTATTGTGCATGTGAGGCAATATAGAACATCGGAGCCCTGTTAAATGTTTCAGGAAGGTAGGCAGGACAGTAAATCAACATGTCAAGAAAAATATTCAATTATCCAATCTCCCTCTACTGTCTTCAGCCCTCTATATCTGAACACTTGAAAGCTATTATTAATATGCTATTTAATACTGTGCTTATATGCTTCTTTTACTATTACAGTAACTTTCTCATTTTCCCTCAGCCATGATACTAGAGCACAATAATTGTCTTCATTGTGCACGTGTGTGTACCTGCTAAATGCACTAAGGTGTGCCTGATGTAGAGGTAATTCTTTTCTTCTGAAGATACAGTGGAACTAGCAATAATGTGATCTTATGGGTACTGCTAGCAATATAACCCCAGCTGTTTGCTAATTTAAAGCACACTGCGTTATCCTGACATTACATATGCCCAGGATACCTGTCAAGCCCACAGGATGGGTGAGGAGCCTGGGCCAAAGAAAGAATATAACTTCCCAAGAAACCTACCAGCTCTTGAAAGAGCTGCTCATTTCCATGTTTAACGTGCAGAATTTCAGCAAGCCAAAGCTCAGCATTTTGTCCTTGGAATGACTCCTGCCCATGGGCACCTGGAGGGTTTAAGGTTTACTCAAATGGAGCAGTAGAACCCAAATGTCGGCTGGGTAGTCTGTCAGAGAGGGTGATGAAGCTGATGGTGCTGGAGCTGGCAATGTGTTCGGAGCTCTGTGCAGACATCAGAGACTTGCTGTGGCTGTTGTCACATGAACAAGCCTCACTGGCCTGGAGTAGCTCCAGTGTCACAGGGATGCTGACAGGCACAGCCTGGTGAAACTTGACATGTCATCCTAAGAGATGTTCATGGCCAGATTTTTGCTTCTCCTCTTTGCCCTGCTATCTGGTGTTGTAGGGTAAAGCCCCCTTCAGCAACAGCTGAGGTTCGAATGGTGGGGTTTGTGGTGAGGTAGCTGTGACATTGGCATGCACTTCCATTTGACAGAAGGTAACCCCAAACAAGCAGAGAGCTGGAGACCACAATTTCTTACATTGCTGCAGTGCAATGTATCAAAGCTTATCTTTTGGTGCCTTAAACTGTGGCCATAAATCTTGTCCCATCAGAGGGACTCTCAGTATCCCTGCCTTGTGTTCCAGAGGGAGCAGGAATGCCCCTGGTGGGAAAGCAATGAGGTGTGGGGCTGCTTCTCTCATGCCTGTGGTGCAGAGGAACAACTGAGATGCCTCACTTTCACTGGGGAAATGCGTGGATGTCAGAAGTTTACTGCGATATCAAGTTAAAATGAGCATCTCCAGCTATGACAGAGCTTTTTCATGGTACCATTAGACTGATACTTAATTCCAAGTAATTGACAACCACATTTTCCCAATTTAGGCTAAGAGATAGAGGTCTCATGATATTCAAAGTTTCAGAGTTTCAGGGTATCAGAGGAGCTGATTTTGGTGGCAGCCACCCCATCTCCTTTTCCACCTTTGCATTTGCCAGCCCCAGACTTTGCCTTTTGGTAGCACTGATGCAGTTTCTTGTGGGGTCAGCTCTAAAACAGATCTTGGGGGTAATCTAAATGAAAAATAACCCTTTACATGCTTTATTTGTAGACTGGTTCGATTTTCCAGCCCAGTCACAGGTTATGGCTCCAAAATATGAAATATCTGGCTTTTAAATTGTTCCCATATGACTATGTCTTGTCCAATATGACACAAGTGTTTGTGCAACCTCACTGTGAGCTGATGTACAGAAATGGTTTGACTTCAGAACAAGAAATAAAACAAAAATAACTGGGTTGTAAAGTTTTTGAAGTCAGGCCAGCTCTTTGATGTGACTTTGAGCATGGCTTCACATCCATTTGTGGAAGGAACCGGCAGCAGGGAGAAATATCCCTAGTAGCTGCTGGGGATGAATGTGCAGTTCTCCAAAGCCACGTCCTCCCTGGCACAGTGGAGAGGGTGCCAGTCCATGGCAGAAACACAGAGATAGTGGTAAGGAGAGAACTTCTCAAGTCCATTTTACCATCAGTGCAAAGACATTACAGAAGTGTACAAAAAAGCCAGACTTCCCAGCTGTCCAGTACAATGAACTGGTCCTATCTTTGGAGGTGCATTCGGTGCCCTGTCAGTCTGCCACATTTCTGTGCTGCTGTGGAGGGATCCAAGCATGGTTCAGCTCCTCAAAGTGACTTTTTATTATGATCATTATTATTATTAATAATAATAACAACTTAGTGCTACAGGGATAATGATAAGGTGTAGACAAATTAGCTAAAGCTGTGAAGTTAATGCTTATGAGCTAAAAGTACATTAAATCACAGCATGAGCACTTTTATCTGTGCATTTAAGGCAACTCAGTTTATATGCTGTAGTGTTACAAATTTATTTAATTTTCCATAACTTTCTTTAGTACTTCACTGGTATAGTTCACCAAATGTAAATTATCTGAAGAAGGGACTTGTTTCACTTTTTGTTCTGTGTCTGGACATGATCTTCCACAGGAAGCCTTGGTTCCTCACTTGGGTTCACATGCTGTACCACAATATAAGTAATAAATCCACTATGAAATCTTTGCTTAATGTTGGAATGAAGTGAAAACATGACCCAGACTTTTTAAAGTGTTTTATTTTACAGGGAGCAGAACTGCTGTTTTCTCTGTCTCTTGCATTTATCCGGTTTGGCAAGCAAATGTAATTTGAATGACCAGCTGATAATAATGCTAAAGATTTCTTTTTCTTCTCCCTCCCCAGATCTCCGGAAAACTTTTGAGCAGGAGCCCTTGGGGAAAGAAGTGTCCCTGGAGCAAGAGGTCCTGCTCCAATGCCGTCCCCCTGAAGGCATCCCAGTAGCAGAGGTGAGTGACAGCAGCAGTGTCTGGCACTGGACATCCTGAGTAAGGCCTGATGGGTGGCTAATGGTGCAGTGACTTACAGCAGGGCATGATGAATGGGTGGTAATGGAGAGCTGACTGACTGCTGCTCATGGACAAGATTGATTGGGACCTGATTAACAGCTTTGGGTTGTGGTGCCTTGCTGGGCAGAGCTGCAGGCGATTTGGTTTCAGTTTTTTCTTCCCTTTGAAAAATCACAACTGTATCTGGCATCCAAAGGACACATAGCTGGGGGAATATATTAATACCAGCCTAATATCTTTCCTTTTGCTTTTGAAGAAAAAAAAACATTTCGGTTCTTCTGAGGGGCACCTTTCAAACATGGTATAAAGGTATTTTAATTTTTAGTTTGCCAGATTATTTCACTCGTGTGTGCGTGCACCATTCTGCCAACTTGGCATGAGAGGACGTACCATGGTTCAGTGTGGGCTCCCAGGTAAAGCAGCACAACATTTGGGAAAATAGAGAATGTGTCTGCCTAAGAAGCCGTCTTCAGGGACTTAGCTGTTTCTTTTACTGACTTTTAAGCAAACTCAGAGTAGGTAGCCTGCCCTCCACCTGCAGGAGCCAGCTTGCCCTTCAGCAGAATCTGTGCCTGACAACAGCAGTGAGCAGCAGCTTCCGTAAGTGCAGCAGTGGCTCCAGCTTCAGACTCACAGCTTATGGAGGGGGGGTTGGGGGGTCTCTGAGTCACAGAGGGGCCTCTGAAATCCTAAATCCACTGTGGCTGTTAAGAGAAAAATTGATTGCTAATGACAGTAATTCCCCTCCCTATCTGAATTCTCTTTGGGTTTCCTCTACCACGCACAGAAGAAACTGTTGCAAATTTGCATTAGGATAAGTCAGACTGTCATGGCTAAGTAGCAAAGTGGTTGTCACTCAGTGCTGATGGCTGATTTCTCAGGAGATGAAGCTTAAAGTGTTACCTCCCCATCTAACCCAAGTTTAGATTTAATCAGAATTGTAGAAACGTGTCCACAAACATGAGAAAGATAATTAGCATAGAAGAGTTTTCCCATTTTCTTGTTCCATAGGCTGTTTTCTTTCCCCATTAAGATCTCCAAAACTGTAAAGAGTGTTTAGGTCTGCTGAGCCAGCTTGCTGACAACTGTAATATTAATCAGTTGGGTTTCATCAAGAACTTAGTAGCATGCTTTTATTTTCCTTTCTGATGCTTCTTTTGCATCAAATCAACTTCTCGTTGTACCATGACAGGAGTTTTTGCACTGGGATATGTTGTTTGGGCAGTGCAGGGTACTACTGGGGAACTTCATTACCTGTGCTAGAAGCAGAGATGAACGCTGACGGGTAGTTCATTTTTATGCAGTGTTACGAGCACCTCTGGAATTTCAGCAGCCAGTCCGGTTGTTCCCTCGGAAGGATCTGTTATACCCAGTCGCGTGGCTGAGACCCAAACAGCATAATTTAACATGATTTGTGGAAAGTGATCTCTGAAAAAATCCTCTGTGAACTGCTGCCATAACAGTTGTGCTTTTTCCTGCCTTCCATTATCCTGCTCACTCTGTCAGTAGCTCTTCATGACGGTGCACTGACTGGCTCGGAATCTTATTTGTACAGTGGTCAGGGCAGACACCAATTAACACTTGGCAGGCTCAGAAATCTTATACTCCCTATCTGACATTCAAAAGAACCATTCTCAATGTGGGTTTTTTCCCTCTTCTGACTTTTGAAGTCAGAAGGAGATCAAACAGCCAGATTGGACAGCCGCCTAATACAGCCTCTTTGTAGATTCTTTCGAACATTATTAAAAGAACAAAGACCTGAACACTAATGAATATGAATACCTTAATGTGACACTTTATTACAGTCACTTGCTAAAGCTAGTAAGATAAATTAAACAAAAAAAAAAAAGGAAAGATGAAAGATAACTTGGTGGGTTGAAGGATTACATGATTATTTTAGAGATGAATGAGTTCTTTGTTTAAGGCTTAATTTATTTGTTTGGAGAAGTTTCTGATATGGTGGTACAGGTAACTGTAAGAAGGGCTTGGGACAGGGCGGGCAGCAGACTGAGACTGTTTTCCATCTTGTTGAAAGACTGCTTTGACTCCGAGTAGGGTAATGCATATGCTGCAGATGTGAGCGGCATTTCCAAATGCTCTGGTGAGCACGTGCCTCAGACTCTTCACACTCTGGAAACTGTGTTTTGTTTAGGTTTTTTTTTCACTTACTGGCTTCTGAAGTAGTCACTGGCTTTAACACCAAAACAGATGAAGAAAAGCTTACACTGTGAAACCGTACAAAATGCACCTTCAGTGTATTGTGGTGCAGTGCTGGAGTCCAGAGTCCCAACATCTTTTGCTTGCTTTTTCTCTTTGATTCTATTTTCCCCCTTCATTCTCTGTTGGGTGTTTGGTTTGTTTTTTCCTGGTGTTTCAAAGTGGTGAGAACAAGCATGCTCAGGGATAAATTCAGTCTTCTTTTCAGTATCTGGGGAATTCAGTCTTATCATTCCCAGCATATTTAATTGCAATTAACTGTGTCAAGCTCTTATGGATCAATCCTAGAGCAGATCTTAGGACTACTGAAAAGCTGAAACACACAGCAGCATACTGCTTCTCCAGAGGGCAAGAAGGACAAAGACAGAGCGGGGCAGGCAAAGCTTTTAAAGCAACGCTTACCAGTCCCTCAGATCCACTAGTACATGACAAGCATTAAAGCAGGCTCAGATCACAGATGTGAGGAGAAGAAAAAGCTAAAATCCAAATACAAACAGGTGCGTTAAAATACACCAGCCTCATGGCCGGAGGTCAAATCAAAGTACATGTCCTTGTTCACTTGGGACAAAGTAAGGAAAGGAGAGTTTCTGTGGTCTCTGGGAAAACCAGATCAGCTTCTCTGCTGTCATATACCGCTTCCCACCAGCCCCAACCAGCGTGGGTGTCAGCTGCACCATGGCATCCCTTCCCACTCCCAGGTTTATAGCCAATATCAAGCTGAACAAACCTACAGGTTCTGAACCACCCAGGTAAATGTTTGGGCTGTTCCAATGCATGGCCCAGGCAACCAGCAGAAGGACCAGCACAGGTGCTGTTACACTGGGGTTTCCACACGTAGCTGAGGGGGAAAGGGGCAAACTCACATATTCCTGCTGTGACAAAAAGAGGAAAAAAAAGAGTGGACATAGAAACAAACAGCACCCTGCCTGAGCTCTGTGCTTCTCTGCCTTCTGCTTTTCCCCAATGGGGAGAAGTAGGATAAGGTGGTTGGATCAGCAGTCTGACCCACCAGCCTCACGCTCACTGGGAATCAGACAGTTGCAGCTCCCCAACATGAACAGAAACATCCATTTCAATTCCACTCTGCTCTGTGTGTGTGATTTTTTAAACCTAATCTGAGAAGGCAGGAAGGATCCCATTCTGTGACGCTCCAACAGTAATGGCTGAGTTGTTAGCAATTAACCCCTTAGCTCATTTAACTTGTTCTTTGAAAGACGCCAGCATCGTGTTGCACATGATAAAATATAGTTAGAGACACTGAGTCACATCAAATGAGCTCATTTGGGTAGGTTATAGATCAAAACACAAATGAGATGTGAGATTGGTTAATATGCCGTAAGCTGCCAGATGAACTTTTGCATTGAAATGTATGATTTGTGGTGCCTTTAACAGGGGAGTAATTGCTTCTTTAATTTTAATTGAGGTGTTACACAGAGTAATTTAATTACAGAACAGGGTGTAGTGTATGGTTTGGTGACCCGGTTGGGTTTAAAACTGGATGTGATATTTATCCACATTCATGGCTTGATTAGGAGCTAGAGCAAGGGGAAAAGGATCGCCGAGTCAAGAGGAAAAGAGAGTGTTTTGCCGAGTCAAGATGAGTGTGACACAAACTTTATTCAGCTGCTCTTGCACAGGCAAAGGCTGGTGAAAGCTAGGGACTTCTCCAAATAGGCAGCTCCTTCTAATTGATTATTAATATGACTGCTGCTTGCATTGTTTCCTGAGAGCCTCTTATGTTTTCCAGCAGTTATCTCTTAATTGGGAGTTCATGTATGTGCATTTCCATGCAGGTGTGTGTCACTGAGGCAGTGTTTTATATTCACAGCAGGAAAGTGAGCTCTACGAGAGACAAGTAGAGGAGTTTGTGGCTGGAAATGCTAATTGCTGAAAAATGACACTGTCCTTTGCGGTGCCTTGTGACATACAGCAGAGCTGCCTTTGGGTGTCAGTGGGAGGAAGAGTGGGGAGGGGGAGGCAGAAGGAGCACAGCCCAAAATGAATGAGGGCTGCTCATCTTTGGCTATGGAGAACCATTGGGTAAGGTCTGGCCATGCAGGCCTGTCTTCTCCAAAAGTACAGGATAAAGCACCCTGCAATTGTCAGCTCCTGGTCCCCTACGTTTCTGCCCCTTTTTACGCACTTTTTACCCCCCAGCCTGCTGATGGGTGGTTGAGTCACTCTTGTGAAGCATGAGACATAGGTTACCCTGTCTTGCTTGAAGGACGGGTTTGCATTTGGGTTTGTGCTTTCCTGGGAAGTACACTGACTACTAGATTATTAGTGGCCTTAATTTTACATTTCCACAGAGCAGAAAGCCATGGCAAAGTGCACAGGTCTTCTTGCAGGACTACTTTTTTGAGACCTGAATTTTCTATGGGATCTGCCCCCATGCTTTTCCTTTCCAGTGCAGTTCCATTGTTGCCAATGTAGGTGAGGGCAGACCATGCTCCAAAGTGAATCCAGTTGCTGTATGATTCAGTTCAGGCAAAGGTGATCTGTGGGACTGGAGAACAGTCAGACTTCTAGCTCCTTCATGAAATATTACAGTGGGAGATTTTCTACAAGAGCACTGACGTGAACCCTGCTAGCTTATCCTCTTCTCTACAGCTTGCTTTCTGTGGCAAAGACAGCTCTGGGACTAGGTAGCACAACCTACCTGTCCTATTCAGGCTGCACTCAGAGCAGCATTTTATATTTTTAGTTTTGGAAGATAACACAGTGTGGGACAGAGCTTTTGGCTGCAATTTTTTTGATGAGGTAGATGAGCATACCTCCCAATTCTCCTCTTAGAGAAGACAGCTCCTCATCCACTATTCTGTACTCCTACAAGATTAGTCCATCAGGTCCTACTTTGACATGATGATTCTTGCTCACTGCAAATGACAGGACTTGTAGTGTCTGAGGTGTGAGAATTACCTCTGTCAGGGCTTTGCAGAGCTCCTAGTGTCTGCCTTGCTCAGTTCCTTAGGCATGAAGAATTATGATGCTCCCACGTTTTCATGGAGGTACTTCCAAAATACAGCCTGCAGAGCACACATCAGCTGTCACTCAAGAGTTGTTTGATCAGGTTTTGCTGGGTTTTACTCGGGAATTTTCATTTCACCAATTTTCAGGTGTTTCTACACCTCATGCTTTTGCATCACTAAAATCTGTAACCATATAGTATTTACAGCCTTTTGAAACTGGTAGGAGGAGCTGTGTGTATGACGACAGGCACTATGCAATTTTGAAGTAGAGTGGGAAGGGGGTTGTCCCTGGGGACTTCAACCACCCCCCAAATCCCATCCCCTTACTGAGTTTCATGATCCCAAAAATCATGTAGCTCTGTGCTGTGAAGACTAAGATCCATCCGCCTATGCATCCAACCAAAGAACCACAGATGTCACTTTGGTAGCTTGTTTAAAGCTGCTCCTCAACAGACCCCTCCCAGATGCTTCAGGGACCGGGGAGTCCACACGGTGCCAAAAGTGCCAGTCAACATGTGCAGCTGAAACTCCTCTTTCAGGTGGGATAAGGCAGCCCAGCAACTTCTGATGGCCACATAGCAGATGCTGTGGTTTTCATTTAGTAATTCCATGGTCTGTGTTTGAATTTGAGACTCTGTGGAATAAAGTTGTCTGTCTGCTGCTACCAGTCCACCTCAGAAGCTTGTTCTGAGGCTTAACTTCCCAGTTGTGCATAAAGCAAAGCTGTATTGGGGCTGGAGACAACCAGCATCTGTACATACACCCTGCAAGCAGAAAGCTGGATATATGTGTAATTAAGGAAGTGTTTCCACAGCAGGAACAACAATTCTCCTTATTGGCAGCAGAAGCACAATAAGAGCAACTGAACAAAATGCTGTGGTGGTTTGCATTTGCTGTCTCATTCTCAGTGTGTTTTGCAGTCTCTCATAGCTGTAATTTCCGTCTCTTTGGAGATCACTTCTTTTTCCTTTTATTTTCAATCTTAAATGTGTATGAAATATCTTTCCAGTAAACAGTACACAGAGGACAGCATCCTCTTCAGCAGACAGTTGCTGGGATGAAACCAGATACAAAATCAAGTAACATTCTTCACAGAGGCACTCAAGTCTCAAGGTGCCTGAAACTGCTGCTGGCTCATATGAAAACTGCTAGAGTTTTCTCAGTCTTGCTTAGACATCTTTTACTGTGTCCAAATCAGTAGTTAGCTAGTTAGTTTCACAAATGCTTTATTCCTACTGGAATATGTGTGTGTGTGTGTGAGTGAACCCTTACTATCAGTATGGCTTGGCACGTGTGTGTTACAATTCAGGTGAAGCTGGGGATCTGGGATTTCCCTGTGGCTGTTGGAGGTGGTGCCAGCTCAGCAGGGACTGCTGCAAGGCGAGCAGTGCCACTGGGGCCAGTTGGCACAGCTGCAGCGAACACCAACCACAATCCAGCCTGGATGGGGAACCAGATGCAAAGCAATCCTGCTGTGTCAACCAGGCATGGGGAAGGCACGGGTGCAATGTTCTCACCTTCCAAAATTACAAATTGCCTTTCATCAAGGCAAGTCTCTTGCTGCTCCCAGATGTTTGCATCTGGTTTCTTGTGGAAAATTGCACTGGCAGGCTTTGCCCATGTCTGGAGGGTGGAAGACTTGCTGTTTTCAGCAGGTGCTCTTCCCTCTGAAGATGACTCTAGGGCAAGTTGGTGCAGAGGAGGCAATGGGTGACTGGGATCCAGAACTGAGACCCTGCTGAATTTGTTCTTAAGACTGTCAGATGTGTAGGGAACAACTTGTACAATCAAGAGGGCAGCATCTAGAGGAGATCATATTCCTGTTCCATCCTCAGGTTTCTTTCAGAGTAGATGTGTTTCTGCTCCACCAGTTTCTAAAACAGTCACGCATATGCAAGTGTGCCAAGAGATTTAAGTGCCTAGGAATGCTAGTAACTTGGTATGGCTAAATTTGTATCAGCAATTAGCTTCTGTAATAGGTTTTCCTGCGTGTGTAATCGCTTGTGTGATTTATGTTCCCTGTGTTCATTTAGTCTGCACAGAAGCCTGGCCTAGCTTTGCAAGTCTTAGTGTCTGTGTGTGCTGCTGGAAACACCCTATGGCAGCACAGGTCTGGCTGCAGCTCCCAGGTAGAGCTGAGGTGGTTATTGCAGTTTTCTGTTCTTGCCGATGGTCTTGCTTTTCATGTTGGGTGGCATGTGGCAGGTTCCTTCTGTTAATTAGAACAAATGTGCCAATTATGTTAATGTATCTCCCGATACCAATCAGTGAATGATTAGAGAAAGCACATCTGTCTCTCACCAGGGAGCAGGGTGACAGAAAAGACGCTACAAGGTATGTTGTTCTAAATTACAGCCACCTTGGATCGTGCCTTCCCCTGCTGGCCGCAGGGATGGCTCAGTCTCCTGCAGCCTCGCTTGCCAGCCCATTAGCAGCCCTGGATGTGCAGATCCAGTGCAGCTGGCAGGAGCTGTGTGCCTCATGGCTCTGCAAGTTGCATCCAGAGCACTAAGGAGCTCTGACCAAAAGGTAGCTGGCTCCAGGTGTGCTCCAGTCTGTAGATTCTGTTGGTCAGGATTTCATTCACCACTCTCCCACCTCAGCTGAGTGGCCTTCTCTTGCTAGTCAGTTTGCAAACATGTAAGAAAAATACCTTATTGAGTAGAAAACCGACAAGAAGAAAAGGGATTTAGTCTGCTTTGTTCCAGGGGTTTAGTATATGAGAAAAAAACATATGTATGTTGTTGTAATTTCCTATAGCTGTCATCCCCCAGAGGGCACAATTACACCGCCCTTCATGGCATAATTGTTGCCAATTAAATGATTGCTTTTATGATAAGGGAAAACTGATCCCATGCTTTTTCTACATATATGCATGACCATCAGTACATTTATCAATAACAGTTGGAGGGATGTGCCTGATTTAATTGAATACTGAGAGCTAGGTACACGTTCAAGAATTGTTCTGATCATAGCCAGTAAATATACACCCTTAATATTTAGGCAAAAGCAAACATTTACTCTAGAACATCTCCAGAGAGATGAAAAATGGAGGCATAGGGGTGTGATTTGTTATTACCTTGAAGTCAGGCCTTTGTGCACTTAGAAGTGCCTGTGGATACCCTGCTGCCCCTCTGTCCATTGGCTTGCAGGTGTACGGGTCTCTGGCACAGAAGCGTCCAGTGCTTTAGCTGCCAGTATTATTCAGGCTGCAGAATTAAATTCGGGATAAGTGTCTGCGTTGATTGGATTAACAGCCTATTTCAGCAAGGGGGCTGCACCTTGGGGAATGACATGGCGTCAAAAGAGATCGTTGCTTTTAACTTCTGTGCTAACAGTTTGCATACTTGTCACTCATAAATCACACCGTCTTGTTCTGCTCTTTCTCTTCTGTATTTGTCACCTGATCTCTTCCTACTTACGTGACAGAACAGCCTTACTCCCACCTACTCTGGTTGCCTCAAAAAAAAATATCCTGATGTTTGGAGATGCTGAGCGCTGCAGTCACCTGCACCATAGAAAATGGGGCCAGCAGTAACTGAAAATAAGTACCAACACCAGTCTCACATGTTGTTGTGTGTTTAATTAGTTCCCGTTTCTGTAAGGACTGAGGGAGCGAACACAATCACTAGAGGGATGTTCTCTTTTATGTGTTGTTCTACTGATGGCTAAAATATGTGTGAAAGGAGACTCCCACTGCTTGTCAAATCATCCATCAGTTCCTTCCTTCAGATTTGACATTAGAGTTTGCAACATTAACAGACACTATAAAAACCAGGATGCCAGAAGACTGAATTAGATGTATTAAAGACATATCTTGTAAAAGAGATGGCATTTAGACATGCACACACAGTACCGATGTACTGTCAGAATAAAAGACATCCTGTTGTTCTTCAAACTTTTACTGTTAGCAAATTCTGTGAGACATTAGGTGAAAAGGATCTTTATCCTAAGAGGTTTGGTGTAGAGCCAGAGGCAGTATACTGAATTATACAGGGCTGCTTTATTTTGTTTTGGGGTTAGGTTTTTTTGTTTTTTTGGTTTTTTTTTTTTTTTTGTATTGGCAACTTCTCTTTTCATATTATCTTTGGTGGTTTTGCAGGGATGATAGGGAATTCAATGCTTACAGCTTTAATTTTGTCTACTCATTTGAGACCCAGACTGAATATGTATGTGTTTTTGCAGAGAGAGAAAGTGTTGCAGCGTAGTAGAGAAAAGAACCATGTGCTTGGGCATGGGGCCTTCAGGGTGCCAAAGGCTGCTAGAGTATATTCTTGGATGGGCATACCAGAAAAACTTTAAACTGAGCCTTAGACCATGTAAACTGTAGTCCTGTCCTTACTGTTGTTCTGGTGTCCTCAATGTGCAGAGCACAGAGGAATACAGGCAGATTTGAGAGTGGGATGTACACAGCTCTGGTAGTGGGTGTAGCATCTTTTAGAGCCCTAGCATAAGTCTGTACTCCATCCCATAAATAAATAATGACATTAGAACCAAAGAAAGACTTTTTTTTGTGTGAGGCACCAGTTAAATGGCAGCCTATCACTGGTGGAAATAAACTCCTGGCTTGTTTTTTGGTCTAGAATGCATGCAGACTTGGCCTGCAGGTGAGGAAGGAGCTAAATTTTGCCATTGACTGAATAGGAATCTGTCTGTCTTGATTATACCTGAAACCTATTAGGATTCCAGAAAGACAGAAAAACAAGTTTAGTCATTCTGTCAAGGAAAAACAGATTATTGACTAAGAGCTTGTATCTTCCTTGGTGAAACATGATTGTGATAGTGACAGAAATACAGCCTTCAAAGTTTTATGCCTTTTTCTTCCTCCCCAGCTCCTCGCAGACACACATACCCATTTCCAGAGCCCTTCTTACACCACCGGCTTTAGGCTCCGCAGTATCAACAGCTGTGAGGCTGCCACATCCCACAGTGATCTGCTGTGAAAGAGAGGGGTTTAAATCAAGCCTTCCTTGGAGCAGTGGCTCTACATTCACTAAGGTGTAAATCTTTGTAAGCAGCTTATCCCTGAAGTGCATCCACCCAAACTGGAATAGGGGAGCAGGAGCTGTGTAAGGCAGGGCTAAAGGTGGAGAGTGGGTGGTGGGCACCTATAATCCAAGCTCACATGTGCCAGCACTGCTCTTGCAGCATTGATTGGCTTTTTCTGGGGTTGAACTGAGCCCTCTGTGTTGAAGACCAGGAGAAATCTTTGGTTTTTCTCACCACGGTTTGGGGCAGTCTGTACAGCTGTCTCAGGTGGTAAGCAGGTCCTCTATTGCTTTTGGGGTATGTCAAGGCTTGGGTAGTTCCTCAAATGTCTTTAGAAAAGTGGGGTTTGTGAGAGAAGGACTTGGCAGGTAGCACCTCACAAGTCCAGTGGGTTGACTGTATTTATGTTTTTCTTCCTTTAATTAAATCCTGGGCACAGGCTGAAATGACCCAGTGACATGAAGGCCCAGCTTTGATCTATCCGGGGCCGCAGTCCTGTCCTTCAGTGCACTCAGTTCAAGTGAAAATGAGCTACTAGATTTGCAGCCAAGTTATACTGAAGTGGCTCACAGCAGTCAGCTGGGATATAACAGGGTGTTTTCCTAGGAAGTCAATAAATAGAATATTGTCTAGATTAAAAACCACATAGGAAAATATTTTTCTATGCAACCAAGCAAATTATGCTTTAATAAAGTAAAATATAACTTACACAAATAAAAAGGAAAAGTAAGCACTGATGTGCTTGTGATTTCCCATTTCCTTGGCAACTGACTCTATTTTGTTTCATTCTGATTGAAGCAAGACAATGACATGCATGTGCATGTGAGTGCAAGTGTACTTAAAAACATTAGAGTTTGTAATTTGTTAGTGTGACCCACTATAGGGTTTCATTGTTTTAGACTCAGGGCAGGTAGGTACAAGGCTACTGCATAATTAACTGCCTAATTAGACAAGATATGGAAAAGGATGGGTGAGATCTGTGCTGATTTAGAGTTTCTGAGGTTGTAAGAGAATTTTCTGTTTGTAGATACACTCCTAAGGTATCACCCTTTCCTTTTGCCTTGCCTCCAACTCTGAAAGCACAGATCAGCATTTCTCTGTACAGTACCTGGCAGCCTTTGAAAATGCATTGATGTTTTCAAGGCAAGGGGAGACAGCTGTTGTATGGATGAGTGAGACAGAAGGGGACTTGAAAGAGAGGGTAGGCATGAAGGGTGTTCTCCTGTGTTTCTGCCCTGGTGTTTTGTTTCATTTGGTGATGTTCATCAGGTGAGTCCTTCGTCGTGTGCCTTGGCTCGTAGTGTTTTCTGGGATGAGCAATGTAATCACGGATGCTGTGTCTGCCCATATTGGTGTGACTTGGTGCTGACTCACTGCCTCCCCTCTGGCCCTTTGAAACCCCCAGGTGGAGTGGCTGAAGAATGAAGAGGTGATTGATCCCGTGGAAGACCGAAATTTTTACATCACTATTGATCACAACCTGATCATCAAGCAAGCCCGGCTTTCTGACACAGCCAATTACACCTGCGTTGCAAAAAACATTGTGGCCAAGAGGAAAAGCACCACAGCAACTGTGATAGTCTATGGTAAGTGATGCCTTGTACTGTTACACGGGGATGGACACACACTCCAAGCAGGAGGTGGGGCAGGAGGCGGATGCACAGTGCCCATGTGCAACTCTGGCTGCAGTCAGTGTCCAAGCTGGGCTGTCGGCACTGCCTGGTGACTTGCAGCCACACACAGGGACTGCAGTCAGGGGCACTGCTGAAATCCCTCAGCAGTCCAATGGTTGGGCTTCTTGGTGACAGGCAATGGTGTTAAAGGAGGAACAGCCTCACTGGAGAGAAGGCGGCTGTTCCCCTTGCTGTAACACACACCAGCTGGATACAGCAGGGAGCCACCAGGGCACATCCTCCAGCAGGAGTGTCCAAGGCTTGGCTTACTACTGACACAGTTCATGTTCTTAGTGACCCTTTTCAGAAATAAGAGTGAAACTGATAGGTAGTTTGTGCTTCCAGAGGCTGGTAAGAGTGTCAGAGCTCGTCAGAATCCACCATCTTTTTATATCTCTTTTAAGTAAGCTTGTTTTTGGTGCCTACTTCCAAAACATACCCTCATCAAGAGCAAAATAGCAAAGTGTTCTGGGACTGCAGTTCATAGGCACACAGCCTAGCTTACAGCTAAACATCAGGGGAATGTAAAGCATGGGATAGCATTATTCTGTGTCAGCACCCACAGTCCTGATATGAGTGAGGCTGGCCATGCTTTGGCTTGGAAAGGATGAGATGCCCTTCTAGGGTCTCTTCCAGCCTGTGTTGCTTTGCAGCTCTTCCCCACCAGTCCAAGCCTTTGCCCCTGCAGAATTACTGCCCCAAATGCTTTCCAGGTGGGGGTATCCACTAGAACAAAACCTGCTCTGATTATGTGCCAGCTGACTGAACTGGTGTTTCTTACAATCAGCTTAATTATAGGATAGACAAGTAGGAAAAAATCCCTATGATTATCTCTAATATTCATTTCATATTCAGGGTAGCAGTTAGATTTAATTGTAAGCAGTTGCTTCTCTGAAGTTACAATAAGGGCTTTTTACTTCAGTTTTTATAGAAAACTGGCTGAATTGAGTTGATTAGCAGTGCTTTTGATATTGAGGGATGGACCATGCAAGAGCACCGTGTTTTGTAACTGAGATGAATGCAGAAACATAAAGATGTAGGCGTACTACAACCCTTCCTCATACATACACAGAATTTTTTTCAAAAGTGTATTCAAGAGACATGTGTAGGGAGCAGGCATTTTTATGGGGTTTGCTGCCAGAGATGCTTAAGGGTTGTGTCATATCACAAACATTTGGGTTCAGGGAATCCGAGCAGTTAGTATGTTATTACCCATACCCTGACAATGACATTATTATGTAGAGCAGCACAACTCCTTCTTCATCTCTCCATCTATCCCAGAAACTGAGGTGGGTGAAAAGGAGGGTCATCATCAATATCTTCCTAGAGATAAATATGTTCCCAAAGTCCAACAGAAAGAAATGCATGTAGTGTTTGCTCATTCTGAACAGCTTAAATATCTGTTAGGGAAGTGCTGGGACATTCATATATGCACCAGCTATGTCCACAGAGGGGTAAGTGAAGTTGTCCTGACATCCTGAAGTCACCTTCTTGAAAGAAAGGAAAAGAAAATTCTCAAAATCTAATCAAAGCATGGGGGTCTCTCAGCATGCATAGGTGATGGGTACATCTGAGAATAAGTGGGAGTGCAGGTTTCCCTTTGGAAAACGGTGCAGCTCTCAGAGCACAGGCTTCTGGCTGGCTGAGCTGCAGGCATCTTGATCATACACACTCCACCAGGCACTTAAGGCTGGGTCAGGTTGATTTTCAGGCTAAGGCAGGTCACCTGCCAACCCTAATAGTCATCAAATGATGGTTTTCTTTCAGCATCAGCATTCCTTCAGCTTGTGCAATGACTTCTGGCATACACTTGGTGTGTTGGAGACGTGGCTTTGTGCCCGTTCAGTGTTGCTTCTCGTGCCATCTCTTGTGGCCACTGTTGGAGGCCACATGACACAGAGCCAGAAGCACCTTGGGGCTGCCCAAGCCAGGCTGTTTGTGTGACCATGCTCTTTCTCTCTCGCTTTGCAGTGAACGGAGGCTGGTCCACCTGGACCGAGTGGTCTGTGTGCAACAGCCGCTGCGGGAGAGGCTTCCAGAAGCGCACGAGGACCTGCACCAACCCTGCCCCGCTCAACGGCGGCGCCTTCTGCGAGGGCCAGAGCGTCCAGAAAATAGCCTGCACCACTCTGTGTCCAGGTTCAGTATGAAGAGCACACAGCACACATAAAGACTTTGTCTCTCATCAGTCTTTTGAGGAGAACACTATTAGTTGCAAAAGCCTCCTTGTCATTATTAATAAATCCAGCATTTCAGGGAATTAATATGCAATTGTATTGCTTAAGTAGATAAAGTAGTGAACACATCAGGCAGCATGGGTTCCAGCCCATGCACACTGCTTGCACTGTGGTCTCAGCTCTTATAATTCAGGGGATTTAGGGAACATTCAGAGCTTCAAAATGTAGAAGATAAAGGTTGAAAGCTCTGTAAAAGAATTGGGATTTGAATATAGAAAGCAACTGTGATGCAAATATATTTGCAATGTCTGTTCAGTCCAGCTGCCTCAGCAAGTAAAGCATCTGGGATGTGGATATTAAATTTGAGGCAGATGTTTACCTGACATGTACAATCATCAAATACAAAGGCATTTTTATTGGAAAGAGATGTGTATCCATACTTCTAGAAATTGTTTAAATGTAAACTCCTGAAAAATATAAAATTGTTTCAGGACGTGCAATATAGTTGGTGACTTCTCTGTGATAGAATTCTGCCATCTGTCCTACTGTCCAGTGCTCTCCTACTACTGATCCACTCAGTTCAATGGCAGTAAGGTCATCTTTAGCTTGTGAAGTTTGGTAATCCACTCTGTCACTGGAGCAATTTCATATTTTTTTCTTTAGCTGTTTAGTTTAGTGCTTTTGAAAATCATTTTCAGGATTTTGAAAGGTGCTAAACACATTCGTGGTTCTGCTCATGTGAAATAGATTGGTGCTTCTAGATATTTCTTTTTAATAGAGAACATTTAACATTAAATATGTTCCTACTAAAGAAGAATTTCTGGACAAGTCTAACTTCTGTGTTAAAAGATGTCACCCCCGCGCCAAAAAATTAAATCACAGATTCCTGACTTGTTGCTTGTATACTTTGAGCACAGATAAACTGGTTAAAAGTTTATATAAAGGAGAAGAAAGACCAGAAATGGGGCCAGGGCAGAGAGAAAGGAGATGTGGGGGTGAATGTACATTTACAGGCCAGAAGCAGAATTTAGAGAAGAGTAGGCTGCTGGTCCTTTTGCCTTGCTCGGAATGGCTGGGAGTTGAAGGCTGGCTTGTGCCAACATGTGCATCGTTCTGTCTTGGTCTCACTTTTGTGTACCCCTAACAAGTTGTGTCCTTTCCTTGTCTCAGTGGATGGCAAGTGGACATCCTGGAGCAAGTGGTCCACCTGTGGCACGGAGTGCACCCACTGGCGCCGGAGAGAGTGCACGGCCCCAGCACCCAAGAATGGGGGGAAGGACTGCGAGGGGCTGGTGCTGCAGTCCAAGAACTGCACGGATGGGCTCTGCATGCAGGGTAAGTGCTCTCTCCAGGATGTGGGGCATGTGTGGCAAACCCTGAGATAGCTGCAGTTCAGCATCAATGACCTAAAGTCACAGAACCATTTGTAGGAGAAATGAGTTAATCCAGTTCTCAACCAGTCTGGACACCCCGCTCCTCTTTCCTGGAATGTGAAACAGTGAAGAATTAGAAAGAGTCATAACAGATCCTTCTCCTGCTGGCCCTCCCCACCAAATGGCCCTCCTCTCTATCCTGGCTCAGCATCTGTCCAGAGAAACTTGGCAGTGGCTCTTACAGAACTGAAAATGGAAAAATAGAGCATGTAGGGCAAAGCCAGCACTTTCAAAAGAGTAAACTTGGCCAGGCAGATCAGCTTCTGGCTTCTCACTGTCAGGAATGGTGGGTGTATGTGTTTCTATTTGTAATTTTTATGCTCCTTTTTGAATTTCGGATGACCTGTGATAGAAAGAGGTACGCTGCATCAATGCAGTGCTGATGCAAACTTCATATCCAGTCATCAGCATGCTGCAGCCCCATGACATCAGCTCTAGTGCTGAAGTCTATTCCACCTGTGCCTATTCATGCCGTGGTCCTGCCTTTCTGACTAATAGAGAGAGAAGCAAAGAAAAGCAGGTTTTAAGTGTGATTCTGACAAACACTGATGAAAAATTAGTCAGCTCTACACTCCGTCCCTTCTCAAAAATGAGGTCTTCTTTGGTCTGTTGGTGCATCAAAAGTCCCTTTCACATTTCATTAGAATAATAACCTGAGCTCAAATCCTCACACACACCTCTTTCCTATTCCTTCAGCCCATCTCTCTGCAGTACTTCTCTGTTAAGCCTCAGATTTCTGTTGTCCAAAGAGTTGTGCCTGTACCCATCCAGTACTGCTTTGTCCAGATCATAAAATGCTTTGAGTTCTGTCATAAAAAAGGAGTGAAGAATTTTTATTCCATGAGGCAGGTTACTTTTGACTGAAATAGTCAAAATGACAAAAAATGACACTACCAGCTAATAAATTGGTCTGCTCTTTGAATAAGTGCTATATAGGATAGCTACTCTGTTGGTAGTGAGCTCTGAGCTACTCTATGGCATAGCATGGCCATTTACTTTGAGGTTTCCCAGATTTACAAATATCTTCTTCAATGTGGCTCACACAAGCATTTCCATCATGTTAAAAGCTATTAGTCAATGTCAGCGGTCTATAAAGTTGTAATCCCTCAAAACACTTATTTTTATGGTGAAATTGGAAAAGTGGAATTCAGAACTCTTCTCTTTTTCATTTCTAAAGATAGGGGGAAAACATCCAGCCGCGTCTTACTGTATAACACCTTGGTGACTTTTATTGTAGGGAAGCTAATGCACCCCTAGTTCCAGCAGTGTTAATAAGTCATTATGGCAAATTAGGAGGAAAAGATGCATTTCCTCACACAGAAGAGCTCTTCACTATCAGATTATATTTAGACAGGTGTATGTCATCTCTGTGTATGTGCATAAAGAGAGCCATTTAAGCAGAAATCTTGTGGAAAAGTAGATATAATAGTACAGCAGAATAAAAGCCCTGTAGGGATCTCATTTATCTGTTGATGGTATATTGCATTTTATTTGTGAAAGTGGATGCTGAGTATAAAGCAGAGATCTTCAGCAGGAGAGAGGGTGAAACTGTTGTGAATCCTATTCTGCTTCATATATATGTATATAAAAAATGGTAACGAAAAATATGCAGTCACTATAAGGACCTGCTTAGCTCCAGGGGCCATGATAATCCTTCAGTGTTGGAGTTTAATGGCAGTGTTTTAATGGTGTCTATACTCGTGGGGTTTCATATACCTGTAAAACTTACAGTCCTGCTCCCTGATCCATCACTGCTGAGAAGATTGATTTGCTGTACTTCATGGCGGTGTGCCTGCTGCTCTCTCTCTCTCTCCTCCCCTCTCTTTTTCTTTATTTCTCTTTCTCAGTTTATGCAAAATCAATCTGAACACACTTACATTTTTGCCCGTGTGGATTTAGATTCATAAAAAATCTGCCTGCTGAGCCAGGAAGACACACAGCACTCCTTTGATTCCCAAAACAACATGCTTCTTTCCACAGTATTTGAGGCTTTGGGGGTCTGGAACTGACAATTCTCCTGGCCTGGGCATCTGTAGATTCATGGCAGTCTTTTCCAGTGGTTTTATGCCATTGGGTCTGGCATGGCACATGCGGCGTGGAGGAAGCTACAGCCACCTTTTCTCTGTGGCCATAGCGCTCTGGGAGATCTGTTGGCCAGCTTCTCACCTGCTCCACAGTCAAATTCTGTTCCTAGGTGCCCTGGTGCTGCCTCCTTACTGTCAGTCTTTAGTGAGAGCTTGAAGGTTGACACCATGGGTGTAGTTGAGGTCAAAGAATTAGTAGGCAGACTCTCTTGCCAGGAGTCACTAGCCTGTTGCTCTGACAAAAACTCACTTGTAAATATATATCTCTATGTAGCTGCATGTAAAACATATCCTGGAAAATGCTGGATTGAATGAGTCTGATTTACAAGCCCTTTCTCTTCCAGTCTGTTATTCACTTCAGTAGCATCAGCTGGATAAATCAATAAGCTTTTTCATCAGACTGCCCCTGCTCCAGCAAAGAGCACAAGTCTGCATCACTGTCGATTTCTGTGGGGATAAAAACAGTGGAGCTTTCTCCATCCCTTGTAATTACAGTATTTTACACCCAAAGCTGTAGTTTGTGCTTACCACTAACTGTGGCATTCCTCATGCAACTCTGCTATTGCATTTATTCAGACTAATAATCTTGCTAGTACACACACACTCTCCTGTATCCACTAGTTAGTATTTTTCATTAACATGAAGGGATGAACAGTCATTAAACTAGAGAGCCCACAGAGAGACAGCAGGCTGAATTGAAGAGGAAAAGCAGATGTAGTGAAAATTTAGGGCAGTCATTGCTATTTTAAGTTTTCAAGTACACAATATTGTGTAGGGGTTCCCATTATAACAATTTCATAATTCCCGTAATAGCAATAATACGATCTTCTGGAACAAAATCTGCTGTAGGTGTAAGAAGAATTGGCTGGTTACCACCCACACTAGTTGCATTATTGCCTCCGTAGTTGCATTATTTCCCATTTGATGTAAGAGTACTGTGGAAAATACTTCAGTGCAAGGAGCAACACTTTTAAAGGCAGGCACTGCATCTCACAGGGGATTGCTGTAAACTGAAGCATGGCAATTAGCCCTTCACTCGTACCACCTAATGACTTTGGTGGGTGTTCTGTGCAGGGAATAAGAAAGCAAAGCACTCTCCTGCTGGCCCAAACTTCAGTACAAGTAGTTCCCTTCACTAAGTCACAAACATTTTTAAAACAACGTACAAGGGGAAGTGTTTTGCTGGACACAGTCTGGAATGAGTGCGAGATTGCTTGTGTGGTACAAAAGAGATGCTTCTGCTTTGCATGATGTGTAAAATTCTGCTGATAGGAAGAGTGGACAACCTGTGAGGACAGTTAGCTGTACTGT
The DNA here is from genome assembly GCF_017639235.1 of Corvus kubaryi. NCBI lineage: Eukaryota > Metazoa > Chordata > Aves > Passeriformes > Corvidae > Corvus > Corvus kubaryi. The sequence continues at coordinate 11,334,511 of NW_024582059.1, forward strand.
GTGGTTATGTTGAAGGCTTATTACCTGACTTGTTTGAAGGCTTATTACCTGAGTTGTGACATGCAGCTGTCATGCTCACAGCACGTCACGTGCATCCTTTCTGTTGAGGATCTGAAGTGACACAGTGTTCAGATCTGTATTGTCCCTGTCCTGAATGAGTACGTACAGCAAGTCCCTAGGCATGAGGTTGACACCTGCAGGTCTTTTGGGCTTTTCTGAAGTCATGCCTGGGACGTGCAGGGTTGGCACTAGCACACTCAGAGGGAGAAAACCAGTGCCCCTTTTTCTACTCACTCTTGGCTTTAGTTGACCACTGTGGCTTTTCATAAAAGGCTGGCTAAGTTGTGCTTTAATTTTTTTTCAAAACACAAAGCTGTCTTACAGCAGCAAGCAAGGTAATACAGAAACACATGTTGTTGCTTGAAGACTGTGGGTTATATAGTTACACAAATAATACTGTTGCTCTGTTCAGTAAAATTGTTTACTTTATACAGTCTCACAATATGGAATAAAAATCTATCATTGAATAGGAACAAAAGGAAATTTCCACCTTTGAAGCACTGCCAAGTGTCATCAGATCCAGTGTGGATTTTCCCTTTGTTTCTTGAGCATGACTGAGATGCGCTACTGTCATTTTAAAAAATGGAAGAAGAGATTCAAAACAGCTTCATCGGTTGCTACAGACAATGATCTGGACTAACTCGCAGGTCACTCTGGTCCTCTCCCTGCATGCAGCTTAGGTACTTGGAAAATCAAATAGCAGGTGCACCACTGGAGGAAAAGACACCATACCATGGTGAAGATGTTATTACCAGACTGGTAATTCCATTCCTTCTTAGAAAAGGCTGGCTCTAGTCAAGAGTGAATTGATGTGAAATGGTGACAGCAAATCTGTATTTGCTGAGTGCTCTGAAATCCTCGTCTGAAAGGCAATATGAAGTTCATAAGGTTCCCTCTTGCAATGATAGTGCCTGAGCGAGTGAAAAAGATGCAGTTTATCCTGCTTGGGCATGAAATGGCAAACTGCTGCCTTTTTCCAGTGTTGTCTCTGTTTATACACAGGTCCTGAGCAGAAAACAAGGTTACCCTGATACTAGCATCTCTTTCTTCTCAAAACATACATATTCTGCACGTGCCCTGCTTGGTTAATGTAACATGTCAGAACCTCTGATAGATTAAGTATTCGTTTCCCTTTTTGGCTTGATTTGAAAGCAGGCATTCAGGGAAGAATGACAGGGCAGAGCAGCTTGATGAGGACCACAGGTCCACCAGAGCAGATCAGTGTGCAAAGAGCAGGGGAATATTTTCCAGACTCCAGAAGGTAAGCAGAACTCTCTCAAGGGAGACTGCAACAGAAGCCTGTGTGTGCAGAGGAATAAAATAAAACCTTTTATTAAGAGCATGTGGGTCAAGAGAGAACTTCTAATACATTCAGTCTGTCAGAATAATGATACAGCCACCTGGCCTGTTTTGGCCTACAGGAGGAGTACATTCATTTGAAGAAGGCATCTCATCTGTTCCTAGAGGAAGTTTTCCATAATACTGTTATTTGATATGAGTAAAGGGATGTGTTACTCTGTTTTCTACCCAGCTACTACATAATGGTGTGGCAGCCAAGGGAGTTTATGCACACATCTCAGAGTTATGACTCATCTCTATTTTACTGTAGCGACATGAAAAATGCCCAGCTGAGAAGCATCCACGCTCCAATGGGCCCTATGCAGCTGAGAGCTCTTGCCTAGAAAACAAACTGCTTGAAGCAGATAAAAGTGTTGGGAGAAAACAAAAGTGCAGAGCCACAGGCAAAACGCAGGGCACTGAAATCCCTGTGTCTTAACCTCAGTCAGTTCAGAAAGAGCCACCTCCACGTTATTTTTAAAGACAGCAAGTGCTGTAAGATCTCTAGGATGTTTTCAAAAATCTGCACTAATTAAAAAAATATTATAGCCACGTGGAGAGGAGAAAAAAAGACAGCCTTGTCCATCTATACTTTTCATTCTTCTTTTTTCTCTTAGGTTTTATTTTATTCTCGCCTATTCCTCTACACATTAAAAAACTCAAAAAAGTTACTCAGGTAGATGAAAGAAGAATTCAAATCGTATGAAGTCTAACTGATGTACTGATTTAATTGTAGAAGAAAACCACCCCATACAGTGACAATAATATACGTTTATATTTTCCTTGTCATATACAAAGGTGGATATATTTCATGATTTTTGCTTTCTTGTCAGGGTATCAGGCAGGGCAAAGTTACATGAGCATCTGAAGGCTCATCAAGGAGTAAGTGAAATAATAAGTAAAACTCAGTGCTATTTCTAAATCAGGACTAACAAAAATATTGGCAGCATGCTTAGATGAAAACTCATGTTGGGGAAGGAAGTTTCTAGAATTTGGGAAACAAACTTTGAACTGATCAGCTGAGCTGGTTCTGGAGTCTGTGGGATTTTTGAGGTTATAAACTGAAGAATACAAGTTATATTATGTGCGAGCTTCCAAACCTGCCAAAGATTTTTAGGCCTGTTCCATGTGAGTAACGTATGCTTTTCATGACCCTTTCTGTCCACCATTCTTAACAGCTTTGGTCCCCTGTCCTAGATCCTCTTCCAACTGTCCCTACCTTCATCTAGCTGTCTGCCATGTATCCTCTCTTTAGCAGTGTCCCTTGTCCTCATTTCAGCTCTCTTGTCCCACTACAACAAAGTGAGCCCCAGGAAGTCTATCTAGCGTTCAGTCATTGCAAGAGTGGAATTTGCAAATACACGATCTAGTGAGTTGCAGTGCCAGGCATCTGTTTACTTTTGCTGTCAAACATGCATAACAAACCCAAAGCTGAGGTTCTACTAAAGATTGACATAAGATTTAACCAAAAGGTCACAGTCCTTAACTGCAAAAGACTGCATAATGTCAAACTTGGATATTCTAATCCACACCAAATTTTAGCAGCAAGTTATCCTTGCCTTCCATCTTCCCTTATTCCCCTATAGATATCATGCATGTTTAAACTCAGGCAAGACCTTTCTATCAATGTTAACAAAATGTCAGGATCTAATTTAAAATGAAAACATAATTGCAGTCTTAATTATAGGATATCATGAACTCCTGTTCAAGGAGAGAACAAGAGAGTGTCCCCGTTTAACTCACTCACTCAGGAAAGATCTGAGATAATACCCAAGTAAATAATCAGTCACAAAACCTCAAGCTCTCGGTTTAATAGCCCACCCTGAATATGCCAATAATTAGTGCTTCAGAATGAAAATAAATTGCTGTGCATTATCTCTGGGATGCCTGATATCATATCTGACCTTCAGATCATCATTACTACAGACATGAAGGTCTTTCTTTAGAATAGAAAATGTAGGAAGAAGCTGGGCACATTCTGTCTGAAAGATTTTTGCTGCACCAGGGACTCTGCTGTTGGTTTTATTTTTGGGGGTTTTTTTAATTTTTAACCACCACAAGTAAGGTATAACATATCACATCTTCTCGGTTTTGTGATACATTTCCTGGGAATCAGCAAGGGAGAGAAGCAATTAACAGCAATTAGAGTTCAAATATTATTGTTAATACTTTTCCTATGGTAAATCTGCATTAGCAACATGTTAAGTGAACAGGAAACCTTGACACTAAAACCAGTCAGAATATGGGGTTTACTCTAAGATTGCTTTTGTACCATTAACTCTGCCCCTTGTAGAAAAGAAAATACTGGAAGTATGTGCAGCCTCTGGACAGTGGAACTTGCACAAAGCAATTTAAAACTCCTGAATGTCAAATTAAATCTCCTAAATTCCTTCTCATAAGCTGGGAATATGTGACTGCTTGTCCATCATAAACAGAAACCTAGATGGACTAAGATGGAAGCCAATAGCATTGCAATGCATCTGAATTAATATTTTGAAAGCCCTTGAAAGTCTTTTCTGAATGCTTTGAGCCTTTGCACACTGTACTGATCATGTAGAATTTCCTTTAAAAATAATGAAGAGACTCAAGCAAGCTGCTGATAGCTGTAGGAATGATGGTGAATGAGGTAAGGCAGAAGGAAACAGGACTAGTAATGCAAGGTCACAGCCACAGTCACAGCACTGCAAACACTGCAAGGACATGACTTTCTTTCTTCTTTGTCTCAAAACCCTCTCTGTATAATGGAATTCAGAATGTAGAATTGATGAATGTCTCTTCCCATGAGTGCAAAAAAGCCTGAAATCACGCTAACATTGAATTGAGAATGGCATTTTACAGGGAAAGGGAGATAGGCTGAATTTCTAGAACTTGAAATCTGGAAACAGCAGTATATACTTGGAGGGAGTTGAGGATTTTTTTATGCATTGAGATCCAGTGAACTAGAAATTAACAACAAGATGAAAAGTCACTAGGGCTCCTAAACCAATTTTATTCAAACTTCCCAGGATAATTTCTGAGACTCATTATGGAAAATTTCAGCAAAACCCAAAGATTTAAAATTAAATTCTGAGCTAACTGGAGCTGGACCAAAGAGGAGGGTGATATGACTCAATGCTGAAAGAAGATCTCATCTTGGGAATTAAGAACAGAAGCAATTGGGTGCATGTTGTTTGGGTCTGGTACGAAAAATAATTACCAGCTTGCTGGCTTTGAGTTATCAGATACTGCAATTCATCTGATGTGTATGCATCACAGCAAAACAAAGGGTCATTTCAGTAAACCCATGTCACGTCTTATTTACCACACACCTACTTTAAATCATCTAAGAACTGCTTCCTTCAAATGTTAAGCTTCTACATGTAATAACTAGTCTCTGTTTATCTGTTTCCTGAGAAAGGAAGGCAGCAGTTGAATGTGCGGTGCCTTCTTTTCTCAGAGATGAATTAAGGACATTGATTTTGGAGCCAAAAGGGGGAAAAGTGCTGTTACAATATGCTATGCTTCAAATGTTGAGTTCTTTGCAACAGGATGTTATTGAGGCACACTTCATGTGGCTAGGCTTTCAGAAGGACCATGGAATTACTTGACCTCAGCTCTTCTTGAAACTGCTACAGAGAGAGTAAAGAGAGTTTATAAATTAGAATCAAGTGGTGCCAGATTAAAGTATGATTCATTGAAGGAACTAGCAGTTATGGTGTGCTTTATGCAATCTTCACTTTATTAAATGGGAGTGCATGTCTCCCGTTCTCAACGATCTTGATACAGTCTCAAAATATGTATGATTAACTGTGACCTCAGCAGCTAATGCTATAAACCTATTTCTTTGCAGGATAAATGTAAATATTTTCATAAATGTGACGCAAACTGTATAAGCCCTAGAAGATAAGTTGCCAGAAAGATCATCTTCAGCTACTTCACCTGTCTTACCTAGGTAGTTGCTGGAAAGAGGGAAAGTAGGTAGGAAAAATACTAATTGAAAACTGGGTATTTTTCTTTCTGTCTTATGTAAGTATTTTAATTCCTGCAAGCAGCAGAGTAAAATATTTTCATAATCTGATCAATTCACTCTAAAATTGATATCCATTAATACAAATTCAGCATGACTAGAAAGCTAGCAAAACCAATTAAGGACCAAAAAGTGGAGCCAGTTACAAAGTTCCCTCTGCATGAAGCCGTGACCTAGTGTTTTATACCACAGGGATAAAAGTTCTCTTTAAAATATGCTAGTTCACAGGCCAAGGCAGTATATTCCCATGGCTTTCTAGGTAAAATCAAACACAGGATTTCAGAAAGCCCATGTCACGACACTGAGTTCCCAGGCTAAGCACCGTGTGTGTGTATATGGCCATGAATATGCTGAGGAGTAGATTCTTTCCCAGTGGAGGAAAAAGAGCTCAGAAAAGTTGTTTTAGTGGCTCTTTGGTGACAGTCTGTTAAATGTCAGTCTGAAGGGAGTCATTGCAATAATCTCTGCACAGTTATCTTTCATAGGTCTGAGATTCTCCATTCCCAAATGCTTTATTTTACCTCAGCTTGGCAGAAGGTGTATCTACTCCTCCCAAGGCAAACTGCAGCAGATGAGTTGGTGCTGTGGAAGGGGTCAGCCTGGCTGTTTGTCAAAGCTGACCCCGAAGGCAGATGAACCCACACATGCAGATACGCTGAGGGCTGCTCAGTGACACAGAGCAGCCTCTGTGTCTCCCGGGGCCTCTGGCACAAACGTGTTCCCGGAAGGTCAGAGCAAGATGTGTGGGACCAGAATGCTCAGGCTAGACTTCCAGTGTTTGGGGATCATCTGCCTTCAGAAACTGCACCAAACTAATTAAATGAGCTTCACAAGCTATTCAGTTAAATGGTCACAATTTCCCAAATCAGTGCCAAGTGTGACTGATTCTTGAATTGAGTTAAAGTAAATTGATAAAAAGCCTGCTGTAGTCTTTTCTGTATGTAAGCATTGGATTGGTTAATTTTTCAAGTACACTCTGACATATTCACCCTTCACTTTTCTCAGTGTGTTGCATCATTATAAAGGTGAATAAATTGCTCTTCTCATGCTTTCTAGAAACAAAATAGGCAATGTCTACTTAAAGCACCTTTTTAACAATACATCTGCATTTGTACAAAGGATTTGTGCCAGTGTAATTAGTTTAGTTAAAAAAGAGCCACCTTTGACACTTGATAGAAACACTTCCACAGGGACAAAAAGTATATTTACAAACCTAAATTGGAATATAAATTAGAATACATGGAGAAACATTGACTTAACTAAAGGCTTTTTACTGAATGCCTTTACCATGCAATTACAGTGGTTCAATTTCCATGTGTTAACCTGAGCCTCCCACTGATTCTCCAGGTTTGACATAGGGTGAGGTACTTGTACAATGAGGGAAACAAATACCCATTTTGGTAAGCCTTTGAGAACCTCAAACAGCAGGCACTATGCAAGCATAAAGTATGATTATTGCTACTTTACTCATTCAACAGTACGTTACACAACAAAATAGCAAAAGCGCTCTTGAAAACATGTATTTCCCAACAAGCTGTAGGAAGAAGCTTAAATTACTTTTCTCAGCATAGCTCACTGTGAAACCAGCTGTTCTGAGTCGGCAGCCTTCCTAGAGTCAAACCCTCCAGCACCTTTCTAAATTCACACTCATTAAAAATGTTGATCACCCTGGTAGAAGTCCCTTAGGTATTTGCCAGGCAGTGCTGTTAATACAAGGAGGAAGAAAAAAATAAAACATGGAAAAGATTTCTCTTCACTGCAATTACTTTGAAGAGAGGAGGGAAGTCATTCTTCATTATTTCAGTTACTAATCCCAGGAGGTTTGTGTCATTATCTGATGAAAATGTTCTTTTTTTATTGTTTGAAGGCATAGTCAGAGGGACCAGTGTGACAGCCAACTTCCTATAGAAATCCCTGTTCTCTTGTGCTGGGATCATGGCAGTAGCCCTGCCTCCTGCCCATCACCAGTGCATGGCTGCAGGCCTTCTCTTAGCTCCTGCAATGCCCACTCCCTTTTGGAAGAGTGACAAAGGAGTGCTTAAAACTAATTTTGTTGCAAAACGTCCTGCCCAAATGGCAGAAGCAGGCTGTAGTATCCTTGCCTCTTCCTCCTTTTTCAATAGATGTGCCTTTGACTACGTGCACAAAACATTTCTGTAGAGGTAACTGGCATCACTCTTACGTAGCTGCAAGGATTCTCTCTGTAGTTAGCAGTAAGAGAATCTGTGGAAACTTGTAAGCCATGAGCATGTATTTGTGACTAACAGGGTCTGTGGAGAGGTTGCAATGAGGTAAGTTTCTTTTAGAATATTTGAGGCCCACGCTTGCTTACCTTGCTGAAAAAGCTTGAATCTGAGTTTCCATTATCCTGTGAGGAAAGAATGCTTTCAGTAACATCACAGCTAATCCAGGTGGTGCCATCTTTTGTGCCTGTTGAGTGGCAGCTGCTGGATCCCTTCAGACATGGCAGGAATGATGCACAACCTTGAACACAAAACCTACCACCTCAGATGCAGTGGGAGGAGAGAGGAATAGCCTCTTCAGCTCTGCACAGGTGAGCTCAAGCTCCATGGGTGATGTAGAGCCAGGGGATGTGTGCTGCTCCCTTCTAGCTCCCCCAAGAACCTGCTGGGGCACATGAAGTGCAGGGAGACATCCTCAGCTTTCCCACTGGATTTGAGTAGAAGGCAAAAGTCATTCAGAGACGCATCCAGCCTAAATTCCACTTTGTCCCTGGGCCCTTTAGTTCCTTCTGCCTGCCTCTTGGTTTCTCCAGAGACATCTTGCCAAAGGAAATACTGGGCATAAGGCTATAGCTAAAATTTAGGTTTACCAAATTATGGGCCTCAGCACTTGTCTGGGGAGTAATTGGGAGTAACAAGGGTACTGTAAATTCTTTCCCAGACTTGCTGAACACTCACTCAAGCCCTCAGAATTTACTCACCAGAGTTTTCATGGCCAATACCTCAAGTACACTGGTAGAAGGAGAAAGCAGTTATTAACAAAAAATTGAGTATGCATGTTGAGAGTACACATAGGTGAACTTGCCTCAAAGAACAAGGGAGAGAACGTAAGTACATAATATTTCTAAAAGCAATTGTATGGCTGGAATCCTTGCTGTGAAGTAAAGCTTTAAACAGAGATTACAGGCAGTATAGTTTGTCCCATGATGTCCCAGAAAAAAAAAATCATCATCAAAAATAAGCTGGTTTTGCTCTGGTATTTCAGGTAAGGCAAAATTTATGCAACAGTTAACGTCTGGAAATTTTGGAGGGAGGTATGTCTATGTCAGTGATTGGGATAGACTGTGTCTTCATTAACAAAAAATACAGCCAAGCAGCAAGGGATGTGTAGAGCACAACAGATGCTGAGCACCCAAGCTCAGCAGTTCTGGGAGCTGAGGATTATTACTGTGGTCTGCCTGTGCATTAGGCACACACCAGGAGTGCATTTTCCGGTTTTGTCTCACTGAAGGGAATCCCCAGCTGTGTGAGCTCCTTGCAGCACGATCAAAGGGGAGAGGGTGAAATTCCCTTCAGAAGAACTTACGGGGAGGTGGTGGAGGAGAGGTACTCTTTCTTACACTGACTCTAATCCCATCCCAGACAGTGACTCCCCTGCTCGGTTTGGATTTGTCATGTACCTTTCCAGCAGGATGAGACTTGGAGCATTTCACTCATTTGCTGCATGGGAGATGCTTAGTGAGTTCACAGGACTCATATGTGAGCTAAGCAGCTCCAGTGTGCTGTGCCGGAGGGGCAGCAGAAGGAAAAGACAAAGGAAATGCTATCTCTTCCTTATCTATCCCAAAATAAAGCTGTCAATTGTGTTATGATTTTGTCGATATATGGTGCTTGCAAAGATTTCAAATAAGTAATGTTCTGACCCTGGGGGCCTTATTGATTTTGTAATAATTTCAAAGAGAAACCACTCAGTTTACTGTTTGCTGACAAATTCTTTGCTCCCTAAGGAATTCCTGTTGAACACACGTTAAAGACAGGATAAAATAATTCCAAGGAAATACAGAGAAGGGACTCTGTGCATAGACTGCTCCACGAAACAGTATTTAACCTCTGACCAGTGACAACAGGTCTCCTTTAGCTCTATTAGATCAACAGCAAGCTATTATAATTAAATATAAAAACTGTTTAGAGCCTCACCGAACATGTCCTGGGAATTAAAGCATATGGCAGGGATAAGGATAAAAAGACTTTCCATATGCTAATGACCCTAGATGTCTGAAATAAATTAGATCCATTACAGTTTATGCTCAATAAAAGAAAGACTTTAAGCACTCCAAAGTTAGTGACTCGAGACTGATTTTGGCTTAGAATTTCAATCTGCCTGCTTATTAATTCTTAGTACGGCTCTGGAGGAGACAGGGGATGCAAAATCATAATTCTGTGCTGTATCAGAATTTTAAAGTGCCATCCATTTCTTTTCCTTCCTTTTTTTTTTTAATTAAACTATTTTTCATGCTTCATTTTTTTGTTCTCCTCATTTGATTTTGTTCCCATTTTTGTTTAATTTCTTTCTTTTTAAGGTTTCATTTATCCTATTTCAACTGAACAGAGAACCCAGAATGAATATGGATTTTCTTGTAAGTTTAATGTTTGATTTTATGTTCCTGGATGCTAATTTGGTGCTGTTCCTTGGGTCAGGCTTTACTGTTGGGCCAGCTCGGTGTGACTAGGCAAAAAAGGGACCTATTCAGCAGGGTAAGTGACATTCTGCTTGCTTGACAGCGGGCACAGTGCTTTGCAGCAGACACAGAATTATAAGGGCCCATGTGCGCAAGGGAAACAGGAGATGATGATGCCTCAGAGACAGAAACTGGAGAGAATGAGCCATCTTCTCATTAAAATTCCCTTAGCAACTGGAAGAAGTGTGGTGGAAGGGTAACTTTTCTTTGAGCTGGAACTCAGAGTTCTGCTTTCTGAACTGCTGAGTTAAAAGTGGAATGTTTCAAGGTTGGTAAATCGAAGGTCTGGTAGCCCAGAGCTGTTGGAGATTGATCGTCCCTTTCTGCACCTGCCAGCTCTCACCTCTGCAGCTGCAGGGCAGCTTGGCTTAAATGGCTAAAAGAGATAAAATAAAAGTGATTTCACACATTTCAAACTAACAAAAATGAGGTACTAAAAGAGTCTGATTTGTTTTCCCACTTCCTTTTTTCATTAGGCTATTTCTAAAAATGGGATTCTTCCTTGTATAGAAATACATCAATTTTTGAACACATATTCAGACCTTTTGGAAAAAAATGTCTGGTGGATAATGATGCTAGAGATTAGCTTGGAATTGGTGCTGAAGATATGGTATAAGCAGCTAGTAGAAATATCATAGCCATTTCCTCACAAGACAGCTCTAACAGATTTTGGTTCCTTTTGGTAAATTACCACATTTTTTCTTGTGCTTGCTTCAGCTTTTATCTAAATATGTATGTATGTTAATGCCACTGATGAGAATTCAATGTTTGATTCTCTGCTTTACTAATTTACTAGTTTATATTTTTAAAGGCAAATGGATGGAAGGGAGTAATGACAGATTACAGTTCAAAAAAAAAAACCCAAACCAACCAAAGATGTGTCCTGATATGCCAGGTATTCCATAGAAAATGGAAATTTTGGGTTCTTTTACTTCTTTTAAAGTAAAAATAAGGCTTCTGAATTTTAAAAACCAACTTGGTTTGGTATCAGATGAACTTCTAAATACCAATATTATGACATTATGTCACTAAGACATACTATCTAATTTCATAGGGTGAATTTGTTTCATGAGACTAAGTCTGTAACATGTTTCACATAGCAGTTCACAGCCTGAGTATTAGATGAATAAACAAGTGGGTAGGGAAAGAGTTAGAATACAAGTTAGAGAGAAATCAAAGATTGTTTTCCATCAAAAGGGCATAGACCTGCTATATGGTATTGGAAATGGATTTTAAATTGGCCTATAAAAAAGGCAGTAAATATCTGCAGGAAACGAGAATAATAAGGACGTGTTTTCTTGAAAGTCCCTGTGAGGAGGACATTTCTTGAAGGTTCGTGGCCTCTCTCCCTGCAGCTGCTCCTGACTCGGATGATGTTGCTCTCTATGTCGGGATTGTCATCGCCGTGATCGTGTGCCTGGCTATTTCTGTGGTCGTGGCCCTGTTTGTCTATCGCAAGAACCACCGTGACTTTGAGTCGGATATTATTGACTCCTCGGCACTAAATGGGGGATTCCAGCCTGTCAACATCAAGGCTGCCAGGCAAGGTCAGTTGGCATTTCACTCCATTTTGACCAACTCAAGGAGATGCTATCAGGTTAGGGTTTCTGGGGCTGCATGAATGGTATCACTGGATGCCTGTTGACACTTGATAAAGGGGAGAAAGGTCGTGTTCATTTGTTTCTGATTGTCAAGTGCTCGAAAGCCGTGGTGGCATTTGTCAGCTGTGCTCAAGAGTATAAAGCAGATGAATTTAACTTCTGAAGAGAAAACATGAGTGTGAGAGTGAAACTCAGACACATTTATGGAAGTACAGGTCCAGCTCAAATCTAAATCAAAGGCAAAGCTCTGACAGAAACAACCGAGGCAGGATGCATCACAGGAGTGATACTACAGTAATTCTATCACATCTCCCTCCCCTTTATTTCACTAATAGCTTTTTTTCCTATGCCCTGTCTCCACAGGTATAAATAGTAGTTTGAGAAGTACTGTGCTTTGAATAGAAAATGTAGAAAAAGTTGTGGTAGAACATCATTTAATAACGAATATTTTTATCACTGGTGCGTAACAGCTTGGTATTTTTCCTCACTTCACTGGCCAGGAAAAAACACTCTAAAGGTAGTGCCTTTATCAAGATACTTATTTAGGCTGAAATGTTCCTCTTTTTTCCCAATATCTGCACCAGAAGAATAAATCAAAGTGAGAGTTAAGATGACGAGAGAGTTGTCACATGTAAGGTTAGCAGAAGTGTTTTCTTTGCTGGAGAAACTTCTAAAACAAATCTGAAAAAAGTATGATGCAGGTACTAATCCCTCACTGCAGGGAGTCGTGGGTATGATGACTTCATAGGCTTGTTGTGTCTTTTATTTCAAGAATGTTGTCTTTAGGCCAGTTAGATAAATTGGTTAGTGATTGTCACATAGCATTTAGGGAGGGGTTCTTAGTTAAAAGTAGATCTACTGAGCGATGAAAACATCTTGCCCTGAAGCTAAGCATGTCATATTTGAAATCTGAGTGCAGCCTGGAAAAACAATCCCAGTGAAAACTCTTCAGAGCAGAAACGTGCTGTAATTTTGTATGGCAATTGGATTCCATAGCAGCTGGGGCAATATGAGCCCTGGGAGTTTGCTGGAGAGATTCATGGAAATGGAGATGAAGGTTCAGGGACTTTGCATATCTGAGCATTTGGAATGAAAGGCAAAATGCAGAATGCAAACCCAAATTGTTGCTCAGAATGAAGTCATCAAAACAGAGAAATAATATGGTTCTTCCTTCTCATGTCCACTGCAGACCTCCTGGCAGTGCCACCAGACCTCACTTCTGCTGCAGCCATGTACAGGGGTCCTGTGTACGCCCTGCACGATGTCTCTGATAAAATCCCAATGACCAACTCTCCAATCTTGGACCCACTCCCCAACTTGAAGATCAAGGTTTATAACACCTCCGGTGCAGTCACTCCCCAGGATGACCTCTCTGACTTCTCCTCCAAGCTGTCCCCACAGATTACGCAGTCTCTGCTGGAGAGTGAGACCCTGAACATGAAGAACCAGAGCCTTGCTCGGCAAACTGACCCATCATGCACCGCATTTGGGACCTTCAACTCCTTAGGAGGCCACCTAGTAATTCCCAATTCAGGTAAGCCATGCTGGCTTAAAGGTGCAGTTGTTTTGTGGGTTTAAATGGTGTTAGCTTGCTTTTATGTGGGGAAAGAAAGTCTATATGTGGGACTCTGCCTTTTCTTTGATCAAAACAGATAGGGTTTCCTCCCCTTCATTTGCATCTACCAAACTACTTCAAAATATTTTCCACCCAAAGTCCTGGCCACCTTTTAAATACTGCAGGCTTGAGGAAGACTTTGGCCCCTCACTATAAGAGCACAAGTCTTAGGAGTAGCAGCTGAAGGGTCTGGGGTTATGTAGCCTGGAAAAAAGGAGGCTGAGAGACGACCTTATCACTTTCTAAAACTACCTGAAAGGAGGCTGCAACAAGGTGGGGGTTGGTCTCTTCTCCCAAGTCATACTTAGGGATGTGATCCAGTGGTGAACAGGATGGTATTAGGTTAATGATTGGACTCAAGGATCTTAGAGGTCTCTTCCAACCTAAATGATTCCGTGATTCTAAACAGAATATTGCAGGGCTCTTAGCCACTTTCTGAGACATACAAGGCTTCAGAGCTCCCCTGTGTGAAGTGCAATTTAGCATCACCTTTTCCTCTCATGTGGTTCTAGAAAAGGGACTGCAATACAGTAAGCCTCTATTTGGTCACTGCACATAAAAGAGGACAAATTAATTTAAAAACAAATTGGTTGCTCCACTTCCAATTCATTGCAGACTATGTGCAGTTGTAGTAGGACAGCAGAATACTATTTTTGTGAGGCTTTTTACCTGTATTTATTGTTGACTTCCTTTACAACTAGGAAAGAGAGGGACTGAGCATTGAGGGCCTGTTGATGTAATGCAGCGTGCTGCTCAATCTTTCTCACACAGCACAAAGTCAGGCTTCCAGGCCCCTTCAGGCCACCCTGGCACCAGCAGGCAATTTTAGAGCATCCAAGAAGCTCTTGGGCAGCCTTGAAAGAGCTCAGGTCTTTCAGACAGATTTTTTTTATCAGAGCCGTGCTGCTGCTTGGTTCTTACATGAAGTTTTGATGTTCTTTCTAAGGAAGTTCAGCACCTAGATGGTTCCTGTGGGTTTGGCATGGTGCTGAAGAGCAGCATTAATATCTAAAGTGAAATTGAATCAAATATGTAATGCATTTGATGTGGGACATATGGGACCACTGCAGAGTGGTCAGGAACACACTTGCCCAATTTCACTCTGAATTCAGGTAGGACCACAGTACATGTGAGGCTGCAGCTCACAGCTTGGCCATTTTACAGCAAGTGCCCTCACCAAGCAGATAGTGCCTACCCTTGTCCCGTGCACCTTTGCTGGATCATTTCTTATTTGTGGATGTTATAGATAAAGCAAAATGCCTAGGTGGCCCAGGACCTGGGTGGTTTGGTCCTTCCAGGATGGAGTCCCACACTGCCCATGAAGCAGCCAAAAGTGGTGGGAGCCATAATCCTGCTCTTCTAACGGGAAGTGAAAATATCTATTCAATTTAAGTGAAAGCTGAACTGCTTCAATAAATCTGGTGCTGACTGATGAGCAATGTTGAAAATTCATGCTATACAATCTTGGATTTCACATTTTTCTAAGTACCAGCTGAAGACAGATATTGATACTCAGTTTTCTTATGCCACAGTGGTACACATTATCAGCAAAGTCTATTAGTCACAGTTAATTCACGTATATTAATATCAATTTGTAAAGAAAAAAACATTTGAGGCTGTAATCCCTTCAAAATTATTAAAGTAATGATTTTGTAAAATAAAATAATCTGTCTGCTGCTACCTTGTATGCCTCTGTGCTGCTTCTAGATGTATGTCTGTACTCCTCAGGGTATGATCAAAGTCGTTCATTTGCAGTACACCTGCCCTATTACAGCTGCAAGCATGCACAGGTTAGGTTGTAACAGGCCTGTAAAGACACAAGTGCCAGAAGGCATTTGTGGAAAATGCTTTCCTAGCTGACCCCTCTCCTTCAAAACTGATGTGGGACTGAGGCCCTGTACACCAGCACACAGGAGGTCTCCAGTGTAACCAAACCTTGTATGCCAGGGCCATGCAAAGTGTCTATAAAGTCCCTCTAGTGTAGAAACATCTATATGTAAATAATCTTCCTCTAGGTTTGTTTTCAGCTATGTAGTAATAACTGTATGCAAATCCTTGCCACTGATTTCCAGCTAATCTACATCTTCAAAGAGAGCTGGCTGAGATGTGTCCAGCAGAGTGAAATAGTCAGTTGGTGGGCCGTGTTTGTTCTGTGGAGACAAGACATCTATTAAATGGAAGTAATGTAAGAGCAGTGGTTTTTAATCAAGTGTGCAGCAAATCATTATTGAAAAGGACACTGAGCATATTTGCCCACGTTTTTTTCAAGGTTGGATACCCCAGTTTTGAGCCACTTTACAGGACTAGGCACATTCAAAAGTAGGAAGCCCAGTTTTGTCTCCCTGGCAGTCTAGGAACTGAGTGCATTAAAAGACAGGATGCCAGACACAGAAGCCATCTTTCAGGAAACAACTAGTTCTTGTTGCTTCCTGGACAGTGCTCCACTGCTTTTCTCTCCTGATCTTAATTAAGTAAGAATTGCCATGGGAGAGATGTCTCATTACAGCTGTTGGAAATTTTAGTCAGAGCTGTTTGTTTTTCCATCATTTTACTAGGTAAGCAACAGGGTAACCATCTGTCTGCTCTTTAAATAAAATGAAATGGAAGAAAATCCTCTTTTCCGCTCCCATATTTCAGTGCAGAGGAATAAGAACAGGCTGCTGGAGACTGGAGACACCAGGGTTACAGTAAATGCTTTTTCTCCCATCTTGCTGAGGTCATGTACAGTCTGCTGGTGAGGCTGGCTGAAAATCTGGCAGTGCAGGCTTCATCTTCTGCCTCTCCTGTCACTCCTCTTCACAGACCCACTCACCTCTTTTTTCTCCATCTTATCTTTTGTGTCTCTTCTGTTCGGCAGGAGTAAGCTTGCTGATCCCAGCAGGAGCTGTTCCACAAGGAAGAGTCTATGAAATGTATCTGACAGTTCACAGGAAGGAGAACATGAGGTAAAAAACTGCCTTTATTTCCTTGTGCATTAATAGAGGGGGGAAATGTAGTAACTAAGGACCTGTGGTAATAATGCTTATGCAAAGCCTGCTGCATTGAAGCCCTTTGCTGACTTGGAGGTAAATGCAAGCAAAGCCAAGGATAAACTTTGCCACAAAATCAGCTCAGACATTTGCTTTTCTAACCAAGTGTTGCACTCAGCAGCAAGCCCTCAGGCCGGGGGGATGCTGAATTGTAGAGGAGCAAGGACAATGTGCCAGCGTGAGTTTGTGCAGCAGAGAAGGTGTGAAGTAACCTCTTGATAAAGACCTGTGCTGCAAAGGATAAGGGAGCAGAGGAGAAAGGTGACAAATCAGCTCAGTGGAGGGACAGGTGCCTGAGCAGCTGACTTGGAAAATCTTCTCTCCTTTTAGAGTGAAGGTGAATTTCTTCATGGGCTTGGCTAGTCCATGCAGTGAAGAGGATGGAGCCAAAGCTTTTGGTGTCCTCTACCTCTCTGCTGCTTAGCCCCTGACACTGCACGCCAAGGGCACCCAGAGCCAATGCTGGGGTGACCGCTGTTGTTGTCTCCTGTTACCTGAGTGTGTGGCCAGCTCATATTATAGCTCCTAATGTCTACTGGCATGTGATCTGGCAGCCTTGAAATTGAAAAAAAATTGTTTACAAAAAGGCCAAGATACCATTTGGAGCCATTTAGAAAACCCTAATGAAGAGAAAGGTGAGATCTTAGTTGCAGAATGGACTCGTGTGCGCAAAGGCAGAATGGCGAATGTGAAGCTAAGGCAGTCATTACACGGTGCTTTGCCTCTTTCTCCTCCTCGTAGCTAGATAGGTTTTTTGGCTCAGCCTCTTAATAGCTTTTATTATGTGCTAAGCCACAGCTGTTTATACACTGTGTGATATTGAACACTATTCTTTAGCTTGGTAGTCTTTCACCCAAGCTAAAATAATCTGCTTAAAGAAAAATTAAGTAATCCTTCCACCCACCCTTTTGCATACATTATTCATCAGCTGCTCTTTGAAAATGGCTAATTGCAGCTACAGAAAAAATGTCTCTGTTCATAGCTAGTATTGATTATATTCTTATTACTTTGGGCTGTGTTTTAAAGACGTTTCCAAACAGTATTGAACAAAGACTCTTTCCTTAAGAAGGAAAAAAAAATCAGATGGCATCCCCTGTTATTTAGCTTGCCTCTAAATCTCCCTTTCTAAAATACCTAATTCTTTAAAAAAATTATTTGATTTCTAGAAGGTGCTGTATGTGTAATTATTTTCTTTGCAGCCAGTTATGGAGGGAATCCCTGTTACTTTATTCATGGAGCTGTGGACAACTAATGTCACATACTTGTCTAATTTATTTTCTTCAAGGATCATAAAGCTGTCTCTGCATGCTTTGTGATAGCTGTAACTCAGCAAGTCACGCAGAGGATAGAAGGATAGGTTAACCTGTGTTGGGAAAAGCATGGCTGGAGATGTGCTGCCTGCTAAACTGAGCAGGTATGCCAAAGGACACATGCAGAAGTAAATAGAATGGTGTGAATCCTCACTTACAATGAAGATTTTGGAAGTGATTTCTTTTCCTAGGAGAGGAGAGCAGAGCAGTCTGCCTTGGAGCAGCAGGGCTCATCATATTGTGGTTACAGTCACTTTCTGAGTGCCCAGAGTCCAGCTGCTTATTTGATCTGTGGCTGTTTTTCAGAAAGCACACCAGGCTCTTCATGCTCTTGGAAAGCAGCTTCTCTGGCACATTTAAGATGGAGCTCATTGGGTGTTGTCTAGATCACTCAGACCTGAATACTCTCTATAAAGGGCTTAAACACTGCAGAAGTGGAGCATCTTCCCCTGTTACCTGCCCCCTTTCCCCAGGTGCCAAGGAGCAGAAGTGGGGTGGGTGGCACCCAGCTGCAATGGTCTCCTGCTGCAGGACTGGTTACCAGACACTTCACTTCTGTAGCAGAGCTACAGCTCAGTCAAAGCTTCTTTTTCTGACAGCATGGGACACAGATGTTGCTTCATACAATTGGAGTCATATGGGTACCACAAGTTGCTGTGTGGCGTAATTATTTTTTAAGTCAGCTACTGCAATCTTGCAGCACTCTAGCAGAGAGTCCCCAGCAAGGACTAGCTGCAGACATTTGCTTTTGTGGCCAGGCAGTAACTGCAGTGTGTTTAACAAACCCTGTGAGACCCTATATTTATTTTCATGAGCACTGTGCAAATGTGTATGGGTTGAAAAGTCCTGTTATGTGTTGATGTTATTTGGAAGGGGACACACAGGAAATTTTAAAATGTGTGTTATAATCAGAAATGAAGGCGGTGTTTTCCTTGATACTACAACTACCAATGAGGCGAGAATGTGGTCTCCATAGTGCCACCCTAATAGAGCCAGAGCAGCAACAGAGAGGGGTCACCACCACAGCTCACATACCTCTGGCAACTTAAGATCTAGCTTACACTTTGTAGAAATATGACACTACTTCTGAACAGTCCAGCTGAAACAGAAAATATGTTATCTCTCAGACTCCTGCACATTCCCCTTTTCTTTTCCTTCCTTTGTTTTCATAATACATTTCCCCAGTTAGTCTCTGAAAGCTGTGGTACAGAAATTTGGGAGATGTCACAACCCAGTAATATCACTCTTTGTGTTGCCTTGCAGATTGGTTAGGAGAGCTTTCTGAGACAGGCTATTTATTCCATTTCATATCCATCAAAGCGTGTGAGAGCAGGAAGGTCACCCTAAAAGCATTATCCTTCTGCAGTGAGTTGGGGTTCTGATAGCTTGCAGTAAACACCACTTGGAGGCAATTGTTTTCTTTAAGTGTGTCAGTGTACTCGTGGCCCAGTGGGGTTTCTCTTTTACTGGACTGATACTCCAGGAGAGTGTTATTCCTGCTCCTGTCCTGCAAGCTCACCCTCATTCTTCCTGTCATTTGGGGCAGGATGGATGCCAGGCAACTCCCAGCTTCTGATCCCTGGCTGGTGTGTTGACCTCATGAAAAGATCTAAGGGCTTTATGAAGCAGCTACTGTGAGGAAAAGGATATCTATTTATAGATGGGTGTGTGTTTGCACACATATATGTGTGTGTATATGTTTATACACACACACACATATATATATATATATGCGTACCTGAAAAAATGACAACCCTATTTCACAGCTATCAGACAGGTTTCTGTCTTGAAGATCAGTGTCTTTTTCAGTGGTGAGCAGATGCTCTCTCCCTTTGTCTGGGGAAGTGTCACCAACCTTGAGATTTGCAAGAAGGAGTTCCTTGCTGAGTAGTGGTTTCATCTGTAAAATCAGCACATTATGTTGGCCGGTACCTGGCAAGAGCCTGTCCCCATGAGCATCTATGAGAGCCTGGGTCTTACAGATTGAGTAATTTATATAATTAATCTGTAATTTAATCCTAAGGGTTAAATAATAGGAATATAAACCTCCAACGTCCAAGATTTGCTGCACTGCCTCAGGTTAAAAACCAAATCTCGCTGTGAGCTAAATTAGCGGAGCTGTGTTTCCTTAAGAAACATCTGGCAGTGGTCAGTGCTAGATGGGGTCTGGGTCTTGATGGACCACTGGTTTTATCTTTTGTGGCAGTTCCCATGTTCTCTGTGAACCCCTGCTGAGCTTGCACAGCTTTAGGTGGAGCTACTCTTGCATACTCTAATCAGAGGCAGGAACTGCACAAAACAGATACAGCACTGTGAAGGACACTTCTGCATAATCCATCACACAGGAGGTGTTCCAAATGAGAGTGGATGTCGCTGTGCCCACAAAATTTGACAGCCCTGAAGAACAGAGCAAGCAACACTCCTGAAGGTCTTGATGGAAGACACACATAAATGTGCAAATTTCAAATTAGCTACCTTAAAAGAGAAAAGGTGAGCCTTGCCAGGATTGGTATCAACGGCTTCATAATGTTTGCATAGACTTTAATATAAAGTCAAGCATCTGATCAATGAGCATGATCCAAGGAGCAGTGTTGACTTTTTCACCAGTAAACCTTAAGCTTAGTGATGTGAAGTAAAAGAAATTGAAGTCTTGCACATTTCATTTCTCCACCTTCCTTCTTTATCTCAGTTGCATAAACAAAATTACTTTGCAACTCCAGAAGACAATTTCATGAAGTGCCACTCACTATAATTGAAAAATTCAACATGAAAAAGATCAGAGCATGAGCAAAAGTAGAAGGCAAACTTTTCACTGTATTTTTCTTCTGAAGATAGACTGTCAGAAGAACCAGGCTTTGTCTAGAATATTAAGTTTGAAACTTAAAAAGAACACATACTAAAAAATAAAGCCCCAGCAATGAAAGGAGGAATAAAATATCTTCCCTCTAACTTCTGGCTAAGCTGTGTAGAAGGGTTGCCATCTGTTGCTATGCGATAGCCATTCCTCTCTCCCTGCTCTGTCCCGTGCTTCCTGAGCTGCTGGGATTGCCTGGAGCATGGTGGCAGGGAACACAGTGTAGTCCCACTGAGGAGCAGAGATTTATCTGGTTGTGCTCACATCTGCTGTCTGACAGCTACCTTAATGAATATGGTCTGGCATATTACAGGGAGGCGGTTTCCAATGAGTAATCCCATTAAAAACACAAATTTGATTGTGAAGGGACCAGAGATGGTGAAGAAAAGTTTGTGTGCTTTTAAATATAAGTTGACTGTTCTTGATAATCTCTGAGGGATGGAAAAACATCTAAAAATATCTGAAGACCTTTCAGTTACTGTTAGTGCCTTTTAATAGAAATGCTAAACAGTGAGTTGAATTTTAGTCTCAGATCTTTGTAAAACAAAAACATCTCTCTGTTTTTGGAGTAATACAGCTGAGTGCCCTGTCTCCACTAATAAGTTGTCCCGAGACTGCTGGAAGCCTAAAGTGAAGCCCATGTTGATGGGGTTTTTGTAGAGGGTTGGGTTTGGGGTTCTTTTTTCATTCTTCTTAGCAGCCTATAAGATAGCCCACAGTTTTGGTGATGTCTGCTCATAGGTCTTTCTGGTTTAGAGGAGCTAACTTCCTTGTTCTATATGGTCCCCTGTGTCTCTGTTTGTGCTGGATCTCCCGCAATCTGTAACACATAAATATCAGTGTTGGTCACAACACATGCTCCTCTAGGCTGGGATCCTGGCTTTGCTGGTGCTGCATCACCTGTTTCAGGAGAAGGAATAAAATTGCCTGTAATGAGTGACTACAGAATAACTTGTCTTCAGGGAAATTTGTTGTTTACTAATTCCATGAATTAGTGTTGGTTTATGCTTTGAGGAAGAACAATTAATATCCCTTGTATAATCTATCTTGTCTACTGCATCTGTTTCTGTTCTCATTAGCTACAGTAAGGCATAATCCTTTTGTTTTAAAATGGAAATCAGAAAGAGTGAGAAGCAAGAAAATATTTGCCAAGAGATTTTTGTTTGTTTTTCCTGTCCCTTGTCATTGGGCACCTCTCTGCTGTCTGTGCCATTGCATTGTTTAGCCTCATTCCTCTGGGTTTCAGGTGTTTATTTCTGAGATCTTGTGGTAGTCCCTAAACACCCTGCTACCTGCAGTGATGTTAGAGCTGGAGAGGAAAGGGAATATCACCGTGATGTGCTCTGACATGTCTTGTCCCATACAACGCCAGAAATCAGATTTGCTTTTTGTCACTGTGTCACGTTACATGTTGACTCCTGCTGTGTTGCAGCAAGCTCACCTGAAATCTTGTTCACTTTTATTGCTTTCTTTGTTACTAAATAACTCTTTGGAACTTGTTTTGCTCCAGCATCAGCTACTGTACAAGTAATAGGGCTTTATTTCCTACTCATATTTTTACCCTCTCTAGAGTTTCGGCATTGTTTTCTAGCTCTCGCTGTTACTTGCAGCAATTCCTTATTAATTGTTACCTATAAATTTAATGATTGTGTTTTCCACGTCATGAGTAGAAATCCTGGCCTCACAACAGTCAGAGAGAGGTTTAGCATAGACTTTAACAGAGCTGGGATTTCACCTCAGCAGTGACAGTGACCCACTTTGCATCACTGGAGAACTTCGCTGCAACTTGTTATATCTCAGTTTTTAAAGGTTTATCTGCATGAGGTGTATGTTGGAGAGTCACTAGGACCAGCAGGTGTTCAGTAATTTTGTAGGTGCCAGTCTCTGATGTGTGCCTGGTTGGGAATTTGGGACTGTAAAGTCAAGCACCCCCACCCTTATGGCCCATTTTTCTGCTCTTCACTAATCAGACTGTCCTGTATCATAAATACCCAGGTCAGGACCATGCATAGCTCATCCACTTGGCAATAAATCATCAAAGTCTGGTGACAAAGATGCTTATGAACATGGGGAGAAAATATTAAGCCTTGATATTTTTAACATGTCCTTTGTATGCTTGTATCCACCTCCCATTTCAGTTTCTCACTGTTCAGTCTGCAACACATCCTGACTTGGAGTTTTGTGTAATTTTTTTATACTTGTGCTAATCAGCTATAAAATGTTGCAGCCCAGAATCATGCCCTTCATCAGAGTCCTAAAATCTGACAGTTAAAAAAATTTTGGCACAAAGCAGTGACTGAACTTTACTTGGAGACAACTTCAGGCTGTATGATTTATCAGTACCATATTCTTTTAATGACCTTTTGGGTTTTTTTGACTTCATGCATCAGTGCTTGTCAATTTTAACTCATTTTTCACCTAAAAGGCACCATATTAATTTTTTTTAAGACAATCACGATATATTCACTCCTACGTTCTTTCTGACTGCTTGTTTTGTAATTCAGTCCAAAAAACTATGATAACTTGTATTTTCTTTCTTTTCTTTTTCATGGGTCAGTACTTTTAGATGAAGTTAGGTTTACTAGATGATTAAGTCTATACCTGGTCATATCTGTCCATACAAATACTGTAATTTTGAGAGATCTTTCTCATAAGATACTATGTTTCTTGAAATTTCTTTAATTAGACTGTAGGAGAGTGTTCAAATATCCACCAGTTCCCAAGGCTGATGACCACTAAAAACCACTGACACACTCTGAGTGTTTTTTAGGCTTCTTGTTGCTTCTTATGAAAAAAAAAAAAAAAACAATGTAAATGAGTCAGAAAAAGAAGGAATGTTCTAGTGAAAAACTGTCAAATTATTTATTCAGTCTGGTCTTGAAAAATAGTGATACCTCATCTTTTTAATCTGAATCCAGAGATTCCCTGCGGTATGCAAGAGGAGCTGGACTAGGTACTCTATCTGCTAGTGTTTCATTTATTTTGTGTACTGTTTGTTAGGCTAAAATAGCTGGCACAATACGTGATAGCTGTCCAGATTGTTATACTTTACATCTTTTTTGAAAGACATCTATATCACAGCTGTTTGTTTCCAGTCCATGGATTTTCAGAAACCATTGTTAAGTCATTTAGTAAACTCATCAGTTAATTTCCACAGATGCATATCATCTGCATTTACTGATTTGCATAGATTTAAATTTTTCAATGCCAGACCCTTTTTTTTCTCAAATGTTACAACAACCTCCACAACATTTGTAGCAACAAGGGATGATTTTCAAAAGTGCCTTCATCCCATTTTGCAAAAGGATTTCTCAAAAGTTTGTCTTTCATTTTCTGTGAGATTAATGGGATAGGCAGGGAGAATTAAGGTGGACAAAATTAAATTAGTCCTATGGACATATATTTGCAATAGCCAAAATAGGTATGATAAATTTGGTATCAAAAATAGCTTCTGTCCTGATTTGGCCTCCTTGAAAATGTTATATCTAAGATTACCTGCTCTGTTCTGCATTGGTGTGGCCTCATCTTGAATATTGTGTGCATTTTTCACCACTGCAATATAAGAAATATATAAAACTATTAGAGAACATCCAAAGGAGGGCAATAAAGATGGTGAAGGGTCTTGAGGGGAAGCTGTGTGAGGAGTGGCTGAGGTCACTTTGTTCAGCCTGGAGAACAGGAGACAGAGGGGAGACCTCACTGCAGTTACAATTTCCTCCTGAGGGGAAGAGGAGGGGCAGGCACTGATCTCTTCTCTGTGGTGAGCAGTGATAAGACTGAGGGAATGGCCTGAAGCTGTGTCAGACGAGGTTTAGGGTGGATATCAGGAAGAGGTTCTTCACCCAAAGGGTGTTGGGCACTGGAACAGGCTCCCCAGGGCAGTGGCCACAGCACCAGCCAGTAGAGTTCAGGAAGAGTTTGGACAATGCTCTCAGGCTGTTGGTGTCACTCTTGGGGATAATCCTGTGCAGGGCCAGGAGTTGGACTTGATAATCCTTGTGGGTCCCTTCCAACTTAGGATATTCTATGATTCTGTGATTACAGCTATTTTTTTTTTCTCTTGGTAAAGGCGAAGACTTGCAGAAAAAACCGACAATGTTGTCTCAAATAATTTCCCTTAGTCTAATGCAGAATACCTGTATTTGTAAATGCAGGATGGGATTGAACCCTTAGCCAGAGCAGAGCATGTGAGGTCCTATGGGCAGATCAGGATTTTAAGTGCAGATCACACTGAACGCTTTTAATCTCCCTCTTGCTGGTTTCTGGATCATGAATTTGTCCTCTATTATTTAGGGAGGCAGTTGATGAGGCACATTCAGCTGTATTTGTCATACACCAGATGTGGGGATAGTTACAGTCACTCATGCTTCCTCTTGTTTTAAGCTCCTCAGCGGTTGGTCTGGGATGGTTTGCACTTGCACACATGTGCATACACACATACCCACACACTCTATTATTTTCAAACTTCAGTGTATGTTGTGTATCCTAAATATTCATATGATTTTCCAGAACACCCATTCCTAGTGATTGGCAGCAAGCACACTGGATAAAATCTGTGGTTTTAGCTGAACAGCTCGGCGTAATCACTAGAAATCTTGCGCTTTGCAAGTGTGTTTTACCCTTGCACTATTCCTTACCATCCCTTCACCCTTTCTTCCTCACCAGCAGTGACACCTGTTCCCTGCAGGCATATTTGCAATAGCCACTCTAGTGAATCTGAATGCCTTTTAAGTAAAATGGAGTGTCAGTGGGTTTGGTGATGACTCAGAACTCAAACTGCACATCTCAGATGTGCTGTGTGCCACTTTCAGTCATGTTCACATGCTTATTAGTTCAGTGTCTTCCTCTCTTCTTCAGTTTTCTCTGTCCTGACAGTAAATAATTCTCACAAGTGATGCCTACAAGAGCCACCATTCATTTTTGTGTGTTACTGAACAACTGCCAAATGCAGCAGTGACTGCATTTTGGCAGTGGGTGAAATGAAGCCTCTGCATACCATTTGCAAGGATCCTTCAGAGTGGAGGATGCTCAGCAAATGTGGCCTATAATTTTCTGACTCCTAAACCTGCATTTTGACACATGAGAGTTATCTGGCACAAAAACAAACCAAAAATGGAAATAAATATGGATTTAGAAAAAATAAAGGGAAAACCAAAACCACCTATTTTGCTTGCACAATCTTTTTTATTTTAATAGAAGGATTTTTTATTTTCACCACCCAAATGAAACTTTTTGTCTTTTTCAACTCACTTAATGTGTCCATCTTTCTGTCTCCTCATCAGGCCTCCTGTAGAAGACAGCCAAACCCTGCTGACACCAGTGGTGAGCTGTGGCCCACCAGGAGCCCTGCTGACCCGGCCCGTCATTTTAACCATGCACCACTGCGCAGAGCCAAACACAGAGGACTGGCAGATCCAGCTGAAGCACCAGGCTGCCCAGGGACCATGGGAGGTGAGGCTCCAGAGCTCCAGCCTGTGTGCTGACGGCATGCAGGGCTCTCTGCTGGTCCTTTATTTGCCTTTCTGAACCTGGATGCCTGTATTTTGGGGTTTCCATGTAAGGCACACAGCTGCTACATGAAGGCAGGAGTGCCCTTCCACACTAGATGTCTAGGCTGCCCAGTGCCCATGCAGAGATCAGTCCTTGGGGCACTTTGGCACCTCCTAGTACTAGCAGTTTTCCATGGTGGGAGCCTGAGGTGGTTCCTTGCCAGTAGCATAGCAGGAGAATGTCCCAAGGCAGTGTGGCAAAACAGTCTTCCCACTGTAAGTGGAGCGTGAATTGATGCTTTCAGCAAGGCTGAGCCATCCTGATAGAGCCCTCCTCTCCAGCCCTGTGCTCCTAGGTCCCTGCTGCCACCAGTTTGGTCTCATAATTAATTTGGCCGAGGACACTTTCTCCTACTGGCAAGTTTAATAAGGTCAGGGTGGCTTCTGAAGGCAGTTGGGCTGACAGCAGCGAAAGTGCCATGTCCAGCATTGTCTTCAAAAGCCTCTTGTGTTTGCCCTCCTGCCTGTGGCACCGGCTCTTCCTCCTGCTGGGAGGGAGCGTGCAGCAAACACAGCTCAGTCTCGCCAGCTAATCTGCACCCTACAGCCCGACTCTTGGCACCACACGTGTGTTCCTTATGTGTGTCCGTATGTTACTGGCACCTCTTCATCTCACCCCATCCTCCTCCTGCCCTTGACAGAGGTTGCTCTGCCAGCTGTGCACACACCCTGGTGTGAGTGCAGCATCCATGGGGTCCCTGGCCATCACACAGCAACCCTCTTCCTCCTGTCAGTTCTGGAGCAGCTCCTCCAAGCTGAGCCTCACACACACGTGTGCACACACATTCCTGCACACCCCTGCAGCATCACTCGGGGCAGCACCTCCTGACAGAGCCAGGTGCTAGCATGACCATGGAGGAGGTGCAGCCTGTGCTGCAGCACCTTGCCCTCCAAAAAGATTGTGCCACCACTACGAACACAGCAGGCTTGCCTTCCCTGAGACTAAGGCAGCCAAGCTTAATGCCTAATGCCAGCTGAGCCCACTCTTCTCAGCTGCCAGATGTGTACGTTGTGCTGCAGAGCTGCCGGCAGCAGGGATGAAGTGGGCAAGTTGTGCTGAGCGTCCTGTGGCACTTAGTGGCTTTGCAAGAGGCGGCTGTCACCCGCTGCTGACATTTCATTTCTGCTTCCTCTCAAAGCCACTCAGAGCACCTTGTGTTGCGTGCAGGATATTACATGCAGGGTTGAATGGAGAAATTAGCAGGGGAGCTGTTTTCCTGTATGCCCAGGGTGGGGAGGTCATCTGCATTCAGGCAGTATGCATTTTTTTTCTTCACCCTGCACTCTCATCACGGAGGATTATTCTGAGGAAGCAGCAGGTGATATTTCATGTAGATGTGGTATTTGGCTATCGCAGAGATTACTTTCCTTCCTTGAGTTTTTATAACTCTTTATTGTCACGCTTAGGAAGTGAAGGGCAGTTACTTATTCAGCATGCCTGAGACTACTGATGCTAAGTCATGGTCACCAACTGGTTAGTTGTGCAATATCTCTTTCAATAAAATCTTGGTGATATTTTCATTATTTGCCTAACTCTGGCCAGGGCTTTAAAAGCAGGAGTGAGGACAGCGGGAGTTTTTGACCCCCAACAGTGCCACCAGCACCCCAGAGAAATCTGCTCTCTGTGCCTACACAGGAGAAAAGCTGAAAGCAGGACTTACAGATCTTGATTAATCTAAGGGGCAAAGAGCAAGGACTTTTTGCATCATCCAAGCTTGAAAAGGGGCATTGCTGCCTAAAAGGAGAGCAGCTCTGAGGGGTCACATGCTGTAACTTGGCCTCTTTCTCTCTTAGGATGTGGTGGTGGTCGGAGAGGAAAACTTCACCACCCCATGCTATATCCAGCTGGACCCAGAGGCCTGCCATATCCTGACAGAAACCCTCAGCACCTATGCCTTGGTGGGACAGTCAATCACCAAGGCAGCAGCCAAACGTCTCAAACTGGCCATCTTTGGACCGCTGTCCTGCTCTTCGCTGGAGTACAGCATCCGGGTCTACTGCCTCGATGACACGCAGGATGCTCTTAAGGTGGTTCTTGATCTCTTGCTTGCTCTCCCTCTCCCTCCCCAGCCGTCACAGGACTGCAGTCATAGCAGTGACTAGACCCTCTGCTTCAAGTATTCATGCTCCCTGGGGTATTCTTCTGATTAGAATAAGAGCTTGACAGCAAGGTTCTGTTTTACAGTTGAACCCCCACACTATAAATTGTTCTTTGCATAAGGATCTCACACTATTTTCCGCCCACCAGTCTTTTTTCCTTTGTTTACCTGTATCATACCCTGAATCCTGAGGTTTTTGCATTATTAAAAGGCCATAAGGTACACAGGGCTTCATTCGTTATTCATGTATTTTTAATGCTAAGTGCCAGCTCCCTAGAGATGGAGAAACATATAATTGCTTCTTTGTAAATAGTTGATAATGATAAAAGAAGCTTCTGGCCTGTTAATCACTGCCTGCTTTCATACTGCTTTATTACACCGCTTCGTGTGCAGCTTTTTGTGTTGGGAATTCGCAACTGGAATAAACCAAAGCTGCTGCTATCCCTGACTGGATAACCTTACTCTCCCTGCGTAATTCTGGCATGCGCACAAACACACACTCACTACATACAGATGAGCGGAGAGGTAACAAGACTTGCTATTTCTCTTTATAAACACCTGTATTTATACAGACGGTATCTATAATAGATGCACTCATGAAATATGTAGCTCCAACTGCACAACAGAGTTTATTAGAAGGTGGGTTTTTTCCTTTAGTTGTAATTAGTGCAACTTCACAAATGCCTCTTTGCAGCAAAATTATTTCAAAGCCTGACTAAGCAGAGTCATCCCGCTGCTGTACAAGCTTTTGTTTACCCAGGTCTGCGTGGGAATTATTGGGATTTAAACTCACATGCACTGGCTGGGAGTTGTTTGTGTTTTTCAGAACAGTGACTTCCATCACTGAGGGCAGCACGCTTGGTTGTTCTCCCTGATACTATCTGATACCAAGTTTTGCCTGCCTAGGCTCTGCTGAGGTGATACTCTTATATGTAAGAAAGGCAACAAAGTATAAGCGTTGAAGCAGGCCCCTGGTGACTTCAGCATGATTTTGTCCTCTGGGAACTAGGCCTCTGTCACTGCGTTGGTGTTACCAGCCTTTTAGAAAAAATTCTTTTCCCTGGTCCGATTTCCCTTTTGTTTTTCCTATTAAAAAAAAAACCAAAAAAAAAGTGAAAAGGATCTTTCATAGCAATCAGACTTCAAAGGTCCTGGTGATTTTATGCCTGTGCTGCATAATACAATTTTCCATGGGTTTGACAAGGCCTGGGGTAATAATAAGTGAGTCGGAGGGGCCTTCTCCAGCCAGCTAATGCAGTCAGAGCTGAGGAATCTAATTAAATATTACTCAGGAGCTGTTGGTCTGTTTCTAATAGACTGTGGGGAGAGTTGTGTGGTAAAGTTAATCCAATTCAGTGCGACAGCAGAAGGGATCAGGAAAGGCACAGAGCCACACGGGGGGACTATCCTTCACCTGAGAAGCTGCAGTCAAAATTTGGGAGGGCAACAGGTCAGTCCTTGGGATCCTGCTGCAGTTAGACCCCAAAGTGAGATTGCAATTCAGAGAGGAAAGGTGAGCAAAGTCAGGAGGCCATCATCCCAGTACCTACTGCTTTTTTACGTCAAGTTCATGCATTTTAATTTTCTTTCTCTTTGGCATGTCTACCCCAAGACTGGAGGGGCACCCATGGGGTTCAAGACCCAGCTAGCTGGTGGTTTGCAGGAGGACAAGCGCATGTACTTGCTGGCCACAGACTCTTATGAATGCATGAGTTGCACTTTTTTGGATGCGTAAGGTCTGGGGAAGGAGAAGATTGAGGAGAAAGAAGCGTAGTAAACCAGCTGTAGATGAGTAAAAGAGATGTAGATGGAAGGGCTGACTACGGAGCAGTTTGTATAAGCAGGCGTATATGAACTGGTAAATGAAACCAGTGTGTACTGAACATCCCTGTGTGACAGTGTTGTGTAGACTCAATCTATGAGTATTTAGAAAGAAGAAAAAAAGGTTGGGGTGTCTGGCACATGCTTTCACAGCAGCTGGTACTGCAGCAGCCCCTGCCATGCTGGGAGGGCATCCTTGGCACTGCCCTATTGCCAAAGGGAAGGCATTCACCAGGCAGTTACCACTGGATGTGTGGACAAGGCGTGCAGACAGGGCTGGGCCAGCAGATCCTGAGGTTAGAAGTATTTCAGAGAGGAAAGAAAAGTTGTAAGCAGCAGGTGAAGCACCAGCTGCAATGTCTCGGTGTCTTGAGGCTGGCTGCTCTGGGCAAAGCACAGCAAGGGTAGGGAAGAGCAATAGTCCCATATTGAATTGTCTGAGCTTTGGAAGAGCCTTTGTAGGGGATTGTGTGCATTTTTTAATAGACAACCGAATGCATTCTGTTATTATTTACAACTAGGAATGAGTGTGCCATATGCTGAATGTGTTTTAACAGCCACCAAAGGAAGACAAGTAGTTGCAGTATAAAACACAGTGCGGTGTTTATCCAGCAGGCTTTTCCCTCTCATCATGCAGAGTAAGCACTCGCAGCTGAGCTGCCGGCACCCGCAGTACAGTAGGGAAGTGTAATGATTTGCCATCAATAAGGGCTCAGTTAATTGTGGGAGCAGCTTAGTGAGGTTCCTGGTGGCCATGGAGCAGCATGGGCTCAGTGCTGATCACACGTGCACCATCCTCTGCCCTGCAGGGTCCCGAGCCACCTGGATGGGGTGCTCACAAAAATGCTTTTTGGGCAAGGGTGAGGGGAGTTGTGACCTTGAGCATTGGCCTCTTTTTTTAAGGCTAATTTTTTGCACTTTAAAGGGGATGTCCAAGGTTAAAAAAAAGAAAAGAAAAGAAAAGAAAAGAAAAGAAAAGAAAAGAAAAGAAAAGAAAAGAGAAGTATTAATATGATAACTATAAAGAAATCCAGCTGCTTTTCTCTCTTTGTTGATGTATATCTTTGAGATTGAGGTATGTGACCTTTGTGTGGCAGCCTGGTGAGGGCTGAGCAGCCAGACACATGGAAACAGCTGCCTCCCTGGGGGCATGTGAAGGACTTCAGGCTGTAGCAGGGTGACATCCCCCGAGCTGTCTTGTGCTGCACAGTAACTCTCTTCAAAAAACCACCCAAAAGTGGGCACAATAGGCCTGTGATCTTCTCTCTGTTATTTAATGCTTATTTTTCCTTTTATTGAAGACAGGCACAGCTTGGACTGAACACCGTTGTTTGCTTGTGCCCCTTCAATGAGAGCGTCCCGGCTGCAGCTGTTCTGGTGTCACGGGTGATGGAGTGATGCCTTACACAGCTCCCTCTCCTAGGAAGTAACTCCTGCCTCACAGGGTGATCAGAGACAATGGGCAGGGTGACCACAGCCACCTCAGCATGGGGCGAGCAATATGCAGCTCAGGTTTTGGCTCAGGAGGACACAGAGATGCCAGCCAGCAGGATAAGCACTGCTCTAAAAAAATGCTGTATGGCAGGAACCAGCCAGAGCATTTGAAGGGCTGTGCAAGCCATGGCTCCAAATTAATTCTGAGTTAATTAGCTAAGTGGCATGGGAGAAGCACGGGCTGCTTGGCATCCACCAGTTAGAGCATGTGGAAGGGCTACTGTGGCCCAGGGCGGCTACCAGAAGTGGGATGTTAAAACTAGACACCCAGATCTGGTGGGTGGGATGGTGCAGCATCATGCTGCAGTTTCCCCCCACAGTAGGGCAACTCCCAGAGCTGGTGCAGCACGGGCAGGAGCAGTTCCTCAGCACCCAGGCTCCGCATGCCTGAGAGCTGGCATCTGCAATTAGCTCACACAGTTCCACCAGTCATCTTCTGGACCTTCCAGGGAGGTAATTGGAACATAATGAAGATCTATGGTAATCAGATAATTACTATCGATTGCTCTTTAGACATCTTGATGAAGTAATTAGGTGGCACTGGAAAGAAGCTGTAACTGGTTCATTGGCATAACCTTAATCTGAAAGGTTTTCTGATTTTGTTTCTTTTCCTCTAATGGCCAATAAAAGAACATAGTTTTAGCTTCAGGATCTGCCAGATGCTTTTGTTATATGCTTACTACCTCCCTGAAAGTGGTCAGGAGTAGGCTAGCTGAAATGGGGGCTCCTTTAGTTGGCCTGGGGCGGTATCCCGGTTTTGCGTGCCCCTGTGTTCCTTGAGCACCCCCACTGTGTGTGATTGTCTTTGGCCACAGGAGACTGGTTAGTTGGTTGACTCTTTTAATTAAATGTGACTGAGATTGGCTGTGTTGGTTTCTAATGGGTCTCATGGAGTTGCCTTTGTACTTGGCTTCTTCCATGTGGTCTACAATTAGGTTGTTTGTAGGCAACATTCCACTGTGGTCAATTACAAGCTTATATTTAGCTTCAGAAAATGACCAGACCCTTGGCTTGCTGACTTTTAATCATGTGATCAATATTTCAGTAGCCCTGAACCTGTGTATTTGTTTGCACAAAATGCTCCATCACAGTGTTTTGCACTGTTCCCATGCCATCCTGCTGGACAGTGTTGGTGCAGGTGTCTGTTATCTCCTGTACTGCTCTGTCATGGGGTGCTTTGTCAGGAGGCCACGAGCTGAAAGACCAGTGGTATACACAGGTCCCATGTCAGCAGGACCTACACAAATTAGAGTTTCCAAAAACAAGATAGTAAAGCTACCATTAGTTGTCCAGTTTGATGAGCAATGGGGAAGATTGATCTATTTTTGTGCTCAAACAGTGACTGCATGCAAAGTCTTTGCATTCCATATAACAGCACAGAACCGAGCTTCTGCTTACAGGACATGTGAGTGAACACTGTGTTGCCCAGGGGAGAGGTGCCTGCATCACTGCTGGGCTGCTTCTGGATGAAGGAGGCGAGAGGGTTATTATCAGATCCACTAATGCAGTTCACACGGACACACAATTCTTCACAGTGCCTGTGTATTCCCTTAATCTGTGTTACACAGGTTACAGCATCTACAGCAGACAATCGTGAGGACTCAGAAGAGCAGTGTGCTGTCTTGGTGAAACCTGACCACTTTCTTCTTTTTATTGCAATACTGCAGGAGGTCCTCCAACTTGAGCAGCAGATGGGCGGGCAGCTTTTGGAGGAGCCCAAAGCTTTGCATTTTAAGGGAAGCACCCACAACCTCCGTCTCTCCATTCATGATATTGCCCATTCTCTCTGGAAGAGCAAACTGCTGGCTAAATACCAGGTGAGCATAACAAAACATTCACATTGCATGTTAGCAGTGAGGCTTAAAGAAATACTGTCACACACAGGTGTGTTTAAAAAACACCAGGAATCGGGCTATAGTTCCATGAACATTTTTTTCCCTGGACCATTTGCAGTCACATTTAGCATGGAGCCTGCAGTCTCTGGTCATACAGCATCCATGCCTTGGCCCCACATCCCTCCCTAACTATGCATTTTTGCTTTCCTCCTGCAGGAGATTCCCTTTTACCACATCTGGAGTGGATGTCAGAGGAACCTGCACTGCACCTTCACACTGGAAAGGTTCAGTCTGAATACCCAGGAGCTGGTGTGCAAGCTCTGTGTGCGGCAGGTCGAAGGAGAAGGACAGATCTTCCAGCTCAACTGTTCTGTCTCAGAGGTAAATGATATTTGTGTACTTTTCTGTCCAACTGCAGGAACGTGGGAAGGCCAAGGAGGTATGACCTTTCCCATTGCTACCTCTTTAGTGCTTTCCAGTTTCCTCCTGACTGTTGGCATGGACCTAAAGAATGGATTAAGTCATTGCTTTGTATCTCCAGTTGCATTTTTCCTTAGTTTCTCTCATCTGGAAGGAAGCATCCCTCCTTCAAGGCAGAGGAGAGCAGCTTTGATCTCTCTACTAGTGCTGCCTTTCTTTGTCTATATGGAGGAGCTCTTTGCCTACCACTGCCTAGCACATCTCATGAAGCTTACATGGTGCTGTTTCCTTGGCAGTCCACAAGACCCATCATGCCTGACAGTTCCCTGGAGAGAGAGTTCCCTGTCAGTGCTGTATGTTCCGTGAGCCACTCCCCTCTGATCCCACATAATAGCTGCTGTGCAATAGGGAATATCAGATGGGCTGGTTGCAGTAAAGTCTTCTCCTCATATTTTGCTACTGCTACAAATCCTGACTGTTGTCTTTGGCAATTTTTCTTTTGATGTCTGACATTTTCCAGAAGAAATATTATCATAAGTTTGGGGACATCTTTGCCAGTGCTATGTAGCACCTGGAGAATTTTTGTTCCTTGGGGCAGTCAAGCTCGGGACTGAGATGCAGCAACATATTCAGGTGTGAAGTGGCACTGACTCCAGCAAATGTGCTGGTGCATTTTATCCCTGCTATCCTTGGCAGCTACAAGGAGCAGACTCTTGGGCAGCAATTACTGCTGGCTGGCTTGGGGAAGGGCTGCAAGAGCAGAGACAAAAGTTTCTTGTGCTGTAGGGCTCTGACAGTGAGCACCATTACCCCTAACATCTGCTTGGTTAGTGGGTGTAAAGTTACAGATTCATCTGGGGACTACACAGCATTAAGGACAGATGGTAAAACAAGCATCATAAACAATTATTGTAATAAGTACTGCATTGAGGTAATCACTAATTTAACCTCACAGAGAAGAGAAAGAACTGAAAGTAACTTTAATGAAATGCGAGTATACACTATAATCATCTTCAGCTGGTTGTGTGTAATAGGGCCTGGTAATAGATTCAGAAGGAACAGGACAATATTCTTGTCTTGTGCTGTGATCCTATCCTTCAAGGATGAATAGAGGGAGTGAATAATACCACTGCGATCAAGGCTGCCTCCTGCAAAATTGCCCCTTGTTTTTGACACCTTGTGATATTCCCAAACTCCAGCAAGGAACAGGAGGACCTTGGGCTGCTAAGAGCTGGAATATAGGGTCAGCTAAGAAAAAAATCCTAAAACTCAGAGATTTGATGATAAGTCTGGGGTAATAACTGCAACTTGGAAACCAATGTATGCCTCTAGAAGCATGATAAAAACATCAGACCAGGCATCAGGAAACCATAGCTGTGGTTCCTCACATTTTCTTCTGAGGTTAGGCTAGTGGTATCTAGCTAGTGGTTAGGCATTGCAGGACTGTGCTGGCATCTTTCTTTATTGCTGGATCTGTTTCTCTGCCTCTGTCACACTGAGATAAAAATTTAGAAACACAGTTTCCTGCATCCTCCCTTGATGGGCTTTCTTTTTAGTCCCCTGCAAAGGATGTAAAACTTCTGCGGATTAAACTGTCTTATACTGGTTTTATACAGTGTCTACCACTGGGACTTCAAAAATACAAATGCAGTGAGTGCCAAAACACACACATTTGCAAAGCAGGAGGAAAATATTGATAAGGGTCTCCCATGCTTCATTTTTGAAGCCCTCTTTTTATCTTGTGCTCTTGATACTCACCCAGAAGAGCCACAGGGCAATGCCACAGATACCTGGGCCCCTTCTGCAGCAACCTGAAGCCCCTGGGGCTGCAGGCCACCTTGAGGGCCAGGACAGCACCTGTGTCCTTTGGTCCAGAATATAAAGAAAAGGTTCTCTGCCTGCAATGGCACTGTCACCACACTACTGCTGCTTCTGATCTCCCAGTGAAGGTGAGCCTGCATGCAGCATCAGTGTCAGGCATGTCCTTTTCCTGGCTCCTGGGCAATGCCTGCTGCCCAGCAGCAGTGGGGCAGTGGGGTTGGGGCAGGCAGTCTGTGACGCAGAGCCTTGGCACCCAAGTACAGATGCCACATTCAACATGTTAATTGAGGGCATTACAGTGTGGCATAAACCTTCCTTGGTTAGAAATTTCACTGATTGCCTAAAATGCCATGTCTTTGAAAAAAAAAAGGCAAAAAAAATCATATTTATACAGTGGAAGAGAATTAATTGGTGTAGATAAAAGAGCGGAGGCAAAAGTTTTAATTCTGTGCATTGCTCGTGGACATTGGCTCCCCCCTTTCCATCTCTGAATACGTTTTTGGGGGATAAACCAGGGATTGCACAGGACTGTGAGCATCTCCAGCGAACTCCTTGGGGGGTTTGTGATTGCGACTTAAGCCAGGAGCTGCCTGGCATTAAGACAGTTTCAGGTATTACAGCTCCTTCGCAACAGCCAGTTTGACACTAAGCAACAAGACAGTCCACAGAGGAGAAAACAAATCGGCATTTAATGACAAGTCTTTAGCATGAGTGTTTCTGGCTGCCTGGGGCTGTGATTTGGCAGTGGGGGAGGAGAAGCAGCTCCCCATTTTTACTAGAAAAGAAGACCAAATTGAGAAATAGACTGAGAAGCACAAGGGCAGACCCAGCCACGTTTGCTGCTTTTTCCATCATGGTCCCAGCAGGACCTCGCTGTTCCTAAACAAACCCGGCCACACAAATTGACCAGCTACCATTGTCCTACCAGCTACCAGCTGTAGGCACTAAATCCATCCAGGCCAATGAGAAGGCGAAATCCTTGCCCAGAAGAGCCAACTGCTGTTATTCCCAGTAGTGTTACCAGCAGTGTCAGGGGGGACCCCTCCAGCTGGGAGGACCACATCAAAGAGCATCAAAACCACACCTGCAGGGGACAAGCTGGCTTTGGATCTGACTTTTCCCTTGAAATCCTTGCTGCCACACTGCCTTTGAACACACTGCCCCCTTTGTCCTGGGGAGAGGGGGCAATGACTGCCGCCCACCACCCCCAGCCCTGCCCTGAGCTCTGCATGCTCTCCATCTATTTCCAGAGTCAAAGCTGCATGAGGGTGAGGGCTCAGCTTGTGCCTGGGGTGGTATTGACTGTCTGTCTGTGGTCTGCACAGCATCAGAGGCTTCAGAGGGCTTGGGTGCTCCCAGAGGGATGTCAGTGGTGTGAGCCTGGTGCTGGCTTGGTGGGACACTTGGGAATATGCTGGGAAGGGGGTCTTTTCAACCATGACAGGAAAGCCCAGTTCTGCTCTAGTAGTAGCAACTTGCTCCAAAATTTGTCTAAGTGTCTGATCTTTTGTTATTTCCAGTAAGTGATTAATTAAGCTGGCCTTTTTGTCCAGTTATAGTAAAATTCACCCTCCAAAACAAGAGGAGGGAAAAACAATCTTTTGTCTACCCATAGCTGATTATAAATATTTCTCTTTTCCAGCGGACTAGCATGTTTATGTTAGCGTTTACTGGAGTAGCAGAGGGCTGCAAGTAAAAGCCCTGAGGTTCAGAGGATGTAGTTCTACAATTGTCTCTTTACCCATTAATAAAACTGATGGGTTTTTTTCTGCCTTTCCAATCTCAGGAACCTACTGGCATCGATTATCCTCCCATGGACACAGCAGGCACCATCACCACCATCGTAGGGCCCAGTGCTTTCAGCATCCCGCTCCCGATAAGGCAGAAGCTGTGCAGCAGCCTGGATGCTCCCCAGACCAGGGGCCATGACTGGCGGATGCTGGCCCACAAGCTGAAACTGGACAGGTGAGGAGGGTTGCCTGTATGTGATCAGGCAGGGAAGCTCCTAGGGAGGAAGGTATGTGCAAGAACATCCTGGTGAAAGTCCCACTGAAAGCAGATGTACAGGCTGGTCAGGCTGACTGCACAGGGGATGAGCACCTTGACAGCACCAGCAGCAGGGATGGGTTGAAATCATATGAATTCAGATAGTTTCCATGCAGCTCAAAAAAACTGAGTTTCCTTTTGGCTCATTGCAGGTACTTAAATTATTTTGCTACAAAATCAAGCCCCACT
Organism: Corvus kubaryi; assembly: GCF_017639235.1. Classification (NCBI taxonomy): domain Eukaryota; kingdom Metazoa; phylum Chordata; class Aves; order Passeriformes; family Corvidae; genus Corvus; species Corvus kubaryi. Next base: position 11,372,300 of record NW_024582059.1, read on the forward strand.
GGGGTGATCCTGGATCTCTGGGAAGCCCAGAATTTCCCTGATGGCAACCTGAGCATGCTGGCAGCAGTTCTCGAAGAAATGGGAAGACACGAAACGGTTGTTTCTTTGGCAGCAGAAGGAAATTACTAATGCAGCCTTGGCATGACCAGGAAGGACAGACGCAGGGAGCGGTAATGCCCTGTTATTGCAAACAAGAATTGAAATGAAAACCCAGACCAGTGAGTTACACAAGAGACATTTCAGAGAAGAAAGCAAGCAAACAAGAAAAACCAGCCCTGACCTTCACATGTGCTCTCCTTGTACATTATCACAGGATCAGAAAGAGATGATGCAAAGTTGTACCTTGGAAATATAAATCAACCTAATGTTCCTCTCGGCTTGGCTGTACACTGCTTGGTACAGGTTTTTACAGTTTCCTAGGAAACGCTTTTTATTGCTATCCAGATATATGGATAAACTTTCTTAACAATCCCAGTTTCTATGGATGTTGTTTACATCAAATTCTGGACAGGGGTAAGGAGGCTGTCCATGGCTCTTTATATTTTTTGTTTAAAGCCATTCTAGACAAGGCTATGGACAGTTGGTCGTGGCTATTTCAGCTTATTGGTTTCTGGTGAATTCAGATTTTGGATACAATTCGCACATTGGTTGTCTTGCAATGATCCTCCTGTCATTGTTCTGTTTCCTAGACCTACCTGTAAAAAAAAAAAACAACAAAAAACAAACCAAGAAAATCAGGGTGTGCATCTGGAAAGCAGGTACTCTGGCTGATAAGCAGGAACACACAAAACGTTCCCTTCCTTCCCCAAGACAGTCCCACTGAGCCTGTGTGGAGAATAGCTCTAAGACAGTGGGGAATGAAGGATCTGAGTTAATTTTCAATTCACACCCTTTCCACCCCTTTGCTATATGAGGGGCCAGATATGCAATTTGGAGTGGTTGGAGGGGAGAGGGAGAAACCCAGAAAAAAATAAAAAAGAGAAGTTGCTATGATAGTTATTTACTGATTAGTATCTAGGGCAAGGATTATAATGACTATTATTATTACCATTATTACTTTATTTCTGATTTTGTCAGCAGCAGAATGAATAACTTCTGGTTTTATGGAACCTGTTGTCCCCTCCCTGAAGGTCTTTTAAGATGTTTCCCTCTCTATGCCGTCTGTCCTTCCCTTTGTCATTGTACTCCTCCTCCAAAAGTCCTCTGCCAGCCCCCACAGGCTGCTCACTTTGTGTTAGCATTGCTGTGCTCCACACCCAGAGCCAAGGCAGCATGAACTGAGGACACTCTGCTGATCTTCACCCACCAAGTGTCGGACCCTGGCATGTTTTGCACCACCCTGGTGCCCCAGGTTGCTCCAAGAAGCAGCCCTGTCCAGAGGTGGCTGTGAACCAGAGATGGCCTCCCAGTGCGAATACACAAAGACCACTGGTTTCTGACCACAGATGCAAGCATGTGGAGGCACAGACATCCACCACCTGATTTGTGCATCCAAGGTGGGCTTCCATAGTTTTTGTTTTGTTTTGTAGCATTCTAAGAGCCAGCAGCTCCTGTTAGTTCCCCACAGAGCTGCAGGTCTCACTGAAACCCACCACCTCCCGTAATGTTTGCAGTCCTCGATGGCTGGCGAGGGAACACTTGTCCCTCTACAGCCATGGCCCTCTTGGCCACCAGAAAACAGGTGAAGTGGAAACTTTGCAAAAGGAGCAAACCAGAAGTGGTTGTCCCTGCAAATGTATTTTGTTCTGCTCAGTGAAAATTCTCTTTGCTACATGACAGCGCATAGGATTGCAGTAGTTTTACTGCCAGACTGAGCTGTCCTCTACGTCTGGCACAGAAATGCTTTCTGCCCCAACCCATCCACTCCAGGTTTCCAGCCAGGCCCTGGTTATTGCTGTTGTGCACACATGCATGCCCCTGCCCACGTGTGCATTACCATGCCATACGCTTCCCGAGACTGGAGTTAGCTTGTTCTCTTCTGTGGTTTTGATTTTGCTCTCCCCAAGGCTCTCCAGATCGCGCCTTTGAAGGTAATTTTGAAAATGTCATTGGTCAAAATGAAAAGAAAATTTCATCTGGGCTCTTTTTCAATTTGACATTTCCATAGGCTTGGCACTTTTTGCTTATAACTTCTCAGGACCCTGACCAGGTTTAGATTGACCGCCAGGTAGCGAGCACAAAAAGTTCCCTTCCTTGTAAGAGGTAACCGGGCAGCTTGCAAACCAGCATTTCAGTAAAAACTGGAGACCAGAACACATGCATTGTAACTTTCAACATCTGTGTGCATTTTGCTTGTATAAGCCCCGCCTTCTCTTAATATGGAGATTCCATGGGCATCCTTTCAACAACCATCTTCTTTTTCGCCTTTGGCATCAGATGCAGCCTACTGCAATGCTAATGGAAATTTTGCTTTCAGCATCAGGAGGATCGGACTGGGGCTCCCTTCTCCACATCTTTTACTCAGAGCACTAAAATGGCTCTTAAGGATAGGTCTCAGCTTTTCTCCCTCCTGTGCCGCCTTTAGGTGCAACCAGTTGTGTTTAGTTTGTGCTTCTTCACCTTTCTCACGTATCCCTCCTGCGTGACTCTCCTTCCAAGGCGGCTGCAGGAGTTGAACTGCCCTTTGTCCCTTTGGCCTTTTTGGCTCAGTCTTTGTTGGCTGATCCCCAGGCTCACTGGTGCTCCCTAGCTCTCAGCTTTTTCCAGGTGGCCAGCACGTGCACCCTTCTCACCAGGATCAGGCCTCAAAGTGTGTCACAGTTATCAGTATTGCTGTGAGCTGATGTTCCTTTGGCCAGCTCTCTGACCTGTGTTCTGATGCCTTCTGCAAGAGGCAGGTGAACAACTTTCTCGCAGTGTTCTGGGGCATTTTCCTTTCCCAGCATCACAGTGAAGGGGATTTATTGAGAGGAAAAATGCACTCTCTGATTAAGAGGAGCATCCACAGAGGTGGCTGGAGGTCAAGAACATAACCCTTCATCACTGAACATGACTAGGGCAGCAGCATGACTGCTACTGGGTGGTGAAGCTACTCTTCTTCCACCCTGACTGCTCAGAAACCACCTGCAATCCCCTGCTGCAATCACAGGCTGGATGGTTTCCCCAGCATCTGCTCCAAAGGCCTTTACAGGGTCCCAGCACGGCCCCTGGGGCTGCCTCAGCCCTGACAGGGCAGTAAGAAGCATGGGAAGGTTCCTCCTCAGAGCCACAGCTCATCCCAGCAGCTCTGCACCCGTTCTTTGCCACTGCTGCTAGCAGCAGCTCCCACCTCACCTCACACTTCCCTGCATTAATTGTGCTCAGTTTTTTCTTTTTTTTCTAGGGGGAATGGCAGTGGCAGGGCATGCACTGTGGGAGAGGGCTCTGGCTGGTGGTGTTCACCACTCAGCATCCCCATCCTGCTGGCCCCAGGAGAGCAGGCAGGAAGCAAGGGCAGCCAGATCAGCTCAGGATATTATTTTTGGTGGGAGAAAACCCAGCAGCAGTTCCTCCGCCTGGATTGCATGGACATAGTGCCATCTCGTGGGGCTGAGCCCCCACTCCACTGTGTCGCTGCAGCCACAGCAACGTCGCACGGGAAAAGGCTTCCTGTGGGGTGGCTCTGACTAAGACTGGCAGAACTGACTCTTTAAAAGTGGTTGTAAGATTTTATGTCAGGTAAGCACATCTGCTTTAAAAGAAAAAAAAAAAGGCTGCAGGCTTCCTACCCTCCAGTTATTACTATTTTTTAAAATGCTTTTCCTTTTAGTTGTTCACCTTTGGCTTTGTACTGGAGCAGCTTAGCTGCTCTTCACACCATCTCTTCATTACATGTTGATTGCTAGCGCTATAAATAGTATATATATTATATAAATATATATAAAATATCTACTGACTTCAAGGAAAACCTTTCATTTCCAAGTAAGAAACATTTATCAGAGGCAGTCCTTTTCACCTTATTTTTTTTCTTCTTCTTCTTTGTGTTGTGTTCTTGTAAAGGTGACTGTCAGTGTATAGGGTAAGTTTGGGGTTCGGTTGGGGTTTTTCTTTTTTTCAAAATTTATGATCACAACTGATCCACTGTGTCTTGTTAAACAGTGCAAGACCTAAGTGCTGTTTTAGTGGATCTTGAAAATTTTGCAGCAGTGAAGTCTCTCCAGTCAAGATTTGCTTTATTGGGAGACCAAGACTTTTTTCCATCTCGCTGGCAGAAATGCAGACACTCATGAGACGTTGGAGTCTGCAATACCCACAGAGCAAAACATGTCCATTCCTTGGGTTTCCTGCTATTTCTGTTGCTTACATATAGAATAAATGTATCTACATGCTGTAAGCCTGTCATTGTGGACAGTGTCCTAATGTCTTGTATTGCTACCTACAATAGTTTCTTTTGGGTTCTCCTTTTCTCCTTCTTTTGGGGGCAGGGGGCATGGGGAAGGGGGGGGGGGGGGGGCCCTGAGACCATTGTATGCTCTACCAAGTAGTTACCAGAGCTCTGAGGTTCATTTCTGAACACAATTATATTGTTGAGGTTGGCTTGGGGTTTTTGTAATCTTGTGTCCAGGGAACTTTGTAAACAATCTTACTGAGTGTTCAGAAGTCTTTTCAGGTACTACCCTGGCTCCCGTCTGGCCATGAAGTAACGCACTGTTTGCAGGCTGGTTTGCTTGATATCAAGTAGTGCAAAGAGTGGTTTGAGAATGGAAACCAAACCTTTGGGCCTTCTCCCACAAGGACTCCAGTGAGTTACTGACTTTGGGGTCACCACTGCAATTGATCCCTAGCTTGTGTGTGAAACCTTGAGTTCATAAAACAAGCTGCACTGCAGATTTTTAAATGCTGAAGCACGTATCTCAGACATCCTTTGAAGTGGGACTTCAACAGAAAGGTAAAGTAAGTGTGTGTGTACATAAAGAGGAGAAAACAAAGGACACTGCTGCTGGGGGCTTTTAGCTCTCACATTAGGTATGGGCATCCTCTTATTATACCAACTTTTGAATGAGAAGGTCAAGGTCAAAGTCAAAATTCAGTGTACCATCACTGCAACGTCAAATATGCAGTATGTCAAAAGCCAACAGAGTAAAAACTGGCAAGTAACTGGAACTGGACTTGAACTAAGGCCACAGAAATGAGGCCTCACGTTTGGTAGGTCAGGCTCCTTGCTTGAATAGAAGCATTTTGTTGATTTACTTACTTGTTGTTTAAACTTGACACCCGCTCCCTGAAATCTGAAAATCCCTTCTCTGAAAGTCCTTTGATAAACTCTGTCAGTAAAAAAAGCAAATAATAACAATAATCCAGAGTTCCCACAAACATCTATCCCAAATAGGTATTTCACATTTTCTGTGGTGCTGGTTAAATGCACTTATTAGTGGTTCAGTCTCCTCAACTGCTTACAAAGAGATTAATTGCTACATGTGCTTCACCCTGGGCCTGTCCTCCACTCCCAAAGCATCCCATGTCATGGCATGCCATGTCAGTAGCTCTGGGATGCCTGTGAGGAAGCAGGATGTAATTGGGGAGGGTCCTCCTGCAGCAGTGATGGGACAAGAGCCCCAAGGTGAGAAAAGCTTGCATGGGCCCTAGAGCTTCTTTGGCTGCTGCCAGCTGGCTCTGGCCAGTAAATTTGGGAGCTAGCAGAATACAAATAAAAAGCAAAATTGGGCTGGAAAGCAAATAAAATCAGGAAGGAGAGGCAAAACACTCTTCTCCCCACAGATTTTTCAAGGTACCTTGCAAAAACACCTGAGCCGAGAGCCAATAACCTACTTTGAAACACGGAGTGTGACACAGCTGAGAGAGAGAAGTTGTGGCATTACTCTTTTCACATCTGTGTGGTAGACTCTTTTTGCTAACACATGTTCTGTTATTGTTGAAGAGGGAAAAAAAAAGAGAAAGAAAAAAAAAAAAAGGAGTATCTTCAGTACCTTTCCAAAGCAAAGGAGGGCCTGCAGGAAATGAAACATCTGTGTGACCCAGGTGTATCACGTTTCTCCCTTCTCTTCCCATGTCACAGCTCTACCGGGGTTCGTGGGATTTGTTTTCTTTGCTATTCAGATCTGGAGAACTCTTTTGGTTTTGATTTCCCTATTGCTGTATCTTCTATGCAATTCCTTTTCTAAAGACTGACTTACTACAGGAGAAGTGCTAGCCATTGCATTATTTGTATTGCTGTACAGTGGAGGTGTGGTTTACTAGTTCTGAGTGTGCCTCTTACCCCCCTCCCTTTTTCTCCTTCCCTCTGTTTGTAAATGCCTGCATTTATTCTGTCAGCCTGACATGTACAAAGTGTAAGAAAGAATTTTTAAACAGGTAATAAATTATATTTATAAGCAACTGGAAAAAAACCACACCCTACTTTGTGTTCAATTGTTTAGTTCCTGGAAGCTCAGAAGTGGAGTCTTTAGGTTTTTTTTACAAAAAGAGAAAATATCTCCTCAGAAGAAATTTTTCTGCACCTGAGAACTGTGGGATTCAGGGGCGTGCCAGGGGCAATGTGCAGCAAGCATGGGGCTTTGTCACCTAGATGTGGCCAGGTCAAGGGGCTGTAGAAATGCTGCTGGAGAGTAACTGCAATGCCACTGAGCACCGACAGTCTGGGGCAAAGCAGGAGAGCTGCAGGGGCTGTGCAGCTCAAGGGAAAATTGCTGTTATTTACACACTTCTCTGAAAATAATAGCAAGGCAATTAAACATTAGGAAACACGGAGCTGAATCTGCAACGCAGCCCTGCAGAACGAGAGGAGTGCTCCAGCTTTAGGTACAAATGAACAGAAACACCTCACTAGATGTAGAGGTAGGTAACCCATGTCTCAGCACTCAGCAATGCCGTGTTTCAGCTGATGCTGGGTATTTAGGCTGAAACGTTTTCACCTGATGCTTGGGGCGGGAATTCTAGCTTCAGTTTGTGCACAGGTGACTCCTGTGGCTCTTGTGCTATTAAAAATAGTAGTCAAAAATATTCATAAACATGTGGCAGAATGAAGGGGGGTGGGTGTCTCAAAAAAATATTATGCTAATACCAAGTTTCTATAGATTTACATAATCAGCCACAAAACACGACTGACTGCTCTATTAGTGATAACACTATTTTAATTACTATTTTTCTCTTCACTTTGTGAAAGAAGTGATGCTTTTTTATGCCAGTGGAAACATATGCAACATATTGCTGTTTACTTGTTTGCTCAGAGGAAAAAAAAAATCTCATAAAAATAAAATAAATAAAATGAGGCATGGTCAAAATAATCTAGCTGGAGAAATGAAATGCAAAGATGGTGCTTTTCAAGCACATAAAAAGGAAATAGCAATCTCTGTCATGGGGAGATGGAAACAATTTTATTGGGGGGGGGGGAATGTTAAAACAACCATATACAATTTGAACAAATACAACATAACACAGTTTGTTCCCCAGGTTTTCTAATTACAGTATTTACAGGTTTAATAAGGCACTGGTTCTCAAAAAAGAACACAAATTAGTTTCTTAGTCTCTACATTGACAACCTTTTCTTTAATAGAAACGACTTTGTGCTAGAGAAAGGATAGCAGTTGCTAGATGGCATCTCTCTTTTTTTTTCTTCTCCCACTTACCTATGCCATCTCACCTACGCCAGAAAGAAACTAAACTACACTTCCTTGAATGATTTACATTTGAAAAGTGGATTTCTAGACCCGTGGGCACTGAAGCCACAATTATCTTTACCTCTGACTTCCAAGCCCTCATCAATGTGCCCTTTGAAACTACCAAAATATGGAAGTGACATTAAAAGGCCACACCTAGCAAAATAAGCATACTAGCCTGTAGTCACTGCAGTGCTGACACCTTAATTACGACACGCTGAGTGTCACAGAAAGTCACCCATGCAGGCAGTAACTCGAACGTCACAGTGCTGGAACAAAAGACCTCCACGCTTGCCTTAGGCTGTTTTTTGGCCTTAGGAACAGCCCTTCACAATAGCATCGATTACAGTGGGTAGGAGATTTGAGGGCAAAATCTGGTCTTGGGAGAAAATAGGCAGGCACTAGTTACACAACTGCAGACCGTTTGCTTTCTCAGTGTGTGTCTCCTCAAATATATATATATATATATATATATATATATATATATATATTTATCTATTTTCCTATACAGCACCGTTGCAGTGATTTGTCATTTATGCATTTTCATAAATAAATATTATGTTTTATTTAGTACTTTTTCATCCATAATAGTTTACTCTTAATCCACATACTGGAGCTATCCCAGACTCGCAACTGAATATATATATATATTTTATATATATATAAAAACACATAAACTTGAACATTTAACATACACACTTTATGTACTCTATCAACCAGTATCTTAGACCATTTTCTTCTGGACCAAAAAAAAGGTGAGATTTGCTCAGGAAACCAGTGACTGGCCCTTTCTCTTGCAACATGCTGATGGCAGGTGCCAGGGGCATTCATAGTATGCCTCGTGTCTGCCAGCCAGCAAAGCACCCTCCAAAACACTCCTGGGGAGAGCTTTGCTATTAAGAAAAAAAAAATCTATTTGAGGAAGGCAGAGGTGAAATGCACCTAAACAGGCAGGAAAGAAGCATTCCTGTTGTGCAACCTGGGACCTGCAGGTCCCCTCTGCTTCTTCGGGGCTGAGAAACCTCAGTTCCACAGGGTGCGCTGGCTTTTATGGAAAGAAACGAGACTAGAAACCCATGGCTCCATTCACTAAGACAAAAAGGTGAAGAGAGGCTGGGTTGTCCCCATTTTGGCCCACAAATCTCAAAGCCAAGGCAGCCAAGGAGAGGAGCAAACTCTGCTCTCAGCCTCACAAACGTGTTTTAAGGATGGGGAAACCGTCACTGGGATCAGTGTTTGGTATATTAAACCTCAGAGATTTTCTTTTTGTATTGCTTGGTAAATTTGGGTACAGGCAGGGAAACGGCACTGCAGAAAAAGCACCCTAATTAACAAAAAAACTTTCGATTAAGCTTTTTAACACCTATCATCATGGAGGGCTTGCTGGTTCTCTTGAACTCGTGCATTTTTCTCTGTTAGCTTGAAAGTATAAAATGGTAATTTTTCCAGCTAGAAATACCTTCAGGGAGCTGTTAAGCTAAACCCCAATTATACACCTACCTACCACAAATAAATCAGTTTTCTCCAAAAAGGGGAAAAAAAAAGCATTACAGAAGTGCTGACGCTAAATCCTGCATGGCAATTATTTAAGTTCTGAAATAGGCTTAGCATAATCAAAGCAGCATTTGTAAGGACTTATTTCAAAATTAAGCTGAACACCATCTAGTAAAACAACATAGGCAGCCAGGAAAATTTTAAAAAATAAATGAAGGGTAAAAAAGGGTAAACCAGTAAGTCCCATGCAGCTCAGTTTTGGTAATCTGACAAAGAACAGAACCTTTCCAAAGAAAACACCTCCCGGGGTATATTTCACCTCTCATTTCCCCTTCTGTAGCATTAGCATTGCTACAACTGCTGCAACCCTAGGAAGGAGGAACAGGGAAAGACAGTAAATACATTTCCCATTGCTCTTCTCCCCTGACAGCTCCTCTTGCTGGGAACCAAAATGCTACACAGCCCCAGCCCAGCAGCTGAGCCTGTCACTGCTGTGCAGTGGCTGCCAGAGCTGTGGAGGCTGCTGGAAGGCCACCCAAAACAGTAAAGCAGATAAAGCTTGAGCCAATTGTTTGTAGTGTCTCACTACAGCAGAAGTGCAGGAGGCAGGTACCCACTGCTGGCCACAGTTCCCAGCTCTCACCACCCATCTAATGTGTCCCACGCTCCCTCTCCCTGTCACTTCCTATTACAGACAAGGCACCAGGTCTCCTTACACTCAAGGAAGAACGACTGCCACCCCAGAAATGGGCATTGTTGAGGTTTTTCACTTTCCCTTAAAAAAGGGAACACAGATGTTAATTTCTTTTTCTTAGCTGTGGTTGTAGATGGACCCCTCACTTTTACGCAGATGAAAGAGCAAGTTAGTAATTCCTTCTCACAAGGAACTTCCTCTTACCCAGTGGTTGGTTGTGGGTCCTAGCAGTTTCAAATTACCCAGTGGACTCAAATGCGTATTTCATTTCCACTCACACACAAAATACTTTATTTTGCAGTGGGGGAAAAGAAAGGAAAAAAAAAAAAAGCCAAGAAAAAGGGCACTTGTTTATCACTGTGGTACTATCCCCATCAGTTTTCCTGGAAACATGAAGAGCTTCTTTAAACAAGTCACACCAAACCATATTCAAACAGTTCCCAGCTACCTTAAGTGAAGCATGACCTTCCCTGGGACAGGCCACCCACAGGAATCAGGCCACCCACACCAACAGGGATGGCAGGGATGCAATTGGGCTCCATCTCTGCACTGTGAGAATCACTTGCACATTCAGGGTTTGGAAAGTTATCTCCACAAATAGGTGGCTTTTAAGGTGGTCTCCATCACAGCTCCTCTGAGCTACACAGACCCACTCACCTTTTTTCTTAAATGCTGGAGTGCAATAGTCGTTTTGGAAATGAAAAAGTTGGTTTGCTTTCATTTTCAGCAGTTTCCTCCGAATTTTTTTAATGTAACAATATACATCTTTTTTACTTCTAACCCAAAAGTTTTATTTTCATAAAATTTAAAGCAGTATCTTTTTAAACAATCAAAATAATAATAATAACAATAATAATAATAAAATAATAAGTGGCTTTCATGGAAAGCAACATGCATAATCTTAAACCAGTTACTAAAACTGTATTTTCCCATGTAAACAAGAGCAGACAAGCCTCTTCGATCTTGTATCTCAAAATTCAGTTGATTTTTGCAATGGATAGTCTCCTCAAAAACTCACTGCTGCTCTTAAGCATGACTCCATTCAAGGTACTTAGCAAAGACTTTTGATACATCTTCAGGACTTCTGCCTGCACAAGAAAGTCCATTTCCAGGGGCCTCCACCAGAGCTCCCTCTGGCAGAGTCAGAGTTTAATGTCCTGGGACTCTGACATTTTGGCGAGTGTTTTCTTGACGCGCAGGGCTGTGAGCCGGGAGGCAGGGTTGTGAGCCCAGCACTCCATCATCAGCTTCCCCATCTGCCGTAGGCACTGCGGAGAGAAGCGGGAGAGAAAGCCCCACCCGGGTCAGTGAAAGAGGAGACTGCAGTTGTTGGCAATGCTGAAAAACTGAAGGGAAAAGGCCTTTCCTAAGGGCAGTGCAGACCCTGACAGGCATTATGCATAAATACCACCAGCGCTGCCCTGACCAGCCAAACGTGTTTCAGATTAATGCAGATTTTTGTAATGTATTTTTGGTAATACACAGGCACTACCTACTAACAAATTGACCTCTTATTGCTAGAATGCCTGAGGTGGGATTACTGAGGATCCCAACCAGTTAATCAAGCGCAGCTATTTCAATGAGCCTCACCAGTCCTGGACACATGTGGTAGCAGAGTAAACACACACTGAGTGTCATCACACAAAAGCCCTTTCCGGAGCTGATAGTCCTTCCTCCAGTGTTTTCAGCCCCAGTCTGAATGCCCAGAGGGATTTGGCTAGGAAGAGGATGAGGCAGGCGAGTTGTGGTTACATCTTCTCACACTGGCTGTTGCATGAGACTTCAAGGAGCCCAGGGAGGTTGTTTTCTTTTTCCCTCACATTCACAAATCTCATGCCACCTAAATCTTTCATCTCCCTGCAGAATATTCATCTACATGCTGCTATTCCAAAATGTGGCAGCAGCAGTGGAAAATGTCCTCCTCCCTCAAAATGCTGCAGACTTGGGTCAATCTCACTCACTAGCTCCGATTAAAAGCACTGACAGCATGTCAAGAGGGACGACAGATACCTCATCACTGCTCCATCTGTTGGGAAATGAGGGGCGCAGTCTCTTGATGCACACGATCTCCCGCATGTCCTCGTACGAGGGGTCGCTGGGCACGAGGTCATGGTATGGAAGCTGGTATTCCTCAACTATTCCTAAAAGAAGCAATTAGTTGTCTGTCACTTGCAGAAAACAACTTCCACTCCCCTCCTCCCCTCTCACTTTGTAACAGATTGGCCATACAATACATACTGTTCAACAGTTGGGTGTACTTCGGAAAAGGACTTCCCTGCCCTAGAAGTTAATTCCACAGTCAAGTTCCAATGTAACCATTGCCATGTAAAGACTGGCCACGTATCTTAATCCAAAAACGTAATTACTTGCCAAGTGAGGCAGTTTCTACCTCTGCTTTCCAGTCCAGCAATCTCCAGTAAGTTCTCCCAGAAACAGCTATTCACATAGGGACTGTATCAGACTAATCTGAGAGAGAATTAACCTTGAGTTAGGTCTTCTTCTTATCAGTGGACCTGGAATATACCAAAGGGCATTTCTGTGCCTTTTCAGAACATGGCAAGGCACCATTCTTTGTACATAGCAACAATGAAACAATAAAAACATTACAGATTTAGCCTCAAAACATCACAATACACATCACCAGCTTTTAAACACAGGGATCCTGCTACTCATAGGCAACATTCAGCTCCTCTAGGGTGAGCATTCAGCACAACACTGCAGATTTAAAGACCCATGAAGTATGGTGAAGGTAGCAGAGACCCAAGAGAGACATGCTCTACTCTTGCCACCAAACTGGCACGGAACGGTTACCAAGTTACTTCCATGCATTTAATTTTCTCCATGGCAAAACAGAGGTAATAACACCCATCATTTCTGCACTACACTGAACTCTACATGCAGAAAGAGGGAAATGAAGCACATCACTGGTATGATAGTGATGTAATAAGTGCTACTTCCCTCTGCTGTTTTGCTACTTGTCTTGTAAACAGATTATTTCAAATAGTAGCATAGCAAACTCCAAATTGTTTGTCCTCCTCCTTTCATTTAACTCTAACTAAACAAAGAAATCACTATTTCCTTTCTGTTAAATTAGCTGAACACCTCCAGTTCAGCAGAAATGTGATGCCTTTGGAAAAGGCCCCCAAATGAGTTCCCTACTTCCTCAGTGCAGGCATCCGCTGCCTTCAAACATGCCATTAAAATATAGCCTAAACCTCTGCTGTTGAAATAGCACTGACTCATGCTTTAAAATAAGTTTTAACAAGAGAACAGATATTAAGAGGTAAACCTGTATGGTTTACCCACACTGGTTTATTACTGTAAAAACAATCACCCAGAGAAAAAGATGTAAGGGAAGATATGAGGTTCACTGACACAATTAGAAGTGATCTCCCAGCTCTTTACCTCCTGAAACACATCTCCTTGCTATCTCCCAAAGGATGAGTCCAAAACTGTACATATCAGCCATGATGTAGGACTGAAAGTGATTTCTATTCAAGCTTTCATCCAGCACCTCAGGAGGCATATAACGTTTTGTTCCTACACGGGTGTTTGGAGGGATGTCTACCTCATTTGTATCACTAAAAGAAAATGAAGAAAAAAAAAGGGCATCAGACATGCAGTAAAGTGGCTTGAAAAGAAAGTAATTTAGATGGAAGAAGTAGTAAATTCACACCACATCCACTCTCAAACAAGGTCAAAAGTAATGCATAATCTTAATGGAACAATTCTTGCAAGAAAAGCCTCTTAGTGTGAAGGCAACCCTCCTTAAAAGGCTGACCTGCCTGAGGCTATGTTAAGCATTCAAATGCAGAATCAAAATGAAGATAAGACTCAACAGGGATGCTGTAACATTTGTGAGATTTCATTAGCATTAGCCGGAGATCTAATGTTAGTGATAACAATCAAATCTTCATTAAACGCTGTTTTCTTAACATACTCCACCACCTAATGCTTCAGTCTTAGCAATTAATGCTAAGTAGCTGGGGCAGTATCTCTTAGCTGTAGCAAATCAGATCTGCAAGGAAGATGAATCTAACTATTATTTTTTGCATGCATTATGTTTGATCTCTCCCAACCTTAACACATCAAGATATGTAGACACAGAGGGATAAATGCATAAAAACATCTAAGCAAATGTGTCACACCTCACACATTGACCAGCAGACACAAGATGTGGCAAGCAAATTCCCATTAATTATGTGGATGGATTCTTGCTTTTCTTATTAACTCAGATGCAGCTACATCAGTTGAAATGTTTTTAAAAGGTTGTATGTTTTATATAAGCTTTATATGGCATATATGGTTTGCTTAAAAAGGTCTGTTTTCCTTCCCTCACCTTCAAATGTATGTATTTTAAATATGATGGATGCAACAAAAGCTCACAGAATAATTCTATTTCTGTAGAAATATTATTATTTCTTCATGTAAAACATTTTTTTTTTACCTACTGATATGAAGAAAAGTCAGCTTTTTCTGAGTCTGTGGGACAACCAGTTACCTACACAGTCATTAAATCATATATATGCTGGTGGCACTTCTGTACACCTCCAAGAATGTAACACAAATCCAGTGACCTGCACTGTCTTCCAGTATTTCAAATGAAATAGAAACACAAGGAATTTTACTAGAATCATTAGCTTCAGCAGAGCACACCCCTTCCCACTATTTTCACTTCCCTGTTGTTGCCTGAGAAATGCTGTCTGAGGAAGGGTTCAGTATGAAAACAAGCCAAGTACATACTGTAAATTCCATCTGGAGTGGGAAAAATCCATATTTCACCTTCTTTTGTAACAGCACTTGATAATTCCTAGCTCCCTTCGTTCACACCTAAGCAGTGTGCTGCTCTGTATTTGCCAGGCAAAGTACACCTGCAAAGGGTGAATTTCTTCCCCGAAATTTTTAATAGTGTATTTTCAAGTTGTTGTTTTCTAGGCTTCTGTTCCTCAAAGTAAAAATATTCCTTTCTTGTCTCCTAAAGAAAGGTCAGGCTCATAAAGGAAATGCCTCACCAAGAAATGTGGTAGGTAAGTGAACGGTAAGAAGAGCACACTTAAAAACTGCCTTTCCTTTCACTCTGAGTAATTTCAGTTCAAGATTTGTACAGAATTCTTTAATTTTTTTAATACTCCAGGGAGTGCATGGTTTCAAAGCTGACCTCCAAAACAGAAACTTTCAGTCTATGTATTCTAGACACATTTCTGTATACAGAAAAATCAGAGACTTTGGAACACACGTCTCCACCACCAGGACCACCGCTGAGAGCTCAAGTTCCTTTTGAACAGAGCTGTCAGAGAGCAGTGTCTCCCTATGAATCCCAGGAGTGAGTAAGTTCTACTTGTCTGCTCTTTCTAAGTTGTTTAAACACACAACCATTTTTTAAAATCAAATTTAAAAGCCATTTCAAAAATCAAATCTGTTCTTCGGCAATTTGATTTGTAGGAAATGGAACAAAAGGCAGCCCAAATGGGCTCCTTTTCAATAAATCCTAGTTAGTAACTTGTGCAAATTATTAGTATTTTTCTCTCTAAGCTGAGAGTGAATTTTCACGGGATCAGACAAGCTTCAGTGACAAGCTCACTGACGTGACTTCAACCTGTCTGTGCTACGTCCTTTCACCGTGTGCCAGCAATAGTGGGGCAGCTATGGAGGACGGAGGGATGAAAATAAACTTTTATGCAGATGCAGCTAATGTGCTCGAATAATTAAAAAGCAACTGTTTGTACACCTGCATGAGGTGTTTACATGACATTCACTCCCCAACAGGTAACCTCACACACAGCTGAGCAGAGCCCAGAAGGTGTGCACGTACCCTATAGGTGCTTACTCACACGTGCACACTCAGCCAACAACAAAGGCAGCTTTTGCACCTGATTTATTAACTTCTCCTCAGCCCCCTCACTCCAACTCACCTGATAAACTTAACAGCCAAGCCCAAATCTGCTATACAGCAGGTGCCATTCTTTTTCACCAGGATATTCTTACTCTTTAGGTCACGGTGGGCAATAGCAGGTTTGCCCTGAGTACTGAAGATCTCAGTGTGCAGGTGGCACAAGCCACTGACAGAGGAGTAAGCCAGTTTCAGCATAGCTTTTGTGTCCAAGGTAGTAGATTTTAGATAATCGTAAAGTGAGCCATTCTCATGGTAGTCAGTGATAAGATACAGCTGGGTCCAAGATCCTGTACCTTTAATATCTGCAGCAATGAATCCTTCAAAAAAAAAAAAAAAAGAAGATATTTTGAAATTAATACTTCTCACGGGGTTTTTTTTGACTGCTCAGAACTCTGGACTCGCATCTATTTCAGTAGTTTTATTTCATTACTGTATTTAATTCCTTTCATCTTACTTCCATGCTACTGTGCCTCACCTCTGGCCTTTCACGTACTTTCAGAAAGCCCAGATATACGGAAACATCAGTGCCTGAAACAGACACGTTGTGTTTGGAGTAACAACCCCCAAGTCCCACTATTTTTTAACTTTTATTTATGTTTCAGTAATCCTTGAAACAACTTTCCTTTGAAAAGCACTGGGGCTAATTGCAGAGCACAGTGGGAAACAAAGCAGATAGGAAAGGACATCAGATAACAGCCAAATATAAAATTGCTGTGCTTAAAAAACCTGTTCACTATCAAATAATTCTCTTTCACTTCACTCACCAAGAATATTTTCATGTCTCATCAGGACAGTCTGGTAGATTTCTGTTTCTCTGAACCAGCTGGCCTCCTCTGTAGTAAAGAACACTTTCACTGCTACCTTTTCACCACGCCACTTTCCCATCCAGACTTCTCCATAGCGACCTTTTCCAATCTGCTTCACCATTTGAATCTGCTTTGCGATGGTCCTTTGAACCTTTGAAAATTAATCAATCTTTTTAAAGGAAACATTTTACTATGAACCTTGAAATTTTTATTTTCCTGTAGGATGTAGAGTTTGGTGGAATTTTTTTTGTTACTTTTGGAAAAGTTTTGACAGAAAACACTCCTGGTCACCTCAATGCAGTCCAAATTCCAAAGGGGTATGTAACACATTTGAATTAAAATAGGGATGTTTGTTACATACTCAACACTGCTGAGACTCAAGGCTAGGCCTCACAAGAGTCATAAGCCTATCAGAGGTCCAAAACTAGCAAAACCACAAAATTACTTTTTTTTTTTAAGGACAATACTTCCTATCACCTTCCTTGAAATGGCCATGCCTGATTATTTCAAAATATACATTTGGTGTTAGGAATCTCAACCACTACTTACAGAGTTATAACACACATGCCTACATTAATTTTAATAATAATAATTACGTATTAATAAAAAGCAATTCCCTCCCCAAAATATTTGAAAGAACAGCTTTCCAGTGTCTGTGCCAGCTTTGTCAGTGTCTGTACTGTGAGCTAATGCTAACATCGTGGGTATTACAAGATCAATGCCCATGGCAGCATTGCAGAGATACTCTTCACAAGATGACAGACCCCATGCAGCAGATGGACTGCCTCTAAATTTAACAAGCTTTTACAGCCACGAAAAATCTCAGGCAAATGGAGACTAATAATCTCATCAGATTGGAGCATGCCTGCAGAACATGTATGTCTGAAAGTTCACTAATGTGAGTGGATGCTGCAGCACAACTCGCTGGTATTCGTGGCTGACGCTGCCTCACCCCAATGTAACGGGAGATGAAAATGTCACACTGTTGAGGTACAGCACTGCCAGTTCAATCCACAGCTAATGAGTTTTTGTTTGGTAAGACTTGGTAAGATATTGAAAGAATATTTCCTTCAACACAAGGAGATTTTCATCTGGGCCAAGCAATTGGCAAAATCTGAACAGGTTCAAATTCATGGTCTCTTGTCAGGTTTTGCCACCATCCAGACACAAATCTCCTGCAGTTTACTGCAGCAAGTGAATCTAACTGCATTAACTGAATCCCTCTGAAATCATATTCATTTCATGCAATCCAAAATATTTTTGCAATCTTGACTGACAGAAATGAGTGAAACTTGATTTTTTACAACATTTGCTTCCTTTGTTATGCTTGGGAGGTCCAGTGGAAACCACCAGTTTGGTAATGCCAAGCAGGACTGCCACAACCCCACTGCAGCATGAATGTGCATCCAAAGACAAACTCAAAACCTATTAGGTCAGGCCTATCATCATTCATTTTGTAAGTAAATCACTGGTTTTCATATAAGACAATTTTAAGAAGCGTAACATACAGAGGTATTTAAGCAAAGCTATTTCAAATATCCCAGTTTTCTTCTTCTGTCATTTAAACAGAATTCCATTTTTCCAGCCCTGCACTGTATTATTATTAGACTTCCAAGATGGTCGCTTTAGTGCCATTATTTTTGATTAACATCAGTGAAAGCCAACAACAGAGATTAGCCTTAATTTAAAAAATTGATTTATTATCTTTTATACTCTCATATAGTGATTGAACAATAGTTATATTACATTGGAATTTTGCTGTAACATTTTGTAATGTCATTTTAGCATTGTTGCTTTCTATTTTGCCCATTTTAAAAATGCATCCTGAACAATAATGTAGTTATATCAAATAACTTAATTTGTGTAAATATATGTAATGGCATCATAAAGTACATGCAATTACAATACTTAATGATGAAAAGTTCCTTATTAAATTACATTAAGAAAATGAAAAACACATTTCTGTTATGGGTTTTCAGGCGGCAGAATACTATGTGGAAGGCCTTAACCTGGTTTCGTCTTGCTAGAACTGGTCAAATGATTTCCTATGAACAATTTATTTTATTTTAAGGAATTCAGCTCCTTCTTGAATCATAAACCAATTATTATTTCTAAAACAAATAGGTTAATCAAAATTGTTGGCTGAACTGATTTCATAAGCATGCTGAATGATGTGTTCTTGTGAGTTATTTACACTGAGTGGGGCTGGGGGTTTTTCATTTCTTTTGAAATCTGTGTATTTTGCTGCTTGAGCTCTGTAAGTAAGGTTACATGGCCTTTTCTTTTGTCTCCCTGAGTGGAAACAATCCAATTATGAACTATTTCTACTTTCCTGCCATTCAGCTAAATGTGTTCAGCTACTGCAGATGAAAATTTAGACAGACCAACCTTTTGTAAATTTAATATTTTGAGCAGAAAATTCATACCTATGGCTGGGATGCAGTCCCTTGAAAAGCAAAGTTCATTGGAAAGGAAATTGGGAAAAAAAATGTATGAGAAGGTAGAGACCAACGTGTAGTTCAGCAAACTCTTCAGACAGACCATTTTGCAGCATTTGACCTGCAGCAAACTGTTCTGTCAGAAGTACAGACAGGTCAGGAGACAGAATGCTTGCTGAATGTCATCATATTGACAAATTCTTGGCTAATACTTGTTTGGGGTGTAATATTTGTACCCATTAGAATAAATGTTCTACACAGAAGAAAAACATTACTGGTTAGCACAAGGTGACATTTTGCATTAAATTTGCATCTTACTTTCCTGAAATTATAACCCTGGATGTTTCAGTCTTTGCATAAGAAACAAAGTTAAAAATAAGCAAATAAGCCCTTGCATGGGCACTTTCTATACATTTGTTTCAGGCATGGGCATCACTCTGTGCGTTTCTGGTGAACTCATAGTGGTTGTAGCTGTCTGGGAAATGCAGCAAACATCTCTTGCCAAGTGCAAGATCCATTTTCTTCTCTTCCACCCAAAATCACTACTTAAAGAAAAATTGTACACGTTTTTTTGTGAGTAAGGGGAGATGGGGGTTGGGGGGAAGAGTTCCTTGAGGAAAAACACTGGGTCCAGTGGCTGCAAAGTCTCCAGGCTTGAGAGGAGTGGACTGACAGAAGACTGGATGGTTTCTGCCTCACGGAGCAGCGGCACAGCTCTGAGAGCTGCTGAGCAATGCCCCAGCTGGGATGTCACCTGGCTAAGCAGCAGGAATTGGCTTTCCCGTCCACTACAAGAGCAGACCTGGCGACACCACTGAGACCACAGATCCCTCCTTCAAACTGCTCACTGGGATAGAGGAAGGCATAAAGAGCAAGCAGCTATAACCAGCATTGTTCCAGCTTTTTTGGGATCCTGGGAAGAAGGATCCCAAGTCATGCACTGAGTCATGCACCGCTATAAGATGCCCCAGGGTACCTGCTACCCACATGGGCTGCTGGAAACATTTCCTTTCAGAGAAGTACAACCAAGTTCCTTGTATTTGCTCTACATTATTACATTTTTTCTGTCATTGTAACAGGTAGGAGCACCACGTGCAGACTAAGACCTTGATGTGGCAGGTGCTATGCAAAAAAAAAAACCAACCCAAAAACCCCAAAGCAAAAAAGGAAGAATTCCTCACAATTAAATAAATTGGAAGCACTTGTTAGGAATGGTCCTGAACTGCACACAGGATCTCTCCCTTTCCACGGGTGCTAGAAGGACACTGGTATGGGACATAACAGAGCTTTCTTAATGCCTAGAACAAACACAGCCTCTTGCTTAACTTTTAAGGAAATATAAAACTTCCCATTTAATTTCTTCTTTAGGGTGTTTTAAAAAGCTGTGAGGGAAAAAACCAGACAGATAGTACATAGTACTTGGAAACTGGACAACCTAAAGTAGTAGCATCACTACAAACTAATAGGTTTGGGAGACAGGAGGGACATATCTGCTCTGACAAATGAAAATTAAATCTAATCCATTTTCTCAGATGCACTTATTTTAAATAAGTAACCTAGCTTTTTTACCAGTCATGATCCCCAGAAATAAAACCCCCTGGTGAACTATTTTGCCACAGAAGGTTTTGCCTTTTCAGCAGGCTTAGTAATCCTGGAGTCTGCTCAGAAATAATCACAAACTCCATCCCTGTGCCTTTAACCTTTGAGACTGCCATACTACAAGGAAAAAAAATCCTCCTTGACTTCTGAATGCAAAATGAAGCCTACAAATAAAAAGGTTCCAAGTTTGACAAGTTACAGTTCCCTTTAGAAAAAGACGATGCGTCAGTGTTTGAAACCCTATTGTGTGTTGCACATACAAAGGAAGAAAGGAAGATCAGTGGGCCAGGTGCTGTCCTGTACCCTGGAGTAAATCTGATGTCCTTCCACGAGCTCTCTAAGCCTGTACTTACCCTACACTATCTAAAATAAGAAATGAGCTGAGGTAGAAAAATAACCCTAAGCTTTTTTGGCTTAGCTCACATGAAAAAAACTCCCCTGCTTCTCAAGCAGCTGTTCTCCAGCTTAAATCCTTGTCATTTCTGGTAGAGAAAAAAACCCCAAAAACCTAAAAAAACAACTGAGGACATGTAAATATAATTTTTTGTGCCTCTTCTCCCTGTACTCACTTTTTGCCTTTGAAATGTACATTAAAATAGTATTGCTTCCTTACCAGGAGAGGGAGCCCGGAACCACTCCCTGAGCTCTGGGACTGCTCGATCAAATCCTTCAGGGACTCTCCGGGGGGAATGTAGGTCTCATCCTGCTCCAGCCCGATGCTGTAGTGGGGCCTCGTCTCTTGGCGTTTGTATCTGACATTTTACATGAAAGCAAAATGAGTTTTGAATACAATGAACACATGTGCAATGAATAATGCACACTGTCCTTCATATTTCCTTCATTTATAGACTAACAGCTTTCTCTGCTTCCCTGAGGAACACACTGGACTCGCTGGCCAAAATTTTTCTATTTTATTTTTAGCAACTGTTTTCAGCATCAAAACTCTAAGTATAACACTCAAAGGCCATGCAGTCTGGGTTAAGTTTGCAAAGCAATCAAATGCCTTCCTTTCAGAAACTTAAATATGTCTAAAACACTGATCAAGTAAATAACTTTATTTTACTGTCTGCAGTGGATCTTTAGGAGCCAGAGGAGGTAAGGTCATGGAATTTGGGAATATGTTAAAAATGTGTCAAATTATTAAAACATAATGTATGTAGTTTATGATAACATTCTAAACATATTTACTGACATTGCTGTATTGTCTTCTTTTTTTTTATGATCAGTTCTTCATCAAATAAACCAATTTAGAAGTCTTAGATATATTTCCCTTATAAAAATTTCCCTATAAAATTTGTCCTTTGGCCTTCTCAGTAAAGAATAATCTGTGCTTCTACCTGAATGGCTTTTTAGGATGTTGAGTGAAAGAGTCTGTATGGAATACATCACACAGGTATACTTGTGAATAGCACAAAAAAAATACACATTTTTTTTCTCATTATAAAATTACGGTTTCTCATTTCTTTTCTTTAAGGTCCACACTTCTATTTTTTTCGAATTCCTAAATCTATAAAAAGATAAATGTTGGGAGGAACATTAACAAGCTACCAAAGTAGTCCTTATTTACCTGAAGTAGCAGAATATGATGATAAGCACCAGAAGGATGCTGCAAACAGTCACTGAGATCAGCAGGGCCTTGTGGTGAATGTTTCCTTCAGCAAAGTCTGGGGTTAGAAAACAAGAAAGGTGGAAAATTTAGAAAGGGAGGTGGTACAAAGTCAGTGTCAGAAGTACACTGAGCACAAGATAATCTCCGCTTTTTTCCTAATGAATTCCTGTGCAATACCCCTGGATTCCCCAGGCATTTTACGCACTTCCTCTTTGACCCTCACTGACCAGGACAGAACTGACATCTCCAAAAGACTGTTTGTTTTTTCAGCCCTCACTCAGGCAAAACATCACCTTGATTTGCAATTCCCTGTTTGGCCCTGAATGAAAAATCAATCAAGACCTGTAGCTCTGGGTCTTAAGCTGAGTGATCAGCCAGGACATGCAAAAATCTCTGCCTTTTTTAAACACTCATATTAAGTAGCATCCTATTGAGTAGTTAATATAAAAACACCCCAAAAAAGAGAAAACCCACCAAACTGCATTTATCTTATAAGGGAAGACAGAGGAGACCATTCAACCTCCAAGAAGGCAGGCCATGAGAGGCCTTCAAAGTGTATTTCCATCATTACAGAACAATTTGTCTCCCAGATCCTGATTTAAACACCTGAGCAGGAATTTTCTTCTCCATTTGCTCTACGGCAGCCCTGCGTGCCAGCAAGTCCTTTCTATGCTGGTGGGCAAAACTATCCTTCCAGCAGCTTTTCTGTGAAGCCCTTTGGGAATAAAACGTGTCAAGTAACTTGTAGAAAATGCTGTTACATAAAAACTATTAAAATGTTTCAGTCAACCTTTGTATGGGAGAGTCGTATTCTCCTTTAAAGAATAACATTAATCTCCAAATTTGTATTCTCAGCTCAGGCAAGCGAGTCTGACCTTCATGCATGCTTCCCTGCTGAAAAACAAAGACATGCAGCCCTATTCTTTTTTAACCTCCCCTGCTGCCCAAACTCTCAAAATTATAGTATTTCAGCATGTACATACACAAACCACCCTTCCAATAATGGGATAATGCAAATGAGGGCCATGTTTTCTGAAACTCTTCCAGCCTTGCTGTCTTGCATCCTTCACTCCATGCCTGACACATTGTAGAATGCGAGAAATCTATCCTTATTGACTCGTCCTGGAACGATGTTATTATGTTTCAGATTTACAAGGGTAATGAGACCAGGAGATTCCTAAGGGACTCTTAGCTTACTGTCAGAGACTCTTTTATATTAAAGATCCAGCTTCTCCATTTTTTTTTTTTTGCTCCCAAACAATTTCTTTCCTTCCCCTTTCCACTACAAACAGAGATTAACTACCAACACACCTTGTGATCACACTGGTCATGTTTTAACCTGCCATTACCTGCTCCAGGAGCACTGACCATGTAAACATGCAGGCCGTGGCTGATGCCTTTGGAAGGGGACACTGACATGGTGTCTATTAGGAAAACACTTGAGCCCATCCTTCTGCCTGCCACAGCAGATTTATCCCTGGCCTGCCACTCGAAGCAGGCTGTGGGTTGAAACCGAGAGCCCACCGGGGAACACAGAGCTCTCTGGTGAAGGCTCGGCAGGGCTGAGGGCTCTGGTTTGTGCTTTGTAAGCAGCCTGTGTCAGCCACCATCTCCCTCTAAAATGTGTGGGTTCTAACAGTTTCAGATGTCACAGCCCATCACATGAATAAGCAGAGCACAGAGACCACAGAGCAGCATTTTATACCTGGGAGAAACCTGGGTAACTGTCCACAGCAAGGGTTCTCTCACTTCACAGAGTACATGATGGAAGCTGGGCTTTTGTGCTTGGCAGTAACTAAAGCTGATGTCAGACGCAGAGAGAACAATTCAGATCTTATACTTGTGTCTGCTAGATGTTAAAGCCATGGAAATCTGGGCATTTTTGCAGACACAAAGTGTTGCCCATGAACTTGTTCACGCTGTCTGTGCATGTATGAGTACGTACATTTAGAGAGGGATGATAAACATGAGGAAATCTTGAATCAAATTCCCATAATTTTTAGGGTTTAAGTGATCCAGACCTTATGCTCAATGTTTCTAATGGGCTTCTCCCTTTCAGAAAAGTAAATAAATGCAGTTTGGTTTTCCCAGAGCCTAGAAGGCATTTTGGAAGTGCTGTGTAGCTCTCAGATGAACTTCAGGCTCCAACACAGCAAAATTCTTTGGGTACCCAAATGCAATTATGTGAAGCAAGCCAGGGCAAGGAAAGCATGAAAGACATAGAGGAATGTGTCCTGAACTCCTTGCTGGGAGCAGTTGATAAAGAATTTGACCAGATGCAGAGCTGACCCTCTTGTGGTGGGTGATGTCCCCCACGCCGACAGCGGCACAGCCTTAGCAGTGGTTCACTGTGCACAGCAAAGGCATGCAACTGGCTCTCACAGGAGGGGAGAGTAAGTTCCATATGCCTTTATATTTCTTTGTCTATGTATGATGAGAGGCAGTACTGATGGTGAGCTATTGTCCCACCTTTCAAACACTTCCTGCATTTTTAAAGCACTTTGGCAGAATTTCATTTGCTTGCTCACCTGAGGACTTCATAAACCTGCTGGTGCGTGGACAACACAAGATTAAATGCAAGCCCCCATCCTTACACCAGCAATGTCTGTTTGTTCTGCTGCACTGAGTCAGGCTGAATCTCTTCTCCCGCTCCTCCAGCCCATGCTGTTCCCCACAGAGCAGCAGGACAAACCTCCCTTTCCCTGCTCTATCTGACCAGGAGGAGGGATGGGGCAGCGCGGCTGTGACTTGGCTGTGGGCTCTGTGGCGAACACTGTGGTAGGTCCTGGTCAGTGCCAGTTTATGTGATGGAGATACTCTGTCCTTTAGGAAGTCCAGTGCTGTGCTTTTTACTGTTGTGTTACTTGGTAACTGCAAGGTGCCAAGCAGCAGGGTTATGAGAATAAGCAGCAGCTTCCACAGAGGCAGGAGTGAGTGATTACCGGGAGCACGGTGTGGGAAGTGCAAAACAAACACATGGTAGGTTTGGGAAGCTTCTTCACATACCTTGGCTGGCTGATAACAGGGAAGCCCAGCAAACAGCACGTTAACAGCGTCATGTTGTAGGAAAACAGTGGTGCAGGCTGGTGTCAGCGGGGAGCTCGGTGAGACCAAGCTGCCTCTCAGTTACTCTCCCGCGATTTCCCCCCTCCTCCACCACTCGTTTCCCTCGCTGTCATCCACGGGACCATGCTGAGGAGCGCATTGAAAATGCCACCCAGCAGGTTCAGAAGTCAGCATTATCAAAGGGAGAGGAGGTTCTCCTCTCACCCCAGGTCCCTCCAGTTCAGAATGTTACAGTTATCCAAGTAAAAACGGCAGTGAAATCTGAGGCGTGGAGACTGTGTGCACACATCAAACCCCATCATTCCTCCAATCATTCCCTTGCCCATTCATCACTAGCTATACAGGCAGGGAGCCAGACACGGTGGCACCACCACTTCTGCTTATACAGGCTCTAAATCAGTAAAGACGTATTTCTCCTTTTGACTGGTCTCAGCCTGTGCTTTCGCTGGGATTTCCAGGAATATCTTTTATTGTTTAAAGCAGAGGTGTTATATCAGACCCAATTATGATTTTCATTTCCTTAATAAGACAGATGTATAGCTGGCACAAGAACTTAATGGTTTCTCTGGGATATTTTATCCTGCTAGCTCTGTACCAAGATGAGCTCAAAACTTAGGCTTAGCTGTTGTTTCTTCCATCTTATTTAACAAGATGTGCTTTGACCAGTGCTAATTTTTCTGGCTCTCACTTTCATGTATGTGGTCCTCCTTTCCTTTCGGGGGGGAGAGTAGGATAGGGTGTGGCATAAATCTTGCCTTGCAGCACATGCCAGGCCTGGAAAAGCACTTAGAGAACACACAAGTCACTCGCCTTTGTAGCTGTTACCTCGGTGCACAGGTCAATTTGCAGTTCAACAACCTCTGACCTGCAACTGCATGCTTTCCCTAGACTTTGTTTCCTATGAGGTATCACCTCAGAGGTGAGTTCATCAGGAGCCAAATTTCTGTTTGTTAGATGCTGAGGAGCATACGTATCCTTCATGGAACCCAAAGGCTAGAAGGTTATTCCAAGAAGCTTGTTTTTAAGTTCACCTCTCTTTCTTTGTACTTACAGTTTATGTTAAACTTGATATACAATTCTAACACTACTCAGACAATCACAGCCTAACCTAAATGTTTCCAGTAGAAACAATGATCACAGTCACAGTACTGGGCACTGGCAGTAGCATGTATTAACACACAGTATTTGTACCTATTTGCAGTGAGGGCCTATGGCTCACTATGGCTTTTTTTTCTGAGGTTTCACACTAGGATACAGCAGCAACAAATTAAAACAGGCCTGGCACCAAGAATGACATATTTACCTAAGGCTTCAGTAAAGGTGATGACTTCAGCCCTGTTCAGACACATTTATTGAAGCAGTTCTTGAAATGCATTTCTACAAAACACTGTCAGGATGGGGGTAATGTGAGAGCTTATTTAAAAAAAAAAAAAATCTTCAGAGCATGTTGAGTGACTGCATCACCTTTCATCTGTCATGCTAAAATACTCATCTTTGCAACACGGAACAGCTAGAACCCTGTGCCAACTCTCTGAATTTTTTCTTTTAAAAAATATTCTCTCTGCTGTTTAATGGGTCTGCCACCATGGTTCCCAAGTGATACTTTATTTACCCTATATACACAGAGAACAAACCCAGCATCGATCCAAACAACCTCTGCCACTACCAGAAGTTTGGTTTATTGCTTTCTGTATAAGCAGATAGTATTGCCAAATAACTAAAATCTTAATAAGATGGATGCTTAGTGTTAGGCACTGATTCAGTATTTAAAGTAGACCTAATGTAGAATAAACTCAGCCAGTAGCATGAAGAAATCATGGCAGTGTTTTCCAAACTGATATTTAATGAAAGACTAAGGAAGTGTGAACAAATATTGATGGCTTTATGGAGCTTTTCTCTCAGTCCAAAGAACTTTTTAAAATTAAATAAACCAACAAAGTAGTACATAACTCTTCTGCTGGAAGTCAGAATTTTATGAGGTTTTGCTGCCTTAATGCCTTGCTAGTAAACAGTGTGGTATTTACATAGCACTCTCCAAGGGCCTGACTCTGCAGCCCATCTGTGCAGGATTTCACAGGTCTGAAGGGAACAGCTTACATGAGTGAAGGCTCTCTCTGAGCATGCATTCGTGTAAGTATCTGCTGTTTGTGAAATTAAGAGTGCATCTGCACACCAATCTGGATCTCCAACACCGAATGCCAGGATTATAAATTCTCCTGTAACTCCGAACTCACTCAATGCAGACTACCACAACTCCTGCCGATGCCGAGAGTTTGTTATGGATGTATTTACACTTTCTTAGGAATACACTTCTGTAAAATGTATTCTGAACATCCAGACAAAAATAGTTTTACCAGCTTTCAGAAAGTGGTGTTTAAACAAACAAGCAAAAATGCTAAAACCTTGCCTCAGCATCTACTAAGTTAATACACGTACATTTGCTCTAGAATAAATTTTTTTAAAAAAAAGTGTGTGAGTTCTTACATTCTATTTTCACCTACATTTTTCACATAAAAAATACACTTCAGTGAGTCATTATTGTCATAGTGCTGGACGATCAGGTCTTTCAAAGAATAAAAACTTAATAGACTTGAGTCAACTTGAGCTGACCAATTTGTATGCGGTGTTATGAAGGACGGTAATGCATGTTGCAGGGACTGGAGAGAGGATTCCATTTTATTATCAGGCTAAAAAAATACACAGCAAGAGTCATCCTGTGGCATGACCAGCCTAGGTCTTTGAGATGATCTCTGGTAGTTCAGCAGGTCTGCACTAGGACAGTATCATGCAACTCTAATGCATCTCATGTTTGCTGCATGTGTGCAACAGAAGTAACAGCAAGCATCAGCACCACTCCACACACAACCTACAGGAATGGAGGGACACTGTTTAGTGCCATTTATGTCTCTGATCACATGCATTTGGATAGGGGTGCTTCAGTCTGGGCTCTGTTTTTCCCTAAGGCACAAGGACCAACAGCAGGAAAAGATCAGTTTAGGACTGGATTTTGTTCCCCTTACCTCGATTCTTCAGTGGTGGCAACGTAGGGTGAAGGTGCTTGTTACAGTAATCTTGGCCTGTGCAACATTCAATAGATCTTCTTTGGTGTGGAATAGGAGTGTCCTGCAATAAGCAATTTAATAGAAAGCAAGTCATTCCCTGTGTTGTAAATATACATGACCATTCTGGCACTTGAAAGATGTGCCTGCTAGCTGGACTGCAATCTGCTACAGATTTCTAGGATCTGTGGAGTAAGGATTTCTGCCAACCAGCATATCCAGCAATATTTCATCTAGATAATTAAGACATTAATTCACTCCTAACTTACTCCTGTTAGTGCCTTAATGCTGCAGAAGGGACTGACTTTCTCTAATGGTGCAAGTCAGAACTGTGAAAGTCACATACATCCATCAGTTAGACCAAAAATGAGTTAATATGGGTATCCAAAACAGGTTAGCCAGGATAATACAAGAATTGCTGCGTGGACTAATTTAGCTGCAGCTTCTGGTCTTGTGAGAATAAAATACCTTCCATTAGCCTTAATTAGACCATTCCTATACTCATCTAAAACCATTTAAGTTTAACATGAGGAAAGGCAACTACCTTAAAACCACCATGCTTCATTGTCCGTACCCCTTCCATTCCTGCAGTGATACTTGTTTTCCATCAGGTGATCACTGTACTTGAAGGGAATATCTGGCACCAAAAAATCCCAAACCAAAGTGCAACTGGATGTAAAACATAGACATTGCTGCAGTCCATCAAATAATATCCTAACTAACTTTAGCTAGCATGGAGATTTGAGGAGTTAAGACTGCAATTCTCTAAATTCAAAGGTCCTCTGAGTAGGAATGTTACTAGTAACAGCAGTGCCAAAACCAAAAAGATGAGTTATTATTAGGAGCAGCTATAGTGTCATCTTTTGGGGATAGAAATGCACTCCCCTCAGCAATTGATACAGATCAACTATCTGCCAAATGAACAGAAGTGAAAAACATGGACACAGCAATGTCTGTTGACTGCACTTTAATTGAAAACTATCAAAAATTCAAGTGACCCTCTGGCAGAAAATGCTTCCTCACCCGACACTGGAAGTCTGAGCCCTCTAATCCAAGACATCCCTTGGTGACTAAATGTCCACCGGACTCATCTTCTTCTATTATGGTGAAGCAGTAGCCATCGGTGCTGTGGATTGGAAAGAATGAATCAGGAAAAGGCACAGAAGTGAAAAATGTGCTGTTGAATATTGTCTTAAACTTTTCTCCCTGCCAGGCAAATCTGCCATTCACAAATTGACACGCAGGGGCTGCTGCGGACCAGCTCCTGCACACACAGAGGAGGCTCTGCCTTGGAGCTGTGCACTTACCTTTGCAGCATTTCACAGCCCACGCCCGACTAGCAAGCACCCCAGTTCTCTGCCTGTGGTCATTAGTGTGTTAAGATTTTGGAGACCTATACAAAGCAAGCTTCAGTGCTACACAAGGTCTGCCTTGAGTGCAGGAACAAGGCACCGGTATTTGCACCATGGTAGAGACCTGAAGAAACACTTTGGAGATACTAAGTGTAAAATATTATCAAGAGTGATTCATGATTCCTGTTTTAACCATATTATGAACTGCAACACTCTTGTGTATGAGTCCTTGAGTTATCATCAACACCCTTCATAGATGTTTACTCGGGTCATAAGCCTGAAGTGATCCATAATGCTTCCGTTTACAAGAACGTGCACCACGGAGGGCAAATATACTAACAGATGGCTAGATGGTGCTGGTGATAAATGTCCTTCCTTGATGAAGGCCAAACGCCTGAATGCTATGGAAAGAGGGGCTGGAGGGCATGGAAAGGGTGGCTGCATTTTATTGAGACTGCTGTACATTAACTTCTCAGCACTCTCAAGGAGATACATAACATGTAGGAAACAAAACTGACTGATTTGCAGGAAGAAGATCCAAAAAGAAAGAAAAAACTCTTTAATATAAGATATTCAAGGCACAGAAGAATAAAATACTCTGTTATTTCCCCAGGAAAATAACACTGGCTATTACGTGCAATGAGTATTTTTCAGAAGAGAAGAAACAAACTCAGTTAAAACAAGGAAATAAAAAGAAAAAAAGATTAGAAAACTTAAATACAGCAAAATTTCAGATGATTTGCTCCTTACTTGAATGAAACAAGAGTCTAAAGAGCACCAGCAGCAAAGGCAATGAAGATGTAGGAAACGAGAGGCACGGTTACACATTTAAGAGACAAACACAATTTGTAAGTATTAGCTACACAACAGAGAGATGCTGCATAGGATCACGTCAAACATCTTCCGTGGCATACTTTGATAATAGTGGGGCAGGGCCTAGCCACGGTAAGCTTATTACTTTAAAAAATAATCTATCATGGGTTACTGACTTCTGGATCTGAAAAGTAACCAGCTGCAGGTTATAAATGACTTTCTTGGAGAAGCCAGCGATGACTTCTACCCTCCTTTGACATTGTACATACGAGCGAGGCAAAGGAGACAGTGACCCTTCTGGGCAGCAACCACCTTGATTTCATTGCTTAAGCTGAAAAGATAGGAACGATAGGATTGCCAGGAGAGACTGTAAGGAATCCATTAGAGTAGAATATTATATTAGATTAGGTTTTATTTGTTTGCATGGTGCCTTTGATTCGAAGTAATGAGTAAGTTTAACCCAGGGGACAGAGCAACAAAACAATAAATTGCCATCAAATGAAATACAAAAATGGACTCCACAGCTAACAGTCCTCAGGAAAAAACCCAAAACTCTTGGTTTATCAAAGAAAAGCAGAGGGAGGAAAAGTCAAATTGTTTGCAAAAGGGAAAAAAAGAAACAGAAAGTCAGCAGCTTTAATTCTGTTTTTCTGACTTGTCATATGGGATTCTGATTCTTAGCTCACTTCTGAAAATTAAATTTAGGCTCCTCATGCACTTTACTCCCTCTAGAAATTTTACTCCCTCTAGAAATTTTACTCCAAATTTAAAAAGAAAAAATCAGATTGGAATGAAGACGTTATAAAGCTCCAACAATAAGAATAAATCATGTTCTTTACAGACATTAGAATAATGAAGGAAAAGTGAGAGAAAAAATAGCATTGCTAAGCAGAATAAACACTGGTAGAGCTTGCTCCTACCTCTAAGAAAAACAAAAACAAATCCAAACAACAAAAAGTTTTCATGCAATAAGAACTCATTATCTTTTTGAAAATTTCTGAGGTGTTTGGGTGAGAGGGAGGAGTGACTCTTCTGAAAAGAAAGAAGGATCTCCTACCTGCCTTCCCCCTCCTGCCCCTGACCTGTTCTCCCGGTTCACAGGATGTCAGATGGACCACACACTGCAAGTAAAGGGCAGGGCACACCCCTGCAGCTTTATTGATTACCCCACCTCATACCTGCCTATGGTAGAAATGGAACTGTTCTTACTAAGATAGCAAGTAACAAGTCAGAGATGTGTGCACAGTCTCAAATTTTGTGTTTATTATGGTGACTACACAAAGAAACATCTGTACGTCACTGGTACAAGTAAAGCAGTATGAAAAACTTATTCTTCACTTCCTAGGAAAAAAAATCTGCAGTACAGAACTGGTATTTTCTTAAAATCTGCAATTTGAATTCTAATTTTGTGTAATTTGATCCTGCAAATGGTGTGTAAAGAAGGAATTCAATGTGATGTTACTGGATACATCTGGGTACACATCCAGTAACCTCCTCCACTGAAGCACCATCTTATAAGAGTATGGTGCAGGAGAGTGATTAAATTCACTTGGACATGATTGCTAATAAGCACAGATTTGCTGTGTTACATATTTGCCAAGAGTGAATTTTTACAGCTGAGCCAAATACCAGGAAAATAAAGGGAGTTAACAGAGGAACACTGACAGACACTGATAGAGAAGGTACTGCTACAATTACACATTACCACAAAGAAAGCAGGGACCTTAACTCAGACCTTTCCTAAATGTCAGAAGAAAGGAACCAAGGCCAACAGCTTTGCAGATGCTCACACAGATGTCCTCACTGGCCAGCAGCCATTTCTCACAGGAGATGTGATTCCTCAGCTACCAAAACCTGCCTGCTGAAGGTTTCCCATCCAGCTCTGTGCGTGACACAGCCAAGGATGACAATATACAACTTTAAACAGCAGCATCTTTCCCTCATTCAATGCCTATCACAAAGAGACAGGTAACTTTCATAACTTGATGAAAAGACCCCATATCTTTATTTCAAATGAGTCCATACAAGTGGTATTACTTTTGTCCACTCCTCCTCTATATATTTCCAATTTTGTTACCAGAAAGAGCAAGATCATCTTTTCACTTCCATCCAAAGCAACATGACAAGTCCTTGTGCTCTTTTTTAAATGATCAAAAAATTCCCTGCATGAAGGACTAAATTCAAAAATAAACATAAACATTAAAAAATTGAAAGGCTAACATCTAAGATCTCACCATAGCTCCTTTATCAGAAAACATTCAGCTTTTCCCTAAAAATCTAAGTTGCTTAAAACAAAAGTTGCCTGAACTCAGTGCTTTGGCTACTGTCAAAGTCTTCCTTCTTCTACATACCAAAGTACAAAGAAAATTCAATCATATCATCTGGAGAACAGAAGAATGAAAATAACACCACTCAAGTGAATTATCACCTCTGGTAACACTGCAAAAGCTACCTAATTATTTTATTGCTTTAGATAACCAAAGACACAGTTGGGCAGAAATACGATCCGGTAGGCAACACATAGGAACTTAAGCTTTATCAGCCCAATCTTTAAAACTGTCAGCATTTATTTGTGCAAGAAAATAGAGTGTGACAAGGCACCTAATTAGCTTCTGCCTTTACTGCAATTCCATTACAGTCAAAGCCAATTATACGTAACACCACATTTTAAAATATGCAATTAATTATGATTAGACACAACTGTCCGTGCATTCACTTTGAACACACAAAACTTGAAATGGAACAGTAAAACAAGGCCCTGGTTGTGTTCAAAGCAGCTTTGACCTTCTTTACTGAAAGCCTTTTATGAACCACACGGATGTTCAGAAAGAAAAATTAAGTTTCAACATGCAGCAGTTTAACACATCCTTTACAAGCAGAGGATTGTGAGCCTTCTCCAAAGGTTTTAACTGTCAGGGCCTTGAGTGCACTAACATTTTTCAATTGGCCAGAGTGGCCCCATTTGTGATCCCTCTTCCCCTCTACACAGAACCCCTGAGCAGTGGTACAGGGGTGCCTGTCTCCAGCCATGGGAAGGGCTATTGAAGGAGCTGTCTCTGCCCGCTGTGTTCAGATACCCGTGGGGAAACGTGGTCCTGCTGAGTGAGGACATGGCCAGCCCTGGCATCAGCCTCAGCTCCTGGCTTGGCCCCCTTTTGCTTCACCCTGGCGTTAACCCTCCCTTGATGAGCTCACCCTGTAATGGGTCTTCCAGAACTCACTGTGCTCACAGACTGCCCCATTTTTAAAAGCACACTCTAACTAGAGCTACTGCTTTTCTGCTGAGATAGAAAACCATTCTGTCTTTTAAGCTGCAGTGTTATCCTTAGCTCTCTAAAGTATTGTTGGATTTAAAGTGCAGAACTATAAAGAAAGGGAAATTCTGTATAGGAACACAGCAGGCTGTCAGAGGATTTGATACACATGTGATTAAAGAATATTGGCTTTTAAATTTCTACAAATACAGTTATGGAGAGGATTTTAAATGGCCACCAGATGTCCCCATTTTTATATAAACATTCAGACCACTGGTACTATGGGCAGGATCTATACCTCAAAGATGAATACCTGTGGTAGCAGATAAAAATCTTCATGTGAGATGATAGACTGCTTTTTATGAGAAAATTTTAATGGTGACTGCAATAGGACTAGCTATTCTATTTTGAGAGCATTAATTTAAACACAGCTGGAAATGCTTTTCCATTGAACTTTCAGAGGTTCTTGCTCCTGGGCTCATAAAATACTTCACTGCTTTAGTAAGAACCCTGGTAAGTACAGTGGCTGATGCTCTCCAGAGCCCAAGCCCTGGCTGTGGATGTACTCAGTGAATTTCCTGGGTGTCAGAGCTTTGACAGGCCCTTGGGTGCCCTAAAACACACTGGCTTATTCCTGTTGGGCCGGCAGGCCAAACTTTGAAGGTCCAAGCACAGCCCAAAGCACAACAGATTGACAAGAGGTTTGATTTTTAAATTTTTCTTAGAAATATAAAATGCAAAAGGCTTTTAGTGGCTACATTTGAGGCAAGCAGATAATTAATGCAATAACTTTTAATCTGAAGCAGTCAATTTATTCTTCAGACAAACACTGCAATTAATACTTCTTGAACTTCAAAATGAAGAAACTTCCTTTATAGTGAGGCTCAGTGATTCCCCAAGTGCTTTAAAATTGTGCCAACAGTCATTCACACAGGATAAAATACGAAAGTTACTGCCTGACTAGTAGGATGATCCCAAAACTCAGGGGAAGTGAATAATCCCTCCCAGCCTGGTTGGTTGTGCTCAAATCTTTTGAAACTTGGTCTCTACCCAGCCAACTAACCAGATATGTAATAAGCAGCTAACCAGACACCTAATAACCACTCTTTCCCAACAGTAAACTCAGGATCCTATTTTCTCTGTCATCCATAATTCCAGCTGGGTAGAAGGGAATTTAAGAAAGGAATGGTTACCCTAACAGTTAAACAGATGCAGGGAAAACAAGGGGTCCTTCACACCTCACTGCAGCTCTCACGCCAAGGCAGTGGGAGCCATAGCAATGATCACCATCATGAACAGGATTACTGCTGACAAGCCATGAAGGCAACGCATTTAAACTAATTTAATTTGTTTTATATTACTCCAAACTCCTCAGCAATTTTTAATTTATGCTGTTGCTCACTGGGCAAGTGGCAAGGTGGGTACTACTCAGGTGAGAGCACAGGGCAGGAAAGAGGAGTTGATCTAAAGCAAGTCTCCTGACTGTTCCAGGAAACTTCTGACTGGACAGAAAAGGGATTAATATTTGGGGTAAATTCCAGCTTTAACTATTATTTTGATGTCTAAATTGGAAAAAATAATTCTGTCACCAAAGAAGAACATTCAAGCCTGAAGTCTTCAAAGATTTGAAGACAAAAGGGGTTACAATTTTGTGCTTTATTGCCACTTAACTGCCCATCCTTGGGCATTAACACCTAAAAAAAAGTTTGACATTTGACACCACAAGGGGGACTCTGAAGAGAGCTTCCTTAAAGTACTGCAGTGAGGGAAAATGCACAAATCCATTCTAACAGGACATTTACTCTTAGTTCCATGAAAAATACTTAATGTCAAGGATACCTACAAAGCGATGTGCAACAGCAGGCCAACCCAGCTGGGGTATAAACCTTGTTCAGCTGGTTCCTTAACATTGATCCCTTTGTGCTTCCTAATTCATGGATTTAAAAGTCATCTGCAACTTCCCTGTTGCTGCGTGTGTGAGACAGCACATGAAAGCTGTGACTCTTGCTGGGCAGGAAGAGGAAACAGCTGATTTACACTGTGGGGGATCTGCAAATTGATATCAGAGTGGGGTTTTATAGCTTTCAAACTGACTGCCGTGTGAGAGCAGTTAGGTCTAACTCCTGGCTGGAGCATGGGTTTGTAGGAAGAGGTTAGAAAGGGGAAATGGTATTTACAGCTGTCACCAAAACTCTGATACATTTTAGTGGGAAACTGCAGGCTGAGAAGAATTAAGTCAGGCTGTAAAACTACACTCAAAAATCCAACAAAGCAGTCGGTATCTTCAGCAACCTTAGACCTCCCCATTTATCTTTTAAATATGCTGCCTTGAAGAGCTGACACAGTGTTTGACTATCTCACCTCAAACAGCTCTGCATCTCCAGCTGGGCTCAATCTGTGCCCTGCTTCGATGCTTCTCTGACTCTCACAGCTCCACCAGGCTATGAGCTGATAGTTGGTATCTCCAGTATCACACCTGCTCCAGCTAAGCAGAGAAGTTTAAATTCCTCATATGGAGCACGAAGAGCTCAGCCCAACTTTGCTGCAGCTAAAACAAACTCTACCTGCATCTCAAGCCAAGACAGAGGTTCACTGAACCTTCATTCAACCTTCATTCAACAGCAGTTGTATGTGTCCAGCAGGAGCTGCTTTTGGGTAGGGCAACAGCAGCTTGGTCCCACCACAGGTACCCTCAGTCACCTCAGCTTGCTTCAGCCAGTGCAGAGCCTTCAAAGAGCTTGTGCACATCTGAACCTGCCTCTCCCCCAGGGAGCCAAAAGGTCCTGAGGAAGCAGAATCCAACCCAAATGAGAAATCTGTAGTACTCTAAGAATGAAATCAAACAGAAGGCTAGAGCGAGTAGATTAAAACACTCAACAGTTCACCTCAAGATAGTTTTCCTTTCAGCACAGAAACAAAAAAAAAAAAAACCCAGAGCCTTCAGAACCTACAGATACAGCTGTTGCAGACACAAAGACAGACCAGGGTTCTTATAAATAGTGTTCTATTGAGACTGATTATAAATTTATAAGCATTTACTGACATTTCAATATATCTCCATTAAGTGTCCTCTCATTAAATGCATGCACCTTTAAAAACAAAGTTCGACCTTCAGAATATTTCATATGCAATGCATTAAAACAAGTATTATCTAAAATAATAAATATGTATATACCCTAACAAAAACAACCAAACAAAAAAACCCCAACAAACAACCATGTAGCTGATATCTAGGTAAAATTTACTTCTGATTTTCAGACACAGTGAAAACCAACTCACTTACATATTACTGCTTAAACAAAACCTGCGACACCCAGCTTGGGATTGCTGAGCTACCACAAATACATTTTCCCATGTTTCATCACCAGATATCCCACAAACCTGCAGGTACTGTTGACTGAGTCCTCGGGGCAGTGGTGGTGGCACTGGCAGGACAGCTTCTTCTGGGGAGGAGCAGGGGCCGTACTCTCACCATCTTTTCTGCTCTCCATGCTCAGCTTGCCAGAACTTCGCAAGGGCATTTTGTCTAGAAAATTGGCTGTAAGAGAGGAAGAAAAAAAAAGCATTGCAAGACTTGAAATGAAGGCTTTAAACTACTTCTACCCATCAAAATTTAAGAAAGTTATTTGAGTTGAGTGTTCACTACAGAGTCCTTTTCTGTAGTTTGAAATGGTCACCATGTTTGAGGCTCATTGGACCTCGGTGGTACTAGATCAAAGGTGCTGATGTTCAAGTTCTGCCACTGCCAAGAGATATATTTTGCTTTTATTATTATATATTGCACAGTACTCACAGCTTTTCTTCTGTTGCATTACACAGGTCAAATCCTTGGTTACACCTCTGAGCTTTCTTTATCTCTACAGCACTTGGCACAGATCTGTAGCCACTGAACCCCATTAAAATCAATGGGATTTATGGTACTCCAGGCAGAACAGAACATGGGCATCCAATTTAACAAAGACTTAACAGAAAGTGATGTTCTTTCAAGTTCAGCAGCACGTTCTGTCACTGAATTGCAAAAGCACTGCTTGGAAAACAAGGGAAAGAGCTAATTTCTGTAAAAGAAAAGTCTATAAACAAAGTAAAGGACAAGAATGTGGTTTAGAATGAACAATGCTGAAATATATAGAGATGACTATTTCTAAAAATATCAGAGTACTGAATCTCCATGGAGCTGGTGGAGTACAGCTGGACATGCTGGTGATAGGCTAGGAGTTGTTTAAGCAACCTCCTCCCCCCAGCTTTACTCATAAATACCAGCTTTCAGTCCTTGTGAATGTTTTAAGCCTCAAAGACAAAAATGAGATTAGCATGAAAAGCTTCAACTGGCAGTTCCCCATTTCCCTTTTGGTTCCCTGTAAGAAATCTTACCAAAGAGTCATTTACAAGCAGCTTTCTCCAACAGAGTAGTTGAAGAGCAGGCTTGAAGTTCTTGATTTACTGGTAAGTCTTTAGAAACAATTGGTATTATAATTATTTTGATTGCCCTTTACTCTAAAATTTCCCCAAATCTCCATCATTAGGACTCATATATTGTGGAGCTGACAAAAAAAATTTATCCTTTTTAGCTCCCTACAAAGAGATAAGGTGGGCCAACAGGCAGAGGGGATGGGGACAAGTAGCTACACTTCAGGGCTTGGATGGCAATCAACAACTGAGGTGAGAGTGAGGCTGAACGACTCTGAAGCAGTAAGGCTAGAGGAAGCACTGGGCTGTTCTACCAGTCCTTGCCTTTAAGAGGACTGAAAATGCCCAGTCTGGGCTCCTGGGTTCATGGGACCCACCAGGGCACATCATGCCTCCAGCTGCATACCCCTCCTGGCCTGTGCCAGCTCTGGTAGCACAGGATAGGCACGGACAGGCACTGGGAACAACTCGCAGACAGGCTTTAGTTTTCTTCCGTGTAACATGAGGGTATGCAAGCTTACCCCCAGCAAAGGCAGGAAAAAGGCGTGACTTGTTAGCTCTGGGAGAAGTGGGGCTTTACACATAAGAACACTGCATTTAGAGAAGTGCTAGCTTTTTTCGCATCATAGCCCTTCCACTCCTTGCACATTCCTTGCACAAGAGGTGTATTAATAATATTAAGGTGACACACATGAAAGAGAATCATTCACCATGCCAGACTAATACTCCTATCAAACACAAAACTCATACAGCTTGACCTTTGCTCAGTACCTCTGTATCCCACTGAAACTGACTGGCTTTTTGATTAGCTCACCTCTTTCCAAAGTCAAACCAGAACACCAGTTACAAAACATGTACAAACTATGGGCTTGTAACCCTTGTGCCCAGCATTAAGATACAAACTGGATTCATGACACAACTGGCTGTCAGTCCCATACTGTTTCTACTAACATTTGGCAAAATTAGAACTAAATGCATGAGTTCATTCAAGATGCATTGTGTGTATGTGTGGCTGTGTACTTGCAGCTGTACCTTAGTACAGTAGATGCTTAAATTAAGGGGGAAAAAAGGAAATTTTGTTTATTTCTCCTAATATGATTACACAGCCTGTGTATAACAAAGTAATATCAACAGATGTTTGCTCCCTGGGTCACAGGATTAGGGATTACGTAAATTCTCTTTCAATCAGCAATTTTTGCAATTCTTGTCTGTATTACTTTGTTACCATTGAATGGGGAATGTTCAGCCATTAATGTTCCTGTCTAGAATTTTCAGACTTCAAGCTCATGAGGCAACCAAGTGAACTTCTAACTCATGAGAGTAATAATTTGCTCTGTACATCATGTCCATGGCTCTTTTTACAAGCTATTTGCAGTTTCAGCAGCGATCTTTCCCCAACAAGGAGTGTAAAGACAACAGCATCTTGCACCTAGCACAAAAAAAGGGGGAAAGGTTTAATTACACATTTGATGGTGCCTGAATATGCTAAATTTAGACAGCTAAATACCATCCTAGTAGTATATACAATCATAGATCATTCCTTTTTCCAACAAGCATATAAGTCAGTCATATCCCAATTCAGACTGTGCCACATCACTCAGGGATGTGATCATGAACAGCTTCTGCAAAACCTGCCCTAAACAACAACAGCTTACACCCAGAGACCCGGCTGTACTCCCAGATAGAGTAAGACAGGTGGAAGTTGCTGAATTAGAATCAAAACTCTGAAGTACCATCAAAGCACCACAGGTGGCTATTTAGAGATGTAGCTTACTTTTTTAGAAAATACAGTACAGATAGGCTCTCATTCAAATTTACACTCTCCAAAAGCTGTAATTAGGAATGTAGCCTAGGATTGTGCTTTCATCTAATGCCCAGGGTTAAAATTAGTGCAAAATCATTGCAGTTCAGCGTCAAATTTAAATCAGATAAAACTAAGATGCAGGAATAAGATATTTTAAATCAAGCTCTTTTCTGTCTTCTAAAATGTAAAACTCTCCTCACTCTATTCTCTTGCTCCTTTCATGCCTTCATTTCCTGGCTGCTAGCTAAATTGATGGGCAGAACTTTTGCCTCTGAAATTCAGGTGTCTCACCTAACAGATAACCATGGAGCATGTAAGAACTCTTCTCCTACTCTGAGCTGAGTTTCAACAAGGTCTCTTGACTTCTGTGTCTGCTTGACTTCAGCTCACAAAGATTTTCCAGCAGTCCCTTCCCCAAAATGAAACATGTAGGAAGGAACTCACAAGAGCTTTCCAGCTTGGCAACAAGTTCCTCCTGATTTCAGGTGTGAAAAGCACAGTTTGGGATGGTGAACAGCTTGTTCATCTTGCATTTGCTGCTGTTCTGTAACAAGCACATGTTGGTCATGCAGCCCTGACTCTGTCTAGGGTTTAGAAGCCCTTTGGGTTTTGAAAGCTCTCCTAGAGCCTTGAAAGCAAGGGATTGCAGGCTATTTAAGTTTGGCTGCTTCTTTGGATGCTTTTTTGCTGTAGCCTGTTCTGTTGCAGTCTGCTTATGGTCAGCTTCCCATCCCTGATGCACTGAGTACAGCTTGGGAGAACTGCAGAAAACCACAGGTATCAAAAATGAGGTTATTTTAGTCTGCTGAGAAACTTACTGACTGCATCAGGGACTTCACCAAAGCAGTTGAGAGCCTGAAGTTCACCATCAGACTGGTACACCTTCATCAAGTTTAGTTGATTTTCTCAGCTTAACTCTCTTTTTCCACTAAAATTCACCAGCATGTACAAGGATTGGCAGTCAGCCGCCAGGGCTTTGATGTCTCTTTGGAGTGCTGCTCTTGGGAAATATTTTCCTCTCTAGGACTGGGACCACTGAAAACTGTGATGTGATGGTCTCTGTATGAATCTCTGCCTGAGAATGGGGACTGTGTGGAGCATGTTACTGCTTTGTATTTTCCGTATGTGTTAGTGTGTCTCTCCCTCCATGCTTTGAGCTCCTTTATGGAAAGGTAAATCTACAAAGATCCTGAATCCAGGAGAAGGAAAACAAGGAAAATGAAGTGCTGTAAAATGAAAGTCATTCTCATGGTCATCCAGGGTAATGTTAATGTCTAGCTTAAACCCCTACTAACCTCCATTGTCAACAAATAATACTTCTTGGATATATTCTTCCATCTGTGAGCACTAAGACTTGCAGTAAATACTTTGCCATGTGGCAAACCCTTTCATGGTATTTCAGCTAGTTCTGCTATCCTTTTTTTAAATGTGTGAGAAGCGATCACAGATCCCCACTCCACAATGACAAAGAAGTAACTATGAGGATAAATTCTAACTTGGTTTCAAACAATGTTGCTGCTTGACAGTTTGACAGGTCTGCAGACAGTGGGACCTCGCACACAAAGGGAAAATCACCTATTTAAGCTTTACATTTACTCACATAGGTGCAGAAAAAACATCTGATCTAGAGAGCCAGTCTCTCAGTGTACACTCAGTCCTCAAGCTCTCTGCCATGGCTGCCAATAAGTACTTCAGCCACTGCCAACTGCAGCCATAGTTATGTGATTTGGACAGAAATCTCTCCACTAGAATCTGGATAAAGCCCAGTAACTCATTTCACACTGGCCCACAGCCATGGGATGGTAATGACTTTTGGGCACCACTCTGATTCAACAAGTCTGGTAATGCAGAAGGTGAAAAGCTCTTTATTCTGTTTCTCTGTATTCTGTTGTTTGAATTTGAAGCCGTTCTGTTCCTGGAGGATGGAGAATCAGCAATAGTTATCTTAACAGATTGATTTCTGTGCCACAGCTGTGTGATTTACGTGCTGCCTATGCAGTGACAAAAGCAGATCTCTCATGACCTTGCATGGGTTTGTCAGGAGTAAAAGTCAGATTTCCTCCTTCCCCAGACGGATGCTAAGGACCAATTAAAAAAAAAAAGTATCGGAGTTTTGTGCTTACTCCTCTTTCTACACAGGGTATTTGAAGCCTCAGATTGGTCCAATGCCATCCATTCACATTTTCCCAGTCCAATAACAACATCTGGCCACTGACTGGGAGCAAGGCTTACTGCTTCACAGAAGGCACACACCTGGGAAGCTTTACACATTATGGAATAGCTGTTTCAATGCTCCTTTAGACAGGAAATTAAGGATATTCATACAAAAGTGTCTTAACAGTAACTGAAAACAAACCAAAACAACGCAAGCCTGAGAAGAAAATCAGTCAACGTGATAAAATAGTTAGATGGAAATTTTAAACCACAAGGTGACTCCATCTATGCCCTGCACTGATCTACATAGTGTGCCTTTCCTCAAAACAGACTTTTATTAAAATACAAAACTAACTTGCAACACCCTGCTGGAGTTTCCTATGCCATATCATAAACCACAGCCTGATGACTTCCCACCAGGCCAGTGTTATACCATCAACATGATTGTTTTAGGAGAAGGGGAAGTAAGAAACTGCTAACTCGCTGTACTTTACAGTCATCAGATAAAAGAATTTCCATGCGATATTTCTTGGCAAATAGTCAGCAGTGAAAATACAGCACGGTTAAAGGACTTGAAATAAATTACACCTCTTAACTCAGCCTGATCTACTGTATAAAATAGTCAAGAGGTAACAGTAAAACACTTCTTTAGTGGTGATAATTATGTAACAGAGAAGGAAAACTGGACCATGACAGTTTCCCTCTGCTGGATATTCAAGGCTACCATAAAGCTCAAGGAAGTATCAGATGCTGAGACCTTCATATTTTTGATCCAAAACCACAGTAAACAAAATCTGGCATTAATACACCAGAAAAAACGAAAACAACATGCTTTGCTATTCAGTGTGTGACTACATTGCACTAGTGAGCCCAAACTGAGACTGGTATCAATCTGTGTTTGAAAATAGCTGTACCTTGATATACATCCACTGTAATAAACTGAAATACCAAAACAACTGTAACATTGTGGGGCCTATGTATGATTTGCACCATTTCCCACCTGCCCTGGATTTTCTGTACACCAAAATACAGAGAATCTGCAAGTTGCTCCTTCTCATCTGTATATTTCAAAATTTGGGGCACTTTTGCTTCTATTCATGATGAAAATAAGATTTAAAATAAAATGTACATTTAAACAACCCGTTGAGGCAGTTTACTTAAAAACTGTTCCTGTTCATATTCACAGAATAGCCACTGAGTGCCAACACAGCTACACGCACCCAGCAACACTTCAAACTATGTCTTTATTTTTCAGAATTATTAGCTAAAAAGTTCAACATGTAATGTAAAGCTGTGACAAAGCCACTGAGAAAAGACCCGCCAAACTAACACCCATTCCATACCACTCACAACTTTAAATCACAAAGGCTTCTTTGGCATCATAGCCCATGGAAAATGCACATGTAATTTGCTGTCTCCATTTTCCTCTCATTTCTGATGTCCACAGTTCATCTTAGACATATTTTTCATTTGGAAGAAAATGGGAATTGGTTGGCACATTTTTCGTAGCATGAGACAACATACCAACACAATGTAAAAAAAGCAGAAAAGAAAGGCAACTTTAAAATTTCCAAAGGAAAGTGCATGCAAAGTGTTTTATCCTGTCAGTTTGGACTCAGTAAAGTCTATCCCTACCCACTGTAATTCCCTGTTAATAAATAGTTTTCCCAGCTATGTCAAATATCTCGCTTAATTCTACCTTCTACAATCCTTTGGCTCAATCTGTAAATGTTCCATGACAAAATAAAAGCTTTTAAAATGTGAGCTTTTAGTATTTACAAAGATGAATGAGCAGGTAGTTCACATAATTCTCATCAAGATATTAACTTTCTTTCTTTATTTTTAATCCCTTTTCAAGAGCCATATTTTACACAGCAAAGGTAAATGTGTTGGAGCTACCACTATTCCGAATAGTGTGTTGTTGTACAATTCAAAAGGAACAAACATTCTGCAAGTATTTGTGTAAAAGCACTACTGCTTGGTGCATGTGTTAGTATTGCAGGTAATCAAACTGAACAATTAAATGCAAATACTTCATAAATACTAAGGTAAGATCCAAAGTCCAGTGGGAGAATGACTGATTCTTCTGGACACAGAGAAGGCAGAGATACTGAATGCCTTCTTCGCACCTGTCTTTAGTGTCAAGACTATCCCTCAGGAATCTCGGACCCAGAAGGAATGCTTTAAGGAAGATATTCCTTAAATGGAATTGGGTTAGAAAACACCTAGGCAAATGTGACATTCCTAAGTCCATGGGCCCTAATAGGATGCATCCATGAGTGCTGAGAGAGCTGGCACACACCAGAATGAGTCTACTCATTACTATCTTTGAAAGGTTGTGGCAATCCAGAGAGGTGCATGAGAACCAGAAAAAAGCAAATCTCACTCCAGTTTTCAAACAGGGCAGGAAGGAGGACCCAGGGACCTACTGGCCAGTCAGCCTGACCTTAATCGCTGAGATCAGCTCACTTGGTTAGAGTACAGTAATAACACCAAGGTAGTGGGTTTGGTCCCCATATGGGCCATTCATTCAGGAGTTGGACTTGGTGATCCTTGAGGATCCCTTCCAAGTCAGAATATTTTGTGAAAGGAGAATGATGGAGCACCTCATTCTGGAGGCCATCTCTGTCAGCATGGACGGACGACAAAAAAGTCATCAGGAGTAGTCAACATAGACTCACTAAAGTTAAATTGTGCTCAAAACAGAGGATGAAAGTTAAGGTACAAAGATGTC
Organism: Corvus kubaryi; assembly: GCF_017639235.1. NCBI lineage: Eukaryota > Metazoa > Chordata > Aves > Passeriformes > Corvidae > Corvus > Corvus kubaryi. The sequence continues at coordinate 11,417,071 of NW_024582059.1, forward strand.
AAACAGGCAATTTGGATATTAACAAACAGTGCCACACTCTACATTTAAAAAATATTTATTTTTAAAAAATACAGGAAGATTGCTGTTAAGGTCCTAAGGTAGTTATTTCTGTTTCTAAGCTGCAAATCACCACACACATTTGCAGTTCCAAGCAGCAAACACCGAATGTGACCACCAGGAGATTATACAAATGTCACTACAAGTGATCTTGAAAACTCTCCTGAACAGCAGAAACAGGGGAAAGAACACACAGATGGGAAGCAATGCAGTGTGATACCATTGCTACTAATCCATGCTTTGCTATCTGATCTTTAGGAAGGCAGCAAAGATTGCACTGGGCAAGCTGCAGATTTTTACTTATTATCATTTCAGATGATATTGAGATTGAGGCATTCAGACAATGGACTTTAAAAGGAAGAGCAAGAGACAGCTTTGACCTCATGGCTCTCTTAGATATGTTTAATAAATCACTGTCACTCCTGCTCCCTTTCCAAAAGGGACGAAACACAAGAGCACCATGCAGTTGAGACAAAAATAGTGCCTGGAAGATAAAAATATCAGCCACCCATTCTCACCCCAAGATCAAAGACTGCACCTGGATTTTAAAATATAATTAGCATGTGCACATGCCATGCTTGCAGAAACCAATGTCAATGCTATTCAGAGGTGCTAGTGCCCTTCAGACTGACTGGGTTTGTCTGTTCAGGAGTAAACGTGACATAACCCCAGCTCAGCCTAAAGAGCAACCTACTTCATAAATTACCAACTCCTTTCTAATGTCTGCTACATTGGTATTATTCCCTTTTTTCTTCTCGTAAGAATAAATTAAATAGTGTAGATATGCACAAAAAGAGACCTGTCATATAGTTGTTATGGTATAAGCATGCTATATTTTTAATGTTTTTTTTTCAAAATTCCGTGGCCATACATATATAACTTCCTTTAAACTCGGTTTATTGATTAGCTTATCTTGCTTCCCAAATCATGGCGATGATGATGCTTCCTATCAGTTCTCATTCCAACTTTTCCTCAAGTGCCTGTCTATCTTCCAAGAGGACAGATTATTTGGTGTCTGAAAAAATAACTAGTATATTTTGATAATGTTCATGGATTAATGCCATCTGCTTCCCAAAATCCCACGTGTTTACGACACTCTCAGCAACTAACTGTTGCTGAAAGAAGTGCTCAAAGGATCTGCAAGAATTTTTTCTGCCTGGAGGCAAATGCCGCCCTGACAGGTCACCGGCAGAGTTTTATGAAACTGAACAAGTGACAGTATAAATTCCTGCCCTGTTAGGCTGCCAAGGCAGGGACTGCATTGAACTGACCGCTGCTACTGTTGGCCTCACCACACACGCTGTGCAGGGATTTGAAATGCATGTGTGGAAACCATAAGCGATGAAGAAGATCTTTGTGTTCATAAACGAGGGCTGAGGGACAAACCTTATCTTCTGCAAACATGGCCGAATGCAACAGAAAGTGTCATTGACTTACTCACTTTGACAGAAAACAAACAAATCCATTTAGAGGGGGAGGAAAGCATCTCTACTGCAAACCAAAATTAATTGCATGCACGGAACAACAGCAATGAATTTTGACCACAGACATAAGCGCTATGGTTTTCCAGAAGCCTAAAAGCATTTCCCTGTCTGAATGCTCCAGAGTTTGTGTCTGGGCAGGAAGGGGCTGTATGCTGCCCATGCCACTGCCACTGCCCCCAGCCCATCAACCAGTGCCCACTGACAGGCTTCCATGCCTGCCTGCCCACTCAGGCCTCTGGAAGAGGAGGAACCAGTCCTCAGCCCCACTGGCTTTACTTGCTTTGCTTTTTTCCAACGTCATACAGATATATCCTCACAACTACACTTCATACACAACCTCGAAGCCTAAGAAATGTGAACTGCAAACACCCTCGCAAACTTGTATCCCATGTGCTTTTCTCCTTGTCCAGAAGTTTTCAAGAGATTCATGACCACCTTTCTTTCATTCTCTACAGATTCCTCTACAATTCTGGTCAAATGTAAAATGTTTTTTTTTTTTCCAGCGCCCAGCCAGATATGAACAGCAATGAGTAGGAGAAAAAGTACATTTTTTTTTTATTATTTGGCTACTTTTCCAATTAACTAGTATTTGAAAGGTACAGAACAGATGCAGCATTTTAATAAGCGTTACTGACATACACATGCACTATATGTCACCAAACTACCTCTAAAGTTAGACAAAAGGGTGACTATCACTAAGGCTAAAACCAGTCCCACCTCTGAAATTTATGCCCACAATGTAAACCTGGCACCAAAATTAGCCTAGTACTGCCAAAACATTTATTTTTAAATTAACTTCAAATCCAAAGGTTCATATAAAGGAGAAAAAGTGAAACATCTTTTTAAGTTTAATATCAGGCTGATTTCCAGGTACTAGCTCTTCCAAAAATCTCTTTTTACCTCAATTCTCACCAAAAAGGAAAACAGGAAATCTTTTATCTGCAGTATTTTCTCGATAATCTACCACCCTTCTCCTTAAATCTAAACCAACCAAAGTGCACCTAAAGGTTTGCATCAGTCTCCTGACACCGTACAAACTCTGACCCCCAGTCTGAGCAAATGAATAGGAAATCTCCAGTGTGTGTGTGTGTGTGTGTCCCTGCAGGAACCAAAGCTGCAAACACAAGACCCTGTGCATCACGAGCAGCTGGCTCCCTGCTGCCCCACATCTTGCCAGCACACCAGTAACACTGCTTTTCCTTCAGTCCCTCTCTGACCTTTCTGAAGAACCCACTGAACTTCACTGTTTTACTTTTTTTTCCCAGTCTCTTTAGTGCTCTGCTCAAACCAGGCTTTAAAAAAAAAAAAAAAAATTAAAAAGAAAATAAAAGAAAGTAAAAAGAAGAAAAAGGGAAGGATGAGGGGGGAAAGCACAAGTGCTTTGTGAGCTGAAAAGCTAAAGCCTTCTACTTACACCGAGTTTCCGCGCGCTCGCTACATCGCTGCCAGATTCCCCGAGGATGAGAGTCATGTGAGGAGGCAGAGGGTGGCTCTGCTAAGCAAACACAGCACCGTAGGCCGGGCTAATCCTGCACCTGTGGCGTGTTATTCAGCAGTAAAGAAATGTAGTCCAGACTGCCTCTGCTTAATACGGCTCAGCTGTTTTCCTCCGTGCTCGCTTTGATTGTAAGCTGGCAAACAATATTATTTCAGCCAGGCGCAAAGGAGTATTCAGGCTACATAGGATGTGACAGTAAAAAGGTGAAAGAAAAAGAAAATCCTGGAATTGCAAATCAAACAAAGATCCTGAGCAAAACAGAATTTCTAACTCTTTGCAGATGGTTGGCAATGCCTTCCAAGGTCAGTATATAAAATGCACGCTGAAGTTGGAGCCTTCTGCTCCTCACCTCCCTTTAAAGTGTGACTACTTGTGATACAGGATAAACCACAATGGCCTGGCCCTCATTTACCCAATTCAATAGGTATTTGCCAATAAGAGCAATCACAAGGAGGTTTCAATGGGTTTTAGGCTTCCCCTGGTACAAAAAATGCCAATTGAGAACAGACTATGAAAAGAAATGGCATGAAACCAGCAATTTGGGATTTTTTTTTTCAGAGAAAAAGACAGCAAAGAGGTCATGACACTGCTACCAGGATACATTGGCTTTATCATAGCACATCACAAAAAAAACACAAAACACCCCCACAAAACTAAAACAAACAAAAAACAAAAACAAGAAACAACAACAACAAAAAACCCAACAAAACACAAACAAACAAAAATAAACAAACAGGAAAAAACAAACCCAAACAAAGCAAAAAAAAGGATAGGAAACTTGATAAAACAGCATCAAACAGCATTAAAATTTGGTCCCATCATGGAAGAATAGCAAGAATTTCATTCCAAGGTAGAGTACGTAACCACTGAGAGTAATTTATGAACCTGGTATTTGCTGTACAAGTTGACTAACCACTGTTAAAAATTCTCTGTAATTATGACCTGCATATATTTAAATAAAACAAACCAGTATTATTTAAAAACAAAACCACACAGATTATTATTTCAGATACTTGAAATAATTTAGTTAATTTTTAACTTTAATGCAAGGAAAAGTAATCCAGTAATTGGGATTTATTCCAGGTAACATTGTCATAATACACCACACCTCCTTCCCATAACATCTATCATTTCCATGGTAGCATGGAACTGTCAGAGACGACCAATAGATGCTGTTACTAATGTTTCTTTCTCATATTAAGCTGCAAACATCAGATACTGCAGTCACAACATGCTCAATGGCATTTGTACTGAAATGCTCTTCTCTACAAAATGATACTTCAGTTTCTGCTCCATCATTCCCTAATCTAATTCCACATTTGGAAACTGGTAATGAAAAAAAGAGATATCTGCACATTCAGAATTACATATCGAATTTCTTGGTGGAAGGTTTATTGCAGCTGCTGTTTACCAATGGGATTATTTCCAAAGAAATAGGAGCTTTATTCCTATGAGAAAATGCTCATAACGAATCTGGAACTATACGAACTTTTAACTGGTTTCTTATAGAAGAGCTAACTCTTCAGGATGCTGAGTGAAACAAGGATATCTAGATATTTGATTATATCACAGAGTAAAAAGCAGGAAACAAGACTTTATACAACATAACAACAAAGTAAAAAAGCTGCCTTCAATTTCCTCTTTCAAAAAATTTGCATGTCTTTTCTTTTCAAATACTTAACTCCTTTTTTTGAGCCTTACACACACATTTTTAAAGCTATTTGATACTAGCAGAGGCAAAGGCTAAATTTTTCCTCCTCCATACTCTTTGGTCTGTTCCTGATGCACCCTACTTTACAGAACTGCCTGTAACTCTATCAAGACCACATGTACCACGTGAAAAAGATAGAGGATGTCTAAATTTCTGCCAACACAATGCTAAACCATGGTCCTGCTAGAAACTGCTTAGTGCTCCTGGCAGCAATCACGTTCCTCCTCTTCAACCCACTGAGGGCATCCTGCTCATTCTGCCTTGTGTCTCCTGGAGCTCATTCATGGCAATGTCCAACAAAAACATCTCCAGAGTTGTAGTGTTTTGAATTTGCTTTCTTTGTACACTGTGCCCTTTGCACCACATGCGGTGCTACCCAGACTGTGCTCTGTACCAGTCTGCTGTTCCCCTGCCAACACAAAGCTCAAAACCTACTTCTAAGAGAATGTGAAAACTCAGAAAAACAATGAAAAACATGGAAGCTGGAGCATAAACAAGACTGATATAAGTGTCTTTAAGTAGCAGCAACTTTCACATAGAGTTCTTTTTACAACCAGTCACCCACCTAAATGTTTACATTTAATTAGCTCTCAAAACAGTGGACTAGATGGCTGTGGAGACATAGGAATTAGGGACACAGACTGTTTTGTATATCACTAGCTGAACTTCACCAAAAACCAGCAATAGCTTCCTGCTAGATTGCCTGTTTGAAAACAGAACACTGTGCTGGCTGAAATACTTCAAGGGTGATATCTACCTCACAAGACCTACATCTGCAATTTCCAATAAATACTCTTCCTGCAAGTTAAAAAAACTCAGGAAAAAGTCATATTGACAAGCTGACAGAATATAGAAGAATATTAACCCTTAACACCATGAGGCATTGTTGCTCCCCATATTATTTAAATTTGATGGATAAACAAGGAACTTTTGTTCCCAAGGTAATAATAATAATAGAGCATTACTGATGGGTGGTAAATCTACTTCACTTTTCTTTCTTTCCCTTCTCTCTTCCCAGAGCATGCACTTAACCCTATTACAAAGGAAAGCCTACCACTCTCCATTCACAACTAAGCCAAAGGTCAGGAAGATACAAAAAATCATCTTTCTTTCATTAATAAATTCAAATGTCATACAAAAAGGCCTAGAACAAAATATAGTAATTGCCAGCTGCCTAATTATTTTCTCATTCTCTTCCAGGCCTCAACACAATGCCTTTTTTAGGCTGCCTGCCAGTGATGTTTGGAACATTAAAATATAGCCCATTTCTGCAAAGACTTTGTGTTGCACAATGTGCTCTGATGGGCAAAACTGAAGCAAATATAAGAGCAATCTGATATTATTTACCTTAAATGACGAGGGAAGCGAGAACACTGTGCGCTGTCAACTCCCTCTCAGGTTTGTATCCATTCTCGTAGAACAGTTCAGTAATAGGAGGCTGGAGGTTAGAGGTGGCCAAGGACAAATTTTGGTTCCCAATTAACACTACTGAGCCATGAAAGCCTTGTCTACCAGGCGCCATCACATACAAACTATCCTCCCACTGCACAGGGCCCTTGCTCTCTGCAGAGTTCAGTGTCTCCTGGCTTGCTCAACAGTGTAAGCAGAGGGATCATTAGTTATGACTAGTAGAGTCTAGGAGATAATGTTGACTCTCATTTCAGGAACTATTAAGCTATAAACACTGCGCTGAAAGCCATTTATCTGCATTTTAAGATAAACAGAGAAGCTATTCAATTAAGTAGACTGCAAGAAATAAGCTACAGATGCCAAATCGAACAACTTTCAAACTCGAAAAGAGAAAATCTGTGCATTTAATAAGCACAACATTAAAACATGAAATTACTCACAGGGAAGTTCATAAGCAGCACAGCTTAACCACCCCACCATGTCTGATAAAAAAATACAAATCAAAGTGTAATTACAAAACAGTTAAATCCAAGCCATGTAAATTACATGCACTTACAATTTTCAAGTTCCTACCGCAGCCACCAGTGATGAAGTACAAGGTTATGAAGTGGCAATTTTCGTACAGCAGTATTTACATTTTATCTCCACATCACTACAGTTTGAAAATGAGATGCTATTCCAGACCTCCCCAAATGAGATAAATGCCTAAGCTGTCATGTTCGAATCTGCACTTGCTAAGGAGAACATTCTTCCTGAGATAAGCAAAAGAGAATGAAATTAATTTCTTGAGTCTTGCCAACTAACCAGCTTTTTTAACTGAATATTATTCATCTATTTGGACATATCACTATGAGATCTTTAAGATACTAGCTTAAAAAAACTAAAAGAAAAAACCCAACCTCAAACCACTAAAAAGCATACCCACAAAATAGTTTCCAGCATCCTTTAAAAAGATATAAAATACAAGGCCTTCTAAGCATTAAAAAAAAAGATGTTTTTTTCATGCCCCCCCAAAAAAAAAATGAAAAACCTGATCTTTCCTCACACTTCCAGATGCCAGAGATTTTCGAGCCAGCTCTGAGGTCAGACGGGGAACACGCAGGTGCACCGTGCATCGGCAGCTGAAAGCTTGCAAGGTTGTGCCGGAATCTGATCCACCCCCCCTCCCCACATTCCTGCTGGCATTATAAACGCTCCCTGAAGGAATAATACCCTAATGCGGACTAATTTTCCGCAAACAGCCCCAGCCTCATTAAACCTCCTCTTTATCAGCATTGTTCAAAGCAGTTTTTCTGGTAATATTGAACTCTCCTACGCCCATCTAAAAAGAAAAGAAACTCCTTTTATGTTCTCTCCAGTATCATTTCTCCTTCTCAGGTCCACTGGCACTACACAATAGATTCAATAAAAATATTCAGTTTCATCATATGGTAGTAATGTCCTAAAGACTATGACATGGATTAAGAGAGAGGGTCTGTTCCAATAAATAAAGAGATCACTCTCCCAACAGGATTTCATAGATTTCTGTGAGTGACTCCTCCCAGCAATCAGGCGAGCCCAAGTGAATTAAGAGGACAGTACTCCTAAAGCAGGTGTTTTCCAGGACCTGCAATTCTTCACACTCCTTAAATGACCTTTTACTGTTCCCTAGACAAATCATTTTGCCTTCAGCAACATCACACAGACTCTGTTAACATGAACAGCCTTTGCCACTACAATAATTAAAAAATTTGAACATGCCATCACCTAGCTTCATTGTGGAGCCAAGAAAAGAGCTAGGCTGCATTCAAGCACCCTGCAAAGTAGCATAACACAAGAGTGAGGCTGTGGCATGCTGAAACCAAAAGTGTGTCCTCTTCCCAAAGTGATGAATACCTATGGCACCTTATCCCAGATGCTCCATGATGCACCTTGCCCATATGCAAATCACTGATGTGAACAACTACATTCTTTTAGAAGCATTTGTGGTTTGCAGATGGTAATTTTTAGTAAAAGACTGACAGAAGAATGCCATCTGCAGACATTCCTCTGTCCCCAGCTCCATCGAGAGTATCCTGAATGGCCTGAGACTTGAAATACAGCAGAGGATAACACAATACAGAACAGAAGTGCAGCCAGAGGATATCTGCCTATCCTAACCCCACACACTAATAACAATCCTGAAATGATAAAACCAGTTGTACTGTGAGTTGTTAGTTCACAGGAATAACAGCAGACCAAACAGTGCTGTACTTTCCAGTGATTCTTTCGCCTGCTGTTCAAAGTACAAACACCCAAGAGAGATTGCCAGAAATATGGACACCACGAAAAGAAAATGCAGGCAAAAGCACTGGGGGAAGGGAAGCCGTGCCTCCATGGTCTTTCTAGCAGTTTAATTCCATCTAGCTGGGATATTGCGAAAAATAAAAACAAACCAGTATCCTGCTTATATATTATGTATATAAGATACATATTCTACCTAAACACAACATGTATTAATAAATAATTAACCTGTTAGGGCTCTAAACTGGGGGAACACAGACTTAGCTGCACTGAACAAATCCCTGTGGAAATGAAATCATTTGAAAACAGAAAATAGTGCTACTTATTCAATATGATAATGTCAATATAAGCAATGTAAGTATGAAAGTTGTGGTGCTCGTAACCATTCTTCTCATGTGCACAATGAACACAAGGCCATGGTGTAACATTTTGGTCACACATATTTAATTATAAAATAAGCCATAATCATAATCATAAAATAATGACAATAAAACAATGTTTCCCATATTTTATTATTCTGTACTTCAAATAATCCTTTTTTCTCATTTTTTTCTCAACCTACTTCCTCCACAGTGTTTTAAACCTTTAATCTTTCTCAGGTTTTTTTTTTTTAATATATTTATTTATTTTTTCAATTAACCATTAAAATTGAATTAGAAACCCTGACTTCAGCAAAAGTCAAACAGAAGTTACAACTAATGCCAACAAAGTACAACAGTGTGGGTCTTGTAGAGGCCTCACTGAAAAGAAGGTGGCTATGCTCACCAATATGAATTTAAAATATAAATTTTTCTTTCCCTTTTCTTCTTTTATCTATTTTAAAGAGATGAAAACTGTCATCCAGCTAAGTTTCATTTCTTTCAGCTCCAGTCAATCTCTAAAAATACTCCAAGTCATAAGAACAAGGGGCCTACAGCAAATATGTGTTTCAAGCTGAGATGCTGTGTAGTTTCACAGAGAAAGAAAAATATTTTCCCAAGCTTTCAACTTTTCATTTGTATAAAATAGTTTATTTTACAGCTAGGTAAAGATGTAAAATTAAACTTCTTCATTAGTGTAATGCACTGTAACTCACTATAAATACTGTTAACATACCTAAATGCATGAATTGTGCAACATTTTCCATCAGAATATGTAAGGAAATAGATGCCAAATATAGGGTAAAAGAATACAAAAAGTCAGCTTTCTTCCATAAAATAGCATAATTCTTCAAGAATGTGTTGGTGGTCACGTCTGACAAATAAGAGGTTGTTTCCACGCTACACATCCTAACTACTGGTTCGATTAACCTTAACTAAGAAATAAGGAAAAGTATTAGGATATTCTGTAAATAAGCACAGGGATTATTATTTACCCATACAGTCATCTGAAATTACTCCCCCTCAGCTTGTATTTCTTATTGCTGTTATTTTAATGCACCACTGCTAAATCAATTCCCTACCCAACTTTTCAGTAGAGGAATGATATTCTGAAGTCTTTCCTGGGTAGGGACCATACCAGATAAAACAACCATTATCACTGAGCTACAGTCAGAGGAAGAAGGAAAAGGGTAAAGACAGTTTTTAAGGGTGAATGTGATGGTTATAGACATTCACACTTTTCTACATGTAATAATTTCTATTTCTACACTACCTTCCTTTCCAAAGTAGCTTCCCCTTGGACTGAAGCTGGTGGACAGAAGTTCAGTCTCGGTGAGTTAAAGAACCAGACTGATCTGTATGTCCAGACAGTAGAAAAACCCTTCCAAAAAGGGCAGTTGATTTATACCAACACAGAATTCACATTTTTCTCCCTAACTTACCACCATGCTCAAGGAAACACATTTTAAAAATTTAGCAATACATTCAGCAGAAAATCAACGTAAACACTTAAATATGCATGACATCAGAAAATATGTCAGACTTAGCCATTTTCTTCTATAAAATACACCAAAGTTAACTAATCTTACCCAAAAACCAGTTCTTTGGAATACTGCAGGTCCCCACATTGCAAACACCTACTTTTTTCACCGACAGAAGTGACATGGAACACACATGGCACAAACTCAGGAATGCCGATCGGAAATTGAGCTGCAGCTATGACTAATGTTTGCCAAATTGATAGTGAGACACGGCTGTAGGAGCCTCTTCAGGAGCTGAGCCCAAGGCGCGCATTCCAGCTGCTGGGTTGTACCAAGAGAAGTCAGAGGGAGTATTACTGGGGAGGAAATGTCATGGGTATTCTCTGCTAGCATATTCTTGGAGGTTGGCTTAGAACTGGAGTTTAAAACCTCGACTCCATACATGAGAAAAACATGAAGCTCACATCAAGCCTAGAGATGAAGTGTTGGTAGGCTCTACATGACTTCTTCACTAAATGTCAGCCACCTAATCTGAAAACAAGCAACAGTGAACCTTTGATTTGCTACTTGAAAGAATAAGGTTAATAAATTTATGTTCAGAAAAGTCCAGAATATGCTCTAGGAGGAAAAAAAGAACATTTTCTTGTACCATCAACTACATACTTTTCTTACTCAGCAACAGAATTTCTTATATAAAAATAATTGTAATAAATCAACAAACCTAAGAAGCTACATTTAAAGAAGGTGAAAAAGTATCGAAAAGAGGAAGAGTTAAATACCAAAACAACAGAATTAGAACTTTATAATTTATTTTACATCCTGCTGGCTGCAGTTTCAGCAGGTGATGCACTCAGGATAGAAACAACCCTATTTCTTCGGTTCTATTCTCAACAGCACTGTCAATGTGAGTTATCAAATTGAGAAGACTCAAATCCATTCAAAGCTCGCTGCATTTCAGAAAAGAATCAGTGATTTCTCCAGACTGTTTGTACACCTTTAGTACAGGGCAAAATCTAAAATTTTCAGCACTTTAAAAATCCTGAAGCTATAGAATGAAATTCCAGCTTTACTGCAAGCATTTTTAGTTTTGCTGTCACCTGCAATGGGTTTAGCATTTCAAGGCAAGCTGTCACCTGCAGAGAATTCCTCTTTCTTTCTCTGTCAGTTAGAGAAAGTCAATTAAAAATTTTATGTAGTGAAGTAATTCCCCTGCTTCTTGCCTATATGTTGGTTCCCACTGAAAATAAATTGAGTTGTGATATGAAAAACTAAGGCGAAACAAAGACCAGCATGCACTGTAATAGATTAACAGGATCCCTTCTGGATTTCACATTCATTGTTCTGTAACCCATGAAATACTAGGGAACCTTGGGAAGAAGTCAAAACCCTTGACTTAAAAACCTCACACCCATTCAGAAAGAGATGATTAGGAACAACAGTATTCTAGCATCATATTTCTGGTTCCCTTCACTAATATAAAATGGTTTCAGATTCAGCAATAATATTAATCAAGTGTTTTAAGACCACTTTTTCCTTTCCCTGCAAAGTTTCTCCTCCTTAGCACTCTCAGGAGTATTTGCTTCTGCCAAAGGTAAATTCAGTTTCTGCCCATAACAATCATGGCAAAATGAGGCTCAGCACACTTCTAGCAAGGAACAGATGTACTTTATATAGATCATTGTATCAGAATAGTTCAAAATACTGCCAAATTAAAGGTGAAAAAACCCATGCTTTTCAGATGTGCTTACAAGAAACCAGCATAATCATGTTACTCCATCTGTATGTTGTATTACTTACAGAAGTTCAAAAAAGTTCAGTAAAACAGATTCTAATTCTTTTGTACACGTCTTTTAGAGAGCTTTCAAACAAAAATATGTGAACAAGGGGAAAAAAGCACACTACACTGAAAAATAACCAAAAAACCACCCATTTCAGAGATGAGGAGGGAATGGGGAAGAATCTGTTATAGAGCAGAGGCATTAGAAAATTTCTATTAGAAATATCTTCTCCCCATCCTCAAAGAATTTCAGTTTTCCTGTATGTCGACTGTTGTTTTATTTGCCCTGCAGCAGACACAGATCATCCCACTGGTGTCTCCTTTCTGTCACTTCCACCCTTTTCCAGGATAAAGTCAGCTCAATACCCCTGCCCACTTCCCTCAGCAGAGGATCGCCAAATTCCTCCAGATGACATCACAGGGCTGTCTGACAGGTGGGGGCCAACCTTTCCTCAGTAAAGCCAGACTTAAGATTTCAACAGGCTGACACTCAGCTTCATCTCAACAAAAGGTGTCCAGGGGTTCATCCAAGGAGAAGAGATCGAGGACAATGTGCTCAAGCTATTAGCCCTGCTTATGAACTTCTCAACCCACCCTGCAGCAATTAGGGTATCGGCGAAGGACTCCACTTCCACTGGAACACCAGCTAGGGAGCAGTTCTTGCCAAAAGAAACACTCCTATCAAAATTCCTCTGCCAGCAGGGATGTGCAGGTGTTTCCCCACTCCTAATTTTGTAGCCCATTGGTTGAGGGATCTCTTCATCTTCTAGTCCCAAATCACATGTGCTGGGACCTCCCTAAGGTGTAGATATTATTGTTAAATAAAAACAAATTATGGAAATTGGAACCTAAATAATCCTTGCAGATCCGATTTAAGTTGTAAAGAAAGAAAAACTGGCAGCTGGTGGAATTAGGGCAGGTGTTCTCTCCTCCCATTTAAGCCGTCCAAACCCAGCCACCAAAGTTTCCTCCCACATGACATGGACACAATGATAAAGAATCATTTTCTGGACCCATCCTTCCAAAATATCTAAACATCTCCAACACACCTTTTGCTCTTCTTTGCCTATGGGCAGACAGCCTACATTTAGGCAGTAAAGGAGAGGTGACACACTGTATTCCCATGGTTTGCATACACTCTTCATTTTTTGCACTTCCTGTTAATTACAGATACAAATTAGAAGCAAATATTTTCCTGCCTTGCAAAGAAAAACAGGACACAGTGTCTGAAACACTTCAACCCCGAGTACTGTTTTGATGCCTCACTCCAAAATCAGACGCAGTGATGCTCTTTTGCCAGGACATCGGTGAAAATCTTTTTTTCTCCACAAAAAGCTATCTAAAGCACAACTTCTCCAACCTCCCTTTCCAAAGACACGTGTTTCAGGCTGCAGTAGATTTTCTCCTTTCAACCAGCAGCTCTGTGACACAACCCAGAGGCTGAAGGAGATGTAAACTATTTACCCTGCCTCGGCGTACGTTATTTTTGCAAGCCGGCAGGCCAGCCTCCCTGGGCCATGTTTGTTTATAAGGCAAGTGTTTCCCGCTCCTGCAGGGCACTCATGGAAGGAGACGCCTGGGAGTGTCTGTTTGAGGAAAGCCACTGAGTGATCTGCATTTCTGGCATGGGAGATGCTTTGTTTAACTTGAAAACAGCTTCAAAAAGCAGCACAGCAAGTGCATTACCCCTGAAGAGCCCAGTGTCACCAATAATGCCACCATACGAGTGAGAGGAGAAGATATTCCTGAGGAAAAGCTTGTATGGAAGTATGAATGAACCTTGAAAATCTCTCAGTTAAAATGTGGGTGGATCTGGTTTCACATGCAGGCTGTGTACTTTCTCTCTCTCTCTTTCACTCTCACCTCTGTAATAATTCTCCCTGGATGTTCTTTCTCTGTGTCAGTATTTTGGGGGGTTTTTTGTTTGGGTTTTTTTGGGTTTTTTTTTTAGTAAAACAGAGGTGCCAAATCTTCAGAATGATTGTGTAAGGAATTTCCACGTTTGGAGACTACTAAAAATAAAAACTGGAAATAAGCTTAAATGAGTTATGGAAACTTCCTCCAGTTCCAGCCAACCTGTAAATGTCATTTTGAATGCATATTGTTCAGACCACAGGATTTAGTTTCTTTTCTAGATTATTTACTCCTGCTTGAAATCATTGTATTTTGGGGTTTGTTGCTTAGAGCTAGGTCAATGTTTACATGGAAATGTTATTTTGAAAGAAAAGTATTTACATTTTACTGAGAACAACTCGTATTCACATTTTCAAAAATCCTGCTCTTATTTAGTTGAAACTATTAGTCAAGTGTAACTCAAATTTGTGAGTATTTTGGGCCTAAATCCAAACATTTTTCTGCCAGTGTTTATTTTCTTATGCTTTTTAATTGTCTTAGCTTTTCAATCAGCTCTATCCATCATATCAATTTCCAGTTTTCTAGGAGAAAAATTAAGAATAATGATGAAAACAAATATTGGGAATTTCCTATTCTATCTACACATTTTAATAGGATGCTAAGGTCACATATTAGACTGAAAAGAAATGCAAGAAAAAGCCAAGTAAAGTGTATTTTCTCCCAAAACTGGAAATGCTGGAGAGTTAGCATTGAGAAAATTTACAGGAAGTCATGTGACATATTGAGACAGTCAAATATCTACACTTACGATAAAAATTCACAAAAGCCCTATTTAGGTGTGTAAATAAAGTGATCTGCTGGGTCCTAGCCAACACAAGTCAGCATTCCACCATCCTCTCGGTATTCAAGACTGTCACAGTAGGCAGCAGAAATTCGGGAAATACCCATTCCACAAATTTACCTCAGAGGTTTGGTCTCACAAGGATATCAATGATTCATTTAGAAGTAATTCCAGGTTTTAATAGGGCTTAATGCAAACCACACTCTGTTTCTTTTTTTAATATGTAAGGAGGCTGCAGTTTCACACTGATGATTAAATCCCAGAGGTGAAACAAGGGTTTCAGCCACAGCTGGGGCCAGCCCTGCCAGACAAAAAGTATGCAGGACACACCGCATATTTCCCACGGAATCACAGAAAAGTGGCATTTTGAGAGGAAGGGAATTGTCTAGTAGCTCTCCTTCAGTAGCAAACCTCACAGTCAATCACTCAAACCTTTTCAAAACGTTCTACTGTGTGAAGGCTGATAGTGTGTCTTTCCATTTATTTATTAAGAGACAGCAAGGAAGAGAGAAGGAAATAACTAACACAAAATACAGGTGGGATGAAGGAACAAGGCTGGCTAAGGATCGAGTCTCCTCTCCCACCACTGTGTTGCAGTGTGCACTGTTTCACACACCATGCAAACTTCTTAGGGCAGCTCATTTTCATTTCCACCACAGCTCCACTTCTATTAGCACAGGGCTGCTTGAGTTTAGTATTGAAGGAGAAGGTTTAAAGATGCCTTTCAAACCCTGCGTGGTTCTCTGTACAATATGGCTACAAATTGCACTTGCTAGTAAAACAACTGTAAGCTTCAGCATCAAATATTAGACAAATTTAGCACGAATTAAATGGCAGTCCTGATGCATAAGTCTCTACTAGGCTACAGGGCAGCCTTAAGAAAAGCTCTCCAGTTCTGGCAGCAAGCCTCATCCCCAGTTTGGACTTTTAAGGGTAACTTCAGCATGCTTCACATAGCACACTACTGTTAACAACCACTCGTCACTCCTTCTCTGTCTCCTCTGCTTTCAGCCCACCTGGCAGGGTCATTACTTAAACCAACAGAAATACATTTTTCAGTAACATTTTCAGGGTATTAAATACCTTTTTAAGATCAGAATGTATCAGATGCCCAGCCTTTTTTACCCTGTCTTTCAACACTTAGTGGTCAAAATGTCAGTCATGAGCAACATTCTGTAGGATATTTTGCTGTTAGAACAGAACAAATATTTAGGTAGAGAACACATAAAATCTACAGAGCAAATCTTAAGTAATTGCTACCGACTGCAGTGAGTAGTGCTGCCAAGGGAATCTACAGGTATACTTTGAGTGGTGTAATATATTATTTTTCATAAATATTTGCCCCTGAAAGTGGGACCAACTCATGCAACGGGCCTCATTCTCCATAGAGATCTGTACTTTGCAGTAGTATATGCTGCTAGGATAAGACAGTATGAATGTTGTTCCCCACAGAATAATATGAGAAGGCTGAAGAAAATCTTACTAGAATCAGAGTTAAACTTTGCCAAAAAACACCTACAAAGAAAACCCCTCTTTATTCACCAGCTCAGATATTAATCTTCATTCACATAACTTTAAATTGAAGTTATAACCTGAAAACTGATTCAAATTTTTATGCTGGGGGTTAGTTTCAAGTGTTTCACAATGGGATTTACTTCCATGCTCTACAGAGCAGAGGTAAACCACCTATTTAATTCTTTCTCCAATACCACCTTTCTGTCTCCCAGAAGTTTGCCTTTATTCATTAACAGAAGGAAGAGATGGAGGGCTGAAATCCTCTCAGTCAAAACACTGCCTTTTGTTTCTCACAATACACTGGGATTACTTTCATATGAAGACAGAATGCTGCCCTTTGCTGGGATTTTGTCCAACAAATACCATCTATTATTTAATGATTTTAAAAATGTTTGAACCAATGACAATTTGGGGTGAGAAACTTCTGAGTCTAACCACTTGGGCTTTAAACTGCTCTGCATGTCTCCACTGTATCTTTTAAAATGATACTCCAGTTCTCATCTCAGTCTTCTAAGTGCTGACAGAAGTGCAGCCTTCAAGTCCAGTGCTGTTTCTCATACACTGAATAGATGCTGATGGACATATTTGAGAGCAGACACATTCAGTGTATAGAAAAGAGTGAGAGATATTGTGGGAGGTGCTGAAAATGAAACTCAAAAGCTCTGGCATTTCCTTCAGAAGGTATAAAACAACACAGCGATCTTAGGAAGCATTATTGTGATGAAAGAGCCCAATAGTACAGCTGTATGAAAAACCCTAGACAAATAATGCTTGTCCAATTACAATGAGATACATTGCTAAGGCCCTTTTACACTGTTTTGTAGGGAAGCCCATTCTCCGGGTCCTGGAGAGACTGAAGAAATACTAGTGTTTAATTTTAGAAGACTCTACTATTTAATAGGTCATCAAGATATTAGGATTTTTCCAACCATTCAACGCAATTAACGTGCATATATTGAGACCCAGATATTCCACAGGAGCATGAATGTCTTTGCATGGGCAAAGATGGGAGATTATATCCCATTCTCTTCTGCATGCTGCATGAATGTGCACACTGCAGACCGGAATAAAAGACAAGTTTCTGCATTGCTCAGAAAAGCAGCTGGATTTAACTGTGTGTAAATTTACCCTGCAGTGTTTTGTCCTATCTATCAAACAGTAAACTGTCACCTCAGTCATCCTTGTAGGCAAAATAACAAAGGAGCTAATCCTGATTAGGTCTAGCATTGTCTGAATCACATTTATGTTCACCCTGAAAAAACAGGTCACAGAAGTTAATCCAGCCTGCAAAAACATCTAGAACCAGAAAACCCATCAGGCAGATGCCCAGTCACCTGACATGAGCCATACACCCCCGTCCTAGCAAGAATTAACCCACTGCAAAAATATAACCACTGGTGGCAACCTCCTCAACTTCCTTCCTTTCCTCTCTTCTCTTTCCCAAGTTTCCCAGCAACAAAAATAGAGCTAGCAATACATAAAAGGAAGATGAGTTGCATCCTGGTATATGAATTCTTTAAAAATTTGAGATTTGCTGAAGATTCTTAATCAAAAGGTCTAAAAGAGGCAAGAGTCTGCAGGGAGAAGCTTGTGTTAACATAATCTTTCTGAGGAAGGTGAACAGGGAAAATGAATCAGAAAAAGGCCTCCAGGAGAGCAGTTCATAAAAGAGGTTCTCTGTAAGAGCAATCAGGGGCAGGCTAAAGTTTATCCAAGGCAGGCTATGTTTTATTCCCCTTCAGGCTTGACCAGACACCGTACTTTGCTGCTCACAAACTGGCTGGACAAGGAAAACATGTGCTGACAGTTTGGATATCACCAAAATGAAGGTGTCAGCCTTACTCTGAGATCACTCAACCGGAACAATCGTCTTAGCTCATCCAGAAGCATTTCACTGCTAATGGCCAGCAAGCCAAGTTGCTGGCTTGCTCATTTCCTTCTATGAACATGCGCCAGCACACCTGAATTTTACAGCAGAATAAAGGAAAATCCAGAGAGCTGCTGCTAAACTTACTGCTTATAATGAAATCACTGCAAGATCTTTTTATGCAGACCTTTTTTGGGCCATTTTCCAGGATGAAGCAACAGCTGTCTTTGCCAATCTCCTCACAGGCAAAGAAAATTTTCAAGATTAATTGCTCTGATAGAAAACAGGAGATTTATTTTTTCCCTTTGCTTTGTTAATGTTGCTTCTCCTGCAGTCAAGTTTCTATCCTAGAGGCTCTTCCAACTGTGAATTAATTACAGGTTTGATAAGCTGCATAGCTGTTGTTCGTAGCGATCAGGAGTGGAAAACTTAAACCTCCCTTTTACTTCCTAGAAGACTGTAAAATTAATTTCTCACTTCTCCAAGGAGGCTGATGTGAGGCAATTGTTGATGTTTTCCTGTGGTCTAAAGTGTAGCAAAAGGAAACCAGAAAATTGGGCTTTAGCAGATGACAAGGGCCTGAAAACATGGCAACCCTTGCTCTTCCCCTAAAGAGCTTCCAACTAACCCATCAATGAAAGTAGCAGAGCCCATAATCCAGATTGGTGGGTGCCCTTGATGAAACCCATGCTACACAGGATGTTGTCCTCTTTAATTATGACACATAACAGATGGATATGGCCAAGAACCAGAATTGCCTGCTCTTGTTTAAGAATAAGCTCTCCACCCAAACAAAGTATTAATGTGTCACTCTGTATAATAAATACATGACTTGCTATACAAAGAGGTCTAGTTGAATGGCTTTGGCCTTGTCTAGAACTAATTTATTTTAAGTCTATATATAACAAGTTCCTCTGACAGTGAATTGTGTAGCGTCTACAAGACAAAAACCGGCACACTTCGTTAGCTACACAAAGACAGGTGGACTGACAGAAACTTCCACTTAGTGCTTTATTGGCTGCCTGCCATAGTTTGAATGGGGGCAATTATGAAAAAATTGAACACATGACTTTAATAAGCTTCAATATAGATCGCTGTCTGGTGGAAACAGAGCTTTACAATAAGTTACTCTGGGTCTAGTCTTTGCTGCTAAGAACAAATGTGTTGTTTCAGATGTCAATCATATATTCTTGGTATTATTTGAAAAGGTTAGCAAGAATACTGACATGGGGAATTGCAGATGACAGGAAGCAGCCACAGCACTGATCTCCCTCCACATCCTGTAAGATAGCCAGGCTGCCTCCATGCCGGTGGGGAAGCACTTCCCTGAGCATAACACGGATGTGGCAGCAGCACCTGACTCCAGGAATGCACAGCGAAGAGCAGCTGCCGCTGCTGCAGGGGTGCAACATCAGCCTCTGCAAGTGGAGCTGTTCTCTGCCCACAGCTGAGCACTGCATAGTTCACAGATAAATGAAAAATAACCTTATCAAATATTTAGGATGGACTGTCTTGATGCAAAGGTGTCCTTCACACTCATCACAGGGTTTTATAGTTCAAGCTCCCACCTCCAGCAACTGAACTAGCTGTAAATGAGACAGCAAATAATGCATCACTTTATGCTTACTGTGAGGATGGGGAGGCATCACTGCAGCAGTTAACACTTGTTCCATGTTTTGAGCAGTTTTAGTTAAAGTTGAGGTTTGGATAAACCACCAAGTCTCCTTGCCAACCAATAGTTTTCCTTCCCCAGCCAAGCACACCCTGCCTTTTACAAAACCATTCACTCATGTTTCCCCCGCAAGGGGACTGCTCTTTCAGCAATAGAGGTCTGCAGGGAACTTCTTCAGGACTGAAGCAGCCCACTGATGGGGCAAGCAGTCAGTCACTAGCCCCCTTGCATGAAAGCCTACATGTGAGCCACAGAAATCCAGGCTTGCTGGAACTATTCACATGGGAATGGGGGCAGAGAAACCAACCAGAGCAAGAGCAGCAGTGGTCCCAGCCTCTCATACATATTTTTCCTAATCCCCTAGCAGAAGACACAGTGGGACAGTTTCTCCCCATCCCCACTCCCACCTGCCACCTGCAGCTCCAGCTCCCTCCCCTGGCAGCACTGAGGATGTATTTTCATGTACAGCTGCCGGTACTACTATAGTCTGTAATTTCAACCTGCTCACAAACCATCTGTAAAAATAGCAATTACTAACAACAGGAACAACGTGCACTGATGACAAATCCATATGAGACGTTTCTGACACACCACAAATTCAAGTCAGGACAAGTCCAGAGAATGAAATGTCATAATTTGGTGCACAAATGCAACATGAGAACAACTGGTTAGTCAATAATCTGCAGCATCAGACAGGAGGTCACTGACTTAATGTAAGTCATTAGTGTAATAATTTATGAGAAAGCAGTTACAGTATCAGGAGATATCAAAAGACTATTCTGTGTAAGAAAGGATAAACAAGCCTCCTGCTCAGGGCACGAAATTCACTTTAAGAGCAGTGTTGTGCTTTGGGCAGCATCGCTCCTAGGGGACAAAAACTTGTGAAAAACAAATCCAGAACATCACAAAAAGTACCTTCACCACTTTAAAAACAATTAATTATGAGGACAGATTACAATTATGAGATTTGTTCAGTCTAGAGACAAGACCCACATGGTAACAGCTCTGAAATAAGTAAAAGGCCTCTGCAAAGACAGATGAAATGTACCCCTGCTCCATGTGCACTTGCACACGATGAGAAACAAAGGATGAAATTTGAACACTGAGATCTCAGACATCCAGAAGATCAAGTTTTCTTTGAAAGCCTGATGAAGAATGGAAACAGACTGTCTACAGAGGTGCAAGAATAAACATTTCCTCTCAAAGGTTTAAAAAATCATTAGACAAATGGGTGTCAGATATGGTTTAGGTACAGTGCCTTCAGGGAGGGAGAGCCTAGACAATTCAAACTTCTCTGCAGACTTACTGTCTGTCACTCTTTACAAATTTACCTCAAAATCCAAATTCAACTCATTCAAAAACTGAATCTAAACCTCCTAATTTTTAGTACATCAAAATTCTTTTAATGTACTCTCACTTTTTAATTGCATAACATTGAAATTCTAACTTGGCCTAATGAACAATAAAGAAAATAACCTAAACCCAAAATGTTTCAAAGTAATGCTCATAAAACATGTATTATGGTATTATGGTGACTATATTAGTGTTACCAAGCCAAAAGACCTATCCTCTACAGAGCTCTTATCAAGATCATTCTGACATAGGAATTCCAAGATTCCAACAATACTGTTCCCATTACAGTATTCACATCAGAATATGAATAGAGGTTAGATCAGTTGTAGCATCAATCTTGGTGACAGTCTGAAATCCTAGAATCACAAAATGGTTTGAATTGTAAGGGACCTTAAAGATCTTAAAGGTCATCTGGGTCCAACCCCCTGTCCCAGACTGTTATCTCCAAGAAGTTTAAAAAAAAAAGGAAAACAACAGCTGAAGAATTGCTAAGGATCTCAGGGTAAAATTGTTTTGAAGAGAAACTGAAGCTTTGGAAATAAGGAGACTACAGTATTTTGGTTTTTCTTAGCTCTGGAGACTCCGAAGTTGTAGCAAGCCTTAAGCTAAATTAAAACATATTTTTATTACACATTGAACATTGGAGTGTGTTTCTTCGATCATAAGAGTTTAATCGCAGAAGAACAAAGCAACATTAAAAACCGCACTGTGACTCTACCCATGTTTCCTAATCTCCTCTGAGATTATTTTTAATGCAGGCAAGAAAACATCTCTTTCAAATAAGAAAATCCAAATCACATTTGTCTCCAGACCTTTAATTGTTTAATGCTATTTCCCTTGGAAGACGTTCAGTTTCATCTACACAATCATTTTTTTTTTCTTTTCCAAACGGCTAATCAATATTTTGAAATATAAAGCTACTTTATAAACTGCCTTGATTTTTCAAATGAGTCAAACTGAAGTTGTAACAAACAACACAATTTACCATATCTTCCCCTATTCAATGTATGAGTTCTCTTGTGAATAGCAGCTTCTGTCAGTTGGGGTTTTGGTTGTCAGAGCAGTAAAATTTTGCCTTCCAAAGCTTTATGTTCTTTATGCACAGCTGGAGAACTTGGTATTTAGCGGAGAATTGCCATGTGTATATATGCAACTGAATTGTTAATTTATAGGGGAAGGTGAAAAGTGGTATTTGCAGTGTAGTGTGAAAGATGATGATAAATAGTCAAGCCAACACGGGTCATGCACAAGAAAGGAGATCAAGAGCCACCAGTCAACTCAGCTGGACTGAAGCTGCCAGGCAATACCAGTTCTTTATTAGCAGGAAGAACATTTTCCTTACAGCCTGGATCCCTAACAGGGAAAAGAATATTTGAAAACAGGGAGGAAAAATGCTATTGCAAAAAATTCCTTCATGTGTCTTCTCAGGGGGGTTAAGGAAACAGATACCAAGTGCTTGCAATGTTGCAGAAATGTCTTGTATCTTCTTATGGTCTGCGTCCAGTAAGTTTCAGGGGAAATCTCCAAAGAGTATGCACTGCTAGAGCACAATTCACCTCATGGATACTGTGCTCAGCTCCATCCAACAGGTACCTCGAAGGAATGCTCTGCCTGAAACCTGCCTTTTGATTACTATGGCTTTGGAGACCTTCTGAAAAGAGAGACCTGACAAGGGCACTGAGCTTTGTTTAGCGAACTTAATCCTTATTCTCCCAGCTGCCAACAGGGAAAGGTTATGTTTTGCTTAAGTAAAAAATTCCTTTCTTAGAATCAAGAGATGAAAGTGGCAGAGAAGGGCAAACACCCCCCCCCCCCCCCCCACCAGCAGAGTTAACATCCCCTACAGCTGACTGTTAACAGCAGCAGAAACATCCCTTTTCACTTTGATAACATATATCAAAGAAAAAAATCTCTGCCAGGTGGCATTAGGGATTATAGGGATACAAAAATCATCCAAATAACAACCTGATCCTGTGAGATTCCAAGTTCCTCCCTCCTGTTGAAATGAATGGTGTGGAGGGTGCTACCAATGTAACCTGAGCGATGAATCACATGCCGAAGGCTACAAAGCATAAGCCATTCCAGTGCTACACTGAGCATTATTGGAAATATTTCCAAAAAAAATTAAAAACCGTTGATTTAAACTGGATGCACACATTGCCATGAGATTTCCATTACTCCTAAAATACTGATAATGTGAGTCCAAAGAAAAAATTGTTCAAAGTGTTCACCGATTGATTTTTTTCTTTTTTTCTCCTAAGACCTTTATTTTTATCAGTGGCACACACACCTAGAGACTTCCAAATGTACTGGGAAGCAATATGGGTGGTGAGGCACTGGAAACAGGTTGCCACAGCAGCTGTGGATGCCCCGTTGCTGGAGGTGTTCAAGGCCAGGCTGGGGTTTGAGCCACCTGGTCTAGTGAAAGGTGTCCCTGCCCATGGCAGAGGCAGCAGTTTGAACTAGATGATCTTTAAGTCCCTTCCAAACCAAACCATTCCGTGATTCTGTGATATTTAAATATGACAGGCTTGTAGTAAATATAATTTGAAGCATTACAGTACATTCCAGGAAGCAGCTCTGTTAAGCTTTTCTTAAATGAAATCTTTACCCGTGAGCAGAATAGTTTGAACAAGGTGTGTATTTGTTGCAGCTCCTTCAAAGATCTGACCCAGCCTGGCCCAATAATAAATCAGTAACCCTCCCTGGCTGTACTAATTCGGACCCCAAGGATCAGAAGAGTTAATTTCCTGACAATGTCACCTCCAAAGGAATATGACAGCTCAGCAGGACTTTTCCAGCAGCCTCAGTTCCTGCCTGTGAGAGGCTATGGCAGGCGTGCAACAGCACAGGGGATGGCGTTGTTCATCCCAATGTTTGGAAACTGATGAGGAAACCAAATGGGTTGACAGACCATGCTGGACTGGAAAGCTGAGAAAAAGCATCAGACACAAAACTGGTAAGCAGCAGAAGTGAGCTGAGAAATCTGGGAACTATAAAAACTCACGTAAGGAGGGGAATGTGCTGGGGAAAATTGAGTCAAGTGAAAAGAAGAGGCTCTGGATGTTTCCCTGCAGCTTCGAATTGCACTTTGATTTGTTGAATCTTATCATTCCTCTGTGGAAAAACCTGTCTGCAAGGCCCTAGGAAAACATCCTGTCCCTTCCAAGTGCCAGACACATGGACATTTGCAACCTATTATTTGTGCCACTTTGTTCACTCAAGGGAAAAGTTTTGTGACATGGATATGCATGGTCATTGTGCTGCATCATGCTTTGGCACAATGAGGGGGTGTGCTACATGAGAGGATTTCTGTTTTCCACTTGATTTTTTTCAAAGTCTAAACAATAACCCATAAAACCACAATATGTTAAAAGCATACTTTAAAAAAAATCATCAACTCACCTACCCACCTGCCTACTTAGGAGATGGCTGAATTAGTGTTACTTCTGCAAGTTTAATAAAGGATATTTTATTACTGTGTGTAAAACCCTTTTTTAATTATTGCCAGAAACTTAAAAACTAGGTGAGGTAAATAACCATGAGCAGAAAAAAACCTACTAAAAAAGGAAAAAGAGAAGGAATGATCTGCAAGCAATGCCACTTGATGCTTTGCTGTGACATGTTTCCCCCAGCAATATCTGGGGGGGAAGCCAGAACAAACATCTAAGCCACTCTCTTTTCAAGTGGTGCCCAATTCTTTGCTCCACTCCTCCATGTGCTCAACCTGAAAACCTCAGTTCTGATCACCCAGCACACTGAGCACTCACAGGCCTCACTGATGCCAGAAAGGCCATGCTTCACCTCAAGTAAGTGCATGCCAAAGGCCGGAGCCCAGAGTGCCTCAAAACCAAGCATGTAGCAAAATGATGATGTCACAAGTGGATTTATCCATGTCAGAACATGGTTCCATTGCAAGAGACAGTCCAGGCAAAAGTCCAATTTCCTTCTGTTTTGGTGACGTTATTTTGCAGGCACATCATTGATCTGCTCCACCACGCAGCTGTCTAAGTCCCAGGGACCAGCAGAAAGAGGAATCAACAGCAAGGAGCTGTACACTGCTGCTCACATGATAAATTAGGCTGGTTTTACCCAAATATGAAACCACAGCCTGGGGTGTCTTCTTCTAGCCTGAGCCATCCTCTGCCTGGTAAATGGGGGGACAGATATCCCTTTGTCTAACCTTGGTGATTTGTAAAACTGAACTGAAGTTACATTAATGATATTATAATGATGGGTGTGTCAGGAAAAAAAATGTGAGGAAATGAATAATTATGGCCTCAGCAGGATTTTAATAGCATGTGGTAAATAAGGTGCTGCTCACACAAAGTAAAATAACAAATAGGGACTCATTAAGTGAGGGCTGCTCATCCTTTACACTGAAGAAAGAGGGGTCCAATGGAAAAGTTAATCTGTTATCATGCAACTGAAGACTGCACAGCAATGCATATGCACAGAAGTCAAACAAAGGTTGCGTATACAACATAAATGCAGATAATTTGAATGTAGCAGTAGGAAAGGTCTTTTCATCTGGTTTGGGCTTGTGTAGCGTGACTTAATTGGTATATGAAACTTAATAGTTGACATCATTTAAGGTCTATAAATTTTCTTTCTCAATGCCATGTTACTCTCCTTAAAATGTATTATTTTGAGTGCATTAAGGACTTGGTTAAATTCTTTGGTCCAGATCAGGCAGGAGATCAGATTAACAGATTCAGTCATGGAGTGCTGAACACACACCCTTTCTCTGCCACATCCCTTCTATGTTTCTTGCAAGGAGGTCAAAACATGGATGCCTTCACAACTGAAGATCCTGTCTGAGAGTCAGGGAAACTCTCTGCCATTCTGCAAGGGAGATTTATTCTCCATCATTTTAGATTAAGCTGCCCCAAGAAAAACAACAGGAATGTAACATGGCAGTACCTCACAGCCTAAGTGGGCTGCCACAGGACCACTCGGATTTTGAAAGCCATTTCGTCCATCATACGAAATAGCAGCAGTCTGTTACTGTTTATAATGTATCTACAAATATTTCTATGGCCTTTGTCGCCAGTGGAGACAGCTACTCCCAATTAATATCTGTCCTAAACAGCTCTGTGGAGTCAGACTGCATTATTGTTTCCATTCTGCAGGAGAGAAGGTAAAACAAAAGAACAGACCAGATTCACAAGGGTATCTTTGTGACTAACTCCCACTGAAATGAGCCAAACTTGGTTCAACTGCAGAACTTCTGTGGATCTGGATCCACAAATCAAATGAGCATCTAGGTGGGATTATTCTACAAAGCTTTATATCTTTGAAAGGTCATTAGTGAACTAAACACAAATTTTTTCAGAAAATTTAGCTTTATAATTTCCTTCTGTAAAGGGTTGCTTACTACCACTAAAATATTAAACACACAAGAGAAACTGGAGCAGGAGGAGTGGTAGGGTTATACCAAATGCTTGCAATGATGGGTTTAATAGCTCTTTTTCACACTGCTCGTAACTGAAATTTCCCCTAATACTGTCTATTTATTGTATAAATAGAAAAAATAGCATGCCAATGCACACCGAAAATATGAAAATCATTAATGCTGTCACACAGCAAGAAAAACCTTGTCATTCTAGCCAACAATTTCAAAAGCACAGATTTCTATACATTTTTTATATTTATATAAAAATGTGACAAAGATTAACACCACAAACTTTACTTAGCTCTGGAAAATCCTTCTAGTGTAGACGTAAGTGTTAAACCTAAACTAGTGTAAGTGCAAACCTAACCACAGGACCACAGCATTCCTCTAGCTCTTCAATCCAAGTGTGGAAGGTGTTTGCCCACTAGTACAAACAGTTTGCTTGGAGAGAAGTGGGAGCAGTGCACCATTCATGAAAATTTTTTGCAGCAGTTCTCATCTTTGCTATTTGTCCTCCACTTCCCAGCATGTCCGTGGCAGGGCTGCAGCCCTTCTCCAATGTAACACCCATCTAAGCACTGCTCACTGAGAGCAGGAAGGTGCTTCCCAGAACCAACAATGTCATCTTAGTGCCAGGACATGAAAGCACGCAAGTGGCAGAGTTTGTTGTCAGTAGGTGCTGTCACCCATGGCTGTAAAGCCCCAGACTGAACTCCCTCCTTGCTCTCTAAACGTTCACAGGACTCTGCAATCACGTTGCTTATAGACGTGGCAGAAAGACAAGAACTTTTTCACCTATAAAAACCCATGTGTTTTAGAGACAGAATTTATTTTCCCTTATTTTTACACCAGCTAGGCTTTACTTCTCTTTGTTACCTAAAATAACTGTAAGATAGTTGTTACAAAAGGAAGGCTGTAACACTAGGTTTATTTTAGCACTCTTTGATGGCTGGATGCTAGCTGACTGCACAAACATGTTCCAAGGGAAAGAAGCTTGGTTAAAAAGGTTAGGTTTCTACACAAAAACTGCCCAGGCAGTTGATGTACTTCCATAACTTAGTGGCATTCCATTTTATTTGTTTAGGAGATTTAGTCTGCTTTTCTGCGGTTTTACTATTTTATTATTACACAAAACATGTACATGATTGTCATCCATGTCCACAGATGCAGAAAGTGTCTAGGACTCTTTTTTGGCCCCCAAAAAAAGAATTTCTGAGGGATTTATGTCAAAGTTAAAACAGAGTGCTTAACTTAAAAAAAATTAACGAAGTACAATGACAGCAGATATTCCAGACTGAATCCTTCTCAGGTTGTAGAAAGCACAGCATCTTCCTCTGTCACAGAGAACAGCCAGCCTAAGACAAGCAGTAAAACCCTTCAAAAATCAAAGCACTGCAGAGTACTGTTAAAAACCACACCCAGTGATAGTGTCAGCTATCACTGGCTGCTACTAAAGATACTGGATCAATCACAAACATTTTGGAGAACTCCATTTTAAAGAGAATGGACCGGTAAAAATGTCAGAATATCACTACACTTCGGTATCTGGGTTTGCATGGGAATTGTAATCTAAGAGAATTTCTGCACATATAACACAGCCACTAGCAAGGAGAAACCATTACACATACCAGCATCTCTATTTCATACAGGGCAGCAATTCCATGCCCCAATTTTCCCACATGAACAAGACTCTCCCTAGACAGTTTAATCCTCACTGTCCAGCTAAAATGCCTACTGCAGCTGTGCTATCCCTATTTGCAGCAAAAACCTTCTCAAATTTTCTTCTTTACAGCTATAGCTGGAATTTTTATCTCTCCTTTTTTGAAGGGAAGACATGTTAGTAACAACTGATCTGGACGGAACCAGATATAAAGTCTTACAAACCCCATAGTAACTTCAGAAATCTTTTACCGTCCCTTTTTTTACTGATGACCTCTGGTAAACATTTACTTATTTTCCAGTTTATAAGGCAGCAAAAACAATAAATAAAGTACATCTTCAGGAAGCTACTAACAACTGAACTGCTACGAGAACATACAGAAAACTACATTTAAAAAATAATAAAGCTTATGAGATGTTCCAGCTCTTTGAAGACTGATCTGAAAAAATGCTCCCAAAGTCTAAATTTATTTGCAAAACTGAAATCGGTAATGACAGATTCAGAAGGTGGAAATGTTATTTCTTCATCTGTAGCTGTATTTTCAGCTGGTGACTTCCCATAGGCAGCCATCATTCATTCAACAAAATCTACTTGGTGGCCCTTAATCAAACAGAATACATTTAACAATTTAAACAAAATACTGAGTTTTCACTTGTTACTCAGTCACAATAGAAAAGAGGTTAATATAATGTCACATTTGCCTAATTAATATGCATTCAGATTTTAGAAGAGGTATTCAATTAATAATTAATTTATTTAATATATATGTTGCTTGATTGCAGCATATGTCAATATAGAATTAGATAGTCAATTACAGACATTTCAGACTAGCATTTCTATCCTTTTTACTACTAAAGGAAAATGTAGCTGGCTGCTGTTAAAGTTCATTCTGTATACAAGTTGCCATGGTTAGAAAAAAAATAAAAGTTCTCTTGCTGCTTAGGCTGACCAGTAACAAAACAAAGCCTCAAATGAAAAACCGTAGATGGTACCTAACCCAGGTAAAGGAAGAAACTAAGCCCATCTGTTTCTGAAGCTATGTCACTCATGCTGATTTTCCCAGTGCTCTGCACAGTCACCAAGATATTCTGTGTTTGGGAAGAAAGAGAAATTTGCTAGAAACCTCCTGCAAATGAAACCCAGCTGCTTAAGCACAATCCCAGATGTCTCCTGCACTGTGTGGCTTTGATACATTAAATTGAGCATAAGAAAGAGATGAAATATTTATGAAAATTACATTTGCAGTATGCATGTCAGTAATCCTGAAAAATATTTTTTTCAAGCAAAGACAGGAAACCACATTTTTCACCCAATCGGCTTAGGTTAGGATATAGTGGTGGTAGTCATGGAGCTCCTAAGGTGCTTATGTTGCATGCAGGCTGCTTAGCTTTTATTCACACCACTTCCTCCAGAAACAGGGACCGCAGATACTGCCTGTGACACCAGCGGATCAAACATTTATAAACAACATGCTCAAACAAATTACTATGTTTTACTCCTTAGCCATCAAAAGTTCAGTATTTCGAAGGCTGGGAAGAAGCTCAAATCCCACTGAGCACTCTGGGTAACGATAATGTGTACTGGACACCAAATACTGCTGGAACAAACAAACAAGCCCTCTTTCACACTCAAGGGAATGCTATCAGACACTTAAGCAATTTCATACATCCTGACACATCATCAGGCTATTTGTTCCCCAAAACTTCATAATTGTATTGGCTTCCTCAAAAGAGCAGTGGGGAAAAAAAGGAGTGGTAAAAGAGAACAGAAAGCATAAATTAAGATAACATTTACCATTAAGTGAAGCCATGGAAATACTAAATACCTCAATTTTTCCCATGGTAAATGTCTTGAATAAAAATCTCCAAAGATAGATAACATCTCTGGCTCTCCACAGTCCAGGTCTTGCCCATCCCAGTAGATCTGTTATCACTGTGATAAGCTCTACTACAGAACATGACCAGGTTTTCCTTTCCCAGCACTTCTACGTTTCATCCCTCTGCAAACAACTGCCTTGGAAAGGGTAGCACTCCCTTTCCAGATGCTCTTTTCTCTCCTTTGGGGAATTGAGAAACCCAGAAAAAATTTTTAGAAGTTAATCTTTGTGATCATTTGGCACTCTGTTACTTTGAAATCCTGCTTGATACAAATATCCTTTCGAATACAGAACTATGACTTAACACACACAGATGTGATCTTCTTAGCAAAGCAAAATGAGTACAAAAGGCTAATATTTATACTGTGGATTAGTAATAAAGGGGCTGCACTTCTCTGTGCAGCTCACTGAATGTTTTTAAAACAGAAACCAAAAGGTCATTAACTTCAGCAAAGCAGGAACAGAGACAAATCTGACACTTCCCATCACCCTTGTGCTCCTTAAACACCTCCTGAGTGCATTACAGGGCCACCGGATGAGCCAGGACAGCAGAGCTGTCCCAAAGGAGACCAGGAGTTTATTTGAAGAAGCCCAGCAAGCAACATTTCCCAAACTCTCTTTCAAAAGAGGAGCAACGAATATCCTATTTCCTTTTCATGGAATGTTTATATGCTACAGCTTGAGTACCTTTTACGCTGCCAAGCCAATGCAAAGCCACATTTCAGCACAGGAAGAACAATACACTTGCTTAGTGTGCACATTTCAATTTGTTACGAGAATACATTGTGTCTGAAGCAACAGCCCAAAAGCTGCTGATAGATGATCAGTGCCATTGCACTATCACCATAACTCCACAGACAAACATCATAAACATCAGTAGCATTAGAAAGTAAGTTCCCTACAGTCAGTTTCCAGTGTCAAATGCTAAAAAACAGAAGAGCTGCAAATAGAGGTTAATAAAAAGACAAGACTGTCTTTGGTCCAGATAACTAAACTGACACACTCACTAGCCCTGTTCATTTCCTAAAGGAGCAAAGTCTCCACTTCTGCAAATTACTCAAGGAAAAGAATAGTCCTGTGAGTCTCAAAAGAACCATTAAGTTTAAAATCACTCAGGTCTTTGAAGTAACCTGCTCAGTAAACGCTTCGTGGTTATTTTGGCTAACACATGGCACATCTAGTTTCAGTCCACTTCAAGTATTCTTTCTAGTAAAGAATCTGGAACAACAGGCATTCAAAAATCACACAAGTGAAGTATTTGCCACACTGCAAAACAAGTCAGGCCTTCAAACTCAGTATCTCTGTCAAGGTCAGGCAGGTGAGGATGGGTGATAAACTCCAGTTCAAAACAAGTGGTGCAAAGTACGTTTCTTACGTCCTGAGTTGAACCATATCTCCTAGAAAAACAAGCAGGGAGGGCATGAAAGAAGGAAAGACCCAAGTATTGCTATCTTCCCTCCAGGTATGATGCTGAAGAGATGACATTTCGAACATCTGTAATGCTCACCATAAGCTACTTTCATTGCTGATTAATAGTGAGAGATTAATATCCGGGGACACCACATAGCAGCTGCAGTCTGAACCCCGTGAACACAGACATGGTTGTGCATTTCACAGCTGGGTTCAAACTTTAAGTGGATTTTCCTGTGGTTACTAGGATCAGTTTACAGTTGAAACATTATTACTTTAAATGAGTGCTGTACAACTACACCACACTGCTATCTCTGAAGTAACACAGCCCAAGGGTTACCTATCCTCATGCTTCCTGAATCATCCTTCAACTCAACAAGCCAAACTGTGTCAGCTCCTATCTCCTAATTCCCACAATTTTTTTACCTTTAAGTCTCTAAGTGTTAAAATGCATGAAGGAGCAACAAATGTCAGAGGTGGAGGTGGCACTTCTCCAGACAACAACCAGACCAGCTAGTCAACACGAAATTCTTTTGGATTATACCAAAGTACAGTATTGCCTGCTAAATCCCTTAAGCAGTGAACTGTCTGACAAATAATTAGACCAAAAATGTCGTTGCATCGGGTTTATATATTCACCAGATTGCAACAACAATTGACAATTACCTCTCCTCAAAGTCTCTGCAGCTTTGGATCCATTAATCATAAAGGCTGGTATGTCACTCCACTGTGTGAAGTTGGGGTACAACAACAGAGAGCAAATAGGCATAAGCTTCTCCTCGAAGATACAACTGGTTCCTGCTCAATTTTCTCATACTTTCTCCCCCACGTTTTTCACAAGTGCTACACTCTTTCATTCAGAAAGACTTCTCTGTGATTTCCACACATGACTTGAGGACAAGGCTGCAACACAGTCAGCTTTCTGACTACTCAAAAGATGCTCATTTGTAGCATCCCACTCGGGATGCCACCAGTGGTAATATGAGAAGATGGAAAGATCTGCCAAATCAATATCCTGCCTCCACCCCATATGACTAAGATGGGAAGGAAAATCTCAAGGTTTTCGTAAAGCTCCATTTTTACAGTAAGTTATGGCTTACACTTCATTCCACGTATAGGACTGACACAGCTACACAGTGACAGATGCAAAGAAATTGGGCCAAACCTACAATTTTGCCCCAAAACTCAGCCTCTTATGAAACATACATTTTTGGGGGATTTTGTTGTTTGTTTGGGTTTTTTTGAGCTGAACTTTGCTCAGATTATGGGATAAAAGGGTTTTTAAAACAAAGCGGCAGGTTTGGTAAGAACAGCTTTTTCCACCAGTTTCCTTGACAGTACAACTCTCTAGGTTGCATCATCGAGCTCAAGTAAGCATTTTTTCTAACCATTCAGTTAAATTAGCTTTTGGCCTACATTATTTATGATTCAGTTTTCAAACAAACATTATCTTTTCTGACTTAATTTTTGAATATTTTCTTCAGAAAGAATCTCCTTGAGTTTGAATTCCAGCCTGGAAAATTACCCTAATTTTGCAATGCAAGATAGAAGCAGAAAATAGTGCTCGGTCCAGAAGCCCGAACACAAGACCCACAGTTCAGTCTGAGTGAACTGCTCTGCTTTTCTTCCTTACACTTTGATCTCAAGTTTAGAGAAGATTAAATTCAGCCAAAAATGCTCCAACAAACAGACATTAGCAACAGCCAACATTGGTCATGAACAAACCACGTCAAAAACATTTCAATTCCCTCTAGGATAAAATATAGGCCTTGCGAACGTAAGACAAGTAAGATCCCATGTGAACTGGAGGATGAGGCTGACACTCAAAAACATTCTTAAGAAGTTGAAGAAATGTTTGGGAGAAGCTGGGGTGCTATTCAGACACCATAACACAATATTCAGCTGCTATAACAATGCATGCACAAAAGCAATTGCATAAATAAAGAAATGCTCAGGTCTGAGTCCTGCATTTTGAGGAACATACAGAGAGACTGAAAAATGCACAGCAAAGTTCAGCAAAAGTAACTGGAGGTACTCAAGACCAGACAAATAGAATTGGGCTAGAGCTAGCACAAAGACAACACTTAAGACTAATTTTTCTAGAGGTGAAAATAAGGAGACAGTGGAACCGATTGCCTGGAAACCTGTGGTCTCCTCATCACTGAAGGGAAGCCAAATCTTGGTAAAAATACATGTGTGTTTCAGAGGGATTGACTAAATTCCTAGCATCTAGTGCAAATCAGCCATCACATTAAAGATCTAACTATATTTGATATTAGTAACCATGTGGAACCATCAGGATCTCCCCAGGTATATGTACAGCCAAAAGGCAAACTCCACAGGTGAGTAATTCATGTCCTCACTGTGATCATCCTGCAAGGAAACAGAAGCTTTGAGGGAATAAAGAATAGATGTATCTACTAAGCAAATTTAAGCTAGAATTATTAAAGCTTTACAAGATCTTGCTCTCAGCCTGAGGCATGGACTGAATTACTTAAAAGACCTCTTAATTTCATTTTAAACTCTCTTTTCATAACGATTTCTGGCCTTGAAACTGACCCACAACCCAAAGAGTAGGAGAAAGAAAGTGTTACCGTGATGCAATTAAAAAGAAAGAAATACATAAAGAATCCAATTATATAATGCATAGCTTACCAAGGTTTTTTTCCCCA
The DNA here is from genome assembly GCF_017639235.1 of Corvus kubaryi. Taxonomy (NCBI): domain Eukaryota; kingdom Metazoa; phylum Chordata; class Aves; order Passeriformes; family Corvidae; genus Corvus; species Corvus kubaryi. Next base: position 11,451,225 of record NW_024582059.1, read on the forward strand.
CAGATTTAGCTCCTAAAATTATCCTCAAGCACTCAGCTTCAATTGCAATCACTTTGTCTTTCTTTATTTGCTGAAAGATTTTGGGCTGCAGCTGCTGAAAGCACCTGTGGGAAACCACTGGGCACTCCCTGGCAAAGATTCCCCAGCACAAGCCTCTCACCCTCTGAGCGGTGCTGGCAAACAAGAAATACACAGTCCTTGGGAGGGAAAAAACCCTGTGCTGCACAAGACACTAGTTGCATTTCATAAAAAAGCTTGGACAAGTGCTCAAAAACCAAGAAAAGATTTGACTCCCAACTGGCAGGGAAGTTGGGAATGTACTTCAAATGCAAACAGTGAACTCAAAAGCAGCTAGGTTTCAAATTACTGGGAATCTCCTACTGACACTAGTAATTACACTGTTGATAAGACACTGTATCTGAGGATCTTTTCTTCTGACAGTTTTTGCATGCTCATATTTGTGCCTGGAATTCTGCAGAGAGGGAAAAATCCTGGTCTCTTCTGGACAACCCAGGTTTTCTGTGTACATCACTCAGCAGCCTACTGCATTTCTTCCACAGATCTGCTAATCCCCCTTGCAGATGTTCCTAAGTCAGAACACATATGATTTCCTTGGAGGTCATTGCACCAAGATTGTCAGGATCTTTAGGAGCACATTATTTTGGTATGGATAACTCTGAGGATAATCTAGGACCCCCCTTGATTTCCAGGGATCATGCACAAAGTGTCAAAGCATTTACTCATCAAAATTTTAAAAGGGAGCAGAGAACCTAATAAGACTCAGGTACATTTCTGACTCCTGGTTTCAGGGAAATTGATGCAGCCCCAGCTGCACTCTCCACTTCGGCAGCAGAGGGTGCTGCCAGAATACTGAGGGCCCCTGCAAAGATATTCAGGACTGGTCAGTCAGGTGTGACTGCAGTTCGTCCAGAGTCTCCATGTCACACAAGTATCACTTAGGAAGAACAGCACCAGTTAATGGTTTCAAACTCGTTTTTCAGTATCATCCAAAATCCATAAAATTTGTCAATCCCATGCCAAACTGTATGGCATTCTCACTCCTACGCCTCATACACAGCTTCTGCAGTGATGCCTGAAAATGAAGTCAAGCATTAGGTAAAAACCATCACTACCGCAGTTTTGTGATTCAAGGAGAAAATGCTGACCAAGGACTGCAAGCTTGAATCTGAACTGCACACACTGTTACACTTGGTTAGGACTCCTGCAGACCAGCTGCTGCTCTGCCATCTACCACGCTCTCCCCAAGCCCAGCTGCTCCCATGGACACTGCATTCACTTCCCACCACATGAAAGCTTTCAGGACAAACGGACTGCACGAGTTGCACTTCTGCTTCTTCTGCTCCTTAGCTTTAGCATATCTTACTAAGGAAGCCAGAGTAAAACCATCTCAAGCATCAGGGAAACTCATGGTTGGTGCTCAAGCGCTGTAGGTGAAGTCACAGAAAGTTCACCTGTTTGGGTAACACAACTGACTAATTTATGGGGAAAAAGAAAAAAACTTCCTTGCTATGCATATTTTTCAGATGTGATTATCAGCTTGCTAGCTAAATGCTTGGTAATGAAAACATCCAAGCCAAAACATCCAGGAGTGCTTCATTAAACTATTTACCAGTTTCCTAGAAACACGAAGCTTAACACAGAAACAAGTCTTCAATGACAGTAATTTCATAGTTCTTCCAAAGAAGATCAATACATGAATGAAGTGCTACTGTAAGCACATTTATAAGTTCCCAAAAAAACCTCCTGAAAACACGTCAGCTCATTTACTGTGCCCAGAACTTGTTTTCAATGCAATTTTTGTATGTTTCAAATCCTCTAATACACATTCCTTATTTTCATCTCTATAATGAATAAAACTACTATGATTCTGCTGTCAATCACAATTCTGCCTTACTGCAATCTCTATTTACTGCTAATTAGTGTCTCCTTTTCTTATTAGCTATGTCAAATTTTTGCTTCTTGATGGGTAAATACGGCATTTTCACTTACAATTAGCATGATGCTTTCCTTCTAAGACTGAAACATGAACAAATTCGGTCTTCCTATGAAACCAGCACAATGTTTCCTACGTCCATAGCTACTAATAAAAAAACCCCTCGCTTTTAAAAGGGGTAACCAGACAAAAGTTACAAAAAGCATAAGCCTGAAACGCTCAAGATTTCTAAAGGAAGATCTAATATAACTCAGCTTCTTTAAAACTTCTTTTGAGCGGTGCAAGTTGCCCCAAGTGGCACTACCAGAAAGCGAACAGCAGCGAGAGCAGCAGCTCCCGCCGCCCCATCGCGCCGGCCGTCCCCGCACGCCGTGCGCCTCCGGAGCATCACCCGCACCGCCGCACGCAGCAGCACCAGAGCGGCAGCCCGGAGCTAAAATCCTTTCCCCCTCGCCCCGTCCGCGGGCACCTTCCCGCCGCCCGCTCCCCCCTCGGTCCGCGCGTCCCTCCCCGCTCACCTCGGGCGTGCTGCCAGCGCCGCGCCGGCTCCCAGCGAGAGCCGCGTCTCCGGCCCCGCTCCGCCCGTCGGCCCCGGCCGCCTCCTCGCCGCGCCCCCGCCCCCGGCGGCTCCTGCCCCCGGCCGGCTCCGCCAAGCAGGGCAGCGCTGGCGGCGGGCCCGCGGGAGGCAGCGGGGCAGCGCCCTCCCGCCGGGCTGCGCCCCCGCCGCCGGACACCACGGGGCAGCCGGGCCGGAGGCGGCGCGGGGGAGGCGCGGCCGGGAGAGGTAGCCCGGGCTCGCCCTGCCCCGGCACAGGCACAGCCCCTCAAGGAAGCCGGAGCCATCCCGCCAAACGCCTTCGGGCTTTCGCACACCAAACGCCTCCTCGGCCCGGGAAGACGCGCTCCGGACCGCGACCCTGCCCCGCGCAGAAAGCCCTCGCCAGCAGCCGATGGCAGCCGGGAACGAGGAGGAACCGACACCGCCGCTCCTGCCCGGCGCGGTTTCAGAACGGGCACCCTCCCTGCAGCTTGTCACCGCACAACTGCTACGAACACCTTCCGAGCTGGTGTCATTATTCAAGGACTAAATGAGCTGCTCGAATATTTGCGAAGTGCAGGATTTCCCTATAAGCCTGTTAGTGAATCAGCCACACATACGGATTTAACCTCGCCCCTCACGGGCACACATGCACAGCAGTTGTGTCACTCCTCCGCTGCGCGCACTAAAGCAAAGCCACCTCATCTATGGCTAGGTTTTATAGACCTCTACGTCAGCAGGTCATCAATGGATGCAAACCCACAGAATCATTGAATCAGATAAATTCTGAAGAGACCTCTAAGATCAGCAAGTCCAACAGTTAACCTAGCACCATCATGTTCACCACTAAACCACATCCCCTAGCGCCACATCCACACAGCTTTTGAACAATCTACACATCCGCCCCTTATAACAGGAACACGTTTTAAGCGAGTCTTACGCCATCAAGCAGCAGAAGTATGTGGTCCATGTTCTTGAGCAAAACACAGGTGAGATCCTTAAAACACTTCAAAATGCAGCAATATAATGGGAAAATTTTCAAACTGATGTACCATAATAAAAAGAGGCTCCCAACTACCACTAAGCAAACCGCCCAGCGCCCCCCCAAAAAAAAATGAGCAGGGGTAAGCTAGGTATTTTCAATTAAACTCCTAATCAGTATATAGTATTAATTAATGACCACTATTATTTTTGTCTATAAGAATGGGAAAAGTAGGGTTTGTGATTCATCAGGCCACTTGTGACAATGTTTGCTCAGTTTGGCACTGATACTGGACTGCTGTAGCTTACAGAAGCCTGGTATCTCAGTGGGTAAATTCCACTACTACGCTTCAAATGGTATTTGGCTTCAAACATGTTATCCCCCTGAAACTTTCTGGGGAAGATCCACATCTCTGATGATGCCTAGCAGAATGGAAATCTTTGAAGTGGCTGCCTAGCAGCTGCCAAACAACAATTAGTAGTAACAGAATAGAATTCATATTCATGTCACTGAGAGCAATTTGGCCACAGCATTCATAAACCAGACCCTGGCCAGGTATCATAAATGTGATGAGCATTACTCTTGTCTTTCTAGTGATGAATGGAATTTTTTCCTCATCATTTTGTTTAAAACTCTTATTACCTGTTTGATTACTACACCAACTTACAGTGCAACTGCAACACAGACATCCATTTTCATGCACATTAATGGAAAGCATAATTTATGTGAATATAATCATTATGTCAATATAATTTTTCAGTCTTTCTCACGTTTTCATTGCAATATATAGCAAGAAAGTAACACAGTAGCATCTAAACTATTTATTTTCTAATATGACTTCTAATTGCAGAATATGACTATTTTCTACCATTTATTTTCTAATATGACTTCTAATTCTAATTTGCTCCACGCAGATCAGTTTTCATGGGAAAAATTACCTTTGTTTTAAAACTCCTATTTAACCTGCATGTGGTCTTCTAAAAGCATGATAGACATTTCCTTCCCAAATTCTTATTAAAAAACCCTCTTAAAGTAATGCTTTGTCATCTGCTGACACCATTTAAAATATTTGTTAGTAAAATTAAAAATCCCAAATTGCCACATATCACACATTGTATACTACAGAGCAGACCATTCTTCCTATGTCAAACACAGGATGGCATTCCTATGACCTTTTTGAATGCAAGACAGAAGATTATCACTGTTTTGGACACTTGGGATGGGCACCACAAGCCTCAGCTGTGTGACCTTAAAGGACTAGACGAATTCAGAGCAGCAAATGTCTGAGTCTGAAAGATTGCCTTTGAAAATATGGGGAATCCATCTGAGATGCTTTTAGGATGCCAGCAGAATCAATACATCAAGGAAAGGAGCTTCTTGTGCAGACTGAAGCAAGCAAGTGTTTAAAATCAGTGCCCAACAGGTGTTTGTTAGGGTGGGGGTGGCAGGAGGACACTTTTAGACTCAGACTCTGTGTAAATTAGGTGGTTCTTTGCACATCCATACAGGGTATATGGGCATCAGGGGATATTCTTCTTCGGGACAGTGGCCAGAAAGAAAGCATGAATTACTTTAACACACACCTTGATCACTTTTTGAAGAAAAACGAGGTGGTGGGGAAACATGTAGTATGGTAGCTCAGGACACATTGTCATGAATTTGATTACAGAAGAGGCTTCATCTCCTGTCTTGTATTCCAGAGTTTCACACCTTACCGCAAGAAACACTGTCCCATTCAGCAGAGCAAAGAGGTGACAGCACAGCAAAGGGAAGAGAATGTTTCTGAATGCTCATGTTTCTGTTCAGAGTTCAAGGTGTGAGCTGCAACTAAGGAATCTTTTTTATTGTGCCTTTTCAAGGAGCAGCTGGACACTCCTGTTGTTACTAAAGCACAAAGCAAAACAAATAAATGAAGCAAGCAAAAATACGTTGTAATTACAAGGGTTGTAGGCAGGCTCTCAGTGTTCGTGGATCTTCCAGTCAGTCCTTGGGAATACACCAGTGTTATACACTTCCATATAAAGAGTGCAGAAGCAAGCAAAAGTATTGTGAATTATTGTCCTGATAGGGACATTATATTTCTAAAAACAAGAAGAAATTTTTCAAGTTATCATAAGTGTGGGGAAAAAATATTTCACATCTTAGAGGATGACATCATTGTTTCCATAGTTGTTAATGTTGTCAATGATGTAACAGTATCTTTTCTTTCTTCCTGCTAATTATGCTATTTCCCTATATATTTTGTGTTCTGTAAAAGCTCTTTGCCCATTAAAATCCTTTTCTAAGCAGAAGGACAAACCAAGAAAGTCTAAATTAACAACATTTCACTGCTGCTGTCTTTGTTTTCCTAGATAAAAAACAATCCAGTACTTAAACTACAGTAAGTAATAGTCACAAATGGAAGGCTCTTCCTTCAGATAAAACCTGCTTACATCTGCTTTCTCCAGGAAAGCTGGCAGAAATGAATTCATTTAAGGCATTATTCTCTAATTTTTTTTTCACTTTGTGGTGAAATACAGCATCCCCCTCCATGGAGCACAAACTCAAAAAGAATAAAAAGATGCTTTCGCTCCGCTTTGAAAAATTGAGGCATTCAAACCCAGGGACAGGCAGACAACAAAAGCTGTGACGTGCTTAGAAATCCCTGAAAAGACTCTTAAAAGGCACTGGAGATGTGAATTGAACCTCTTTTGCCCAAATTTCTTCTCTCTTGCCCTGCTCTACCAGTGGGGATGCTCCCCCAGCAGCCTGAGAGCAGCTGCACCCCCCAGACCTGTGCAGGGCCAGCCCCTGCCTTGCACAGCCCCCTTGCCCCTGTGGCCCAGCTGAGGGGACTATCTAGTATTCCAGGCACGTATTCCTCTGGGTTTTGTCTTTTTTTTCTTTTCCAGAGATCTGCCAAAGTTTCCCCTCCCCTCTGACATACACACACCCCATTTGGAAAGGGTAAAATGGGAGCAAGGGAGAAAATCCCATAACTTGTCCAAAGCACGCAAGGATGATTTGTGTTCTCACTTATGGGGTATGACTGTCACTGTTGATCTGCTTTCAGGCCTAGATTACATCTGATAAGGGCTGACCTTATTTGAGTATTCACACATTATGCACTCATGGAGAGCATGTGGACACAAAAGTCCCTCAGATGTTCTAGGCATCAATCACGCTCACAGCATGGAGGCTGCCAAACTTTTCTTCCCTTAACTCAGGAGAGGAGAGGGTAGTCCAAGACAGACTTAATAAAGTTTAAAGCTGTGCCACAGTATATTTGGGGCCCATTGTCTTCTAAAAGTGTTCTTTTCAACAAATTCTCTGCAGTTACCACGGGCAACAATTCGTCTTTAACAAATTGGGGTGGACTGTGTGCAGACTGTCGGGAGGAGGGGAAGTGAACAAAAGGCTTGTCAGGCCCATTAAATAAAAGCCAAACAACCAAAACTCTTCTGGCTCTTAGTTGCCCCATATTTACAAAAACAAAGTGGGTTCTCAAAATCATTCCTAAAAACAGAGTCTTTCCAAAACACACCTTAAATCAAATCACTTCCTTAAGAACTCATGAATCTCTTGTTTACAACATGCAAATAATTTTACTCATTACCACAAATTAACACATGCTTTTATAAATAATATACTATAACCATCACTGATGACTAAAACATTTCATCTGTTGTAATGACTGACACCTCTGTTGCACCTTTCCCAGTTTCACAAGAACTACAACTGGTTTTATAAACCTTCTGCTTTTGTCTGCGTGTTCATTTGAAATTGTGAGAGTTGGGAGAAAATAAGAGCACAGAGCAGGTGATGCAGGTGCTTCTCCGAAATGTATTTACCAGTGGGGCTTTTCTTAATTTGTAAAGTCTAAATTCTCATCCAGTATCATCCTTACAGATGAAACTGACTCTACAGACTGCAGACTTTCATGGAAACAGACAAACTGCCCAAATAAGCCATCATACCTAGCTCCCAAACACCTTTTATTCCCCATGTATGTGGACTACTCTCAAAAGTATTCCCCATATATGAAACTAGTCGCAAAACAAAGTATGATTTGCTTTGCTAGATCATGCTTTTTAACTCCAAAACTTATTTAGGCTATGTAAACTTACTTTCTTCCACAGCTGGCGACTCCAGCAAGAAACAGTAAGCTAACAGTAAGCATTTTTTTCATATGGCTGGAAGTAAGTAAGTAAAAAATGCAAATACTCATCAAAAAACCCTTGGACAGGATGCCATGGAGAGTTCAGTGTGTTTTCTCTTTTCAGTTTTAGATGATGGAGGATTTGTTGCTGCAGTTTAGGAAATCAGTTCACAGTATGATGCATCATGGGGAAGTTCTGCTGCTTTTCCAGAGCTGGTTGGTTGAGGTTTTTTTCTTCCAATTTAGGGCCATTTATTTCTTAGTTATATATCAGAAGTGACTGATCCTTGAGAAAAAGGAGCAGCACACTGCCAAGAGAGGTGAAAAGACCTTTGGACTAAACCACAGGAAAACTATATTGAGAAGGATGTGGTTTTCAGGCATGATATCCAAGATGATAGCATGAAGAAATCCACTACCAGTTTTACTGGGTTTTAATTGAAGCCATTCACAGCAGTAACATAGACACTGTCTTCTGGAGTACATTGCTTAGTGAGGACCTTCTGTGGCTGTGCATCATGTGTTGCACCATATTCTCTTTCGAATACAAACAGCAAACCATCCATCTCATCGCATGTGGGGATCAGGATATGGTATGCTAAGGAAGGGCTGAGGTTTAGTGTCCAGTCTAGAAGGCTGTGTTCAGTTTTAACTGACGTGTTCATTAGGCAGTTTTTGGCTACACAGCATTTGGATCACAAGTTCCAAAAAAATAATCATCCTCCTAAGAGGGCCTACTCAGCCTAATATGATTGAGTCCATGGGTTTTTTTCCCCCTTGGATAGAAAGTAGCCTTTAAAACTTGATATATTTTGATCAAAAGAAATTATTTTTCTTTTACCGGTATAATTATACACACAAACATACACACATAGATGTTCATTTGTTGGTTTCAAATGTCATTACCTATAGTATGGGTTATTCAATAATATGAATAAAAATCCATTTCTCTGACAAGCTGCATCAATATCTAAATTTGGGAAGAAACTTTGTACCATTAGCTTTACCAAAGCTCCTTGCTAGGCTGACTGTATTTGGGTAAAGAACCAAGATCATAAAATTAAAGAACCTTGGACACGTGTTTGATCCAATAAACCAGAAACCAATATTTATAGTGTTTTGTCATATTCTGCTTGATCTTGCAATGAGAACCTGCACATGGTTCTCCAACTGGAAGTTGTCCCCACAAAGTGGGAGCCACAGAGCCACCTCACAGTAATGTATCTACCACAGCTACCATGACCACAGCATCTGCACCCACCCCACTGCTGAGCCAGGGCTGGCTTCTGTCCAGATGTCCCGGACTGTGGCAAAATAGAACTGTACCCAGCTACAGAAGCTAAAGACTTCCTCAAAAGGCCACATAACTTAGCAATCTCTGCACTGACACATCAGATCAGAGCAATAGCTCAGTTTGTCCATATTTCTGTATCCAGTAAAAGGTATTTGCTTTTTATTAATTTTTAAAGGCATTGCTTTTTAATTTCATTGGGATGTCTCCTGTCTTTTATTATGTAAAAGGTTAAATGGAAGAATTCAATTTGCTTCTTCTTTTTATATGTATTATTTTATTTTCCTTTTTCTGTCTCCTCTTATTGAAGTCCTCTCTAACCATCCCCCAAATTTTAAGTTTCTTGTTCCTCTCAGGGATGGTTCATCTCATATTTTATCACCCACCTATTCCTGCTGCACCTTTTTATCAGCTGAGGTATCCTGATGCAAATGGAGTGTTCTTGGAGGGATGTGACACTCACTGACAGTCACTTTCAGAAATCAGCTCTCTCTGTTGTTTGGAGTCAAATGTTTTACTCACTTTTCTCACTGCGGAAAGAAGATTTCTTTGACTCATTCAAGAGGGAAAGAAGGATACCTATTGCACTCAGATTTATTTTAACATTCTGGAAATATACCAGGATTTTGTATTTGACAATGTGCACTTGCCAAAAATATTTTAACCTGCACACTTGTATCATATTTAGCAAATCTCTAAGAGTTTTGCTCAATTCTTTCTAATTTAAGCTAATTTAGATAATTATTTTTACTTTCCCTGAAGCCACTCTTTCCTCCAAAGCCTACTGTACCCAAAACCACTTTTGGAGGTATCTTATTGCTGCCTTCCTGGTGGCAGGAGCACCATGCCTCCCAAATCTCCATTTCTCCTTTCCCTCTCAATATGCCAAAGAATGAGGCTGAAAGAGGACAGAAGAGGAAGCCTAACAGAGATGGGATGGCTTGGTGGGATATTTTGGTACAGAGGGGAAGAGTGCATGAAGACTACCCTCAAAAAATTATTTTAATCATTTCACACTATTTTTTCAGGGCTTTTATAACTGAGGAAAACTATAGTAATGAGTATATAAAAACAATAAACAACACTTCTATGCCATAAAGTGTTCTCAGCAATTAAGTTATGCTAGAGTCTCTTGATACAGTATCTTATCACTACATAATTTCATATTTCAGAAGTTTCTTTCAGCACAGTTTGGATTTCAGCCTCCAAGCTATTCTCCCAAGGAATAAATGGACAAAGACATAGATTTATTCACCCCACTCCCACCCCAAAAGCATGTCTGATGGATTTGGAAAGTATCCTACACATTCAAGATAGGCATCTGCCAAAATAAATCCTACTCTAATGCTTTTTGAAGGTATTTTTCACCCCATACCTCTTTACTCATTACCAATTTCCAGTTGAAATAACTTTTTTTTCTGAGCAAAACTTGTTCCTGTGTTTACAATCACATTGCTCCGTAGGTTTAACTGCAAGCAGATCCCCCTGAGGAACCACAGTGGCACACCGGTTTTAGGTACCCAGGTCTCCAGGGAGGTTAACTCCATAACATACAGCCACTATTCTTAACTTTCCTATCATTACAGGTACACAAAGACCACAGAAGCCAACCAAACACATGGAAAGTAAATGCATTTTGTGACTTCAATGTCATCAAGAGCCCAGCAAGCAGGACTTGGCAGCAAAAATAAGTCTTAGCTGTATTTACAGATTCATTGCAAGCACATGATAGGAAAAAACTCCCCCAAAACAAAAACAAAACAAAGAAAAAATACCCAAGACCAACCAATTTCACTCCATTGCTACTAAATTCTATGTATTACAACGCAAGACATGTCAAACCTCAAAGCAGTCCCTAATGTGATGTGGATACAACATGATCTCTCTGAAGCACTTCTGACTGGTATGATGAGCTTGAAGGCAAGTAGGAGCTTGCATAGTCCACTGGGCAAATGAATTTTCAAATAGTAATTTCAGTATCACTTACTTCTACAATATTATCAAAAATAAATCTAAATTTGAAGACACAAAGACACTAGACTTCCACAATATCCCTCCTTTTTGGAGGAGCATATTGTTTCCTTGTTTGTGTCTTTTTTTTTAGCTAAAATGCATATTAAGACATTAAAAAAAACCACCTCTGGCTCTGCCTCTTTAAATAAGTAGACAGCTTCTTTAGTCCTTCCCATTCCTTCACCTCTCCCCAGTTACAGAGCACAGCTTCTTTCGGGTTTAAGATTTTAAGTAACAGTTCATGATAATCTCATTAAATCCTTTCTAACACTTTCCAGTTCATACAGGATTTCCTTCACTGGGGCAAGTGGAACAAGGATTGGCTGCTTAAGCAATCTCTGTGCAAAAAAAAAAAAAAAAGTCACCCAAACCCCTCCTCACAGAGGAGGGTGCAAGGGAACCAAAGCTCAGCCCCAACCAAGGGGCTGGAACAAATCCAGAGATGCAGCAGCTCTTTGCTGTTTCTCTCTACAGCTGAGAAACCACATTAGAAGTGCAATCCCCAATATCTTTAGCATGTGCCAAGCAAGCTCCTCTACCTGTAAACCATTCTGTTTCAACGTAGAACGTTCCTCTCTCTGCTAGCCTAGGAAGTACTCGTTGCAAAGGAGTTGTGTTCTCAGGGAGAGGCTCCACAACCAGGTTGGCTGCTCAGACATCACTGCCATTCCTAAGGAGAGGAGACAAACCTCCCAAGGGAGAATGGACAGTGTGAAACAAAAGCGAGACAAAAAGAGGCCTATTTTATAGATATGCCTTCTATCAGATCTTACAAGCTGTGCTGTGGGTGTTCTGAAGGCATTTCCAAGGAAAGGGACCTCCCCAGAGAAGCCTTGGGTGCTAAGCAGATGTAAATGAGGCACTGAGAGAAAGAAAATCCGGGATGTCCTAAACTGCTCTAAGAGATTGAGATGGGAACAATTTTTAGGCCGCATTAGAGAAACCTCTGTAGCATCAACTACTTGTATCAAAATGGTCAGTTTTCATTTTACTGCATGCCATCTCATCAATAGCAGTTTAATAGGATTTTTCCCTATTTACATGCACTTAAATGGCAAATACACATTTCCTGCTCCAGCTGCCAAAAAATACTTTTTCAACCTGCCTGACTAAAACCACCCAAAATGAGCAACACGAAACGTGTAAGACAGTTTAAGGTCTGTAGAAAAGGCTGGCCAGCTCAGGTATCTGGGTAACAAATATTTTTATAGGCCTTTCAGTGGCTTAAATCCAGGACAGCTCTGCAGTGATTTATTTCTCCAACAGCTTCTAGGGTGGCCTATGTAAAATTAGCTGGTAATCACAAACCAGGCTCCTAGTGGGCACGTTCCACACCCAAAGCAGCAGCCACCAGTGCTCCCTTGCTGAGGGTCATCAGAAAGAGCAAGGACTGAGGGGGGAATGCTGGATATCTCATGCTGTCAGGAAGAATGAAGCTGAGCATCAGAGAATTATGCTAGAACTTTGCAGGATCAAAGCACAGTTCATCTTATCTAAGCCATAAATGTGTCACTTTTTATGATTGCCCTGCTAGTACTCTGAATAAGCATTAAATACAGTTTTTAAGGGTTATACAGACTTTTTCTTGCATAAACCTACTCCCTTAAGAGCACACAGCATAGGCTGTGTGCAGTCTGAGTTGCTACTGCAGTTCACAGTTTTTTAGCTGAAAATTCTCCCTACATCTCAGTGTGGAAGAGAGCAAATATTAACAGTGCAACCTGTGTACTGACCCTTGAGGAAACCTCTGGTGTCTGAGAATTCACTGATTAAGACTTTTTACATAATTGCAACACCTTATTTACAATAGAATTGGTTGCAAATCCCCATGCACTGAAAGTGTGCAAGTCTCGCCACCACCTTCTCTGCTGCAGGGCACCATCTGGGCACTGCCTTGGCCTGCAGGTTCCAGCTCCATCCATAGAACAAACCTGCTAACACACTGCAGACTTTTTTCCTGCCTCCGGTGCAACTCCATCCACCTCTGCCAAAGCATCCAGCCAAGACAGAGGCTGAAGTGTAATGCCGGTAATTTTTGTTTGGCTGGGATGATCCAGCAACATCTACATGGTCAGCTCATGTGCTGAGGCAACTCTGGTATCATCACTCTCTCAATGACCTTAAACCATCACCAAGCTGTGGTAATTCTCATACTCTGATGAAAGCTAGAAATTGATGGGAGATTCCCAAATCTTACACGACAGCAGCTGCTTTTCTTCAACAATTCCCCACTATCTTTAAGAGAAGTGATTCAGACAAATGTTACAGTTTTATGCTCTCAATTCCTGTTATATTCACTCAGGTCTGACATAGTAAGTTTTTCATATCTAGATTCAGTTTTACCATGTTTTTCATTCATTTTGGCTGATCTATTTTTGATATATTCTCTGGATGCACCTCCTTAAAACGTGCTAATTTAGTTCCCTGGCTGTAGATAATATGTTAATCCCAGCACCGGCAAATATTCAGATGGGAAATAAAAACTAGACATTAGAAGTCACATGCTTATTTAAAACATGTAGCTGGACAGTATCAATATGACACAAGGATAGTAGATGAAAATTAACCTGCAATTCCGTAATATCATCAAATAAATCGACCTGCTAATGAAAGGAAACACATTTCCATAAGAATTTGAGTGGTATCCAAGTAACAATTCCATGATGATACATTTTCAATTAAAGAATTACAATAGACTACACTTATTTTTCCTCTCTAATGGTAGGTTGTAATTCATTGTTGTACAGGCAGCTGAGTATTAACCTACAGCTTCTGTTCTTTGTCGTGGTAGTAACTGGGAAATGTTTTCAAGGTCAAATACTTTTACTAAAAAAGATACCCACACACCAAATTTTTGAAGCTTTCTTCTTTTCTATTAGATGGTTGCTCGTTCTTACTTTTTTTATCAAGTTAGAGAAATATTAACAAAATCTATGAGAAACTCTGCCAGACTGATGAGTGCAGAGGAGTGTACCCACTCAAAAGCAAAAGTCGGTCTATTTATTGCTACTCTGTACCCAAAAAAGGTTCATGTTCTATAAGGCCACACGATGTGAAAAGCAAACTCATGGTTATAAGAAAGGAGAGCCATTTAGTGAGGCAATGTTTGCAGGGGGCAGAACATTTATTAACTCTCCATTTATGGCGACAAGCTTCTAAGTGCAAGAGCATGAAAATTAAATTCAGCATGATCTTTAATTATCTTATGTGGTCACTTCATATTATATTCTGTCACAACATATCACTCACTGATGCTGCTATCTGCTACTACAAAATGTTAATATTTAATTAAATTGCAAGCAAAATGCATGAAATTCTAAAGATTATTTTCCATATGGAGCTACATATCTGTCAATAATTACATTCCTGAGTTTTGGTCAGATGGCACTGATGCCTGAGAGGACAGGAACAGGAACAATACAGTAACTGTATTGTTAAATTCTCCACTAAGGCTAAGCTTCAGTAATTCAGCTTTCATTGCAAATGCTAAAGTTCAGTAGCAATTGAATTTAAGGCTCAAAAAACCACCTCTACCCTTAGAATATGTAAAAAATGGTTTTTTTGAGCTTGACAGGAAAATGAAAATAAGGCAGGAATGGAGGAGAGAATCAAGATACTGTTCCCATTACACAGTATCTGTGGAAGGATTTTTTCAAGTCAGAAAGCTACCAAGAAATGGAAAAAAAAAAAATTTCTTACATGTTGAACAGTAGTTCCTGCTTCCCATGAAAGCCATCTGTTCTATGTATGTACATGGTTTGAAAGACATTCCCAGGATTGTGTCAAGCCAAAGGAATCCCCACTAGAGTTACAGAAATATAAACTCCCTTCACACTGGGAGGAGAGCACTAAAACGCAGCTCTGAGGACGTGTAGAGCACCACCCGCCTCAGGACCATAACAGCCCTGCTGGCATTCCAGGCGTTACGCAGGATTTTCCCATCTGATATTGGGTTATGAGAACTGAAACTTTAGCACGGATAACATGGCAATACTTTGAATTAGAAACTCTTCAGATGAGTATAAGGCGAGAGCTCCGCTCTTCTCCATTGCAAAATGGCATCATCACCCTTTCTCCCATTTGCAGCTGACATGAAAAATGCCTGGAAAATATTTTTGAAATATGATTAATTCCATCACGCAATTTTTGCCATTACTAATTTTAATGGGAGTGGAACATGGCACAGTTTGAATAATATACTTGTTCCACGTTCATTCCCAAACTCTGGAAACGGGAGTTGAGAACAGAAGTCTAATAATTAATACTTGTGTAAGAAGGACAGTCCTTCCTGTGGGCCTGGCATTTTTGCAATCCCTTGTCTACTATACAACTGAGTTCAAATTGCAATTATTTTTTCTAGGGAGCAATTAAATACTGCTACCAATGTTAAGCATAAACACAACTCTAACGACAAGCAACGCTCAGATGACTAGCTCAGGTTCAAGGGTTCACTGCACATGAATATCCATAAATACCCCTGACAGCCTTAGCAGTATAATGAACTTTGCAGCAACTCATGCACGCAGTCTACACAATACAAGAACATAATGCCCCTAACCTTCAAGCAAGAAACCTGCAGAAGCAATTCTGAGCTACTTTTACAGCTGAAACAGTGTGTTCAAGAGCTATTTAGAAATAGTCCAGCCTTGTTTGTAAAATGGTCATGTGTTTATTGTTTTTTATATCACTGGGTGCAATCAAACAGTAGAACTGAAGGAAACATGAACTTTATGTAAAGATGGTCAGTTCCACTGAATTGTCACTCCAATTAGCAGTGTATTCTTATCACCATTAACTTAAGCATACACCATTACAAGTTAAACACCCTGAGCTTTTTAAGGCATCACATAATATTTTATCTTTAAAGTGCTTACATTTTCTTCTCACAAACACTGCCCACAGTACGACACAGCCTCCTATAAGCAGATATTTCTGGCATCTCTTGAAATACATGCCCTGCTACCAGCTCAAAAATCAGATCTGTGTTAAAAAAACACTCTCTGTTTGAAATCTAGGGAATACATTTAAATCATTGGTTTTATTTAGCTCCACTATTTTCTTAGTTGTCAAGATGCTGCTTTTCTACTTCTGTGTGGAGCTGCGGCACAAATAAAGGAAGATGCTATACAGATCTGTGTACTTGGTAAATGCAACTAGCAAAAGCAAGCATATTGAAAATACAGTATATTTTCCAGCAACTCCAAGCTTTAGAAACTCTAAGGGGTTGACTGAAATTACTTTAAAGAGTTATAAGCTAGGAAGATACATGGGGTTTAAGTCAATGGTGGTTTTCCATGTACAAACAATGTAACAGCTATGTCCCTTCCCATCTTCTTGATCTTATCTGGTGGAAAACTTCTTCAAGGTGCATTTCACTACTTTTAAAGACACACAGAAAGCTGTAACATCCATTTCTCTCTTCTGAAATGTTATCACTCCTTACAAAACTCCTTATAAAACTAGAGTGAACTGCCTGAGACCCCCATCTATTTCACAGACAAGTCAGCTGGGCTTAGTTTAAACAGCCTTCAACAGCAGCTTAAGGCAAGACATCTGAGCTTACACCAAAGCAGATGAGGAGTACTCAGTGCTCTTGCCCCCTCTCTTCAGGAGAAAGGCAGTAATCACCAGCAGATAAGCAGTAATGTATTAAGACCAGCACATCTGTTCCAGCAGCAAGCTTCTGTCTGTATTGTACTTCATCAATCCATGGCCTGCACTTCATCACTGTAGGGGAGCTCAGTGTTATTATCTATGATGTCTATCAGGCAATAATTTTCAGTGCTGCAAGGCCCAAATATAACCTAGGATGCCAACAGAAACAATTTTATTACTAATTTGCTTTCTGATACTTAACATCAGGTGAGCAGCCTACTAAAGTTAGCAGACCCTTCTGATCTTGAGCTCAGTTTACATATTCATTGGGGATGATCACCAAATCTCCACAAACATTTGCTGTAGTCTGACCTATACTCCAGGGGCTCACACATAAATACCACAGCATGTAATAAAAACTTTATTTCCTGTGTAATCCTGGCATGGGGAAGTGTTTGCCAGATTGATCATGCTGAAAGACAGCTTTTTTCAATGTCAGCTTTTTTTTTTTCTCTGCTGATCAGTTAGGAGGTGCTTCTGTGCAGATCCAGAAAGCTGCTTCAGCCACTGACCAACTTGAACCAGAGATGCTAATACTTTTTTTGGCCACAACAGGCCTCACCTTCATGCAGAAACACCCAAAAGGCATGTTATTCTTGCAACTCGATTCCTCTCTGCCATGATGGGGAAAAATTCTGTCTTTAGCAAGAGGATGGATGCACACCTCCCTGAGAGCCTGCCGGAAGAGAATGTGGCAGGGAAGGGACCACAGTCCACCAGCACATCTGGCCTACCCATGAGCACACATTCTTTTAGGAGAGGGAAAAGTAGGGTCTAGATAACGAACGGAGTGACTCAGCCCCTGATGATCACTAATTTTAACTGAAGAATGAGTTTGTAATTCCAGGAAAAACAAATCAATACAGCGGCTGTGCCGTCTGCATTTTCTGTCTCCAGTTATTGCCTCTTTAGTGCTTCAAGTTTCTATGGGTAGTTTTGGTAGTCCTTTTAACATATCACCTTACAGCTGATCATGGTCTCTTTAAAACCTCTCCAAGGGGTTTTCCCCAGATAGATGGGGCAGTAACCACAAGCCACTGCAGTGGCTGAAGTAACATGACATGAACAGGTTAGTCCCATCCTTTCTTTCTTGTTCTCCAGAGCTATTCAGCCATGCTCACAAATACCTTTGTAAAGGAGGATCTGAATGAGGTGTTTATCATTCGTGTTGGGTCGAAAAGCCCTCTAACCCTGCTAGGACATAGGCTATTGCAGAGAAAGTGGTGCTACCTGCTTCCTTCCCAGCTCTGCATTTGGACAAGTTTAGAACATAAGGCTGAGAACTGAAATAATGAGATGCAGCTATTTGAATATCCCAAGTCCTTCTCCAGGAGGCCATGAAACCAGTGACAGTATTATGCTTTAGGGCTGATATGTGACACTTATTAAAATAATAGACTGAGATGGTGCTTTATGCATGTGCACAGGATGCAAATATTGTCTCAAAGCTAGGGGCAAACAGAGAGCTATCTCAAAGGAACAGAAGGAGCTGGCTAGGAGAGAGCGACATAAGAGGCCCTGCAGTGGTGTGCCAGTGCAAAAGACGAGCCATTCATTGGCCAAATATGGTCACTCTCAGTGGCCAGAGTGCCCGTGACCTCAAATCCCGGCCAAATATTGCAGAGGATAATCCTACAAAAACACTAATATACACAATAAGCTCCCAGAAGTAACTAATCTTGCTTTTAAATAACTAGCTAAATGAATGAATAAATAAATAAATATTCAATTTGTTAAATCCAGGCACACTGAAGAAGTGCTGTTTCTCAGAACTGCTACCAAATCAAGATGTTATTTCCATGTTTCCTTAGAGGCAATTATTTACCTTTTAAAAAGAAGCACTTCAAAATAGGAGTCAAAGTATTAAAGCATAGTCACCATAATGTTTAAAAATTTTACTGCAAACAAGGATATTTAATTTTCAGGTTACATCCTGGTGACAGCCTGCCTATAGCAGAAAAAAAAAAGTATACAAAATAAAATAAAATTGTTGTAGAACAACAATTATGTACACTGAGAATTTGGATTCAAAACCTTGGCAGTTTAGGAGACTTGTTCCTCCATGAGCCAAACAACTCCAAAATGCAAAATGTGCAGCTCTTGTTCAAAAGCTCCTATGTTGCATAATTGAGCATCTTGATTAATTCATTAATCTGTTAGTCGTGATCTTAATTCTTGATAAATGGACTGAAAAAGGCCTTCATGACTCTGATTTTTTAATATACTTTTTATCCAAAAGTACTACTGAAGCAGGTAATATTAAATTTAAGGAAACCACCTAACAATACCTTAAATAGTTTAAATCTCCAGAAAGACTTTAGGACACTGAGACCTTAAAAAAGGTCTTCAAACCTGAAAAAAGGCAACAAATAAATGAAAGTCAATAGCTAGCAGTATTAGAGATTCAACTCAATATCTTCACAGATAATCAAAAAGGCATGGGCTTTCACATCTAAGACCTATCAAGAATCAACTCCAAGCAAAAATCAACATGCAATATTGGCCTTGCCTGAAAATATAACTCCGAAATTGGCACTGGACACCATGAATAAGGGAATGTTAACATTCAAATGGTCAGAGATAATCTTGCAAGAAAGAGTGGAGTTTCTACAGTAGAAGTCTCTGTAAACAGTTACCCAAATGGATTCATCACAGTACCACTTAAGAAGATTGTTTCTTGTCAACAGTACAGTACCTACAATGCCACTGTATTTGCCAGCTCCAAATAACCAGCTTTTGACTGAGAAGTGGAAAAGAAATAATCTAAATTAATAATGTACAATGTGACTTGTCACATTTACTGGCTCCTTAATGTCCATCAGTTGGGGCCAGCATCTGTGACAAATTACTTTGTCAGTAAATGGAGAAGTTATGAGTTTTTATTGTACTAAAGTGATTTGTAGAATTTTTCGTGCAGCTTCTTCATTCCCTATACAACTGTATGACTCTTTCCTGCTCAGTCTTTTTTACCCTACCACTTACTTGTTCAACTACCAAACTCCTATATAATATCTAGCTGATACGTTTTTTCCTCTGAACTGCTGAATTTATGAGATAGGAGAAAACAGAATTTCCTTAATACCCACATTCTAGACTGCAAGAGGAAAAATTGCTTCCTAAAAAAGTTTTGGATGATTCACAGCATCCCTTTGTACGTTATGAGCCTCAATTTAAAAATAATTATTCAAAATCTACGCAGGAGACATAAGTAGTGCAATTAAATGGGACTATTTGACAGCATTAGCTCCTTGCTGTCACATCAGCAAAGCTGGACTCTCTGCAGCAAGTACCTATAAACCAAAGCAATGGACTTAACATTTCAAGGCATCTGAGCAAGAACAGAATCACGTTTCAGATCTGGAATTCCACGTTCTCAGAAGGCATTTAATCCTCTGGGGCATGAGTAAGTTTTATTCAGTTTCTAGCAAGCACGCAATCCTTTTGAAGACTGCAAAACAATCTCTGCAGTTGAATTGCTATTCTGCTATTGCTGATGCTCAGCAGAGGAGAAGGATTACTTTGGGAGATACTCTGGTCTTGCCATACTAAAACTTGGACAGAAATTCCTATATGAGATGATTCACATCCAGAGCTGGATTTCCACAGATTAAATGCTGCATTTTAAGAGTTTCTACCTCTAGACTACAGAGTAATATGGAGCAGATGTGTTCATACTTTCCTATGGCAATCTAGAAGTAACTAGGTCTGGAACCAAAAGGACCTGAACTAAACCCTGAAACCTGAGACTCTCAAAAACAGAGGAATAGAGGTACCTCCAGAGCCATATCAGTTATTATATTTTGTGTATATTATATACTTCTCTCTAAAACTCCACCACATAATTTGAATTGTGAGTCTATTAATTAATACCACATATCCCTAATAGTCACAATCAGGAGACATTTGTACAAAAACCATGGAATTGCCTGGGAATCTGTCACCTAAAGCCAGGCAGACAGAAATCCAAATAACCCCCCAAGTAAGAAAGCTCTTCACATGTCTCAGAAGTTGTTTCAACTCCCCCATTGTTTTCATTTGGACTCACAAACAAACAGAGCTCAGCAAAACGTTGAAGCTATCACTATTCCAGGAAAAGTGCTAGTAAGACAGAAGAGTGGGCCCAGACACAACTTTGAAGTCTCACCTTTACACAACAGCATCTTAATTACCAGGAAAAGGAAATGCACTGGAGTCATACTTGAAGTAGACACCATCTGTAAGGGCTAGGTGCTGCTGAGCTGATCCCTAGCTGTTGTGCTCAATGACAAGTTAGAGGAAAGATTCCTTTGGACCTCTTGAGCTTTCCAGGATTTCAGCTTTTTTTTTTTCCCCTGCTACTTACATTGAGATATTTTCCTGCTTTAAACATCTGCACAGTGTTGTACCTTAAAGATACAGTTTTATAACAGAAAATTCAAAGAATGTCTGTGATGTAGGCAAATCTTTGGATGCATTTCCAGTTCCTGAAAAGTTTGGGGATTGCTTTTTGCTGTGTTGCAGAAGTTCTATCTAGTGTGATGCTCATCAAATGCCAGGAAACACAAGTGAAATTTCCTCTCCCTTACCACATAGGCATTGCAGAGCACCCATATGGCAAAGGGGCAAACAGCAGCAAGACAGCTTATGACTGTTTTCATGTTTTCATTCTGTTTTAATAGGATCCATAGATTTAGATAATCTCATAAAAACTCTGATGATTTGAACAGAAGAATTTCTCGATTTCTTTTTTTTCCCCCTGCCAGTCTTTGATTTTTCAAACTTCTCCCTGATTTGATGAGAATTAGAAACTTCATCTTGCTTTAGTGCATTAAAACAGTTTCACGTGACCCTTTGAGTGTGGACACTAGGGATAGCTGACAAAGAGCAGTTACTGGGAGGCTAATGATGAGGTTACAAATGCTGGCAGCTCTGGGCATCCATTCAGAGCACTGCAGGGGAATGCTGACAAGTTTGCCAGCTTATCCTTCAATCTCCTATTAAAAATGCTAATTCACTGACATCTATTAAAAAAAGAAAAAATCTTTCACATGGAACTTTCTAAAACATTCTTCACTATAATTTCAGCATCTCATCTCCTCCATGTGAGCTGATTTCCTGGGTGTGAGAATCCCAGACAAATGACTCAAGAGTTGTACGATGTTTATTACTCACACTGAACCATCAGCAGCTTTTTCAGTAAGAGGAAAGGAAGGACCTCAGGGAGACAAGGAATGGGTAGGAAAGGATGAAACACATCCTACATTGCTGGCATTGCACAGTTTCCAAGTTCTGTGGTTATACAACAGGGATACTATCACCTATCTATGGCACTAGTAAACACACCACAGGAAAATGAGCTGGATGTGTGGTTTCAGCAGACAATGCAAGTAAACATGTCAACAGTAGCAGGGAAAAAAATATCTGCAACAGGAGAGTGTTGGGGATCTGAGGAAATACTGAGACAGATGCCACTGAAGAAGTGATCTTTTGTGCCACCCTTTTCAAATAAACATAAAGGAGCCATGAGTGCCATCAGTTCCTGAGTGACCTCATCTCGAACACAGAAGGGAAGATAATATAATTAAACTACTACACAACATAGTTTTTTTTTTTTTTCCTTTTAGATTCTAGGGAATTGTGTACATTCATATTACTTCAACAGTTTGACAGACTCCTTCAGGAACCTATTAGCTGTTAAATTTTGGCCAAAAATTGGGATTCCTATTTCTGCTAGGCTCCAGCATGCCTCCAGGCACAGAAAAAAAAAGCAGGGGGGGATGTATATAGTTTTCCCCTTGAACAGCAGCCAGCAGAAGTGAGCTGTCAGGCCACTGGACAAGAAGAGCACATGATGTGAAATGTCCTCCATGGCACAAGAAACCTTCGTCATCTATCCTTCACCTTCTTATCCCTTAAAAGTGTTTGTAAAACAAATCCCATGTTCTGTTCGGCTCCTGTGACTTTCTGTCCTCTGCTGTGGAATGTGAAGAGAAACTAGACAAAACATCAGGGAGGCACTTGGAGAAGGAGGGGACCTTCAAAGCCATGCAGCCTCCTCAAGGACAAGGCTTGCAATCCACTTCTGTGTTTGCAGTTGGCATGAAATGCTTCCAATAATCATAATAAAACACACATTCAAGCTATGTCTTAGCAGAAATTTAAACTTTCAGCTCTTCATTTTGAAATCTGTCCTCAGTGAGTGTTAAAAAG
The DNA here is from genome assembly GCF_017639235.1 of Corvus kubaryi. Lineage (NCBI taxonomy): Eukaryota > Metazoa > Chordata > Aves > Passeriformes > Corvidae > Corvus > Corvus kubaryi. The sequence continues at coordinate 11,473,985 of NW_024582059.1, forward strand.
TTGACCCTTGCTCATATTGCCTGAACTGACTTAAGATAAACAATGCTTTTGGCAATGGATTTTGTTTGCTTGCTTGAAATTTTTGTCAGGGCCATGGAGATAAATGAGCAATGAATTGATAAAACATTACAGTAATGTCTTTCAATGGTTAAATATTTTGGTTTTAACTAAAATTATTTTAATCCTCAATGCAACTTCTGAGCTGTTTTTCACTTTAAGTAGGAAGAAGTTTTGAAATCTCTTTACAGATTTGTTCTTCGTTTTAAAGGGAAAGAAAAAAGGACATTTCAAAATAAATGGCTTATGTCTTGGGGAGTGTTAATGAGGTAAGACATATCCAAAGAGACTGGAGAGTGACAATAGCACACGGACTGTGGTGGTTCCACAAGTGCAGAACTGCCCTCCAGCAGTGAACGCCCACTGAAGCGAAGCAAGGCAAAGCCAGGAGGGAGGGAGGCAGAGAGGGGGACAAAGACAGAGGGAGGGAGAGAGAGAGAAAGGAAGAGAAGGAAAAAAAACCCCAAACTGTTGCAAGTTCATGCACCCCTATTCCAAATTCATTTTAATTAAACAAAGCGATTATACAGACATTGCTGACAGGGATTATCAAAATAGAATGGCGCCACCTGCCCCTTGCAGCCCAATTAATTAGCAGAGAATCTGAGGTGCCAATTATCACAAAGGAGTAAGAAAGGATCAGTAAACACATCTCATGATGAACTTGAAAATTAACTCTTTCAGCTCAGAGATGAAGCCCCAGCCTCACAAACAGCCCTGATGCTGCTACAGACCTCCAAAAGCCTCACACTGGAAAGACCCAACAGGCTTTTCCAGACCCCTCTTTCCCATGGTTTTGTGAAGTATGACCACTCCTGCTCCTCATGAAGTCCCCAGGGCACTTTTAAAAATTTTGTCACTGAATTTAAATAGCAGTTAAAGTCATTTAAGTTTGAAAAGGTTCCTCAAAACAAAAGACAGACTTCTTACTGTGTTTTGAGGTACATGTGGAAAAGGTAGATCGCTTCCCAGGCATACCAGAGAGGTTTTAAGACAGTGAGTCCCTGAGTAGAATTCCAGTTACTGACAGATAACAGTTATAAGTTTTAATTTTCTAGGAAGTAGGTATTGCTCATAGGTGCTTGACTCCTTCTCTCCCTCCCCATATAAGAATCTTCTCTTTCAAGCTCTTGGGTAGGATACCTCCAGGAGTAAAAGAATGCAAGTAGGAAGGCTCAGCAGCAGTAGCTAATTGCCATCTGTTTCCCTGGAAAATCCAGAGTCTACCAGAGTATCCCAGAAATGAAACTTTGGGCTTTGGATCCATGCAGTGTGAGCCATTACCACAGGCACTGCAGCGTCCATAAGGGGAGTCTGCCTCAGCACTTCCACAACAGGCTAGTGGTGGCCCTGGAGAGGGAAGAACTACTGCCATTTGCCCTTCCCTGGTACAAATCCTGCATCACTTTCAACAGAACTTCCTCCTCCTTCTAGAAGGTTCAAAATTGTACCTGCCCTCAGTCTGTGGACTTGCAGCTGTGTCATAAAGATGAATCAGTAAGGACCCCATATGTGGGGCTTCTGTATTTTTTCCAGTCATTGGAGGAAAGACACTGAGGAATGACACCTTCGACTTCACCTCCTCAGAAGAGCGATCTGCTGCCTTCTGGGGCAGGCAGTGCTGGCACGTTCTTACGCAAACTTGTAATCACAGCTTAACCTCACTTCAAGGCTTCCTGGAGGCCATTAAAAACAAATGAACAATGAGAGGCAAAGCCATGGAAGCAAAAAAGGAAACCACTCTCTTTTAATTTTTTTTTTCTGTGATATATATATATATATATAGATATATATAGATATATATAGATATATAGAGATATATATAGATATATATAATATTTCCCTAATTTCTTTTAGGGAATGTTTACCTTTACACTATGCATATGCTCATCTTATAGTTTATATTGACAGCTACCGTAAGTATTATATAGAATGATAAACTTAGATTGTAGATGCAAAAAGGGTGTATGCCCAATGTAAATTCAGTGTTTTTCTGTTGTCTTTGCTAGATTTGAGTGGCACAGCTGCAGTTAAACCCCACTCCCTGTTTTTGTGCTATTTCTTCTCTACTGCATTTGAAATAAAAAAAAAAAAAAGTGGTTTACTTGGCAAAGCATGTCGTTAAGTATCAGCTAGGCAAAAATGGTATTGACTCAAATGGGGAAAAAATGAGTCTCAGAAGTTTGGGTTTTACTTTCAACATTGTTCAATACTCCTGTAAATACATATGACAGCAGGGTGCTCCAAGCATATACTGAAGCACCTGTAGTGCAACTGGATTTAAATTAATCATACAGCTGATGTTACATTACACTTCCCTATCTATCTTGAGAACTGCGAAACAAAGTCCAAATACTTCAACAATGCAACCTGTGAAAATACAACAAGTTTTATAAGCAAATTTGCTTGCAATGCCAAGCTCCTCTTCTTTTCTAAGTGCTTGCTGGATCGTTACTCAATGGTGTTATTGTTTTGGGATCAGAAAGCGAGGAACTTCAGCTCTACAATGCACAGTTTGTCACCCTTTGGATAAAGGAGCTGTGAACCAAAGCAGCAGAACATACTTGCATTTAACACAGTGTGCTCTGAAGAGTGGAGCACATGCTGGCAAGACTTGAAAGCCCTGAAATACCAGCCAGTTCCTCCAGTTAAATTGGTGAGACCTCCACATACCTGTGGGGTGTGAAAAGGCCCTGGTGCTCATCATTCTGCATTAGGATTGAGTTCATCTTATCAAATGGGCCTTTGAGCGTATTGTGGAGTAATTTATAAACCGAAAAAATCATAACGATTTTCCACTTCATTTACCTCAACAGTAGCTACGTAATGTCAATAGTTTTAAACATTTAATTAGACACACCACGTGTTTTATGCTCTACTAATTATATAAAATTGTGCTCAATAATTTTCTTCCCATTGAAACGAACCTTAAGCAGCTGTTAAAACACTAATTAGGTGAATGCTTCCACGCTGTGCATTTGACTCGGTGCCAAGCACATTCCTCCCAATGGTGAGCGGGGTTTTTCCAGTGTCCATGATGCAACTGTGAACGCACGTCAATCTCTGCTGCACCACAGAACCAAGAGTGAACTCTAAACATTTATTTTGGCCCTCACCTTTGAAAACTAACATTTTATATATAAAACGCAACAGTTCAGAAAGTTGTTCAATTATACTGGCTCTTAGTTTTCTCCGCTTTCATTTTTATCTCCAAAGAGCAGCTAAATTTGACGCAGAGCTTGTCATTTACAATCTCCTATGAAATCGGCAATTTTTATTACATTGGAGCTGCCTTACAGACGTTATCTCACAATACAGTCAAATGGAAAAGCATTGCTGAGCCTGTTATAAATGAAGCCTTTAATACTTATTAAATACTTAGATATTTTAGGGTTATTTTGTTCCTAAAATGTTTTAAAAAGTTATGTGAACCACAGTTATCTGTGCATACAGTGGCAAGGGATGGGAAAACCTTTTTTTATTTTTCAGTTTTGCACAAAAAGAAAATTCAGAGAGGTTTTATTTGTTTTAGATATCCTTAAGAAAGGACATGCAAGTCTCACCATTGACAAGTTTTTGGTGATCCTAACGGCATCCAGAATTGAGTCAGTACCTCTGAATGTCTTGACTGGCTTCACTCTGAGCTTTAACCCAGGATATAACTCCAGTAAAATCAGGTTCTCTTAATTAGTGACTAAGTCTGTACAGCTGCAGGCCTAATCCTGGTGTTCCTACAAGGATAGAGGGAACCAGATTGCCAATAACAGGACCTGTCTGACAGTTCCTACCTCAGCAATCCGCTAGATATGCCCATGCCTCTGTGAACTGGGATTTTGCTCTTGACCACATCCTGATGATTCCGGACTCAGGATTTTTTCCTGAGGATTTCCTATAAGAAGAAACTGCCCATACCGGCCATCTTCAGAGACACACATGTATACTTCTCTCTACATCTGTTTTATGAAACTGGACCCTAGTGAGTGTACATAAATCAAAAATTCAAAAGAACACTGGTGTTTTTCTGTCTTTGACAAATTTTTAAGCGTTATCACCTGTGTATGTTTGCTGCCTCTACAGTGACAAAGGTATGCCTGTTGTATTAGAAAAAAATAGATGGTTTATATTTTTAGTTAATATCATGTCTTCCCAAATTATGTAAACTATACCTTTTTTTTTATCATTTCCAGTGTTTGGTGATCTAGCTGACAATGGGTTTTCTAAAATACACTGCACCTGTGGACTTCCTTCTTTCATGGAAAATTAAGAAGGACACATCCTGGCTTCCTTTTCTAGTGCCATTATGAGCTGCATCAGATGTACTGTTGAACGATTTCTTAACTTTCATGTCTTGAAGTCAGAGACATCATTAAAAAAGTGCACAATTCTAATCTGCATACCTAATCACTGAAGACTGTAGGAATAGATCTGCTTAAAAGAAAAAAATCCAAAACATAAAAGACGTTGAATTCCCATAGTTCACATTAACCTCATATACTTGTATAAATGGAAGACACATTTTCTTTAAAAGAAAAAAAAAAGGAAGAAAAAGAATTTGAAATATTTAGTGCCTGTATATAAATTCAGAAAGATTTTTTTTCTGTGCTGTTATATTTTGTTGAAAAAAACCCTGTCAGTGCAACAAGACCATACAGAACCAAGAAGCATTTTCTGGGTAAAAAAAGAGCATTTTTCTGTTTTCTGAAGGTTCCCAGCTTAGCCTGTTTCTTAGTCCATTTTCAGAGGTAGCAATGTACCTGTACAAAGTGGGTAAAGGAAGGAATAGCTGAGGCAACGCTAATATGAGCCAAATGATTTTCCTTCTTTCAAACAGTCCCTTCACATAAGAAACAGACTGTAAATCTTCATCAATTAATTATACTGAGATATAAGACAGGAAAAAATGGAATCTGCCTTAAACGTATCTGTGGATATCATTTCAAGTGCTCTTCCCACACAAGACCTATAAACTTTTCCTGGTAACTACGATGTCATTGAATCTCACCATTAAACTCTTGAGTCTCAGTACAGAGTTCCCTTCCTGAACTATTCCTTTTACAGATCAAAACAGCAAATCTAGTGTTTGTTTTCCCACATTGCAGGATAAAACATCCCTGTTCACCACGTAATTCCAGCAGGCTGATCTAGGAAAATGTCACCTGAACAAACTGATTGGTATCCAAGCATCATTACTGCAGGACAAACAAATAAACAAACAAACCATAGATTTGTGCGCTGAGATGAACATTTCATAAATAAGTTCGGCAGTTTTACACCTGTGAAAAGGAGGAGTTAATCTAAGATGTATTTTTGATAACTATTTAAAAGGGATGGGTATGGGCACTTGCCACATATTTGGAAATTTAATTTAGTACATGACAGCCACTTTGTTTTCTTCTGCTTTTGTGTGGACTTTTTTAATGTACTGTAAGGACAAGGATATTCTTATTTTTACATAAAATGCATTAAAAACTGTGAAGATTCACTCATTAAAGTCTTCTTCTAGAAAATGATAGTGGAAATCACACTAGTGTGGAAGAATTACACTGTACACATGGGTGGTCTCTTCTGTAGCCAGTCCTAGAATCGTTAAGTTCGGAAAAGACCTCTAAGATCATCGAGTCCAGCCATTAGCTCACCACTGTCAAAGCCCCCACTAAACTACATCCCTAAGTAACATACCTACACATTTTTTGAACACTTTCAGGGATGTGTATTCCACCACTTCCCTGGGCAGGCTGTTCCAGTGCTTGACCACCCTTTCAGTGAAGACATTTTTCTTCACATCCAATCTACACCTCTCCTGGTGGAGCTTGTCCTATCACTTGTCACCTGGCAGAAGAGCCCGACCACCAGGAGGTACAGCCTCCTTTCGGGTAGTTGTGGAGAGCAATGGGGTCTCCCCTGAGCCTCCTCTTCTCCCAGCTAAACACCCCCAGCTCCCTCAGCTGCTCCACATAAGACTTGTGCTCCAGACCCTCCACCAGGTCAGTTGCCCTTCTCTGGACACACCCCAGCACCTCAATGTCTTTCTTGTGGTGAGGGGCCTTAAACCGGACAGAGGATTCAAGGTGCAGCCTCAGCAGTGCCAAGTCCTTTCTCAAGCTGATGGACTGTTAACTCATAGCAAGACCCCAGGACATCTCTCCAACATTCTCCATTTGAAGATGTCTCTTAGACAGGATCAGATGACTTCCCAAGGTCCCTTCCACCCTGAACATTCTTCGATGCCCACAGAACACTGCCAGTCACATCAGGTGGCCACAACCTCACTATCTTTCACACACAATTCATTTCCTATTTCTTCCTTTTTGCTGCAGGAGTCTGTTCCACTCACCTGCCTCAGCCTGAGTAACTCAATTATTTCCTTGTTACGCATAATGTGCAGCAGAGCACAGGGGCTACAGGATAATCTTCCCTTTTCAGCTTCCATATTTACTTCACAGAAACTTCCTTTATCAACCACATTCATGTTCTCAGAAACGTGTTCATTTCAATAAAAATGATTTACTGTTTTATGGAAGTTGAAGGCCAATGACCCAAATCCTATAAATCATTAAAAATATTTTTTCTCATAGAATCCTAAGTTGCTTTTTTCTCAGTAGCAGAGAAAGCACTTTACTAACTTTACTAAAAAGTTACATTTTTGCCCACACTAAAATTTCTGTATTAAAAATACACTAAATGAGGGACAGATGTTTAAAACAGCAGACCTACAATGAAGTATTAAATATTGCTGGCACAGTGCGCCCTTTGGTACAGCTTAGTCTCTTTTTGCAATAGGCATGTTTGCACAGCTGTAAAAGCACCAAAAAATTACTCTTTGCTCCAATATTAATATAGAAATCTATTAAAAAATACACCAAACTGCTGAACAGATTAGACTATTGTTCATACATGCTATCATTAAAGTAATTTACTTTTACAAATTAATATTAAAGTCAAATGTTTTGAAGTTGTTTAAGAGGAATAGTGTCACTTATATAGAAAACCAAACAATTCCACTTTTGTCAAAAGAAAAATGCAAGCCTCCTTAAGGAATCAAACCTGCTACTTGATGTTTTGCTCAATGACAAAAAGTCTGACCCACAGCAGCACAGAGAAGGTGAACGATCTCGTGCGATATCACTCCAAACCTGCGCTGAGGATGCAGAGTAGGATTAAAGCCCTTTTCCACAGGTACAGGTGGTGTGTTTAGAGCTATGGGAGAAAGTAAAACAGGTCATGGAAGAGCAGATTCTGTGGTCTAGGGGATTTTTGTGTTAAAACATGATAAACACAAACAAGATGGGCAAACAGATAACATACAGAACAGAATGATAATGCTAAAATCTTCAGACCTAGTAAATGTGAGGATGAACTTGGTAAATCCATAAACCACAGTAGGACATGCTCACCATTGTACATAGGTTCTGCTACATTAATTCTATGTCCCAGTCTGGTGGCTGAGGGCTCCAAAATCAAACATCACAAGTTCACGCTCTTTGCCGAATTTTGTCTCAGCCTGTGCTTTGTTTATTTGAGCACTAAACAATCAGTGATCATCATAGTCCTGATGAAGTGATGCTTACTTAAGTTTGCAACCCATCTGGAATAAGAATAGGTCTGAGATGTCCATAGCTCAATTTGTTTTCATCAGCACAACTTCAGATATCCATCAGAAACATTAGTCCTTGTGACATGAAATTCTTTCACTACTCAAAGCAATAAGGAGAGGAAATGTTACAAAAATCTGCATATAATGTTAAATGAAAGGTGGAGCACTTAGCTTGGGTCCTTGAGGGAACCAGGAGAAAAATGAATGTGTATGCATCTAATAATCTTTGTCCAATTTCCTGACAAAGAAGGGATGGGTTGCTGAGGAGAGACAAAGCTTGATTAAAATCTCAAAACCCCAGAAACACTGTTTTAAAAGCTAGAAAAAAACTTAGAAGACAGGGGAGAACAAGACAGGATAAGGACACAGCATGTTGGCCAGCCTGATCAACCAGCAGGATGCTAGCACATACAGTAATAGAAACAAAACCTCATAAGTCTTCGGGAGCACAGCTCCTGCCCAATAAACAAATTCCTTGGACTGGAGACATTTTCTTGGAAGGAATTTTTATGGCACAAACATTTCTAGTCTCTTCTGGAAGCCCTGGAAAACCTCCCCCGCACCGCACACACACAAAAAACCTGAAGATGTCGACAGCCCAAGTGAAACATGATCCTCATCCTCTAGAAAGCCCCTTGTTATCTGTCTTGAGTCTGTCTTTGCTAGAAAGGTCCTACCCATGTGTGAAGCTCAAAGCCCATGACATAACTAATTCTTGCCCTGAAGGAATGCCCACATCTCTGGAAGCCTTGTTGCCGTGATGGGCATGTCCCACCCACAGCCCCACCAGACTTCCCTTGAGTACGAGGCTCCAGCCATGCACACCTGGGGATGCAGAGGTGTGAAACGGCAGCACTGCCACAGTGGCCAGCACAGCCCAGCACATAATGAAACAAAGAGAGCCCTCACCCCTCCAGTTAGACAAAAAAAGCCCCAGGGACTATAAAATGTAAGGAGGGAAAGGAGAGGGGGGAGTAAAAACAATCTCTGAGTAGGAAAACAGGATAAATTCATTGAATAAATTATTTACTGGAATTATTCACTTAGCTTCAATTACAATCTATCCATTCTATCCACCATCTACATCAAATTATAATAAATTATTCTATTATAACTTGGCTTCATGCCTGCTGATTTGCAATAGCTTATTTTTTCAGAAAATAATGGTCTGATGCTGTTCAACCTTCCACAGGATTTAGATGTGCACACCTGGACATACCTAAAAGACAATTTCTTTTTGAGAATCTCAGTCCTTCTGTAAATTAAAGAGAGGGGAGTGAGCATATTATATTTAAATTGCCAGCAGATATTTTGACAACATCAAAAAGACCCAAGATATCAAAACAATATTAAAACAAAAATATCCTGTTGCTTTCCTGAAGAATTTGGCATACATCCTGTACTGGATAATCAAATGCAATTCTGAGAATATATAAGCACTCTCCATCCTTCTGCCATCAGGTCTCTTTACAGAGCAGATGCTTTAGGATTCTTCTGAATCAAAAATAACTTGTCCTGCTTTATCAGACCACCTCTGAAATTCATAAAGAGTTGTACTTGAAAACAACAGGATGCAGAAAAAGAAAAAAACCAAAAACCATGAAGGTTGTTTTTTTTATGTAATACATAAAAATAAGATTGCTTTCCACAGCCACAGAGAATAATTATTTCTTAGGAATCCAGACCTGAACTGGGATAAAATGAGCACGGGTCCAACTAAAAGGTCTAGTTACACTGAAAGAACAGCCGGAGAAATGTTCAGTTAAGGGTTTGCAAACATGAGAAGGCTGCTCACCTTCCTTTCCTCATTCCCATACTCATGCAGTCTCTATGCCAGTAAGCTGATCAGACAGATACTGAAATTTTAATTCTATATACACCATAATTTTTACAACGTCCTTGATTTCAGCACAGCATGTATCATATTATGGATGAAAGTAGAAATAAATAAGGAAAAAGGTGAGCAAAAAACCTGACTTTTACACATTTTTCCAGCAGTTTATGAAACACCACAAAGCAAGAGATAAACAAGGCCTTACAGGTCTCTCTTACCAGGGGCAGCTGCTGGAGCAGCAGGATAAGGCCAAATTCTACCCATGTGGGCAATGTGAAGGCAAAGTTAAACCAGGTGGGTGAAAGGGTGGTCATGCTTTGAAGGGGATAGATTGGTTCTGTCCCTGGCAAAAAACGAAGGACAATGTAGAAGATAGCAGTGCAGAGGAATTCCACAATAATTCATATCCACATTTCAAGAACCTGAAAGCACCCTGGATGTAGCCACCTCAGATTCCATCTTTTCAAATATGCATCTCAGAAAAAACAGCAAACATCACACCAGTAAGATGAAACCAACGCTCACTTTTTCCATCACTCCTTACAGAAGTGTGGGGTTTTATTCTGCTAGTATCAACATGTTCTACTGTGCTAGAAGTGCTTTTGTAACCCTGAAAACACACTTCCATGCAGTTTCATTGCTGTGTCTACTACCATTAAAGGGTAGGCATATACTTCAAGACAATAATTCACTTAGCTAGTTGCCAGAGCCAGCATTATGTGAATAAGCTTGATAGATCTCTGTTCCTAACCTATCAGAAAACAATTTATGGAATCTAATAAATTAAAAATGAATTGTCTCCAGCAACCATATATTTCACAATAAATGTATGCTCTTTGATCTCAACTGACTGTGCTATGTTCTAATTAATTTTTATACAGAAGTTTGCTATTGCCCCTTAAATAGATTTTATACACAAGACTAACCAGCCAGCATTTTCAGCTGTGCCTTTGTCTTTTCACCTTCCAACCAAGTTAAAAATTCACAGAATTCTAGAATTTATGGCATAGCTTTCTACATATAAGCCATTTCAGTTTGAGGACAGAAAGACCTATATTTTTTCTTTGCTTTCTTGACCCCAACAGGCACATAATAGAAAAGAAATACATGCCAACAGCTTAAGGACTTGCCTCTAGACAGCATGACTGTGGAAATGAACCCCTTTCTAGCTCTCAGCTGCTTTCTTAACCAGCAAAAAGTACTGGAGTTACTCAGTCACTGTGCATCCCCTCCATGATCTTCTGAGATAGGTACAGAGCCATTTGGTATTGCTGTTTGGAATGGCAGGGCAGGTGGCATGGAGTAGGGTTTTGGCCCTATTTCTGCTGGGGCACTGTATCTTCCCATTCATGAGCTTATTTTCCTGTCTCAATGACCAAGAACCTGGAAAAGACATCTACAACTGCAATACAAAATCCCCAATTTGGACTGGATGGTCTATGCACAGAGTATTTCATGCATCTGATGTGTAGGTTCTGGCATCAGACTTGTGGAAAGAAAATACCAGTGAGGCTGGGGTAGAAGGCATTATCCTGGGAAGAAAAATAAAGGAGAAATGAGGAGCTTGGCCATTGATGCCATTTGCCACCTGCTTTGCCACGGGAGGAAGATTCTGTTCACCTGCAGGACTAAAACGCAGTAAGAAATTTCTAATTCATTGGAAAGAAAAACAGCTTTACTCTCTTCTCCAAATCCTCCTCTGTTTCTATGCATTCATGTAGAAAGGTCTAAGGCTCTTTACATGTTTTTGCATAGCACCATCACTGTCCTTGCTTACAGGTAATAAGCTGTGCCTCCCTACCTGCCATTAATCTCTGAAGGGCAGTATGATGCAAACACTTAAGCTATGAAAGATGCTCTAATGTATTTTATATACATATATATACATACATAAACATATATGTATGCTTCAAAAATGAAAATAAAAGCATAAGGAAATGAAAAAAGCATCCCATTAATTCCTAAGAATTCCCAGTGAGAAAGAGAATAGCGATATTCAGCCTCAGCATCAGGCATCACTACACAACAAAAAGTTCTTGTTGCATACCATGCGGTCTAGAGACACCAGTAAAGCTGACAGAATATCCACTTGACAAAAGGTCAGGAAACTGTCTCTCTAGAGCAGCTTAAATATATAAGGATCCTCCCTTGGGATACAGACAGATGACTCTGGGAGATCTCTTTCAGCATTTTTCTATGACTCTGTAAAAATGGTTACGGGGATTTTAAAAACTGGTATTTTAAAAACATTCTTTTCTCTGTGGAGAAACTCTGTCAAGAGGCACTCTTATACTCTGATACTATAGTATACTGATAGTCTTCCTAAAGACTGATATTACAATGAGTAAGTAAGAATATGCAGAAATTAAATTATGCTTTTAGAACATGGGGTGGTGATTTTATTTTTTTTTTCCACGTACAGACCATACAAGACCACTTATGTTAAATGTTCAAAAATTAAAATAAATTCCATAATACAGACAGGAAGTCAGTGCAATGGGAACCAAATGGGAGTAATGGGACCCAGGTGGTTGGAATGGGTACAAAACCCCACATAGATGGCCATGTACGGCACAAATTGGAGCCTGGAGATGATTATATCTGGAGCCTTCCAAAAGAAAGAATGGCTGTAAACTGTTAACTGTATCAATGCAAACATCTTGGTAACTTACCACTGAGGAACAAGTGATGAGGGAGAAGTGTATAATTTACAGCTTTAATTGTAGCTGATACAACCTGATGTGTAGATACTGAAACTATACCATATTAAGGAATATATCAGTATAGGGCATCATATGCAGAGAGTCTGGACTCTTGATTAGGAGCATATTAGGACCTGAGCATAACAGGAGTGGAAAGATGTTACTTTTTCAATTTGAGTCAAGAAACAAACAGCCACACTGCTTTAAAAGTCACAGGACAAAACTTTCAGGTTAGGACAATTAAGGTTAATAAACAGAATAGGAGGAAGCCTGTTATCCAGTATGAAAGCTGGTAGAGCATAATCATTTAAGATTTAGTAATATAATTTTGGCCACTGAAATGCCTTCATTTACTTATCCACCTCTCTATTTATTCTAAGACAGAAGACTAACCTTCTATGCAAAGAAAAGATCCTGTATAAAGCACATATAACTCACAAACAAAGCTCTCCTAGATGAAAACTGAACACCTTTAGGAGGTTTTTCGTTAAGAGAAAGAATATTCACAATATGGCACAAAATGGTAACAACTAGCCTAGGTGAAAGAGCCAAGAAGCATTTCTGGCATTGGGTATGTAAGGCTAATACCTTGAAAGAATGTAGAGAGACTTTGTGAGCCCCATTGACAGCAGAAGAGACAGTGACAGGCAATTAAGAGCCCATGTCCAGGACTTTGTAGATTTGCATTTCATAAAGGTGTCCAGCAAAACCTGTGACTGAAGGACAGTGCACTGATTTTAGTACTCTTCCTCCACTGCAGAAAGACTGAGAAAATGCACACCATTTTACTTGCTGCACTTTATAAAGCAGTATGGCTTGCTTGGCCCCTCAGGGATTCTGTGATAGCTGAAGTCCACTAGTTAGCATCTTTTGTAGAAGGAGGGAGTAATTTTTTGGTGAAGGAGGGAAAGAGAGAGGGAAGATATTGCTGCTGTATATCACAGTCCAGCCTGAAACCTTTAGGAACACTTTGAATGTATACATCCTTGTTGTACACTGCCAAAATATCAATTTGTTAACAACACACCAGTGTAGCTACCCTAGCAAAGAACAGTGAACCAAAAAGTTCAACTTATAAAGTCCCATGTAAAGAGAAATTTTTAACTTATTCAGATCTATCTTGTCAAAAGATACTGATACTATTTGCTCTTACTTAGATGACACATCACCCCAAGAAAAAAAAGATTTAAAGTACATATTATGAGCAATGTTTAGTCAGGGGGTGGTGGGGTTACTATTTTCCATTGTACTGCCATTCATCTGGATATATTTCATTTTTTATTAATCTTTTTTGGTTTTGTTCTGCTTTTCAATGAGAATCAAAAGCCTTTGGTTGTATTTAGCATATAGTATAAAATTAAATTTTAAAAAACAACCCTGAAAGGGTTCCAGTGAGGAAGCAAACAGAAATTTGTAAAATTATACAGACTGTAAACAAGCAAAGAACAAAGCGCTCTAGGTATTAAAAGCAAGTGGAAGCAAAAGTCACTCTTTCAACATCGTAATAGAGTAAGACCAAAAAACAGCCAACACCATCAGATTGACCTACAGTCTAAAGGCAGACAAAGTAGAGGACTTTATTTTTTAATTAGAAGGCTAAAAATATGAAGTGTGAAACTTCTGCAAAACAAAAGAAGAGGGGGGAAGAAGAAGTGAAACACATACACAAAACACATCAACGTTGTGGCTAAGCAGAATCTATGTAAGTTTGGTGCCAGTGACCCAGTCAATATAATTTCTGATGGTAAACAGCCTGAAAGAGGTGGCTGGCCTTTACTGGAGGAAGAGAATAGATCTAAGTAAATCCCATGTGAAAAAGAAATGAAAAACATCTGCTAAAGGCACAAATGGTTTGTTGGCTGACGTCAACAACAGGAAAGCTTCCAGTATATCAGCTCTGGGCTTGCCAGCAGGTGTTGCTGCAATTATTCAGAACAATTAGAAGTGATAGTTTCAAAAGCACAGAGATGACAGGGCCAATAAATAAGGCAAGCATGATATTGTCAACAACTGAAATGTAAGTATTTCTCATAAATCTTTTGAGGACCTGTGCAACCCAGTATTTAAAAGCTAGCCACCAGGGCCTCAAATTTTACCAGTCATACTAATAGGAAATAATACCCTCCTCCATGACCGATGCCACTGAAATCCCCCAAACAACCTGATTCCTACAATATCTCCTTTCCTATGGAGTAGAACCTCCACTGACAAAGAGAAATATAACTGTGAGCAAATACACCAGGTAATATTTTCAGACAGCACATAGTTGAGTGTACTTATTTATTTTTAATAAGCATGAACTTTCTCTGATGTTGACATTCATTATGATTTAGATTAACTAACTTGATTAGTCTCATTACAATTTTTTTCCTTTCCTTTGAGGAAGATTTCCAGTGTTTGTATTCTTTCACTGTCCCTGTGCTTCAGCTCAGAAGAAGGCATAAAACACAGCTCTCATGTTTCGATGTTGGGTTTCTCAATATTCTGTGAGTATGACTGTGCATACAGTATTCTCTAGCTGGGCATACAGGTTAACACTACTTTGTAGATAAACACCAAACATGGCAGAAATGTACCTAATCCTAAAATCTCCCCTTTTTCACCATTAATGAACTGCATTATGCACACCCATCCTCATCAGGATTATTTAGAGAAGGTTCTCAGAATTATGTCCACATCATGATTTGCTGTCAAGCCTGATTTAAATTGCATTCTCAATTCATTCAGCATTTTAAAAGAAAACAGAGCTTTTTTTTTTTTTTTAACCATTCATCTTTCTAGCTACCTTGGATAAGAAAAAGTCTGTTAAAAAAAAACCAAAGACATGATATGTCTTCCATCATTTTGAACCAATAAATTACTGCTTACGGAAATCAACCGATGAGGGCAGTGGCTTCTTCACACTGAACTGCATCATGACCACTCATCCCTTGATCTGCTGTCTTGCTTTTAGTTTTACAGATGACTATAGTGGACTCTGCCAAAAGCAAACCTCTCTGCCATTTACATCATGCCCTGCATTCCATGGAAAACCTGCACTGAAAAGAGATAGCAATTTTTGCTTCATTCGAGTAAGAGAGCTAGGCAGATGGCTCATGGGAAATACATCTGCTTATCTCAATGTTATATTATTGAGACATCTCCTAGATGTGTAGTCCAGCCTTAGGACCAAGAGTCAGTCCCTCCTCCCCAGCATGTTTTATAAAATACTGACTCAGTGCAGGTGGATTAACGACACCACAGTTCATGTTTCCTTTTTATAATTAATTTCCAATCATTCACATCCTTTGAGCTGAAAGTTAATTACATGCTCAAGTCACTTACTCTGAGATTAAATGGCACCAATTCCTTGCATGCTTAGAATAAGTTACTTAGCACACTCTCAGCTTTCATCTTAAAAACATGCACATTGCTGTTTGCCTCAGGAGAGATGCATTAATGGAGACTTTCGAAATCTTCTCAGGATGCAAATTGCTATTTAAGTGTTAGATGTTACTTAATTCTAAAGGGCTCTGAGGGTAGAAAAAGTAAGGATGCTGATAACTGCCAGAAATATTAAAAAACTCCATGAGAGAAATAAGACCTGGTAGTGCAAGTGCAGGATGAGAAGTGGTTTGACAGAAGGGATGCAAGGAAAAATCGCTGTTTGTCTTATAAAGTACATTTTCTTAATCTACAAGTTTAAACCAAACAAAACAACAAGAAGTTTTTCTTCCAGCAGCCTGCTTTACAAACCTGAAGTCATGTTGCATGCTCTCTGGCTAACATCAGAAAGCAATTAACAATTTTGTTGACAATAAACAAACCAGAGTGAAATCCAGCTCATTTTCTCATACCACTATAGAGCAAAAAAAAAAATAAAAAGTCATCACCATTTATCTTTGGACTATGGAAAGCAGAAGTATCTTGGAAGACAGACAGATTTTGGATCTCTGGAGAAGGATAATAGCATTTGTACTGTGTCATTTTCTGACCATATATGCACTTCACAAATAAATCCCCTATTGCAAACCGTCCTAGCTGGAGTTGTTAAGAGCTGGGGAAATGACTGAATTTGAAAGAGTATCCTTTTCCAGTCACAGCCAGTGAGTATGAGATTTCCCTCCCTCAAAATGGTGAAAAGGGCTGCAGAAAAACTCTTTGCCTTGTGAGAGATGCACAGCTGCTCTCGGTGGCCTCAGAAACGGAGCCAGCACCTGCCATTTAATGCCTGTGCTATTATAAGGAAATAAGAAACATATTTTTTTCTAACTGGTATAAAATAAAGCAAAATTCTTAAACCATACATGCAAGAATAACCCTTACAAATTCATTCTGTTATGCTGAGAGAACGTGATGTAAAAGCTACTCTCAAACCCACAGTGACCTTGTGCACAACGTGCAGAGGAGACAAGCAGTGTGAAGAAGGAGTAGAGATCAACTTCAGCTGGAACTTAAGCTGGCCTCACTCTTACTGGCACAAGATAGCTGAAGGCCACAGGTCTACTAAAGCAACCAGAACTACAACACTACACATGCATCAGACATATAAGACCTGCACTTTCCAGCACAAGGAGAAAGGAGCTATTCGAAGTGAAAGTCATCCCAAGTGAAGGGCACAGCTTAGAATCTCACCTCGCACACTCACCTCTGCAGGTGCCAGGACCCTGGGACAGCTGATGAGGCTGAAATGGGCTGCCCACCAACTGCACCCACCACGGACGGCTCTCAGGATTGCTGGCCACGAGCAGGTGCCGGCAGAATTGGTTTCCTCCAAGCCCAGGCGACAGTAGGGCTCTGAGCGAAAGGGGGGCAACCCAGCTCTGGGACAACCCAGACCAGGTTCAGTGCACTTGCCCCTGTTAAAGGCTCTCACAGCACCAGGAGAAAGAGTATTTTAGCACACACAAAAAATTAATTAGCAAGAGAAAGGGTTACAAGCCCCATAATTCACGGGTCCCACATTAATGATTAGCTAAGTGAACGAGCTGCCCAGTTGGTAATTTGATTCGTTGGAAAGGAAAAGGCACTCTACGGACCTTGAAAGGTTTTAGCAGAACTGTGTGTCCCAGGTCACCCTGCTTCCCCCTGCCTTCACCATCTCATTGTCAAGCTCAATTTGCCAACAAGGTCCTGACAATAAACACAAAGATACATTTCAAGGATAGAAGGCAAAACTCTTCGCGGATGTCATCATGAGACATTGTAGTGATGAAATGAAGGAGATGTGGTGTTGGAAAGGGTTGGGGTTTTTGTTTTGCTTTGCAAATGGCATCGTTTTATTCAATTATCACTCTTCATTTATTTTACCTTCATCATTAATACTTCATTTGTACCTATGCTGCTAAAAGTAAGCAGAAAAACATTCCCGGGAAGTTGAAGGATATTATTTATTGCTTGGAGGGAGAAATGAATGGTCTGCTAAACTCTCTAGATACTGATATGTAATTTTCCAAGTGAAAGCACTGGGACAATGTGCTTGTTAATTAAAAATCACACTTTATACTTATGCTTTCTGAGGTGGGATGAAACACAGTAAATAACTATGATTCACTGGCTTATTTTAATTTTTATAGAAACCATGGTCCCACTTCAGTGCCCTGGCACATAGTGCAAAGTGTAAGTAAGGGGTATTCTGACCTTAAGTGAGAGATTTCAAACATATGGCCTGTGGGCTAAGTAACAATGTAAGCCACAAGGATAAAGAAAAATCAGAATATTTTGTTCTCTGCTGCAAGATATGCATTCTTGAGTGCTGATTTGACACAGGAACAACAGGCTGAAGACTTTCAATTTGCACTTTAGAACACAGTAGTCGCCTGCTCCTTCCTCTTCATAGCCACTGTCTGAAGCATCGTTATGTTGTTGAGGTCATCCATGTTAAAGTCTGCCTCTATTTTCCAACATGAAAGACAGCATCTTAACTAAAAAGCACATTAAAAGCTCCAGTTCTTTTCCCAAATCCTTCTTTCTCTATAGTCAAGGAGGTTCCGTGCATTTGTAACTCCCAAAGTACAAGAATGTCAATGTAGATCAGATTTCGAGACGTCTGGGACTACCAGTATTCAGTAGTTTTAATATAAATCACGGAGAAATGTTAGCAATGGCATTATATTTTTTTTACACAAACATTAAAGACTTCAAAGAAATTGGAAGCTGCAGCAGTACACAGCACAAATGAAAAGTAAAAATTTTAAATGGCATGAAAACTTGAGTTTTCTTATGCTGTAAGTACTCTCATATCATGTCACAGGCTAAGACAAACTTGAAAGGACTGTTCACACGGCAAATGCTGTTTCTAAACCTGTATTAACGAGCAACCACACGTAATTCTCTGCATTCTTGGTTTGCCTAAATGAGCACCGGTTAAGCAACTAAGTCTTGCTCAAATAAGAGTGGACTTCCTCTATGCAGGGAAAAAGATAAAGGTCAGTGATCAAGGGACTTGGTGCCCACAAATACAGTGTTCTGTAAATGTACGTGCTATTGAACGTGCACCTGCCCTCAGGCTAAGCAGCATTTCCCTTGGATGTTAAATACTCTCATGGTATCCATACATAACATTGTCGACGAAAACACTTCAACCAAGTTTTTCTCAGTGATAGGTGAAATTCAATACCAAGCAGCACTTGGTAGTGATTTGCAAACACAAATCAAACTGAAAAATCCAATACTCATTACCCATCCAAGGACTAAATTCTGATGCCAGATGAATTTTTAAATTTTCACGGCAGCGTGCCAGTAACATCGCTGTACAGGGTACCTGCAGTCAGGGTTCAAAAGTTCTGATTAGGAAGGTTTTTCAGGTTAGGAAAATAACATGGCCATTCATAAATTTAAAGGTGGTAAGGAATAGAAAATGCAAAATCACTTCTGTGAGACATGGGAGCCAAAGAGGAGCTCTGTTAAAGAGAGAAAGAGCACTCACTCCCAAAACATAAATGGCTTCCTTGGTTGCATGAGCACATTTTTGCTTTTTTTTTATTTGCTCTCAAGTTTATTACAAAACCTGAAGAGCTCCCAAAGTCATCATGAGCTTCTTATGGTACCGAATAAATGGAAAGTGCAACTCTTCTGACACTGAAAAATATCACAACTGAGGCTGACACTGGCATAAAAAGTAAATTTATGCCGATTTTCCCATTTCTTCGTGGGAACACAGATATTTAAAAAAGGCTAAAACAGTGCAGAGGATACCAGCTTGAAGATGGAAACAAATACTTCCATGTCTATTACTAGGAAAGGCTTTGCCCCAGATGATGTCTGAATGGAAAGGAATATTAAAAAATAAACAAAAAAACCCCAAACCCAAACATAGGTTTTACTCTTCAATCTCTTGAAAGCAAGATATTTCAAAAGTATTTCTTCAAAAATCACAGAGGGAAAGAAAGAATACCCAATACCCTGCTCTGAATTATAGAACTTTCACTCAGAAATTGGTATTTCTTGAGACAGATCATGAAATGCAGAAGGAGTCAATAGTCCAGACATTAGAAGAGTCAGTTCCAATAGGGGAGATCCAGGTCTGAGTTCCCAGTTCCATAAGCATCTCAGCATACATACAAAGAGAAATAGCCACAGGTGGAGAGGCTTGAAGTGCTCAGGTACAGCGTGGGAAATGAAGCCCCACATCCCTGACCTGAATCAGACAAACTCATGAGATAGACTTGAACCCTTCACAACCCACATATATGCCCTCTGCATCAGGTATTGGCTGGTTAATGTAATGGTCTTTGTGGGTTTGGTCCAGACTATAAACACATTTCCCAGATCCAAGACAGCTTTCCAAAATACATTTCCTTCGAAACTGATGTGTTACAAGCTAAGTTCCCATATTGGCACACAATCATTAGGAATAATGTCAGAAATCATGCTCAGCCCTCTCTCTGCTCTGATAAATCACCAAATCCCCCAAGGACTACCTATATAATTTGCGCAGTGTAAGGACTCCAAAGCACTACATTTAACTAAGGTATGCACCTGTTTTTATGAAGTTACCTTTCTGTGTATATATACATGACTTTTTTTTTTTTTCTTTTGACTATGCCATAATCTCATTTCCCCCTAGGAAAGCAGAGCTTTTGTGTCAACCTGATTACCGCGTTCTGATGGGGACTCCTCAAATAGAACGTGAGAGCAAGATAAATAGCAGGACAGCACAACATGAAAGAAAGCATCCCGCTCTATACCATCCTCCCTGGAAATGCATTTCCGAAAGCTGAAATTGTTCAATGAGTTTCAAGATCCAGAATGACTTTAAAAGGGGGCAGGCTGGCTTTTGACATTCAAAAAACCAAAGATAAGCCACATCCAACCCCAAACACAAACTGGTTGCAAAGAAACATAGCCACGGCCACTACTGTATTTTTATGTCTATGGTCCTGTTCCAATTACTAATGGGGGAAGGGGCATAATAAAAAGTGCTAACCCTACTGTCCTTTCCCATGAAGCCTTCCTAGCCATCCGTCTTTTAAAACCTCTGGAAGATGATTGCAGTATCACTCACCCTGGGAGTTCCTCCCATCCTAGCAGGTAACCACTGACAGCCCTCCCAGGCACGTCCACAACAGTCAAGAAGCCCCAACATTAACCCTTGCAACACCCAGTGCTGTTCAAACTCCTGCAGACACAATGCTAAAGAGGCAGCATGTGACTTTTCTCACCCCAGCCCCAGCAGGTAATTGGACTTTCCATGGATAATCCTAGCAATCAGAGAGAAAATGTCTGTCTCCAGCGTGACCCATTAGCACAGAGTTCACTGATCAGTAGGTTAACATGCCATTAAAGCATCTCTCTGTGGGGCTTAGGAAGGGCCAAGAAAACTCCATCACAAAGAACAAAAAATACCAACGGAGCTCATACATGGTTATATCAAGATCCTCATGAAAGGTCGAATTCAGCTCAGAGGTTATTCCCTTCCCTGGAGCAAGGCCAGCAATATCTACAGTCCTGGCACTTTCTCCACATCTTCCCTTCAATATCCCTTAAATTTGCAAATGTTTTACTAAATTATATGGGAAAGCAAACAACCTATCTCATTGTAAGGTCAGATGGACACCATGCTGCATTAGCTACTCTGCAATACTGTTCACACTTGCAGTTTATGGTCCCTGGTTTTAAATGAGATCTTTTTCTACCTGTTGCCAACAGGAAGGACACATTTACCCAGGGTAATGATGTGCACACAGAGTATCTCAGCTACTGAAGAACAGTTTATGCTCTATAAGCACCATGCAGGTTCAGCAATGGGGCAGCAATCCTACGCCTGTAGTAGTAAAAGTAACAGTAGTAGTAAAATACAGTAACAGTAAAACCTGTCCAGGCTGTGATCGTCTAGGGATGTACAGTCACAACACTGAAACTCTGAGGATGTGGACTGATGCCTTATAATCTACTGTGTTCAAATACACTATGCTAAGTCACTTTTCAATAACTTTACTTTTTCTTATTCCTTATTAGTTGCATTTTGGCCAAGGTATGAGACAAAAATCTATATAACCTTCAAACAGAAGCACAGAGAAATTTGGGTAAGGAAGAGGAAAAAAATAGGAGGTTTCATCTTGCATTTATCATTTATTTATAAACCTCAACGCGATGTGACAGTGCTGTCCTCTATGAAATTCACTGGTTATAAGGCAGTTGATTCTTTATCTCTTTTAGTTTTTTTCAATGTCCATGTACCGGAATAGCTCTGTAATGAGAGAATTTCCCAGCAGATTAGTTTTATTAGTGTTAATTGTCCATTTAATGTACATTTCTGTCTCCCCTGTTGCAATTCTCAGTGTAGTCTTTTAATGTTTCTAGTGATAACAGTGTCTAACCAAAATATGAAGTAAGTGATACACATAGGAAATAATGATCATCATGATCTTTAAACACAGACATGGTTTTCTACAGGTTCTCATATAGACTGCTTTTCCTATCTGGAAAACACCACTCTCCTTGTCATTTACTTGCTAAATCTTAAATGGGTGGATAGAGGCTTACGTTATGCACCCCATGCGTGCAAAACATTGGTGTTAACAAGTACAGCTCAGGGTCTAACGTGAGCTCTGTCTTGCATTTCCTTTTATTTGTTAGTCTGAGCCTCAAGCTTAAAGTTATTTCAACAGACTTTTGTTTTCAACACATATTCAGTATGTGTCTAACACCCTCTGAAGTTGCAAGCCACCCTCCCACTCAACCCCAAAAATCTTCAACCAGTGCCAAAGTCTATATTTTCTTAACTTAAATAAGTAATTCCAGGGCTGTCAACTGATAAATTTCATTCAGGGAAACGCTGTGTTCTTTAAGCAACGCATTAATCTTCTCTGAAATAACCATAGTAAACATCAATGTTGAATTGTACAGATTTCACATGTTGCTGCCAGCAGAGAGTTTTAGAAGAATTATCCCCTTTTTAGGTAACCTGGCTTTTAAAATTACACCCTAGAATACGCAAACAAAGAAGACTAATGAACTCAGTGGCCTGTATGTATTGAGGAGGCTGTTGAAAAAGATACTGTGAGTAATGGAAAAAGGTTCATTTTTCAAAAGCTGTAGGGAGCTGCCTGTGTGAAGGTAGGCGAGGAAGAATCTCTCTTTCACTTTGCTTATAACAGTTTGCTGTAAACAATCATTTCCCCTCTGTTATCAGAATATTCTGCAGGGGTGTGTGTTCTATGTCACCTTGACCAATTCACGAAGCAAGGGGAATTTTTCACTCCTAATAACCTACTCAGCTCCCCACCTTTTTAAAAATGATTCATTTTTTAAACCAAAGTATGTAAGAACATCCATTAAGAACTGTCCTGCTCCTCAAAGACTGAGCATTGACTCTGATTGCTAATACAACAAAAGACAGAAGTTTGAGTCAAACTCTTTTTCTTATTTTCTGCTGCTAAAAGCAGTGCACATAGGGCAACAGTCTTGCCATGCAAGTACAACCAGCTATACACCAAGAAACAGATGCTTTAAGCCACAACCTAGACATTACTATGAGACAGTATTTTAAATGACCCATACTACTTTCAGTAGGGGAAGTAGACTTCTTGTGTGTATTTTGTTTCTGATGCTGACTGAACTTTTCAAGCATGTTGCTGAGTTAAGAAACTACACAACATTCCTTTGTAACTGCACACGAACTCCCCACATGCAGAACATCTTTACACAAAGGCAGCACTATGTCTCAGTCACAACACCAAGCTCTTGATGCAGCGTCCTTGAAGAGCAGTGAGCTGGCTGGGATGCTGGAGGTAAAAGTGACTCTAAATCAATTACTTACCCTCAAATGTCTTGTTTTAAATCTGTTGCTTCCACCTGGTCATAACGTGAAGCAGGACTGCTACGATTCAGAGAGGAGATTAAATTCGGCACGGGGGTTTTATTTAATGTTACTTAAATAACAGAAACCTGAAATAAAATTGTCCTCAGTTCGGCCAAGATTTTTCTCGCACTCCCTTCCCTCTCTGTCTCTCTCTCTCCAGGGCTGCTACATAGCTGTCTATAAATACTGGCCCCAACACTTGCTCAGTGCTTTCCTTGCCGATGGCACAGGTCGGTGTTAATGGACACTGCGGCACGGCTCAGATGAAGTTCTCAGCTGCTCAGACAAAGCCATGGACGGGCTCCCCACCCCTCCTGCCTGGAAATACCTCCTGCTGCCAGCTTTACAGAGGCTGTGGGCCTTTCCTGCAGGCCCAGGGTAATTATGAGCCTTTATATGAAAAAAAAAAAAAAAAAAAAAAAAAAGAAAAAATTTTTCAGCTTTTTGCAAACAGGTGGAAAAAGGGGGGAGGGAGAAGGAGGAGGAACCACTTTTGTTTCAGCTCCCTTTACAGTGCACATCCAGCTATGATTATAGAATTTCATTCCCAGGAAATGTGGATGTCAAAAAATTCTGCAAAAATGTTTTCTATGAAACAAGTTCTTCAAATTGAATAAAGTGTGTGTCTGTCACAGAATTCATACAAGAGCATTAAGATTGTATAGGTATTCACAGAGGGATGAAGAATAAATATTAACGCTGTGTCTCAAAATTTCTGTCAGTGGTCAGGTATTAGGTATCCAAATTCACATTTAATCATTATGCACAGTATGACAGTAAGCATGAGACATCCCTGGTGGCAGGAACCCACAATCCTGCTCTGGAATAAATAAAAGTTTCAAAGTTTAAAAATCAGAAAAACATAAAACTGAATTACATCTCTGTAAACACAGTGAGAAACTGGGCTGTTAAGAGATGGGTACCTTGAAACAGAAGACTAAGGGAAATTGAAAAGAAGACAGCAAGATCAGCACAAACAAATACGTATTTGCTGCATGCCCTCAGTGTACACTGTGGGCAGGCACTACAAATGCAGATAAATGTCCTGCCTTTCATCAATACATCGGATGGTGTAACTGGGAGGTTTGCCCCGTATCATAACTCCATTAACACTAAGAGCTAAAGGAGTTTATCTTAAAGTCAGTGTCTTTTTAAGGCAGCTTATGACCATGAAATTCTCCTTGTCAGGACAATATCTATACATAAATCCCAGTCTGTTCCAAGGCTTACAGGACCATCAAGTTTGTGTGATTAGACAATGCACAGTCTGGCATAATCCCATGGCCAGCATCCCTGCACACCTTTGAGGTTACCACTGAGGCTGCGGCCAGCGCTTACCCATCCATTTGCAGCTCTGTCAAGTTGAAGAAGTTTTAACAGTAACTTTGGAACAAAACAGAAATTTCATCTCCTGCATCTATATTGAAAGATATATTAAGTCTTACTACTTTACTTCCACTGCTTTCATCAACAGCAGCTCTTGGAAGTGCTTTTAGTACCTTATGCACATAGTTAAGGCTCTCCTTGCATACGATTTATTTATCTTTACTGTGCAGCTTGAAAAACTAAGATGATCATTACTAATACACCACTACTGAAGCTGACTTTGTTTAAATGGACACTGTTTATAAAATCTTGGTTTAGAAGTTTGTCACTGATGCCACAGAAACCTTTTGTATTTAAATGAAAATACATTTGGATGACATGGGTAATTGCTAAGCCTTGGTGAAGTGCTAGATGCAAAGTGTAAGTAATTTGCTCATTACAAGTTTCTCAGTCATAAAGTTCCTACACATAGCTCTCATCCTCAATCATGTATGTGACAGTTTAATAATATCATTCCATCAAACTTTTAAGCTGCCACAAATAAATCCCTGCAAAAAACAGAAACCAGAGTGGTTTCATAAAACTGAGCAAGAAATTGAAGTATTTATCACAGCATTATGTGTAGTATAATGTCAAAAACTTATTCTTGGACACCTACATCTGTAAAACAGGGAAGCATCTTAGATTTTTAAAATTTTTCAGGAGAAGCCTATAATTTTAATGAAACATGCACATTCCTGTACTTCTGTAAATAAATATACAGCATCACTTTACCATACCCCACCACTACTGTGCCACACAAAAAGAAGCAAAAGACATGTAAACAAAAGAGAAGGGAGGATACCACAACTACAGCTATTAGCAAAGGCTGGGTTTATAACCATATGTTTATTTGGCATTGTACATGCAGAGGGGTTACAGCACAGGTGACAGCACAGAAGACCAGCATCACTTGATATCAAATGATACAAGGACAGTGTATTGACAAAAAATAAGAACTTAGTATGCTGGAAAAGTCTGACAGCACTCAGAGGATGACTGCTGGACAAGGGCAAAGGAGGAAGTGCAGTGCTAGTCACATGTTGAAGAAAAGAAGCCTAGCTTTTTTAACAAAATGTCAACAGAACCTCTTAAAATTCACAGGCAGCCTCCCAGTGTTGGAAACAGCAACTTTCATTAAAATCTCACAGCTGAAGTGTGCATAATACTGAAGAATTAGACACTAATTTAGGTCTGCTTATGTTTTCTAAGTTTCCGAAATCCGACAAAATTTTCAGGAACAGGAGAGCTTTGGAGTAAATGCCAACTGTGCATTTTTAGGTCCTTTCGTAGTGCCTTTCCTACTTTGATCACTGAAGTCAATGGCACCAACCATGACATCCAAAATTAAACATGTGCAAGGTTTAGCTCAATCACAGCCTGCAGTTTGTAAAAGAATAGCTCAAGAAAAAAGTGAATTTATTACTGCATTACTACTGCTGCTTTTTTGCTTGCATTTTGCATAGCCAGCAACTGCAATTTGATAATGAGACAGTTGTTACTACATCAGTTAAGTGCGAAGTCTTAAAATGCAATCTGGCTAAGCCTAAATCTAGAACTAACACTAATGTTAATCAGAGGTAACAGGCTTACTTGAAATATGCCAACACTACCATAAATTTTACAAAGCTGTTGTAGTTACATAAGCTAATCCCCATGGGATGCAGAACAGTAACTGAACAGTATGGACCAACACAGTTCCAAAACGACCTTTTAGCAAGATAAATAATATCAAAGTTTCATAATCACCCAGTCTGACTTAAAGAAAGGAAAAACCTGCTGAATGAGTAACCTGAAAAAAGAAAACCAGTAGTGTGAAAGATTCAAGTTATTTGGAAAGAAAGAAAGGAATGCATCCAGCAGCAAGGAAAAATTATTTCCAGTAATGCTATAAAACTGAAAGATTGTAGCAGACGCTAAAATCCAAATTGTGCCCAGAAGCCTGGGTTTCTGCAACTATAAACCAGTTTAAATACTGAAAAATATTTCAAATATTCTGTGTATTTTTAAAAGCATCTTATTCTGTTTTCTTTCATTACATCAGTTATGATTCAGTAAATCAAGCCAAAAGTTCTGAAACCACAAAATAGCTTTAAAGGTCTGCAAGATTACTTTTAAATCTTCTGAAAACTACCTTAACATATTGTGCCTCAACAAACACTCAAACACCTTATATAAAATTTCATTACTAGATGAAAATCTCCATCTGTGTCTTCATGCATACTGTGGTTTTATTCCATATAATGAATGAGTGAATTTTATCCTCAATTAAGTGAAGACTTCTTCCCTGGCTATTCCTGCCACATAGGAAAAAAAGTCGATGCTAAAAGCCAAATGTAGATTAAGAGCTCATCCCGTAAGTTCAAGAAACCCATGGGGCTTGCAGACCTAAAGCTGTCCAAAAGTTCTACTAACAGTAGACTTGTTTTCCTACCTCTCTATTGACCATTTTCATGCAGCATACCTCCTGTATTTGTCACAAAGAGCTTAAATAGTTTGACTTCAGTTGTTTAAGAAACTTTTGTTCCAGAATTTAGTCTCTCTGGCAAGGAAGTGTAAAGTACAATAATATAGTACACCATGACCCTAATTGTCTTCCGATTTTTCAGCGGTCAATACTCACCTGAAGGTTCTTGTTGCATTACAGAAACATAGTGCCAGCATCCAACATCCCTGTACCGTATGTAAATGAATCAGTAAAAGATAGATAATTTGAATTATTTTGAGTCTATTTCTATTTTCTGACTCTGATTTTTTTTTTTTCTCCTTAACTTCTGAAGTTCACTCAAAATTAGAAGTTTAAGGCATCCTATAAAAACATCACAGAAGTTTTATCTGCATGGGCAGTACTTACACTTCTTAGTTTAAAGAAGGAAGATGTATATATTGGAATTAGCTATTGTGTGTCACACCCTGTAAAAAATGGCTTACATTCCCTTTTAACTGGAAAGGCGAGACAGAAATCCTTCAGAAAATTTTCTTCTCGTCTCTTCTTAATAAATGAAACTTTGAGTGAGCTGAGCAGATGACTGAAGCAGTAAGACCAAAGTCTATAACATTCTGTAGTGTTACCTTTCATCCAGCCAAGAAAAACACGAAAATAAGCACCTCTGAGGGTTTTCATAATGTAGCTAAAGCTTAGACAAACCTATATTAACCACACAAGAATAGCAACATCTGTCATCTAGGCCAGCACATTTTCAAATGCAATGTATGTGAAATTGTGGTCATTCTGAGTTTGAGTCTTCAGTCTTCATCACAGCCTGCTCTGCACTGCAGGAAGGTCTGTCAGCGCTACAGACACTAATGAAGATGGCTTCAGTGTGCTTTTAGGAAAGAAATTTAAAGACATTGAGTTATTCTTACATGCATGCAAATGCTGTGATGGATTGGATTTTGGTCTTCACTGGTGAGTAAGGAAAGCAGGGTTGAGATAACACTTGGGTCACTAATAACAACTTGCAAAGTCTTGGAAGGCTGAAGTCAGAGGAGGCGGATTCTCAGTAAAGAAGATAGGCTGTCTGTAGGTCTAGTCAAAAGCCTTTTTAGTGAACTGTGGGAAAAGATGCTGGTGCATACCTGAGCTTTTATGGCCTGAGGTCAAGCATAAGGAATAGTTTTTAGCACACTTTATAGCAGGGTAACTATTTACACTTAAAAAAAATTCCATCCTCGTCTCTTAAAACTGATGAACTGCAGGCCAATGCCCTAGTGATTGTTTAGTTATAATAATGTTTCTCATTTCTTCACTCAGCTGACACTCATTTGAGACACCAATCTTTAAAAACAAAGTTAGTCAAAATATGTAGTATTCATTTTTTAAATCTAAAACTAGTTTAGTTCTTTAATCAGAGAGTAAATCAAGCGTAATCTTTCAGCTATATCACTGTGCTTCAGAAATATTCAGAAATGCCATAGGCAACAGAAGACACAGCTATAGGCAAAGACAGCTAACACAAAGGAGACACACCTCTGGATGACTTGTTTGGAATGCCTTCTTGTTGAATTATTTCATATAAAAGGTCAGTAAACAACTTGGACCACATAGTCTAAGCATCAGTATGACATTTATTGCAGAGTTAAAAAAACTGTTACCAGTACCTTGCCACTTTGATACTTCTCTGCATCAAATCATCTTTGACTGTCTGGTAAAATTAGGAGATCTGTTATCACAAAGAGCTGGTTTCACAATAATGCACAGGATGGTGAGTTCTTATAGTGAAAATAAATCAAGTAGCATTTCTTTTTCACTGAACAAATCCAGTCCATAATGCCAGGATTTATAGGACTAAATGACTGAGCAGTGAAGGCAAACTGATCATGTTAATGATTTCACTTTTATTTTTCAAAGATGTCACTGTTTCCTAGTGTTTCATGCAGGTTTAAAAGTTGTCCATATGAACGAACACCTGGAAAATGCTGAAAGTGGGGGAGAAAAGGCAGAAGGGCAGAATGAGTTGTTGCAGACCTTCAGTGGGAAAGCAAATGTGTGAAATCATTAATTAGCAAAGATAATTTTCAACACTCTAAATTTAGATGACACATTCCTCCACGTATTCCTTTAGGATTACGTGTATTCCTTTGTATGTCTTCCTTTAGGAATGTATGCAAACAGAAGAAAAGGAGTTGCTGCCATGGAAGGGCACTCTGGAGCAGGTCCTTGGTCTTTGCACATCTTCCCCTTAACCAGCAAAAGAAAGCAGACAATTGCCCTTGTAATTGTTCAGATGCATACATACACACATCTGTGGAATATATATATACCTAATACAAAGCAATGTGAGAAATTTGGTTAGAATACAGACAGAACTCCATAAAGGCAAGCTCCTTTCTAGAAATTCAGTGCAGCACATGTTTAAAAGTTTTAATTCCACCTGAATTACAAACTGTAATGAAAGTGTAATCTTCCTTAAAAAAATGTTTCCTTAAATTTTCCTCCCAAGTTCAAAAATATGAGTTTAGTCATAACTAAAATATCACCAGTTACTTTCAAAGTTTATAGCATCCTTAACAAGCACCTCAGATATTGATTAAACACAGAACGAACAGAATTACTATCACTGAAGAAAACTGGCTTGCAAAAGTGAAGAGGAAATACTAAAACCACGAAAGGTCCCTTCGTTTATAAAGAAGACCACAGGATTCTCCACATTCCTTCAAGTAACAAAGTTTTATGATTCCAGCAAAGTAATCTGGGGGAAAATAGTCTACAGACAGTAAATCACACACGGCTGCACACATTGTTTTGTTTCTGGAAAATGAAAATCTAAATCAAGTTTTGTGAAATCTGAACTTCAAGTTCCTGTGATTCTGGGTTTCTAGTTTTTTTCTCCCCCAACACCTACGTGATTAGTCTGTTCTTGATTATACACTCTGATCTCTTCAGCTACCATACCATCTCCTCCTTCTCAGGTTTGACAGCAGCAGCGATTTCACTTTTATTTAGGTATGCAAGGCAGATAATCTTACAGGGTTGTCAGTGGTGACTGTGAAATTGTTTTAATAAAACATACATCAAAAAAATTAGTATTGCAAGTGCCAGAAGGAATAAAATGTAAAAAAAAAAAAACCAAACCAACCAATTTTCTTTCTCCTCCTTCAGAATGCCTCTTTGAAACTCTGCACAAGTGCCAAACACCACAATGAATCTGTACCATATTTCATTCATCCTTGCATTATGAGTCACTCTAATAATCTTCACTCATCAAAGTGAATTCTATTCAGCTTTAAAGAATTTATCTGTAGGCAACTCAAAGTAAATCAAAATTTGAATTTTTCAAGTTGGCTGCAGCTTCGTGAATCCTGTACTGTAACTATTGTTAGCTTTTGCTCTGTCCTAGTTTTGGCCAAGACAGGGTTAATTTTTTCTGGTAGCCAGGAGGGGGGCATGGCTAAAGCCTGGATGTTACTTGATACCACCTCATTGCCAGGGGCAGGAGTAAGGGACTCTCACTTCCAGGGAGAAGGGTGTTCCTTCTGGCAGGAGGAAGCGTGATGGGAAAAATGGTCCCTTATTGTTTAAGTGTAAATCATTTCCTTGTATCATACCCTTTGTTATTAATATTGTTACTCTTACTGTTCGTTTTCATATCTCATTGCTGTTTCCAGTTAGTCGCTCTTACCTCAACCCATGATCTTTGCCTTTTGTGCTTTCAGCTGGAGGAGGGAGAGAGAGCAGCATTGTGGTTTTACTGGGATTACTAAATTGGAGAATACCACTCCTAAACCACGACATGCTCATGAAGTGGATGGAAAACAGACCAATTTAATTTTTACTTTATGTTATTTTCTTAAATATGCCTGTCCATGATGTCTGTCCCATCTGAGGAATTACAGCATGAAAAAGGTGACTCTCTCAACGACCGCTCTACCACACGGGGGCCATGCTGTCATAAGGGCTTCACATGTTCAAGAACAGTTTCACCCAAGCAGCATTTAAGGGTCCAACCTCACAGAACATTGAATCCACCCAGAGTAATTAACAATACGCTTGAACAGCAGAACCAAATGCTATTTATTTGGTGAAAACACATATGCAAGAGCACTGCACTCCTTGCATATTAATGAATGTGTGTACAATACATGATGATGCATGAACTCAGTTTATGAGAGTGGCCAGAGGGAACTGCCTCTGAGCTTAGAAGGGATTGGGTGGGAAAAGAACACTGAATGTACAGTGGGCCCTTCTAGAGGTCCATTATTAACTCTCCACCACATTCCTGTTTACAGGAGTGCTCTTGCTCTTTCAGCATGCCATTGCCTACCTTTGACTCTAAGGGTCTTTGTTTCCAAGTAATAAATATTTCGGACTCCAGGGAGCAGACAGGAAGATCATACATGACTCCAAAAAATCCTTTACTGTTGATAGATTATTGTAAGCACTTATTCATTATTACCTGAAATGCTACTGACTGCACACTTAATAAATAGCCTATTTGTTCTTTTCAACTGAAGCAATACTGTAAGAGGACTTTTGAAGAGAAGACCATTAAAAATATGCAGAATGTGGTTTCAGTTTTCTGTTCATTGCAGCACAATCAACAAACGCTGCATCAAAATTTCTGCTGCTCCATAAAATTTTTGTGTAGGGCAAGCTACTCATACCCCTTAAAAATGAGATTTTCAAGAAACAAGGCATTGAGGGGAACTGTAACTACACTTGTGTAGCTTTATAACAACACAGTCTAATAATTTCCATCTTCTTTGTGCAAAAACAGCAGCCTTGGCTCTCCCAGAGAATAAACGTTGCCCTGAAGCACAAGACAACAAACGAGGTGAAGAGCCCACTTTGCCACAAACCACCAGCAAGTTGTCAGCACAAAAGCCATACAACTGAGCATCCCCCCCTTCTCCCTTTTTGTTCTTAAAACAAGCCTAATCTCATTTAGAACAAGAAAATATTCACATTTAAAGCTTTTTGCCTTAAGTCAGTCTGTATAAATATTTTCAGCTACATCCTAAATCATTGTTAATTAGTCACTGCTTTTAAGACCATACTTAACAAACTTTGTGCTAGATAACTCTCTCTTAATGGCTACAAGAAGGAAAACAATCACAATTTAAATTGCTTAAAAGGATTCCACACAATTAAGAAGTGGATTGGAAACATATTGTACAGGAGGAAGAGATTAACTGGGAAGGAAGAGACAGAAAGAGAAATATTCAGAACATATGACTGTAGAGTTAAATTTAAAAAAGCACCCGCCATACTCAGCAGTTAATTATAGTTAATTTGAAAGACTGACATAGAGCTAATAATTAAGTGATCCATTCCTATAATAAAAGCAACTATATCATGTATAAGTAACCTTCTATTTCAGTATTAAAAAATCCTGAAACAATAGGATATCCCAAAGTTTCTAAAACGCTTCTGAAAAATATTATGTGCAGAGCTTGTACTCAAGCACAGTAAAACAACACCTGTAGGAATAGTGAAGGGAGAACAGGTCTAATAGTGCCTGTTTCTTCATGGCATTGTATGCCAGTGTCACTGTAGCACAAGTGAGCACAAATGAACTGAATGTTAGCAACAGTGAGTTTACTTAGGTTCTGCAGTCCATCATGTCTTCACTTTATCACTTTGGTTAAAAAAACCACACAGCCATAACAAACAGCAAACAAGTCAAGAGGCTGCATCCATTTCGGCCAGCATTACTTAACATACGCAGCTATTTTTGAACTTCACCATTGGGCAGCTCACCAACTCAAAGGTGCTGATGGTTTGTTTTCATTTACTGTGAGAGTAAATTATGCCACTTATCTACAAACACATCTCTCGTAGGTGCCTCATTTTATTTCTGGTGTTGGTCTTTGCTGTACAGCTGCATGCCTGCCCTCACAGCTGGATGCAAGCTGCTGGACAGCTACACTACTCATAGCAGAAGGAAAACAGAGGTAATGATATGCAGCGAATTGGGCTTGTTTGAATCAGACTAAATATTTGGATTAGAGTCAAATTCTTTCTATAATACATATTGCAGGCATATGTGTGACAGTCAGAAGATGAGTTCATTGGAGGAGAAATATAACATAAAAGAATAAGAGCTACTCCAAATGCATGGGAAAGCCAAACTAACTACCTAAGTGCTTCTCAGACAAATGCAATTGATTCCTTTCTTGCAGTCCTAATAGAATTAATTTTCTAGTAGAGGTAGTAACCACAGTCTGGCATGCCTCAAGTAGTGTGGAAGCTTTGATGATTTGATTGTCCTGACGGGATGTCCTCCTTTCCCCAGCTACACTTAACTCATGCACCTTCCTTTTCTTCACACAATGAATGTAGTAATGTAAACATCATTGCAAGATATTCTGATGTATCAGTCCCCTGATTTAAGATTTATTGCTGCTGGGACAGATGTTATCCTTGGTTATGTTATCCAGAAAAAAAATCCCACACTGACTCTGCTGTTGACAGCCATAGAACCACACAGAGTTTACACTAATCTAACAGCAACTTTTTCTATAACCTTGTGATAAATCATGTTAACAGCACCAAGACTTCATGACAAGTTTTGATCCTTCCATGCTGGCAAGCTTCTTTCCTCTGGAAAGCCAAGATTCCAAACGCAGGAGCAACATGGGGCACACTGGGTCTATCCTTGACATGAAATCTGAGTGAGGTCCAAGACGTGCAGTCTCACTTGAGACTGTTTGACCCACTCTACAGTTCGTTACTGATCCACTTACAGAGATCACATGAAAATTAGAGATTAAGTACCACCATCATTTTGAAATAGGCTTCAAATCAACTTTATATTACACTACTGCTCCTTGTTTTACATTCTCAGACCCTCCCACAAGAAGAATGACTTCTAACCAAAAGATGACTTCCATTTATATAAATGCAAAGTAATTTAAAAAATTACACAACATGAGAAAGCAACTGATGAAACATTCCAAAAGCTGCATTGGCAACAACAAAAACAATTTTAGCACCATCTCAATTACTCTTAAGTATTCACATTATCTAGGAATGCACAGTGTTTTAATTAATGAAAGGCTGCTCTTACTTTTTTTAAACTAAGTTTCCATGCTTTGCATCGTTGTGGTTCAAGTCTGAAAATGGTAACATATTTCTTTATCGTGGAAAAGGATAATTACTTATAGTATTTTCAGATCAGCCCAATAAATTGTTTGGTCACCTCTGCTGAGAAATAAGATAGCTATCTTTAAGACAAAACTCCAAGCTGTATTTATTATTTCATATAACCACACAATAGCTGAGGTTTTAAGGCATCTTGGAGTGAATCTAATGCAGCCATCCTACTCAGAGCAGGGCCACCTAGAGCAGATTTCTGAGGGCTTTGGTTGGATCTTGAACATTTCCAGGGATGGAGACTCCACACCCTCTCTGGGCAACTTTTGCCAGAGTTTGAGCACCCTTACAGTAAAAACTTCTCCCCTCTCCCTTATGTTTAGGCAGAATTCCCTGTATTTCAGCTTGAGCCCACTGTCTTTCCTCCCATCACTGTGCACCACTGCAAAGAGCCTAACTACATCCTCCCTGCATCCTCCTTTCAGATATTTGTACACATCACTGAGGTCCCCCTGAGCCTCCTTGTCTCCAGGCTGAACGGTCCCAGCTCTCAACCCCTCTCCTAGGACAGCTATTCCAGTCCCCTACACACGTTCATGGTGCGTTCATTGGACTGGCTTCACTATGTCCACAGCTCTCACGTATGAGGGAGCCCAGCACTGGCCCAAGAGCTCCAGATGTGGCTCAGCAGTGCTGAACAGAAGTGCAGGATCCCCTCCCCAACCTGCTGGCAGCACACTGCCCAGTGCAGCCCAGGAAGCTGTTGGCTCTCCTTGCCACCAGGGCTCATTAATGGCTCACATTTACGTTGCTTCCTCAACCTCTTCTATTCTCTGAGTTAGTGTTCCATGAATGTCACTCATTCTTCAGTACTGATTATATGGATTTTATTAATTTGAGAATTACCTCATCCCAGTGAAAATTCCTCTCATTAGTCAAACATTAACAGAATCATTTAGTTCAGCAATCCAAAGAATCTTTTAAGCTTGGTGATTTTTTTAAAAAAGAAGAAAAAAGCTATGGAAAAGGGCAGGTGGGTTGACAACAAAAGAATCTTCCAAAATAAGCTATATAAAGACATTTAAAATGCATCTGATCTAAATGATGGGTTAGACAAACAGACAGAAGGAAGAAACAGGAAATGAATGGAAAAATTTTCACTGTGCACCACAATTTTTTGGTTGACCACAGATCATAATTTATTCAGTCAGGTATGGATATTTCCACAATTATTCACAGTCTTGGACTCATTCTCCATCACTCTTCCCAACATGTTTTTGCAAAGGGATAAAATGTAATGAACACAAATCCATGTGTTCTGTTAAATTATTAAAAATGAGACTTACAAGTTCGAGCAGTCATTGGCTATTTCCTTTAAAAAACAAATTTTTGTTTACAATTTCCCTGCATTATGCCTGTATCACTTCCAAACCTTTACTGACTGATTAGTAACTGAAAAGAGTGCCAAAAAAAGAGGGAAAACTATTCTGAGTCCCATTTCATGTAGCTGGGAAGTGATTTTATGACTACACAGCAAGGGCAAACAACATGTGGCAAGAAAGCCAATTATGGCCCATGGGGTTAAAAAATGAAGCCATCGAACATCTCTCTCTCCCTCTAATTATGTAACTGATTAAAAGCTGTGTACCTGTATGTATTTGCTTGTTAACACAAGCAAGCAAATTTTGTCCAGGTATCTGTGAAGCCAGCAGCATAGGCAAGTATGTTTGTGTAGCTTTCTTGCCGCTTAAAAAGCCACAACTAGTAATTGTAAAGAGAATTCAGAATTTTGAGATAGAGTTTCTATATATATATATCGTTATATATACAAATACATGCATATCAAAAATTCAAGGGGCAAACTACTTTGACCCTCTATATCTCTTTTTCACACAATTTCTAGCTTTCTTGCATAAACTTACTGTCTTTGTACTTCCAAACATCACAGGAGCTGGGCTGGAATTGGTCAATAGCAATTGAATATTACTAATGGATGGACTTACAGATGTTCATAGCAGTCACAAAATCCTGGTGGGAAACCAGTCTCAGAGGAATATTGTATTAATATCTCACATAGCATTTGAGAAATGTTCAAGCTGTAGGAGTCAAAAGAAATTGGGCACTCAAAAGCGAGTCAAAAAACCTCAAAACAACTAATTGCCTCATCTGTTGTGTCACATATCAGCTTCACAGAACCTCTGACAAAAACCTGGGTGTCTCATCTCCTGCAGCAAACACACATGGCTCAGCCAGATGTGCAGTTTGCAGCTTTGGTTCAAGTGGACAAGAGGGTATCAGCCCAAAAATATTCAGCTGGGAGGAAGAAAGGTGGCATCTTTTGACAGAAAAAAATTGGAGGTATAAAACTAAAATCTTTCAAGAGTATGAAATATCTTGCCTTTTTACTCTTTGTTCTAAGAATGAACACTTTGCTTTGCAGTCATGAGTGTTTCAAAAGCATTAAGACAGTTAACCAAGCCTGACACTCAGCTGGTATTTTACCTACTGCAAAACACAAGAATAGAGAATGAAAACAGCAGCACCTTCTTTTTAACTTCAAGCTTTAACTTCAAGGCTTTTTAACTTCTGGGTGACCATGATAAATTTTTAGTTTATTTTCTGACTATGAACTATTTTTCTTGAGGAAAAATGCTTTCATCATTAAACTAAAAATAAAACAGCTCAAAGATTAGCTACAAATAAGCAAAATTCTGAATGAAAATATACTGGTAATGACATATAGTTTAACTATTTTGTCTGGAAAAAATATTTTGAAAAAATGCAGTATATAAGGAGTCATGTGTTTTTAAAATAAGATAGCATTTCTTAAATTTACAACTACATTTTTCTGCAACCAGAAGCTGAGACAAGAAAAGCAATTTCAGTCACAATATCTTGTGATAGAAAGGTGTTTGGGGTTATTATGTCCCCTTCCAATGAGAGAAAGATATGGAGCCCAAAGGAAAAATGCCAGATACTTAACACAGCTGGAACCAGCAGGTTTCGAATCCCCAGAAAATGTTACTGATTAGATAACATGTGCCTAACTGAACTGACATTAGACAAAAGCACTTCTATCTCCTCTAAAATAAACAAAGAGATGAGAGAAGAACAGAGAGGAGGCAGCTCCTGGATTATCACCAGAAAAAGAAGGGAAAGATTTAGTCACCCATGATGGAAGAGAAGCAAACTGCCCAGAAGAAGAGGCTCTAAGATTCTTCAGAGGCAGCTGAAGAATTTGGAATGAATGGATTTACTAAGGGAAAAGAGTAACACCAATCAACTTAGCCAGAATTAACATGGGAGAAGAGAGATTTAAAGCATTTAATTCCCAACCAAGAGAAAGGAAGCATGCATAAAGAATGGGTAAATACTTTAAAGCCCAAGGTGTGCTCAGCTGTGGAAAAGAGTGAGGCTCCTGTGTCTATAGTAAAAAGTGATGTGAGGATACATGATGAAGAATCCTCAAGAAGAAGAGGAAACATTTTAAAAGCTATCTGGAGAAAAAAACCAAAAATCTTTGAAGAGTTAGCAGGAGGCAAATATTAAAAAATAGGATTAATGTATGTGTGAAAAAACTCAGCAACCAGAGGCAAGTCCCATCTACTAACTTATGTGGAGAAGAAAAAAGAAAGGAATATTGCTCCAGCAGAGAAATGAAGCTAACTGCTAAAACTTAGAAATGAAACATTTGTCAAAGGGATACAGATAAGGACAAGAGATAAATTTTGCAAGACTCTTCTTGGAAAAAGTTAAAATAATATAAGCTATATTTACCTTTCATTTATCAAAGAGAGCGAATTCAGTGGATTTTATTTCAGTCTTCACAACCTTCAGAGTAGTTACATGAAAATTCATGTAGTTGTAAACCAAGCAGATTCCATGTCAACCTCACTGGTCCCTTAATTTTTGATGCTGGTATTTTATCATCATAAAGCCACTCAGATTCAACAGGTTGGCTTCCAAGCTATGACATCACCAAAAGAATTAAATATTATTTATTATTATTAGCCTAGATTTGGCAAAAGTCAACAAGACTACACTACAAGTTGCATATACTAGAAATTCTATCTTTGAATTGCTACCACACGTGCCTCAAATTATGTTCAGGGAGGCACCAGTTCCAGCATTCAGAGTCCCTGTACACATTACACTGCAGTGTAATTTACAGCAGACCTTGCACATTAGGCTTTCATGGTGGTAGCTGTGTGTTACATTACTTTTTAAAGAGAGATTTGGATGACACTGATTTGTCCCACATACACAGACCTTACACCTACCTGCCTGTGTTAGTGTCTCTGGTCTGCTGATTCAGGTCATGTCTTCTGTTTCTCCCCTTGACTTTTCTTGGCAGAAGGTGCCATTCATTTGCTTTTATCAGACTTTCACCTTATATTTTGGCATGTCACCGTATTTATCAGTATTCAGCTCCTAAGTAATACTTCACGCTATAATTACATCGTTTTGCTTCTCCACCATTGTGCACCAACACATTGTGTTTTAATCAAGGCTTGAAAACAACCTATCCACCAACTCAGCTAGCCAAATGCCAAAGTGTCTCCAGATTTTCAGCTTTCTTTTCGCTGCAAAATGATCTTCCGAACACAAATGGGCAGTAAACATCATAGCTGGTTTCTCATGTTTGCAAGCAAGTAAACAGTTTTTTTGATACCTCTTCAGCTGCAGAGATGTGTGCCAAGCTGCAGCAGCTCATGGCTGTTCATATGAACCACGCATCAAGAGCATCAAGAAATAGCTGCCTGCAAGGATGGAGCAGCAATGAAAACTGCTGAACTCAAAGCAGAAGGATGTCTTCCTCCTCTTTGCTACAGAACATTAGGATTTAGGCTCTTTTCAGGAAAATTTGTCACATCCTACCAGAATGCTGATGTCAAGGATAATCCCACCCTGACACTCATTGCACTCACTGTAGTCCTGTGGCAGTGCAGCCAGAAAAATCCTAGTACTTGCTGGTGGGAAGGGAGAAATTCAGCACACGTAACTTGAGAAGGACTCAGAAAATCAGTCTGTTGGAGGGACAGAGGTAAAAGCTGTTGAGGCTAAAGGCTTTGAAGTTACTTAGTGATCTACAAGAGGAAGTGGACCACATCACACCGAGACCAAACAAGGCATATGCCTTTCTTCTGGAGGCAGAATAGTAAGGGACACAACACATGGCATGAAGGCAGCATCTGACAAAACACACTTCTCTTTTTTTCTCCCTCACACCTTTCTTTCCTCTCTCATTTTTGGTCTACATGTAGATTTAACACAGAGGCATCCAGGCATCCCTTTTTTTCATGTTCAAATCCAAGTCCTCATCAGTCACTGCTTCCGAACACAATAGGAAGAATGCCAGACCAACTATTTTTCGCTCTGGCGCTTAGGCACAGGCTACATTTTTCAAGCCCTGGCTTCAGCCTCACTCTCTGGTCCAGTTCCTTGAGACGACACGACAGCTCACTCACACCTCATTCTGCAATGTGCAGAGAGAACTATTTGTTCTCTTGCTGCAGGGGTGTAAAAGCCAAACTGTCTTGGGACTCCAGGGCAGCCCAAGGCTCTCTCTGCAGCTACAGCCTTCAGCAACAGCTGGCATTGGTACAGCACAATAAAGGCATCGAAGATGCCTAAGACAATTAGACAAATTGATGGTCTTGCTACTGAACTTTGGTGCTTTAATAATATTTATTGCTTGAGAAGAGATTAATCCTTCCAAGAAGGGTAAAGGCACTACAGTTATCACACATGGTTTGGTGCAGAGACAAAAGACTGCTCTGCACATGTTACTGCCCACCACAGTGAGGAGACGCTGAGCAAAACACAACTAAGAGGATGTCAGCTAAAAACCAGCCCAAGTATACAAGGGTTTATTCCAAAGGCATCTTGGGAACGGAGGAGTGGAAAGGCAACAGCTCCACTGATTTCACTGTGTCCCTGTGGAAGGCCTTGGGAGTACCTTGAGCCTGATAATCTGCCTGCCCAAGGGCACCCGCACAGCCTCCTGGCATTGCAACCCAATTCCCCTCAGTGAGTCTGAAAGCAGCATTTGTCCTTGTATATTGTACAAGAAAGCTGAGTACTCCTTACAGATTCCCTGTTCCCACCCCACAGCAGAGAGGGGTTTTCTTTGACCACTATTCGACAGTCCACTGGTACAAGATCTAGTCCCCAAAAGTCATTCAATAAGCAGTTTTCCTTCAATCTGTGCTAATAAAACTATACAACACTACAAACATTTTCCACAGTGGACTCCAAGATGTTTGGTGCTCTAGCTGGAAACACTGCTCCTCTTGTTTTTACATTACAGCAGATTCCTTTAGACACACTTCCTCTCAAGCCACCAAATATTTTTGTCTTCTATTTTCTGCAAGGAGAGCCCTAGAAACCTTCTGAAATCTAAGCAAGAGACTTATGACCAGCTATTGGGTGAGTATTATCATTACAGATCTAAGCATATTACAAAATCAGACTCATCAGAAAAGCAGAGCAATGGCCAGGGAAAAATCTTCCCTTCTGTAAGCGTTCCAACACACAGGCTGACCACACCAGGAAGATCAGCACCAACAGGAGCTACAGGACCCACATCTCTCAAGTGAGGAGAAAGAAACAGACTCCATAGAGGATAAAATTTCCTTTCCACCAAAAATTAAAGCTAAAGCTAAGGAAAGGAATAAACCAACTACTCTGATAAGCTTTGTCAGTCAGTGACTAAGAAGTCATCTTTTTAATTGAACGTATTCTCCCTTTCTACCCCATGTCTAAGAAGTGCAGGGCAGGTAAAGCAGGAGTAAAAGTAGGACATACAAAATCCAGCAAAGCACCGTGCCCATGCTGCTGCAGGCTTTTCTGTTAAAGGGCTGACAGAAATGCTCATGTTTTGATTGAGCAAAGTTTACAGGGAGAGGCAATATCTTTTATTAGACCAACTGATACAGTTGGAAAAAACAGACAAGCTTCTGGGCACAGGAAAGCCTTTCCTGCACTGTCCTGAAGGAGGATTTGTTTGTCTGAAGTATCTGTTTTTTCCAACTATATTGGTTCATCTAATAAAAGATATTACCTCTCTGTGCAAACTCTGCCGCCCTCACCAGTCTTTGAATATCATGGCTGAAACAGCAATACTATTACAATTACTTTAGTACTGATGGTTTGCAGTACAGACTTCTGCATTTGGTCTAACAGGCATCAACTGATATCACAGAGAAAAGGCTGCCATTTTTAAAAGCAATAGCTCATTATAGATTATACTCATTGCCAACATGGGCCAGTGTCAAGCTGATGGTGATGAAGGCTGAAAAAAATCCCCACCCCAAAAATTGTTCCAAGTCCTGTCATTACCAATCATCTCTGGAAATGACACTTTCACGTGTGACGTACACCCTAAAGGGTTTAATCATGAGGATACACATTAACATAGCAGAAAGAAAAACACAGAAACCAGTAAAGCCTTTCAAGCACTGCAGGCCTCAAGGAAGGTCTTTGTGTCTTACGCACTTTGATGTTCTGAGTACTTCTGGTGGAACAGGTGAAGCAGCTGACTGACCTGCTGCATGGGCAGGCACTTCTGCTGGGAGATGCAAAAATACCTGAAAGATCACATTCAGCTTATTAAGACATACTTTTCTTTCCATTGTCCACCACTGAGTTTAGCACAAATCTAACTGAAAAGCATTTGTACGGCAAATGAGAAAAATCAGTTCTTGCCCTCAATTTAAAATACACTGTTATTTATTATATAACAGGCCATATTTAAATACCCCTCACTGCTCTCTATGCTCTCTCACAGGTGAGCATATTCACTGAAAGAAGGGTGTCAATAAGAAAGCCACAGTTAAGTAATTTTTCAGTTAATTACATTTTTTGGACATATGCTATTACTAAGACATATTCCGAGTTTCATTTCAGACATCTATGAAGCAAAATGTAAAACATTTTCCATGACGTGTCTGAAGAATGGCACAAATTTATTTTACAGATTTGTTTGCATTCAAATTACAAATGAATGATCCATATTACTATTTGACTCAGTGCTGTAACTATAGATTAACCACATTAATTTCAGAGGAATTTCTCCCCAGTTTTGCTTTGCCACACAAATCAGAATGGATGTGGTAATTATTATAAAATTCCTTGAGATTTTATACATTGTGGTTCATACATATCAATGACTGCAAAATTATTTTTCACCACAGTGTTTCATTTCTACAGGATGGTTGATGTTTTGCATTTTTTAAATAAAAATAACAGCTACAAAATAGATTTATTTTTTAAGCAGAATTTTTATAAGCTGATCTGGCAAATATTTATCTCTGACATATATTTAAAACCTATTAATATATATTTATGCAAATATCAATTATTCTCTTGAACCTTCTTTTGGGGGCAGGAAATGGAAAAACGATTTTCTAAAGAAGTTTATTTACAGAAATGAACTAATAAAACAATCCACAGCCTGACTGTACACCTGAAATAAGCCAGACTGACCAGAAATGCAATACCAGAGGACTGTAATTTTGAAACGATATAGGGGTTGAGAGAAGGGGAAGGAAGAAATTAATTTCTGCATGCTTTAAAAAAGAAAAACAGTAAGATATAATCTGTACCAGTAAGTCCCTACAGCTTTCCCCATACTGGGGAATTTTAGGGTAATGAGAAAGACTTCTACCTCAAAGCAGAAGCGGTATGACAAGAACTACAGTCTCAAAACACTTTATACATAACGTGCTGTTTCTTCACTTTGCTTTATAATTACCTGCAAAGTAACTGAAAATGAGACACACATTTTGCTCCACTGAATATCAGACTTTTACACTCATTTCAATGCAAACAAGGAGATGACCAAAAAAATGAGCTTCAGAAACTGTCTAACACTGGAATAAGACCGCATTTTTGTTAACCATGCCACCCTGGTGTGAGCTGACCTTCAAAAGAGCTTGTGTGGTTTGAAGCTGTCTTCCCATCCAGGGTGTGGTACAGCCCAGAAGCCACAGATATCAACCATTAGTTGCTCAGTACCACGGTGCATGAAACATTCAAAGGAATAACCTTAGATTTTTTTCTGTAGGCAACACACATTATATACTCAGTGTTGGTTTAGACCTTCCATGGTTATGAAACAGAAGGTAATTCTCATGTGTTCTATCAAACCTGGGCTAATAATTTTTTAATATTATTCTTGTAATATTGTAATATTAGAATTAATATTATTTATGTATTATGTGCTTTCAAGACTGCTTGAGGACATGAATGGAGAGCAGGTCAAGCAGCCCCTCATGAAGTCTTTAACAGATGAAGAAGGGCTTGTAACTGATAATTGCCAAAAGGTATTAGTTATTTTGTTCATGAAGTTATTTCTCTACATGCTCTGCAGAGCAGGCACCATTTGATGAACACCACAGACAGGAGCAATGTAGCCCATCCTCATCTAACTTCTCATTGCAAGGTTAGTATTGATTTTCTTTGAGCACTTTTCAGTCAGCTCACAGCCACACACCTGGTGCACAGACCACCTCCCTGCTTCACAAAGAAGAAAGGTTCTTAGTTGCTGCTTTTTTTTCCCCCCCACACCGGAGAAAATACACAGGTGACTTATTTTCAAATGGAGGAAGAAGGCACTCCAACAGACACAGGACTGAGATAACAGCATTAATGGATGATGAGCTGTCTCATGGCCATGTTACACTCTAAGACTTGTCTGGCCTCTAAGTCAGCCACACAGTGCTGTGTGTTTCTATTCAGAGCCATGGAAAGGATAGGTTTTCTTTATACCTGCTGTTTTTGTTGTGTCAAATGCAGCTATTGAGGCATGAAACATAGCAGACGTCATGGTTGGTTTGCACAAGTTGTCTAAAAGATACTAAAACTCCAACTGAGGTATTCCAGATGGCACACAATATAATGATCTAAAGGTCCACACCCCTCTTTGACACCTTTCAGCTATTTACAGTATTTACAGATGGAGCAAGATAGAAAATTACGTGTACCAACAAGATAGATGAATTCCTAGTTCTATTTAATATTCCAGGCTCCATGTTAAGTGGCCTCTAAGCTATCCCTGAATGCCAAGATGCACGGAGAAACAAGGAATAAGTCTGCTTGACCTGAACTGGAAAGAACTTTAAAACCTCTATGTACAGTCTGCATAAGAATATTAGGGAAAAAAATACAATAAAATTCTTCATGCAAATTGCCATCTGGGCCAGGAAGCTGAGCACAATACTGT
Source organism: Corvus kubaryi (assembly GCF_017639235.1). Classification (NCBI taxonomy): domain Eukaryota; kingdom Metazoa; phylum Chordata; class Aves; order Passeriformes; family Corvidae; genus Corvus; species Corvus kubaryi. The sequence goes on from NW_024582059.1 coordinate 11,518,581, forward strand.
TTTCATCATCTTTAATGATGCACAGTTTAGTTCGTGAGGAGGGGGGAAGGAAATGGGACCAACCTTTGACCAGTATGACAGCAGCATAAGTAATCCCTTATTGCATTATGAAATGATTCATACATGGGGACCTGTTACATTACTGGCCTGTTAACAGTATCACAGCTCCTTACTTTGACTTTTTTTCATTTTGTTTTACATCAGACAAGCCTATTGCTGTCATTTGTAAAGAACAGAATAGCTGCTACAGTTTTAATATCAAACACAGGAAAAAAATACACAGCAGCTGTTCATATTTTCTAGGAAGTCTGTTACAGTAATGATGTCATGGAAAAAGGCTGGAATCTATTAAAATGGATCAGACAGGCAGGCCATTCAAAGCCTTCAAACAATACACATATACAAGCTGCACTATATACCTTACATTAAAATAAAAACAGGCAAATAGTGGAGTTCTTTAAAAATATTGAGATCAGGCAATTAAGGTAATTTCATAGATTTACTTCAATAAATTCAGTTTACTACTGAAACCACCCAGTAAAGCAAAATACAAAAGCTACAATCAGCTCACTGTCAATTAAGTTCACTTTCACCTATAAAAGCATTTAAACCTATTTTTAAATCACTGGCTCAAGCTACATAGGAACAAAGAAGCTCTCCCAGCAAAAGAGCAGCAGTGGATAGTTTGAAAACTAGTGATCCAATTTACCTTGTGTTTTTCCAGACTCCACTAAGTCAACTATAATATGACACCAAATTTTGAATATTCTGGGTTACTCTGATGATGGAAAGGGAATATATTACAGACAAAGCATTATAAATCTGAGATCAAGTTAAAAAGACATTCTTAAATTTTTTCCATTTCAAACCATCAAAAAGATTTTGTACTTGCTAATTATAAAACACCAGGTACAAAAAACCAAAATCAATGAAAATACATCAAGACTCAAAAAATTAATGAAACTACAAATTGGTTTAAAGTGGCAATTCCATCAAGTCATCTGAAGAAATCTGTTTGATGACAGCCCTAGTCAGTTTTGCATAAGTAAGCTATACTGCTCTCAGGATACTCCACATTCAGCTACATTCAACATTATTACTACAGCTATCTCTAAAAAAAAAAAACCAAAACCAAAACAAAAAATTAAAACTTACTATCAGAACTCCAGTCCAAAATTCAAACTTCTAAGCAGAATTAAAACCCCCAGAAAACAATGACCCAAACTTCACAGACACTTGATGCTGAGGCCATTAAACACCTCCTGCTGCAAATGGGTATGTATGAACAAATTTGGGTTCACGTAAGTTGAGCTGCCAGACCTTATCCCCACTATCCTGCTCACATTTCCAGTCCCAGTAAAAGGGGGAGGTGATGCATGCACTAAAAGCAGTAGGTTTGGCACGCAAGTGGCTCTGTGCCCTTCACTAAAGGCTCAAAGGATTTGAGCTAGGGTACGATAAAATGAGTCTGAATGCCTTATCTTAGGCACCCCACAGTGTTCATAAATTTTTACTTTAAGCTGTTATTGGATATAATAAAATAGCATTAACATTTCAGATGAAGATTCAGAGCAGCTTATAAACTATTCAATGATTAATGTTCTTGTCTCATGTTTTCAATTTTCATTACTAGTGGAGGTCATATGTTATGATGTCAGTTTGAATCTACATTTCCATTTTGAGCTAATTTAATTTAAATTATGATCCTAAGGCATATGGTAAAAACGGCTTAAAAGTTCTATACTGACTAAATTTACTCACTCTGCTAACAGGACAGATTTCACATTCTGGTGCCACTTATTCATCAAACAAACACAATTTGGGTGGATGGTCCCAGACAGTAAAGATGCCACAGGTTGTATGTGCAGGAGCAGAACTCATCTATACCAAGATTTAACAGCACCATTGCCAACCTTGAGTGCAGGGGTTTGCAAGACTCGGACAATAATAGGAAATTAATCAAATCCCCAGAGCATGACGTAAATTGAATCTGCCAAAAGGATTCAGAAGGAGGAAGAACAGAAGTCTTAAAAGAGATCTGAGTTGGAGGAAGGCTCGGGGCATATTTTCTTTAGGAGCTAGTGGGATGGAGATGTTTCATGGGGCCTCTCACTAGTAAGACACTCACCCCTTTATTCTGCCATGGTCATCAGACTGGACAATTCCTCACCAAGTTGAAAGAGAAGTTTTATGAAACAGCTGAGATCAGAGGACAGTAGATTGCCAGTGGAGGCACTGCTCTGCTCTCCTCTGCCCATCCCACCCTCCTTGTATTTCCCTTGGACTATCACTGCCCTTCTCATGACCCTGTCTGTGACACCAGCTTACAAAGCTAAACCACTTGAGAGTTACCTTGATCTTCTTTCTCTCTGGTCCCTGCTTCCCAAAAGAAATAGGTTTCAGGTGGCTTTGTGCTCCCTAAGACAACTCACTACAAGCCTAAGTAAGAGACAGCTCAATAATCTGAGTGGTTTCAAGCCCAAGGTATAGAACAACAATTTTCTGCATATTGCCATATCCTTTTCTCAGGTGCATTGGTTCCATGGGAAACATTAACAAAAAATTATTTCAGATTAAGTTATTAGGTTTGATGTTACGGCTTATTGTTATTTCTTACCATAGAAGAAATACGCATGGAGTAACAACAACTAAAAGTCCTTCTCAAAGCAAAACCAAGCTTAAATGGGTTTTTCAGGTATGCAATGCATGAAGCACCAGAATTATTATTGCTTTTTTTCTATCATTTATTACCGATTTTTTTCCAGTAATAAATGGTAGTGCAGGTACACAAATTGGATATTTCTATACAGCCTTTGAATTACAACAATTTCTTATATTGGTAAAGCGGTGGCAGAAACAACCACAACAACTCACTGGAGCTACTTCAACCATCACATGAAGAAGGGCATTCACAATTTACATAGTCCCTAAAACTTCAAAGCTCAATTTGAATTGGTCAAGTGTTAAAAAATTACTGCTAAAAGAGTGGACAATCTTCCGTAGCATTTTACAGCCAGATGCCTCTAGTGCAGCACATGCCAGCTCAAATGTTTTGTATTACACAAATACAATTCCAAAAACAAGGAATAGTACAGGAATTACATGCAGAAAGCATGGACCCACTCATGGGGTTTTTCTGTGTTTAATTTACTAAGGCAATTTTTTTCCCCCGAAATGATTGAACTGACTAGGAACATCATGTAAGATGTCCAAGATACCCCCTTCCTCCAGGGAGGCATTTAAGCACAGAGTAATCCAAAACCCTTCAAAAGGTCTTTAGTGTGAAGCAATAAAGCCATTTACATCTATGCAGATATACAACCAAAAGTGATGTATACATCCACACAATTACATTGGTTCTGTTATTATCTTTGTACTCATTTCAGATTCAGGCAGAAAAATAACTAACTTGGATACTGTAGAAGCAGGAACAGCATTTGCTATCATGTAGTTAAATATGGTAAATAGGTGACTAATCCTACAATGTTTCAACAAAACAACATTAAAAAGAAGTTCTTTGTTAAAGGAAATATTTCTAAACTCATCTTAAAACATTCTTGAACAGATAATAATAAAAAGATTCATTTTCTACAAGAATGGGAGGACAACGCTTTGGGACAGAACGCAGAAAATTAATAGCATTTTAACGGTCCTAAGAATACTTATATACCATGTTCCTATATAAATTAAGATTAATATAGAAAAGATTATGCTTAATTAATTTGTTTAGTTTATAATGTTTGGAAGACAACACAGCTTTTTATTTTTTTAATACCTCCATGCAACTTACTGGCATTTTAATGTTAGCACATCCATTTTTATAAGAAAAGGCTACAACTTTATTTTAAACTTAACAGGCATTCATTCTTTTTCCTTTCAAAATCTAGGTATAAGTAACAAAGCACCAGAGTCTTATAAATTTTCTAACACCAAATGCAAATTAAGTCGTGAAATTGCTTTAGGAAAAGTTCCAAGAATGTAAACCCAAAGGAACTTCAACCCAATTTCTCAACTTCAGGCTCTTTAGGACACTGAGGCAAGGTAAGAGAATATGGTTCAGTCAGGAAGCGCTATCTGTGTATGGAAAAATGTTTAATTCTCCAGTTTCAACAACTTCCGGTATTGTGTTTATAAGCTCTAAGATGAAATAGATGTATACAAAAGGAAGAAATTGAAAGGATGGCAAGGGCTCTGTAGGTTAAACGGCTCACAAAGTTTTCATCAGTGGTCCGGAAAAGTGGATTGACCGTTCGTAACTTAAAGGACATCCTCATATATTTTTTAAGCATCTATCAAATATTCCTCTCTCCTTTACTTGGGATCAAGTGAACTGCTTACCTGCATTGTATCAGTTTGCATTAGAAGCAAAAAAATGCACAATTCCCCCCCCCCCCCCCCCCCCCCCCATAATGTGATAAGGTATCACTGCTCACATTTTGGTTTTATATTAGCTCTGACTATAAGGCTTTACAACACCATCCCCACCAAAGTGAATTTCCCATTATGAACAGAGTAATTATTTAATCTTTCAACAATCCTCCTGAAAAGACTCAAATCCTTTTCCTTAAGCACAAGGCAGGAGTTTTAACAGATTGTTTAAACAAAGAGCTGCTGATTTTTTTGCTCAGCAGATCTACTTCTTGTTTACCGCAGGGGAGACATCAGTCAATGAATGACAACTTAACTTGCTGGGCACGCAATTATTTAGTGATAACCCCAAGGGGACTAGGGACATTTCCTGAACAAGAGTTTAGGTCTCCCAGTGCTTATCTGAAAATATGAGACAGACAATGACAAGCAGCCTGCACCAGAGTCACGCTGCCAACACCTGGTGTCAGTGTCCCCATTACTTCCAGCCACTTTCTCAACTGGCTCCCATTTTTCTGTCAGAAGACAATTCTTCACAAATCCCTTCTTGATAGACATCCTAGGTACTAAGCAGTCAAAATACTAACATCATTCAAACTTGAGAAAGACATCTGTCTTTCTCAAATATCCTGCTTACTACAGCTTGTATCACTGTGAGCACCTCAAATGATTTTTCTTCAGCTTTTCAAAGTGTAGTTCATGAAGAGTAAACAATTCTGTGTTTACTTTATGATAGTGCTTATTAATAACAATGGTCTTTATAAAAAGAAAATTACTTAACTCAGTTCTTACCTATAGAACTCTTAATTTTCAAAAGTATTCTTGTCTCACAGTTTAAGTAAGATGGTATAATCTGCAACAGAGCAGAAAAATAAATCAATTACATATGATATTGTATATTTAATATAAGTTTTAGAATTCAGTCACACTTGAGCAAACTGACAGATGAAATTCTAACTATTTTCATGGTGTGGCACATACTTTATGGGGCACATACCAAGCAGCAATTGTACAATATTGCATATTCATATTAATAACGAATGCCTTTTTCCGTTCTCAGTGTTCCTGCTCAGACATGAGATGTTAGAGGTTTTATCTACCTCCACGCATTACTCATAACACTCATGCTGTAGTTAGATAGATTAAATAGTTAAGGTCCTGCTGACACTGTATTTATTGTCACTAAACACCCCAATCAATTGAATTAGGTGCTTTAGGAAGAGGTGCATGACTGGGCCAAGATGCACTCAACTCCCATTAACTTCTAATGGGCTCTTCAGTAAAAACATGCAAAAAAACCCCCATACTCCCTAAAAGTATGCATCTGATTACATCCCAGTGAACACTCAGGGAAGCCTAATTATAAATTAACACCCTGAACTGCAGCTAAACTAAACACTATGAGCCTGAGTTTCTACTGACCAAAAAAGGCTCCCTGTCCAAAAAGCGGCAGCCACACTGCAAAACCATTCCAGTCAAGACAGCCCACACTTGTATGCGCCATCTCTCACTGAGGGCAGAAGCTATGGGCTCTAACCTTTCATACAAGTTGCTGAAAATACCGCTAGGTATCACAGCCAGTTAAATCTACTGTTCTTTCATCTGCATCTAGTGCCAGACTTGGGCCAAGTTTTTCATTTATTGTTCACTAAGGGCTCTTTGCTGACTTGATTTTACAGAGAGACTGACAGTCAGACCAAGAAGCTTTGTTTAAGAAACAGTCTAAGTGAATATCTGCAGAACTCAGATAATTTTTTCTTTCCGAGTGTGGGGTTTGGTTTTGTTGTTTTGTTTTTGCTCTTCAACTAAACTACCTAGGGTCAGCATGAGCTGCCTGTGTTCTAGGAGAATTTGCTGGCATAACCATCATGAAGAAATTATGCCTAGCCTACCTAAACAGCACAGCCCTGAGCCAAAAGCCAGCAGAAGAGAACAGCAGCAACACTATTTCACTGCTCAAATATCTGAAGGCCCCGGTGTTGAGCCTTTGTTCTCTGTGCTGGTTCTCCAAGCTGGACAGGCAACCACAAGCCTCAAATTACACTTCACTGATCCAGGGAAACTGAGGTGGTGTTCAGTTTCAGGTCTGCAACGTGCACGTTGACCTGCCTGTTTGTTGGCCTAAACAATGAGATTTCAGGAAATGAGGAGCTTGCACTTTGTCTGAGTCTCATTTTCGGAGAGGGGGATCTCTGTCTCAGAGGCCTAGGTTGGTATGGGAGGAAAGCATAACATCTGGACCCAGGCACTTGCCCTGCATTCCTTCACTGAGCAAGTTTCTGCTTCTAATCCAACATGACCAAAATCAAACACAAACCTAGAAATGGGAGGTGGTCTCAACTAGCTCCAATTCCTTTAGCACAATGTTTCTGTTAGCTCTGGTAAAACTGGAAGATGTTTGTAGGAAGGAGACAGGGGGATTACAACAGTTTGTTCAGTAATGTTTTACAAACACACATTTCCACATTTGGAAGATTTCGTACAGTCCATCAATACAAAACCAAAACCTAACCATTTGCAATAAAAATATATATCGTTTATATAGAAATTTGAAAAATTCACGTAACACTATATTAATAAGATCCACAGCAATGGAGTGCCAGAAGTTAAATGTAGAAATAACCTATATGACAAAAAGAAAAAAAAAATTCTTCAGTATCCTCTAGAAAATAACTAAAATTTTCCATGCAAACTTTCCATTAAACTAAATGACAGATAAAGTTGCTCAAATGTGCAATTCAAGAATTCCAATATGAGACTCAAGCAAAGACCTTTGTTTCTCTGGCATGGAAAACAATTCCACAAAGATGCTTATAAATGACATAGCTTAACCCCCCCACACCCAATGCCCCAAAAACCCCATACAATAGGAATAAATGACACATGAGACATTTTTGAGGAACAATGTTCGCTTCTCTCCTGAAAGTAAGAAAAACTATCTCATTGTGTTCATGTATGGGAAACAGAAGTTTCAGTTATTTGCTTGCAGCCATACAAGAATTATAATCTGGTGTCTAAATCAGCTGCAGTGCTTTTGTATTAGTTTATCTTCCTTTTAAAGTTTCTCTAACTTTAAAGTACTGTTGGACTGAAGCCTTGCCTTATGCCTCCAAGCAACATTTTATTATTTATTCTGGCTAATTGATTTGCCCAATTCCTCATCCACATTCAGAAGGCACCTTCTGTTTGGAAAGAAAATCTAGTACTTCTGGACTTCAGGTTGCCACCAGAGCCAAGTAAAGGATTTTTTTTTTTTTTTAAAACAGGCTAACATTCACAACACACTTTTTTGTGTGATTTTGTTTGTTGTTAGTTTTAACAAAGACCTTGGCAGCTTTACTCTTTGTTTTGCTTTCATTTAACCTTAAATAAAAAGATTTATGAAATTCATGTTCATATCCCAGCAGCAACTTCTCAGCAATTTCAAGCTATTTTTATTCAGCAACATCTGAAAAAATGCCTACGTGGCACGAGTTTCTGCAGTGCTCCACTGCAAGAAACCAGGATCCTGAAAAGGCCAAAAAGGACAACATTTCATCACATTAATTTACCTATTGTCTATCCCAAACACAGAGGGGAACTCTCCACCATAAAAACCACTGTTACCAGCTCAGTTCAGAATTTTTTCTTGCTCAGAGAGTAGCTGAGGTAACTTATTGCAGAGATCCAGCTGTACATCCCGCTAGTAATAGATGGACTGTGCAGAACAGGTTCCCTTTTCTGTTCCTACGTACCAGATAGCCTTTTATTGTACAATAATGTCTTAGCTTAGTTTTAACTTGTACTTCACAGCACAAGAAAGAGAGACAGTAGAAAACAGAACAAATAGAAACCCAGCTGAGACGTGGTTTCTTTTACAGTTCCTTCAAAACTAGCAACACGAAATATAAAGTTTCACCCTCTTATCTAGAATATGTAAATGCTTCAGATTCTGATCTCAGGCTGACTTCCACCAACAAGAGCACTGTGGCTGCCTGGGGAGCTGCTGCTGTCCATCTGCTTTACCCTGATACAAGATTGCAATCAGATCTGGGTAATCTCACCTCCGAGTTTGCCACACACATAAATTAAGGGATCACACGCAATAGTGCTTGTGCTAACTGAAATAAAATTTATGAGCAAAAAAATATTTGTAGCCTTTTCCCTTCCACCCACTAATGTGAAAACAGTGATTTATCTACATAAATGAAAGAGGAATTTCTTTATATTTGCTCTTTCCAGAGGAACACCCATGCAGTATGTTTACCCACATGCCTATGGAAAATAGAACAAATATACCCATAGTATATTATATATACACTATATAAAATACCAGAGAATTTTAACAGCTAATAAGCTATTAAAATGCAGAGAATATATTTTCTACTGTTCAAATACCACAAATATATGCACCTAACACTACAGAATCAAAGAACAGTTTGAGTAAGAAGAGACCTTTTAAAGGTCATTTAGTCCAACCTCCCTGCATTAAAAGCTTCATAGCAGTCACATAAATATGCACTGCCTAAAAATCACTTCAGTAGGTTTATACATGTTACTATTTGTGAGATGCCTGTGTACATCCTCCTGGATGACAGAAGGATTTAAAAAAGCGGCCACTAGAAAATGCATGAATAGTGTGATGTGTGATGTGCCAAGTCACTGCTTGCTGGTAGCCCCTGCACTGTTCCTCACACTTACAACCACAAGTCACTGGTATACTGGGTATGCTGGCAGGGAGCTCTGCTCTTTTCACTCAAATCAAGGAAGTCCCAGTGGAAAGAACAATTCAGTATTCCAGCAACTCAACATGGAGTGCTGACTTTGAATAAACTTTAACAAGGTGTTCACGGCTGTGAAATAACAGCAGGGGATCCCTGAAAGTTTCAGACTAATTGGCAGATGCTTTTCCATGTCAGAAAAAAAAATAAAAATGCAAAACCTGACCCTTGTTGTTCGGAATACGTAACAAATCACATTACAGAACTCCAAAGCTGCATCTCAACCATGAAACCTCAAAACATGATATGCTAAACACATGCAACACAAAAAGCATGAAAAAAAAGACAGAACTGCTAGACGTGCGCTTGAATAGCACATACCAGCTTATGTTCACAACTCCGAGCCACTACAAACATCAGCTCATCCACATGTACCCAACTCAGGTGCATTTCCTATGTCCTCTACCACGAAACACAAAAGAAATAAGTATTACATGTGGAACCAATCTTTCCATTCAGTTTACAGAATCAGTTTACAGAATCTCTCATCTCTCTTTCTGGAAGTCAGATTTACAGCACAGAATGTGGCAAAAGACAGCAAATGACAAGTCAGCGGAAGCAAGAGACACCTCCCATGTGGGTTCCTGTTTTAAAGGACATATAACTGAGGGACTCAGGTCTATAGCAGATTTACTGTATTTGACGACTGCAGGAGTGTAGTTCTTAACTAGACAACAGTCAACCAGTTGGACCAGCAGCATGTTCCTACTTTTCAGTGTCTTAGAGAAGGCTGACTACAAGCAAACAGTTTTTGTGAAGTTGATGTGTTTATTAGCCACCAAACTAAATGGAGGATTAGAATGGTCTTTGTTAAATGTCAGCTGAGACAATGAAAGCCACCACTGAAAGACCAGTGTGAACATATGTTACACTTCTGCTGTCTCTGACAGATGTGCTGGCAAAATTCTGCAGTTCGGGGCCACCCGGTGCCATCTGGTTACATTTGTAGTAGGAACCATCAGGGTTTTGGAGCAAATCACTCATGGGGACAAAAAATGCAACAGCCCCCAATTCATAGCCAGAATTCCCTAACTTGGGAAGTCACTTTGCTTGCCCAGAGCACAGCCACTGTGTAAGCTTTGTAAGAGGGGCAGGAGCCTTTCAGGCCCTTCCAGCTGCATAGTAAGGATGTTCCTCAGGTGACAAAGAACTGACTTGGTTCCGTGTGTGTCTCCTGCATTAAACTTGCACAGAGGAGCAAACCCAGTAGGGAAACCAGGGGAAAGAGGGCAGCAGGGAAAGGAACAGTTTAGTTGCTCCCTGCAAAAGAGAGGCAGATTTTCAGACTGGCTGCAAAGCCAAGCTTCATATTACAAGTGAGGGAACAGCTTCCTGTTGTTTGATCTGCCCACTTTAGTAAAAGAGCACTTGCTAAATGTGGCATCAAAGGCATTCTAATTGTCATCATTGCTTCCACCTGTCCCCTGAAATACAACTCCAAATACCATCTAAAAACCTCAGCCTCAGAGTGGCAATGGCGTGTGCTTGTCTAATGCTACGACATGAGCAGTCTCGGTCACATCTTGAGGATTATTCTGCATTAGACACTGCTCTGACGTAGAAGTAAAAGGTTGGCACTCTGTCCCCTAAGTAATACATTTGCTCTCTATGACCTATCAAGATCAGCTGTTCAAACTTCCTATTCAAAGAGGAATTTTCACAAGACTATTTTTGAGGAGCTAGGTTTTGTTTTTAACAGAGTAACATAAGCTCTTTATAGGAAATTAGTGTCTATAATCATTGCTGCTCCTACTGAATAAAATCAGACCAGTAAGTGAACAGCCAAGCAAACAAAACAATGCAGTTAAAGTGAAACTGACTGGAAAATCATAATACAGCCATATCATCATAAAACTTTTACCAACTGTTCAAATAACTTATAAAGTTAATTACTCTAAAAGTTAAATAGAAATACACTAATGTATCCAATTGCGTAAGTTTTTGCTTCCATAAATCTCCATCTCTAGTAAAGCCCATAAATTACCTGCATCATTAAACCTCAGCACACCTGGCAGTGAACATAAAATTTGAGTGCTTACACATCAAAAATCATGACAAAAAACACCCCAAAACAATCTGAAACAGTCTACATAACCTGTTTCAAACAAACTTCTTAATCTGAAAATAGGCAGGATCACACTTACTTGAAAATGCCTGGATCTTTATATTCTGACTAAATCCAGAAGAACACACTCCAGTTTCTCAAGCCTGGCAACCAAGAGACCCACAGGGCAGCCTGGGAAAACTGGTGGAGCTGCTTTGCTTGCAGGGATTTTGCAGGGGACCAAACTGCGTGTGAACTGCCAGCTAAACTCTGAGTGGGCAGCACATCACGCAGTACAGGGAAGGTGACTAATTGGTAGAGGACATGAGAGCCTTTCAAGGAGAGGGAAAATTCATGGCAGATGAACATCTCTTCTGCTCCCTTATTCCACTCTGCTCTGCTCTTTCACATTAATGGAAAATATCAAACTAACAAGGCAGTGCAATATATCACAAGGAAATTGTAACACACATTTCCCTGTCAAAATAAGGCCGCATTTTATTTCTGTGATACACCACAGCAATAACACATTAGTCAACATGCAAAACCCTAACAATAATAATTCAAAAATAACACAAGCCACGTGTTGGCTGGTGTTCCCTGTAGTCTTTGTGTAAAAAAAGTTGGAAAACACGTCAACGTGACAGAGCTGCAAGGTTTCAGGCTCCAGCCATATTCATACACAGACTTCACAAGAACCTGGAGCCAACGGTTTTGCAATCCAACCATGGAGCAGCTTTTTACGCCCTCCTCTCCGGGCTCTTGCCTGAACATAACAATCTTGAAAAATGTGGCTACTGACACCCTGCTTTATGACTCACTGAAGTGTTTTGAGCCTGGGAAGTCACATCTGGAAGCATGCTATGACATGCTCTTCTGCTCTAGAGAACAAGCAGTAACCAAAAGCAGAGAGACCATTATGGACCAGTTTGTGATGGGCAAACTACTCAAAACACAGCATTGGGTCTGAATCAAACCATGGAGTCCTGCCTGGCTTTTCCCACTTTTTTCCATTTGAAAGGATCCACATGCATTCCAGCCCTATTCTTAAGTTCACTCCTTCCCATTCAATGCTGACTTTTATGTTCTATATTTTCCCCCCTCCAAGTATTAACCACAGCAATGCAAAGTAGAAAATTCTTATAAAATAGAAATACAAACTTGCAGATTGTGAGCATCAAACAACTGAACATTTCCTTCCTTCTTTGCTAATTACACTGCAAAGAATTTACCTTGGCAGAGTCTTCAAAACTCTACTATTAATTTTCAAATATTCTTTAGTGATGAAGCTTGTTTAGATCTAGAATTGTTTCTACTTGACTTCTCCTGTCTCCTTGAAGCTTTGCATCTTCAGACCTAAGTTAAACAGAGCACCAAACTTCTCATTTAGGAAGTTTCTCTCATACATTTCTTACTTGCACAGAATCTCTAAGGTGTCTTTCTTCCTTTAAAAAAAGCAAGACGATGTTGTTGTTATATTAAAAACTTACCTAATGTTCATTTCTTCAGTGCTCTAATCTTTAAATGAGGTTTACTAAGGAGATGAATTTTAGCTCTGTGTTTCTTGAGGGGAAAAAAATAATGTGTATTTGTATGTCATTCAGTCCTATTTCCCTATTTTAACACTTAGCCTCCTGAACAAAAATACATATTTTTCAGTCCCCATCACTGCTAGAAAACCCCAAGCTATGCTGTGCATTAAGTGCCTGATTCATCAGTCGTTGGTATATCCTTTCACCACTTTTAAAATTATTACGCAATAAGATGCTGAGGTTTTACACACTTGTTTTCCCCATGCACTGAAATAACTTACACAGAAAAACAGGCCAAGCTGCACTATGTGTCAGTATGTGCCTCTTAAAAGGTTTCTTCTAAGTGGCAATATTTGAGCAGGACACCCTTCCCTTATATCCACCTTAAAAGGAGCTGGATTTGTCCTAAGGCTACAAGAGGTCACTCTACAATTCAACAGCATCCTGCAAGTACCTGGGACAAAACTTGGGATACAGATTGTCCCTGCAGGCAGGCACAGTGGAATTAAGGCTGCTGCCTTCGAGCACCCTGCCTCTGAGCTGCCATCACCTGCTACAGGCTGCAGCATCTACCTGGGTCTTTAAAATAACAGCAAAAATGTTCTGAGCATGTTATTCCAAATCTAATGATCCAGGAGTACTAATGGGTTTAGGAGATGCCTCCAGCAGCGCTCATATAGAAGCCAATGTGTAGACAATGAGTGTCAGATTTCCCCACAAAAATATTTAGATTCATGGCTTTTTAGCAACTTTGCAAAACTGAAAGCAAGAAAAAATAATTTTCTGCCAGGGTTCCTGAAAGAAACAGAAAATACCTTGATGATTAAGCTTTTGTTTTCATTTTTAGGGCCCACATGGAAGTCCTTTGCACAGGCACTGAGCGGGTACAAAGGGGGATTAGACATTGGCATTAGATTAGAACCCATTTTTCCTTCGAAGGAGGCACTTCTGGAACAAGGGCTTGCAGCACTTCACAGAGATCCCTGCTTTATTCAGGAAGGAAGTCATGTCTAATTAAACTAGACAGAACAGATTCTTCATCATTTCAGCTGGAAAAGCCAGCAAGGCAGCTCCGCTAGCACAGGGACAGCCAACTGCGGCTTCCCAGCTTGCCAGCAGCCTGTAAAGCTGCTACTGGGGGGCCTTGGCATTGTATTCAAAGCCACTTTTAAGAGCCAATATGGTAAGCTGTGCAAGATATGATGTGCAGGGAGTCCCATAAAATCCTTTAATGAAAACAGCAGGCTTGTGTTGGAAAAAGTTTCAAGGAGCCGTGTACACCAGTACAAAGATTTAAGCTCCCGTAAGACACCAGGGCCCGAGTGCACAGGCTCCAGTAGCCCCAGACCTCACTACAAGGTTTTGGGAAGTTTTCTATAAGAAAGTTTGCATCATTGAGTCACAGTTCATAGAGCAAATATTGATATGATGATGACAGAGCACTTTTCTCCCCCGCTGCTCTGCTGTGTTAAACCATCAGAGGCAAGGTGAGATGGTTAGCCAGCTAAAAGCCAGCAGACAGGCCTGCCTAGCAAGCTGCCTGTGCTAAGTGTGCAACATGAATCTAACAGGGACACACGCCTGCTGCTGGGACAGTACCAGTTAATGTCCCTGGGATGAGTTATTCTTAGATAAAGCACTATCAATTTCAACTCCCTCTAGGTGGAAGGCAGTCTGAGGCTGTCTTGAGGAGGTGCATAACACCGAAGGTCTATCTCTTCTTTCTTCCACTATGTACAAATGCAATGACCCTTCTTTTTAAGCAAAATCTTTGCAGATTTCTGCCAGCGTTGCCTGCAGTGCCAAGTATTTGCCATTCCCAAAGAGAGGGAAGGCAGGACCCCCATTCTGAAGAGCATTACAGAAGTGTGAATGGGGATGAATCCAGCAGCTCTGCCTATCAAGCACCTCTGACTCTCGCTTTTCTCCTGTGCTCCTGGACCCCAGTGATGTGGGGTGCAGCTGCTCTGCCGTACAGGGATGTGCTGGCCAGCTACACTAGATAATCGGGATACCAGCCTGGAACACAGGCTACAGGACCACAGGGAACATCAAGGCACTTCTGCTTCAAGGAGCCTCATTAGAAAACAGAGGATATGTAGGCCTCTGCTTATGACACTTTACCTACCACATCATCCAAAACTCCCTTAAAAAACACATCAACACAGCTTTACTGGTAGAATGTGACTGTCACCAGAATATACGTTTTGCCTGTTTACTGAAGTTCTTCCCAGCTCCTCCAAATTCCTCAAAGTCACCGCAACCACTGTAAGAAAACACAGCAGTGGCTCTAAGTGGTTCAAAGAGAAGAAGATCACCTGGAAGAAGTCCTTACATGCTGGATCTGGAAAACCCCTGGTCTTTCACATCTAAATAGCAACAACAATTGAGGCATTCAAAGGGATGACCTTAAAAAGTGCAAGCACCAACTCATACTATGGACCACTCACAGCTGTACATTACATCTTCATTTCTAAAAATTATATGAAATCTGGACCAACAAAAACACTGCTTGAACTGAAGTATTTTTGATATTCATGTACAGTAATTGCATCTCACTCCTGATTTGAAGGATTAAAAGCACTAATGTGGTCGTTAGGGGATTTCATCTGTTTAAAGCCAGAAACACTCAGAATCCTGGGATGGGGTGAAGGATGAGGAAAAAGTAATACAACCACCTTTGCTTGGTGCTTGTTTTGTGCATAAGGATTAACACATTTCCCAGTTTTCTACCCAAACTACAATTTCACACTGGCGCAGAAAAAAAAAAAAAAAAGCCTTTGGAAAACAGTGAATGACTTCTTCATGACTAAGTATCTGGTTTATATTTGAAAAAACAGGAAATACATTCTCCTGATCAGCCCTTTCACCTACTGCCAAAAAAATGAGAGTGCAGCTTTACAACCAAAGCAAGCTGTTATCTACTCCTTTTATAATTCACTCCAAACCCCTACATTAATGCAATATTGCAAATGAGCAGTTAAATGCAGAAGAACCAAAAAAAGCAAATGATGAGTCCCTCTGGCCTGTGCACACATCCTACAGATTTCCTATTGTGGACCATTCTTACAATAATTTTTCCCAGAACGATTTAATCTTACTAAAACCCAAAACTAAATCCTATATAAAACCACACATACACTAAGTAGGAAATATCATCTCTTCCTAGCAAATTCTCTAAGAAAATGTACTTTTAAAACTTCTGGTGGCATGCAGTATCATTCAGCTCATACCCTTTCTACTTAAAAAATTCAAGGTTATCATATATTCCAGCTATTTTAAGCATGTTCTCATTTTTCAAAATCCTTTTTTTTTTTCCTTCCAACATAAAATATCCATTTGTCCCGGAGAACAGCTCTCGCACCTTACTTAATGCACAGTCACTACACAGATGGCATATGTATGTGTAATTAATGAAAAAAAAAATCTACATATCAAATCTATTGCATATACACCAAATAAGTGCACAGTTCATCAACACAAAGTAAATGCACAATATTTAGAGTGCTTCAGATTCACTGCCCAGGTACAAGCCATATGGTCAGCCCTACAAAAACTTGACTCATTAGACACCAGCTATCAAACATGGATGCTTGCCATGCAACTGGAACAAGCATTTTATCAGAATTGGTAAGAGATAAAGGCCATGGAATCTTTAACACTCTTAAGTGACAGATGATTGATCCAGTTCCATGTTCTCTGCCAAGCAGGGAGGAATTCCCCAGAGAAGGGAGACATTCATATACATGCAAGGAACACTTTCATTCTGACTTGAAGCAGGCAAGATCAAAAGAATATTCAAAATCTATAATTTGGAGGAACAGAAATTAGAAATTTTCCCAGGTCTGAAAAATACAAGAAGTGTTTTAATGAAAATACAGCACAATAGTTAAGGTATTGTGACAAGGCAGAAAACACTCACTTCCTAAGACAGGGCACCTGAACAAACATTTATTATCCCGACCCAAGAACAACCAAGGAGTTCCAAAGTTTATATGCTAATGTACCTTACTTCAAAGATTTCCTTAAGCTACATCAGAAGGCAAAATTTCTATGCCTAGAATTTTAGCACTGAAGAAAAGGGGGCTGACAAACTGTCATGCTGTCAAAAGGAAAACACACTGAGAAGTGTTCAAATATGCAAAACCTTTATTTTTCTTGAAATCAACTATTGCCATTTTCTGTAATTGCAAAACCTGTACCCACATGAACTTTGTTCCCACGTGACCTGGTAAAAATTTCTGTTTCCTAAGATACTGCTTGATAGCCACTGCTCCCCCTTCTAAATTACTCCGTGTTACCGGGTGCTTGCAAATCAGGAATTTGATCTGCTGGCACCTGGCAAAAGAGAGACACAGCTGAAGCCTTACAGAGAAAAGGTCCTGTGGCAACATGGTTTACTGGCAGAGGGCTTGGGTCACCTGCTAGGACTGTCAGAAGGTTACATGAAAGAGGATTTTAAAAGTGAACAGAATAAAATGAGAGAATCAATTTCACTAAATACACCAGCTTCTGTAGGACTGCTATCGGTGTGGAAAGTCAGCATGCTTGGGGAAAAGGAGTGTGCAAATTGGAGAGAAGCTCAGTTGGCTGTGGATGGGAGGAAGGGTGTTTCATGGTAGTTACAGCTTCTTCCTTCCCCCAACTGTTCAAGATGCAAATGACCAGGAGGACAAACAGGCTGGGATGTAGGGGTCTGATTTCATTCCCGTGCAGGAAACACAGGGACAAGTGTTAGACATCCAGGGCAGGGACACCAAACACTTGATTCTCTTGATTTCTGTGTGGGGCTTAGACGAGTTACAGCAAGTCTAAAAATAGTGAAGCTAAAGATAAGAAAAAGAACATGCTTAGTAATGCTACACTCTTTTTCAAGGGGATTGGGCACAGTGGTTATCAACATTACAAGATAGACATGATCTAACAACAACATTAAGGCATTAAATTTCTAACTCATAGGTTACACAAAGACAGAAGCGGCCTTTCTCATCACACACTGATAGACTTGCACACTGTACCAGAAGATCAAGAGAATACATAGCTACCACAGGAAAATGAGGTACCACTTGGTCACTTCTCACTGGGAATAGCTTGGCACTGACAGAACGTGGCATAACACTGATCCAGGAAATATTTTCAGGGGATTCAGCTGATACAGAAGCAATCAACAGTTCTTACATTAATGCCAGACATCATGGATTTATGTGAAACAGATTTAGGGAAACAAAGCTGGTTTCATCCTCTGATGAGCACAGCCAATCTATCAGATTAAATAAGGGTTTACAAATTGAGAACACCAATATTTGTGTGCCATTTCACTTTGCACTATCCAAAATTCTGATCAAAAAAGTTGATACTAAAAAGACCTAATAAGCACCATTCAAAAGACTGGATGATTTCAGACTCATCACCAACGTAGATCCAGGCTCTACCAGTAATATCTGTATCAAGTGACCCTCTGCACAGCACTGCTGACATCAAAATCAACTTAGAAATTTGTATTCCACCTTTAAATGACACCTTAAAGCCAGAGAGAACACAACAAAAACTTATAGTAAGCAACTGAAAGTCCAATTTATTTAACTTAGAGAAGTTCTAGAAACAGATTTCATTGCAGTTCTCAAGTGCCTCCTTTGGAAGAAAACACCAATCTTATTTCAGCTGATGAAGGTATAAAAAAACCCCTCAGCTATGGACAGATGTTCCAGAAAGGATGATTATTCATTGGTCTAAATTACCAAGGCCAGGAACGTTGAATTCTTCAACTCTTGATATCAAGAGATAAAGTATCAAAAACCTTCCCAGAATACATATAATGGCAAAGTGCGAATTTGGAATAATCACATAAAATTTATTGTCTTAATACAGGGTAAGTGCAAGAAATGTGATGGCCTGTGACATGAAGGAGAATCAAACAACTTTTTCAACAAACTCTTCTGTCTTACTTTCTTTGATTGTACAAATGACACAAAAGAAAAAAAGAAGGAAAAAACCCAATGGTCTTGGAGGTAAAAGGTAAGAACTTTAGGCAACAGCTCTATTTTTAACCTTTACAAAAGAAAGCTAACGTTAACGTTGCCTCAACAGAGAAAAGGTTTTACTTATACTAATAAACGAGGAAAATGCACACCATTCTTCTCTTTCATTTACAGCAATGTCTCAAATACTTACCAACTGCTTGACTTGCTGTTGCTGATCGGAGGAGAATGAACTAGATGTGCTCGGTACAGTACAACATGAAACTGAAAACATTATCCTACTTGAATGTCAAGTTTGCTTTGGTAGCACATGAGTGATATGAAGCCAGGGGAAAGGGAAAAAAAGTCAGCCACAACAGAAATCCCCAAGACACTTAGGGAAAAAACAACAGCTAAAATGAGCAATTGATCTCAGGGAAGATATCCAAGTCAAATTTAATCATATGCCCAGCAAAAGCAAGCAAGTCTCAGGCAAAGTGGATTACCTTTGCAAATGAGCAAGCACTGAAATGAGAGTTTACTCAATTCCTTTACCTACTCACAATAATACAGCTTGTGGAAATACAGCTTGGAAAGGAGCAGTATTGATAAGAAAAAAAACGCAGCAGGGGAAGACCTTAAAACCAGACAGGAAGACAGGTGGCAGTGTAAACTGGTAGAAAGGCCAGTACTGGATAGGAAAAGATCAGAAAAAAAATATTGCATGGCTCAAAAAGTTTAGCTGTAGAAACAAGTTGTTCAACCAGATTAAGTAGGAAGGTCAGAGCAGAATTACTAGGGCACTTCACTGCCTTCCCTTCCATCAAAACCACACAGGGCTTGTCAAAGTTTGTACAATGCCTTTTGGATCACATACAGGATAAACAGCTTGCCAGGCAAGTGTCTCAATAAAACAAATCTTGCTGTGCTTCTGTTTGTTCAACAGCACCGCCTGCATCAGGTGCTGGAAATGCTCTCAGAAATTCCAGAAAAATTTAATCTTCCAGGACAAGAGTAACACCCTCATCACTAACCACTGAAACAAATCACGCCAAAAAACAAGCAAAATGGCCAAAAAATACAGAAAAGCTGTAGTGTCAATGAAGCCACACTTAAATGTGGGACCTTTGCCCTGCACAAAGTAAAATGCCAAATCCCTTCCAGCTGGTGTGATGCAGACATAATCTACTACTAACTCTGATACAGCTAGTAATGAAGAGAGTCTATAAGGAATAAAAACATGAAGAATGAGAAAATTATTTCTGAAAACCAAATAAACTCAGATGAGCTGGTATCCCAGTGCTGGAGGAAAACATTGCCTGTGCAGGTATCTTGAAAAATGGTTTTGATTTTGGATAACTTGAGTGGCCCACAACTATGTCACTTCAGTCCTTCATGTCATAACCTTTACTGAGCAAGCAATATATAGCCATTTCTTCATGGTCCACTTTTACCTCTGTATATGACAGTTCACTACACATGAGGAGCTTGTAATTACTATCAGCATCTGACCTGATTCACTGAAGAGCAAAATTACTGCGTTTGTGAAAACACCATCTTTATACATACACTAGCCTTTTTAGCAGATGGAATATTTCTTTTCACTTCCTGAATTCAGTAATAACCTGCTTTTTTTTTTTGACACAGACTACTTTGCAGTCTTAAAGGTTCACACAGAACCCAGACAATATGTTTCTTTATAGGCATACTCAAAATTTTCTGTATGAACTTGGTTAACAGTCTGCATAAAGTGTCATATAATAACAGTACTTTGGCCAGAACTGGCAGCAGGACAATGTCATGCTGGAAGAGAATCAATCTAAGGAAAACCAGGGGAAAAAAAATCATGGTGTGCATTGATGATAAATTCAGAACACACATGAAACTGGCACTGAAGATCTCAAGCAAAAGTTCTGATTTATGGTTACACTCCACCAAATAACATCTCAATTAGCTCTAGGATAGCCCAAGCATTACATACCTGAAAGGCAGCTGTGCTTGTCCTTTATCATCGCATAAAAAAAAAGTTCCAACCTAGAAACTCATTCACTGGTTGTCTCAGTGTGCTCTGTGTCCAGGTTTGTTCACTCACTGTCACTGCAGCTCACACAAACTGAGCCTTACAAAAGCCACCTTGTCCACTCTGTCAGTGTTGCTCCATCAGATGAGCACACAAGGGAACTGACGTTCAGCTTAGCTGCACTACAGGATTTCCCTGGTCCAAAACTTCAAGTAATGTTTTTGCGCTTTGGCATAGATCATAAGAAACAATACACATCCAAATCTAAAATCTCTTGTGAGAAAACACTAAAGATGAAGAAATGCTTTACAAAAAGCATTTTTGTATTATTGAATATTATTGAATTCATGGTACTGACAAAACTCTGGAAAATTGTACTCCTTGATAGTGCTCTCAAGTTTCAGCAATGTACAAAGAATTCATTTTCGCCTTCTAATCTTCTGGATTAAATATGCTTGAAAAAAAAACTGGAGCAGAAAAGAGACCCCTCACTTTATAATTTACATATTAAAGAGGACTTCCTGCCCTGAGCAACTGCTTCCTAAATATTGTTTTAACAAAATTCGTCATTTTAAATGCTTAGATTATGATGTTTGCATCAAAATAAATGGTTCCCAGTGCAAAAGCTGCCATACTTATGAAATATGGGGACAGATGTTTCTATAGGAAAATAAAATATTATGGAAATCTGAAAACAATGAAAAAATTACAGCCACCACAAGTGAATACCAAGAAATCTGCAAAGTCTGTTTTCTGTGGACAAGTCTTCCTGCTATTACTAAACTTTTTGCACCTTTATTCTGTGAAGACTAAATGATCCAGAAAAACCTGAATAAAATACCATTCATTCTTAATTTCTGAGAAAAAAAGAAAAAGTCAAGATTTCTTTTTTCTTATTTTTAAAATTAGCTACAAGTGGAAAGCACTATGAAAAAAAAAGAAGCCAGGTTTTCTGCTTATCTGCAAGTAGTGGAATCTCTATACACTTTCGACATATATTATAAATATATTCTTCTGGCATGCTGCTCAGCAAAGACTTAACCAATGTAATTGTTCTAGATGTCAAGAGATTTAAAGGCATAGAGTTCCTCCCAAAATATGCTCAGCATTTGGCAGAACTGTACTCTACTAATGCCTTTGAATTTATTTATCCATTGAATCCTTCAGAAGGTAGCAGAAATTATCCAGTTTTAGGGAACACAGTCCATTTGATTTAGGTTCCAAAGGCCAAATTCTGGGCTGTAAGACAAGGGCAGGTGAAAGCCATGCTGCTAAAATTACCTTCCCTTAAGCAAATATACTGAATGAATACCAGTGAAGTCCAGGGAAATGAAAGCACAGGGAAGAAGTAGCACAAAAGTGGCAAAACAGTTCTTGTAGTAACACCAGCAAAAAAAGAAGTACCAGCACTAGTTGACCTTGCTAATAATACACAGAATACAACTCGCTGTCCTTTTACATTTAATTTTACTGCAGTCCAAGTGTTTAGTACGTTCTTCAAAGACAATCATTGCTCACAAAAAACATAAGAAAAGAGATTTAGATGCTTTGCTGTTCACAAGCCACTTTTGACTTAATATGCTTACCAAGATACATGAATAAAAGACAAATTCTAGCACAAAATCAATTTATTCTAACAAGTTCTCCAAGTGGAAATAATGTCTGACCTTGTTCTTGGGTTTAGCTTCTTAATTAATACTACCTCTAGGGAGACAATAATAGTCTAAGTCCTGCAACATTAATTGTGATGTGCTAAGCATATAAGATTATCTTTTAGAGTTGTATAACATCTGCTCATTGATGCAACTATCCATGAAATTATTTCTTCATTAAATGAGTACCCTTCTCAAAAAAAGACAGCCCACAATGCTGAAGAAGTCTTGCTCTTACTACAACACCTGTTAAAAAACTGCTCCTCCTTGAAAACAAAAAAAACCTCTTTGGAACAGAGGGGTCTCAGAACCACTGCATTTTTAGCATCTGTCACCTCACATGAAGCACTCCTACAAGCACCACACTTCCCAATGAAATAATTGTTTAAAAATGAAGAAGATTCCAAGTAAATTTTTGCCTGTACATAACCAATTAAATAGTGTTAACAGAGAAGAGGTTAAATTCTAACATAAATTCCTTTTTTTAATCCAAATTTGGGAGTGGGAGAGAGTCAAGGTAGTTGGTAAAAATGCTACAACCATATCCTAATTGTCCTAAGTTAAAAACAGCTGTCTCCCACCCAAGACCCAGTTAAGGAAAGCTGGTGCAGTACCAGCCGTGCTAACTACTTGCAAATATTGTCCCTACACACCTTCCTCACAGACCTTTCCAGATGAGAAGTCTCGTGCCCAATATGTATCCATAGGATCAGATAACACACCAAGGCAGAAAGAAAAGCGCCTGAAGTGTTTGAAATCATGTATCTGCTCCAGCACAAGTCACTAACTCAAAACACTGGAAAATAAGAGCATGACGCCTGGGAGATCTTGAGTTGCCATTCTCTGGTGGAGGCAAATTTCAGACAGAACCTTACCTCACTTGCAAAATGGTGCATTTTCCAACTTAAAAGAATTGCTATCTTTTAAACTAAAAGTGCACTAATAGGCTTTCAGATCCATCTGTGAGCAATCCATATTGACAACATTTCAGACACTTCTTAGGTTTGAAGTGAGAAAATGGAACTGAGGAGCATCCGGCCCCATCCCACCTCCTGCCCATCACCTCAGCTCCATGCCACCAGCAGAGCTGCCTCCATTACTGGAACAGCTCATTAGTAAGAATGAGCACCCACAGGTGGAGGAAATGAGGCAGAAACTAATCTTCACCACCAAAAAGTGGCTGTGGACCAGTATCCAGGAGTGGTATCCTCAGTATCTAAACTGCTGCTGGGCATGGAACCCTGTTCTCCTAATGATACTTTTCTAAAGTCTAAAGATACTTTTAATGCTTCTACAAGTAATTATCAAGAAGCAAACGGGATTCTCTATGGAGTGCAGTATGATTCATACTAAGAATGAAGGTTAAAAAGAATTAAATATTCTAAGACAGAGAGAAAAAGAAAGCAGATTCTTCTAATTGAAGACATGCTAGCTTCCAATCCAATTCATCTTTTTTCAGTTGCTCATACTTTTATGAAACATTTCTTTTGTCTCATTGCCCAAAGGAAAAATGCTACTAAATCCAGCTAACATGCATGTATGTATTACTGACTTAAAGGCAAATGAGCCACAAAAGTGCTTTCCAACTAAACCAGATGAGATTAGGACACTTTTCAGACACGTATTGTTAACTTGCCTTTGGTTTATTTAGATTTTCTCTGGATTTAAAAATCAACTCTAAATCTAAGAAAATTAATTCAGATAAATTAAAACTTAGAAAGCTCTCAATTCCACAGTCCCCTGAAAACATTAGCAGATTATATTTTTCATTCTTCCAGTTCCTTAAGAATCTCCAGCTTCATGATGAACACCTGTATATCCAGCTATTTCAGTAGTTAATGCCTCGGGGCGGGGGGGAGCAAAGCATTCTTCAAATGCAAATTTTGGTCAAAATTTTTACTTTTTCAAGTGCAAAATCTAAATGAGCAGTATAACTTACTTTAATTATTGCACTGTTATTTTACAATGCTAAACTGGTATTCACATACTCAGAAACCTACTGAATCAGACACTAACTTTTGCAGTTCTGGCATTTCAGTGAAAAGAAAGTTACCTAAGAGGCAGGCAAGTCCAAGCTAGGAGCTGAATTTCAGTTTTGAGCCCAAGAGACGAAAGACTGAGATAAAGGTATTCCGAAAGCATAGATATGAACATCAGTTTGTTCTGTAGCAGTTTCCTTTATATGCATTTTACTTCTGGGACCTTACTGATCTTGAAACTACACAAAAATAAAACATCAATTTTATATTAGGTCAACTGAAAGAAAGCTACATACATAAGTGGAAAGATCTAAAGTGATTTTTGTGCTTGCTTATCTATCCCGTATGTCCAGGATGCCAGAACCAGAGTCCTCACAGAGAGGGTAATAAAAAGCAGAAAAATTAACCTCAAGGTAGTTTATATGATCTTCTACCCAACTTCATTTTCAAGTTCTTATGCACTGTGCATTGTAGAAAAATAAACAAACACTTTAAGCTGATTAAAGAACAAAATCACACCTTGGAAAAAAAAAATCAGGCTTAGCATTGACAAGAGAAGACAACACAAATGAACAGGAAGCTGTAAATACTTAGAGCCACAGGAATCTCTCTGCAAGTAACAACTAAAATAAGCCACTTGAAAACCTGCATGTGTATGTTTACTGTATTTCCTAGCCCTTGGGCACAGCAGTATGTTAAGATACATGCCTTTTCTCAGCACATGCAGCATCTCAAAACACTTGATATCAGATACAAATTGTACACACTGCCTCAACAACAGCCAAGAGACAGAAGGATGGGGAACCAAGAACAACTGCTTCAAATGTACGGCCAACTGACAGCTTTTAAATCACTTTGTTGCTACTTTTGCCAAAAAACAACCAAAAACTGCATCAAAGCTGTAGCAAAAGTGTGCTGAAATACAAGTAAAGCCCCCGACCACCTGAGTATCCAAGTCTGGATGTCTCTGGACCTGGGGATGACTTCTGGTCCAGCCTATCAGGCCTAGGAGTGGCTTGAGTAGTTTTAAAAGCACAAACCAACAATATTCATACTAAAATGCACATACATATCTCACTAAAAAACCACAGCCAGCTACCATACCACTAGCTTTCAGCTCAATGAGAGTCCAAATATGCCTAAATTTTGACAATGCACCATCTCGAGGTACACTTCCTGAGGCTTTCCTTACTTTCTGCTCATGTAGCTATTACTGTAACATTCTTTGTGTTGTAAGTTTTACGCTCTGTATCTGAGAAGAAAAGAAATAACACTTTGGGTGGTAAATATGGATCACACTTGCACTGGGACCAAGTCTTCTTCCTGGGCAGAGATGGAAGGAAAGAGGGGCAGAAGCCTGGAGCTCTCCGGTCCTATACAGCAAACAAAAGCATATTTGCTAACCCAGAAGCAGGTTCCACAAGTGCTACACATGCACAAACTCATTGGGGAGGGCAAGGGCAGCTCTACAGAAGCATGCACCTGAAGCAGAAAATACCTGGGCACATCTGACAGAGAACAAGCTCAGCTTGAGCAAGCATTCAAATGCTTGCTGAGTGTAGGAGGTATTTTTAGCTTTCTTTATAAACTGAAAAGAGTAGTTCCCAAAGCTTGGAAATGGATTATTTAATTTCGTTTTATTTTTCCTGGCATTTTATTGCAAACACTCTTAAAACTGTTTTCAGGTTAAGAAAAACAAGCAAAGGGAAAATGCACAGGTTAGAGTTCAATCTTCTTGAAATTCAGCCCAGAATTGCTAAGTGTTAATCTCTGGAGGAAAAGCAAACTAATTCTGTAAGAGTGGCTCTGATTTTAGGCCATACGACCTGTTTCTCACATCTCTCACAGATTTCATATAGTTTTCAACAATCTACTGTTTGCACAAAAGCCCAGGAAGATTTTGTTCATTAGATGTAATAATTGCATCAAGCTCTCTTCTCTCTTAATAAGCTTTCAAGGGCACATGCCAATAGCAGCAGTGCTGAGAAACTGGTTACTGACCTAATGTGGTTACAGCAGCTGAAATTTTGTTTCCTCCAAACATAAGCAAAAACAGTATGTTAATAACTGCTTAGAAAAGACAGTAACCAAAAATGGGTCTTTTCACCTTTTTCAACTGGTCAATGTTTCTTAATCCCCAATAAAGTTGTTCAAGTGTATAACAGTGTCATCAGTGGCATTTTGTGAACTCATGTATTTTGAAATACAGGCTGTATATCCCATCTCATTTACCAAGTAATTTCTGTACATGCTTAGTACATCACAATTCTGTGTGATACTCTCCATTTAGTATTTAAACACTAAATGGAGTAAGGTCTGTCTCTAACTGACATTGATCGTTATAATTCGCTTAGATTCACCGGTGGGGAAAAACAGAAGAAAAATTTTCTTCTTTTTTCACTAACCTGTTTAACCTTCTGTAAAACATACTCAGCGTTATTGTATTTGTTGCAACATTAGAACAGGTATTAGAGCAGATGCTTCAGGAAGCTACACTAATAATTCACCTGTATACACAGGCAAAAATGCCAGGGGCTTTGGTCCCTTTGGATACCTCTGGCTCCACAGTTCAGGCTCTTTATTAAGGTGTCCCTTTTAGCCTCTCTTGCATGGACCACCACTGTGATCCTCACTCCCTATCTACCCTCAGCCTAGGAAAATACAGTGTTCAAACCAAAGGCCCCTCACCCTTCTGAGTTATATATTCTTCCCTTTAAAAACACATTTCCCTACTTTTAAGGCTGCTTTAGCTCCCAGCTCTCCAGTGGGGAAAAGCCCTTCAGTGTCTCTTGGCTGAGCAGCAGGTGTAACATGCCGTGTGCCCCTCAGGTCTTAATGCTGATGAGGGAACTGGCCAAAGCCCACCATGTTTAAACCTCTTTGGACTTCCTCTTTTGGTGAGGCAAAGCAAGGCATGGCATCCCTCCCCTGCCCCACTACCTGTGAAAGGACTCAGATTCTCAGGCTGCTGAAACCACTGCTTTTTCTTCTACCTACCTTCACCCCCCACAAAAAAAAATAAAAAAGGAAAAAAGGAGAAAAAAAACCACATAAAGATGAAGATAATGAAATGAGGGCTTCCCAGGTCAGTGGAGCACTTGTATAAGCAGTCATATCCCTCTGAAACAATGGCAGGATCAGTGGAAGATGCATGGACATGAACATCTTACAAAGCTGTGCACCGGGGCCACTAGCAACCTCCCCCAACTCAAAATGGAATAGGTGAGAGAGAGAATCTCTGGCCAGGATTGCCATAGCCTCAAACAACATGCCACAACAAGTGGTAAAAAGGACTGTACAGTCTGACCCTGCACTGTGCTGGGAATTGACATCTTGTACAGTGAAGTGCAAGAGCTTCTGCCTTTCTGGGCAGGGCTTCCTGGAAATAAGGGTGTGCTGGCACCATACAGCACTTCTGCAACAAGCCTCCTACATATGGCACACACTTACGGAGGCGCTGGCCCATGAAGATGAAATGAACATCCTCAAACAAAAAAGTCTATGACAACATTTATACTTCATGCAGGAACTGCATTTAACTTGAAATTTGTTAAAATGACATGCTGCTGTACAGTTTTCTAAAGAGACATATAAGCATGAAAATTCCTGCTTAACATGGAGATGAATAAATATTACTCTTACTAAAACAAAAGCAGGATAACAATAGTGATTTCATTTCTTTTCAGATAAAGAAGAGAGGATGGTTCTATTTTAAGAGGACTTTCTTTAGAAGTCAAAAAGCACAGATGACCTTAAGTATATTTATTATTACTTTCCAGTACACCTAAGGCCCTATCTTTTCAATTAAAAATAAATATTGTCACTCTAGTTCACTGCTATCATACCAGGTATTTCCCTCCCTCCATGATCACTATCCTTTTTCTGGTTTGTTTTTTTTTTTCCACCCTTTATAGCCCCAGTGCAAAAATACAACTGATGTAGAGAGTGGCCACCGTGCACAAAGCCAGGACTGAATCAGATTCATGGACCTGATCTCCTGCACTGTGGTGCCTTTCTGAAAGGCAGCATGCAGCTCAGCCTGCAATGTTATGCTTGGATGCCATACAGGTCTCCAAAGGACAAAAAAAACAACCCACCTTGTTTTCATTCCAGCCGTGTTTACATAAAGGCTCTAATGATCCCCACCAGCAGGTTATTTCTAACCCCTGGCCTCCTTCCCACCCCCATGAGCCCCTCTCCAGCCAGCCCCCATGGTAACAACCTGCCATTCTCCTCAGCAGCAGTGGTTAAACATCTGGCTGTAAACTGCCATTGCCACACGCTTCAAGCCCTAACTATTTATCCTAGCTGGAGAAGGAAGGCAGAAATGGTTAATTGCATCTAAATTCAACTCTACTGGCACGGCAGTTTTTGCTACAGCATCACTTGGCATCTAGGCAAAACCAGGCAACAACCCCCATTTCTAGCTGAAGTTATGTTTGTAGTGAATTAGCCAGTATTTATCTGATTCTAACATAGGTCACTGAACTTCACCCAGCTTTTCGTCATAAAACAGAGAGAAGTACAACCTGGCAGTCTGCAGTTAGTTGCTTACTTGCACACCACTCACAGCCCTAGAGAGAGAGCAAAGAAGTGTGATTCCTAGGACCTCTTCAGGGCAGGGGCCATGGTTTTATTTTTTATTGTAAAGACTCCCAAACAGTCCAGCAAGGAGGTCCTTGGACGGCTGCTCTAGGCAGTGCATCAGCACAAATGATCAACAATAAGAAAATGCAAAGCAATCCCTGTTTCCACATGCCCTGTCACAACTCTGCATACTCAGCCAGGAGAGCTAGAAGTGCAGATTTAATCAACACAAAAAGACTTCAGCCAACTGACGAGATCTGCTGTGGCTTCTGCTCATCACTCAGCACATGCCCCACAGAGCAAAGAAGCTCTTTCAAATACCACTTACAACAATGTACTTTACATTTCTAAGTATGCATGACAACATGATGAACAATAAGGCACATGATTCTGATTTTAGTTTTAAGTTTTAAGCCAGTTTTAAGCACTGTTTGTGTGCCTGACTGAAGCCCAAGGGAATTTCACCGTGTGTCTTAAGGCCACTGCATGTGGCCCTTGACCCCTCAGGTGACAACTGCACAACACCTCTACGTCTGGGAGAAGCAAAGGAAAACACCATGTTCCATGTGCCTTGACTTTTGTAGCTTGTCTTTTTCTATTTTATGCAATATTAAAGTGGCAGAAATCATTAGGAGAATGCACTTGAAAGAAATTTAAACTCATGAAAATAAACACCTGATTTCTTAACCCAAACTTCAGAAAACAAATGTACTTTTTTCATTTCCTAGAACAGCAATCATGTGGGGTTTGGCATTGTGGTCTTTGGTTTGTTCACTTGTTTTTTAAAACTTTTTTTCCCATACTCATTGTTGAATAAGATGAAATCTGCAAGGCTATTTTTATTCAACTTTCCCCAGCAGTACTTAGAAAGCTGGCTGTCTCTCGTCCCTGAGCAGCTTGCGTCAAACTCACTGGAAGCCTGGGATCCAGCTGCACAGCTAGAAGATTTCTCATCAGCATCACATTTTACATGTAGATACTACAGACATAAACAATTCCTGACCACTATCCAAGCCCAGCCTGTGGGCCTACTCTAACCACAGTCCCTCATATAAGTCTATCACTGAACATATTAAATATTCACACAGATGACATTGGTAATTTGCTCTTAGATTAAAACATGGTTTTAGGAGGTATTTGTAACAGAAATCACCTTTCCAGGGCTTTTAACTTCACAGTAGGTTTATTTTTATACTTCTAGTCTATTAACATAGAGCCAAGGAACAATCTTGTGCTGTTTAATTTAAAAGCTATTAACTTTTCATCTGAAATTAATGTTTAAGATTATTAAGATATGAAGAAATATAATAATAGCTATACCTGCAAAAATCCAGAATTCTTGCACACAAAACTGCCTAAGTCACTACCCTTTCCTTCTAACCTGTCGGTGGTAAAAGCTTTGGGCCAGTATATCTGGTTTGGGTGCAAACTGTCACATACGTACTTGGTATTGTCCATGAACTTGCAGCAACAGTATCATCCCAGGAAGGGATGTAATGGTTCCAGCCTTTTCGAGGGAACAGAGCTCGTGCTAGGACATAAAACATCCCCTACTTTTGCCTCATGCACAAACACAAGAGCCATCTACTTCACATACCTGTTTTACCTTCGCTACAGTCTTTTCATTCACCTTTACATGTTCCTGATAGGGATTAATTTGTCACATGACATTGTTGGAAGGTTGTTGGATGAAATGTAAAAAGAATCTCACACATTTTATGCTCTCTGTAAGTTATAAACTTATTAACTACTCTTCTGATATAGTTTGTCTATGACAACATGCTTGCTCAGTATTATTTTTGGCTTGGATCACAGCATTACTTGTATATGCTTCTTTTTTTAGTGCTTATTAGATTCAAGAACTGAGGAGGAAAGTAATTTCCTCAGCAGAAGCCTCCAAAATTAGAGAATGTCCTCAGAGTAAAAACCTCAGCTTTTTGAGTCCTTCTTAAGTGCAAGTCTTATGCTAAGGCAAGGGAAAGGGAGGAGTGAACTTGGCTACCATTTAGTTAAAAATTTATTTCAAAATCAGTTCATATCCCACTGGATATCCCATTTCTACTGTTCTTCTAGGGAAAATAGGTGAGGGACTGAGAGACTTAGCATCTCCTCATGTCTGTTCTGAACAACTGCTAGAAAGCCAGCAAGAAGGAACGCTTTAGAGATCAGAAGAACTTATGGTCTGATGTGCAACTATTATGCCTATGGCAAATGAAGATGATTTATGGTTGCATTTGTTCTTCTTTCTTCATCACCATCCCTCATTTACAGCATACTTCAGCCCTGCTGGAATCCAGCATAATTTCCTGCTAAGCTTCAACAGAAGGATGATCAGGCTATTAATGGACAGCAGTTGCAATGGGTACAAAAGCTACTATAACTCGCACAGATGGAAGCATGATAGTAGCCATCAACAACTTCTACTCTGGAAGATGAAGCCCTCTAGAAATATCTAAAGATTCTCTGACTCTGTGATCCTTTCCCTTCCTTTTGTTTTACTCAATGTGTTTCAAATACAACCTTTTATGTGTTCAAATCTAACTGGTAGCATCTTTACAAAACTTACACCAGCATCTTGATATCAAAACTATTTCTAGCTTTCTATAAAAAGCTTGGATATTTATCATGGAAAATGAAGGTAAAATATAACACACATGTGTTCTATGCCAAAGAAAACAAGTCTTATTTGGGCTTCATAGATTCAGGAAATGGTTCAAGAACAGCTGAGTGAAAATGTCATTTCTGTGATACTGCTAAAGCCATCTAACAAAGTTAGATTTATTCCTCTCAGGTTACAGGACACCTACTGCATGTTTTAAATAATAAAAAATTTGGTAGGTCTTATAACCCTCCAGTACTCAAAAAAGTCTCTACATTGGGACAGTTTAATAACATTTTATTCTGCACACCCTATATCAAGCCTGTATAGTATTTGCACAGTAAGTTACTATGGGCTAACACAATCACTGAACCAAGCTCCTTAGACTGCATACTCCATATAAAATCTTTGGTTGGAACAAGGGTGAACGTGTGCAGGGTGCTTACTTTCTGTTTGCTTGTGATTTCTTTTGCTACATTTGTAAATCTCTCCTTTCCTGACCATCAACATAACAGGAAAACGAGATGAAAGCTGTAGAAGCCTTCAAGATCAAGATACAAGGGATCTTGTACTTGCATGTCTTTCTCTCCCTAAGACCTCACTGTACAGCAAATCTTGCACATCCAGGGAGAAAATTAAGTGAGATAGTATGTTTTTTTCAGACCCTATAATTAGATGAGGAAGTTTTTAAAATGCTGAGAAGCAGATGTCCTATGAAGAAAAGTGACAGAATGGATTTATGTTTGTTTTCTGGCTAAAACATCAACCTAAAAGCTGTTCTCCTTAAAAACACACACACACAAAAAAAAAATTGTCAAGAAATTTTACAATTTGACAAAAGAGTATTAGCATAAAATCTTGTAGCATTTGCTTCTATTTCTTACATGTTTCACTACTGATTAGCTTCCATAACAGTTAACACCAAGTCAATCAAGTTCTGAATCCATCCCACAGGTTTTTTTGTTTGTGGTTTCCTTGATTGCTTGTGGGTTTTTTCCCCAGTTTTTCTTCTCCTGCCCTTCCTTGAAGTACCTCTGATTTTTAATTATACTCATTTGGACATTGTGATGGCTTTCAAAGACAGAAGCAGTAGTCTCTGTCTCAGCATGGCCACAGAAAAAGGTTAACTATGTCTGATGTTAAAGACCAATACAAGATTTCAAAGTGCAGCTATGGATATACATGAAGAACAGGAAGAAGCACTGAAAGGAAGCAAGAAGCTTTTTATTGGATTAAATGCCACTGTGGTGCAGGTCTATGCTGTATAATATGATAACGAACATTGCACATACAAGGACACAGATTCAGCAGGTCTAAAACTTTCAAACTTGAAGAGGCTCCAGTCTTGCCGTACAAATTTGTTACTTGACCACTGAGAATACTGAACAGAGCATTCCCTTCAAGGCCGACAGTTTATTTTTGGTTGTCTCTTGAAACTTTGATAAGCAAGCTTCAAACTCTCAGCTTCAGTATTTTGCTAGTGTCCAAGCTCATACCTTTCTACTCTATTCTTTTGATGTGTGCATCAGATACTTTGTAGACAGCACCCAGGCACTTGCTTTGAGAACTTCAGCTATTACAGCCATGTAGCAATTATTCTTTCTTTGATGGCTGTGAAAGAAATAACCACAACAAGAAATCTACATCTATGTTAACCAAACTAATAACACAAAAACATGCAGCCATGTTTGGGAGCTCATTAGCAAAAAGCACAGACATACAGACATTCCCTTGCACAAAACCTCTTTCAGCAGCGTCAGATATAGAATACTTTCTGCATTTGTCACCTTTCAGGTCTGAGTTTCCAGCACGCTTCTTGTTATATGCAATTAGCCCCATGCCAAGGTTTGGTACATTTCATAATAAATCCCTGACCACATTTGCTTCGGGCTTGGCAGCTCTGGAAAGGCTCTATTCATCAGGGCAGCAGTAAGCCACAGGACTCACCACACAACTCACTCGCAGAATTCCAGCACGCTACACTTTTCAACAAGCCATCCCCTCCCTCCTCTTCTCAAACAGCCTGACATATGACTGTGATTAAGTAGGATATGAAAAAGCTCCAAACCATTTTTCTCTTTTTCATCTCTCTTTTCACCTCTTTTCCCTTCAGACAACACAGACACACACCTTCCCCTCTCAGGAAAACCCTCCCTTCTCTCCCAGCACTGCATGCTTGATAGGAATCTTTTTTTTTTTTCCTTTTCCCTTGCCTGTATTTAAAACAGTAACCATCTGTTACTTGTAGGAAGGCTGTGTCTCCTTCTCAGGTTTCTCCAGCTTTGGAGCACTACCCTCACAGCAGCACATAAGGCTGGCTCTCAGCTGGGAATGCTCTCTGAGAGGCACCTGAGAAGAACAGAACAGCAGCAAGAGCAACCACTGGCAACTGGGACATCTGTTCATGGACAATACAAATGGAAAACCCTCACATTTCCAACATTCATCCAGCTACAACGACAAAGAGGGAACTGGGAGAAACACCATGGAAGCAGGCATGCCACAGGGAGTGTAAGTGGGGAAACAGTTATCTCCATTGTACACATACTGCATTCCTCTCTTCATTGCGCCGTGGAACAAGCTTGCTGGCAACAGTGGGATAATTCACGTACCCAAAAACCCACTCAGAAGAAAGCAGAGTCCTGGATAAAGAAGCTGCATCATGCTTAATAGCAATGTTACAACTAGGCCTGAAATGAGCTTTTCTTTTAGCTATGAAAGGGTGAAAAAACCTCTGTTAATTCAGAATTATCTCATCTTTCATAGAAGGGCACCAAAACTGTTACACCAGTACATAGTTTGACTCAGGTAACCCATACGGCAACTTCCAGCAGTGCCAAAACACCCCTGCCTGTGTTCCCACCTTCCTTTCATCTCCAGGGACACTTTCTCAAAGCTTCATTTCTTTCTCAGCAGCTCTTGTCCTTCTGCTTAAGGAACCACCACAGCAATAAGTGGGACCCTGCTGAGCTGCAAAGCCTCCATTGTACACTTCTGACAGGCAAAAGATGGACAAAATGACATTTAAAGGGCATAAAGTAAGCTCCAAAAAAAGCTGCATCTCAAGGGTTACAGTCAGGAACCAAGACACAGCATGGAAAAGGTCATGCTGTAGTAACAGGCCAGGTTTTCCGCAGGTCTGATTTCTCCTGAGGTCCCTCCTTTCAGGATCCATCCCCTCCAGAGAACTCTCCCTCTGCCAGAAGTTTGTTCGCTCCAAAGCCTGAATACAAATTACAACATCCGCTTTTAACATAAAGCATAAAGTCATGCCACAGCTAACTATACCCAATGGCAAAACCTAATGAGCAACTAAAGGAGAAATTATACCAGGAGTTTATCTAATCCTATCTTTTCCCTGTTAACCTACCTTTTACCTTGCCAAAACACTAAACTAAACATGCATCCTAGTTTTATGTCATTGCCTTGCTTACCTGGAGCTGCTGAACACCAAAATCCATAGTAAGATATCCTCACAGTTCTTTTTCTTCTTAATTAATTTTTTACTGAATCCAATACTCTAAAAATAGTACAGCAACTGCCTATGGCATAATGAAGTCAGAAAATACCCATTGTCAAACTGTATCAGCCACAGAATGTATTTGATTCATCTAAAGACAAGTCAAACTTGCCTGAGACTTTAACAGTTATGTAGCTTGTGCTTAATGTCATTTGTAAGAGCTGAGTTCGCCTTCTCACCAGTGCCTGTGCGTGGCATCCCAGCTCCGTTCCCTCCAGTGAGGGCACAGTTTCACTCATGGATTTTGGAGAACCTGATTGTGCAGCATCACACCGCGTTTCCAAGGTTCCTATTTACTTCAACACAAAGCACTGCTGTAACAGGATCAAAAGCTGGAATAGCTGAAAGATTATTTAATAAAACAACAATGCCAAATTTACACTTCACCTTGAAAGATCCTTCAGGAGTTCTTAAAAAGCTCTCTCACGACCCTTTCATGACTGTGTACACACAGCCCTGGGACGGAGGAGCACTTAAGCATCCCCAAAATCCCTTTGCAAGTACAGAGGTGGGTATATGAAGTTCTACCAAGTTTCCAAAGTTGTCCAGCACACATGGGCTGTTACTTTGTTAATAAAAGTGAGAAAAACTGGAATCGGAGTTTCTGCAACTTGCTCTTCTCACCAACCATTAGTCTTGCTTCTAAGTTTACCAAACCTTTCACAGACAGCAGATAAGTGTAGATGTTTAACATGAGTACAAATGGTACCAGCCCTACTCAGAGGAAAAAGAAAGTCCAATCCATCTGTTTTTTTACAAATACATACACTTGACTTTAATCTAAGCACTATTTACAAAAATACATGCAGACATAAAAGAGCATAATAAATTAATAGCTCACAAGAGGCAACGATGACTAATGACACATCTTACTCTCCTTTCCAAAGCCCTGGCCCAAGGGAACACAGCAGATAAAATTACCTAAGTTGACTTTCTGTGTTTCTGTTAAGCCAAAACTTTGGTGTATTCTGAACTGTCTGTGTGATGTTGCCCAGCTGGAAGACATAAGCTTTCCTAAACAATTCAGGGCTTTAACGTGACCTTAACGCCGTCATCTTCTTTCATACAGCCAAGGGATATACTTGTTAGTTTATAAGGGGTTTATCTTATTCATCAAATTCTCCTGCCTGAGCACTGCTATTGCCTACTTGTGGCCATACTGTCAACAGACCCTGCAAGCACCTCTCCAGTAACCCAACTCCTGCTTATGGACAGCAGTCAGTAAAACTGTAAGAAAGCAGTTGTGCAAAACCCTTCTTGGGCAATTACTACATGACTGAAATGCCCCCACAACACAAATATGCTCTATAAATTGTTTTAAATCTGCACTGTATTTCTTTGATGAAAATTGTCACCAGTGGCTGTTGGGTGCTGCCAAATTTGTACATGTAAGTGATGTGTTACCTGAGTCAGAGCTGCAAGCTGAGAGGTGAAACAAGATGGTATCCTGAAATTCCTGACACTTCTGCAGCTGCATGCAAATGTTAGCTCCTGACAGATTATTTTCACTGTATTTATTGACATAAACAAAGTAGATAGTGTGTTATAAAATCGAGAAGTGAAAATGTCATTTCTTCTTTAACCCAGAAAAACCCAACTGGCATTCACCAGAGCTCTTCACATTCCACATCTCGTGTTGCAGGGATCACTTACAGAAATCTGCATAGGCTTTTCTATTCACTTTATCCCAGACTGTAATGGGATTATACGTGGAAGACCCGCATGTGTGCGCATGCATTGCAATTGAAACAATCTCCTCTCACAATTTTCTTCCCCCCCCGCCCCCCCAAATTACCTTTCCCAACGTATTTCCCAGGTGATCATCCCATTTCTTGGAACTGAACTGTACGTTTCTATTATCCTGCATTCCTCTTTAACCAACTTTTAACAGCTTCATGTCTACCAAAAGCCCACGTGTTGGTCAAACTTTGCAAATATTAACAAATACCTACAAGGAGACAACTTTTAACCTTTGTTGATAAGATTTTCCCCATGTGAAATACTAGTGCATCATCATCTGCTCTGATGGTGCAGTTCCACAAGCATTTACTCTAGTAAGGCCATGATTCCCTATCCAGTAGCAAGTCTTATGGCATTTCTGTCATTCACTTTGCTCATATTCCCAAGTCAGGCTCACCATGGCTGATAAAACCATCCGTTTTTATCAGTTATGCTAATAAAATGGAGAAATATCATGCCTGAATAAATTCCTATTACATAATTCTATCTCAATAGTGTGAATCCTCCTTATGAAAAATGTTTACATCACAGCAAGGAAAACCACGAGTTTTGTGTGGGAGGGCAGATTGGGGGAAGGGAGAGGAGAAAACATCCTGTCATAGAAAATTCTCCCTCAGTAAGAGGGAAAAAAAAATCTCCAGAAATTATACCCTGGCAACTACTAGCTTTCAGAAAACAGCCAATTTACTTCAGTACAGATCAAATATTTAATATTATTAAATGATTAATATGCAGTATTAATAATTGTAGTATGTGGTTCAATGAGATGGTAACTGCAGCTTCTGGATGCTCAGTCCCTAAAAAAGCAGTGAAAGCTCATGACAAAAGAAGAAAAGCAAACACTGAACAGGTATCAAATCATTCTGCTGACATAAATAAATTTTTAAATTTTTTTTTAAAGTAAATTTATCTTGGTAGATTTTATGCCAGATCAGGTATCATCCTTCTTCCTGCAGCTGGTACAAGGCAGCTATAAATACATCATTGTGTGCTCTGCCAGGCTGACAAATACATGAGCAAGTTCTCACATCTGATCTGGTCCAAATCCACAGGGCTTGGCTGGGCTGCAGGGCGCAGATGTAGTGACAAGTATTGATGAGCACAGCCTCACAAGCAGGACTCTCCAAAACTCCCAGGACTCAGGCACCAATATCTGGGATCAACACAGTGACTTCCACGACATATTTTTTCTTATTTAAACATATGTAAATGAATAATGTTTCTAACTACTGAAATGTTTCTAGCTATTGAAATTTTAAAAAATAAAACCTTATCACACACAATCAAAATCTTTTGGCAAATTTTGAAGTCTTAGATCTGTTGGGAAGCTTTCAATTCACTTCAGTGGGGTATGGATTGGGCCTTTTATCTCCTACCTGCAGCTGATTCAGCTCTAACTTAGACTTGACAAAATCCTTCCAACTTTACCATGTCACTTAACAATAAACTGCTTTTTCTTAACTGAAACTAACTGAAAGACTGAGTTTTTGATGACTGCTTGCAGTTACATTTTCATCTCCCTTCGTTGACTATGCACATAAATGCTGTAAATCTCCATCATTTTAAATGAGGTCTTCAAGGGTAATTTTGGAAGCCAACAAGGAGCAAGCATCATGTTTGAAGTATTGTAAGATCCTTTTTTCTCTTTCTTTTTTTAATCTGCTGGACTCAGATCAGTCTGAAACAAATCCATTGCTCACCTATCTCAGATGACATTTTAATTGTAGCTTTTAACTACACGTACGCTAATGGAGGAAAACTGGGTATAAAGTTCTTCAAGTGTACATTCAGATGGAAGGACTTCATTATGAATTTGGTTTTCACTGCTGAACTTTATATTAATTTGATACCTATAAACATAATTAAATGGAACTAGGAAAAAAGCACCTCTAAATTAAACTTTCTGGATGTCAGAGGATTTTTTTAAACTTTATCTGCAGAATATAAGCATTTAAAACTAAAATGTAATTTCACAATCCACGGAGTTATACAAAAATTTTCTTAAATCTCCATATCTGCCATCTCTTTTTCTTTGCATTCTTTCAAAAACTCCCACAGTGTGTGTGCATATATATATATTTATATGCCCAGAGCTAGAAAATGTCCACCAGGACATAAAAACACCAGGTCCACCTGGTGTTTTTATTTACTTATTTTGCTTTCAAGCATCAAAAAATTTCTTTTTTTCAAGTCAGTACTGTGACCCTCATAAAAGGGGTTCTCTTTATATGCAAAGCCTCACTGACAATATTTAGATCTGTGAAAATGTTTTAAAAGCACAAAAGGATGCAAAAAAGGCATGCAAAAAAGGCAAGTGGAATTCCTACAATTCACATCTGTACGAAACAAAAAAAAGGAATGTCTGCTTACTGCCCCGAGGCTCTTTCCACATAGTGCCACATCGCTAAGGTCCTTTCTTTTCTTTTGTAGCACTAGCGTTCAGTGCAATTCTTCACATGCATATAAATGCCAGAGGTGTATGTGGAATAACAGTATTCAAAGGTTTCACATGTTTGTTGGTGTTTTAGATATGTATACTTCAAAATAAAAAATAACATTGCTGCAGAAACCTTGAGGCTGAAATCGGTTTCTTTCAACTTTGAGAAAATAAGTGACACTTTCTGTTGCAGTTTTGCAATATTAATTGCTTAGCTTTTTTCTTCTGGTGAATGATATTTATAACAAATGTAACCAGCTAAATGCAGCTGAAAGCCATTAAAGTAAAAAAGTAGGAATCACCCATTACATCTGCTTTTCATAACAAAGGGATACAAAGACCATATTGAACATTCATTCCCATTCTCTAAACCGATATTCCCAAAAGAGATGCCCAACATCCAACCTCAAAAATTGCAACACGACTTAGAGGCATAAAAAAAGGAAATAAAAATTAAATAGGAAAACACGCTGCAAATAATGTACAGAAAATTAAATATGCAAATAAAATATTTCAGCACTAAAAATCGGAGAAGGCAAACATAGAAGTACTCAACTTCAGTAACTATTTAAAATCAAATATCAGTTTGAAGATGAAGGCATTTGAGGATTTCGATGTCTGGGTATAAAAAGAAAATGTTTGTTAGATGGAAGTGTCAAAATAGTGCATTTACATTAAAAACTTTGCAGAAGAGCAGTGTGTCATGCATATTGCTGCAAAAACTGAAAGACAGAACTTTTTAATGACTAAAACTACAAAAACACATTTCTAGCACACAACTATGTAAACTAACAGAAAAACCATACAGTAACATACTAAGGGAGAATGCAACCAGTGGTGCTCAACCACCCAGTGCCATCAGTCAGTGCCTTTTCTGCTGGCTGGATGTAGATGAGGACGCACCACATGTAACCCCTTGCTGCACAGAGTTTCCCAGCTTTGGAGGCAAATCTTCAAACCTGCACTCAACAATTGAAAACACACATTTTCTGATGGGAAATGTAAATATGAAGGCATACCTATTAGAGCAGAAAGCAGCGAGAGCAATGCCTTGTCCCCTGGCCACAGAGAAAGGCTTGGACTTACAGTTTTAGACTGTGCTGGAAAGTTGATGACCAGTATTGAAACACTGCAGAAGATATGCCAAGTGAGTTCATGCAGAAAACTGACATAAATACTCATAACAATTCCTTTCCTCAAGCCACTAACATCCCTTCTCACCAGGGCAATATTTCTTCACTCAAGTTAAAAATCTAATTTTTCACTGAAGCTATGAGTCGGGTATATTTAACGAAATCAACAACCATGTGCTGTTAAAAAAAGTTATCTAGAATTCAATGAAAAATTCTAACTGCATTTTAAGATATTCCATAAAGCCTAAAAGCTCCTTGAATCTCTGTGACTTCTCCAGACTGAAAGACTAAAATAAATATTCTAGCTTCTTATTCATTAACAAAACACTCACATCTACTTAATAATTGAAATTTTATGGAAATTGCCAGAAAGGTCTGGCATCTAAAAGAACCATTTACTGCAGGTTTTTTGTAATTCGCATCACTTTGACTTCCCAACCGTACCATCCTACTTTGCACAGGGCTTGAAATTTTAAAAGCTTAGAAGAAGTTATAGTCCTAAGTCTGATTACCTTTATTGAAAAATCGGTGCCTAAACTTTGAACACTTTTAGAAAATCCAAAAGTAGAGACTTATACATTAACTCCAGCAGCATTATGCTTCAGATGCAGCTAAACAAATTCTTGCAGAAGCAAGACAATCTGAACCCAAAACATGATACATTGCCTGATGAAGGATTAGTTTTGTGATCCTAACAATTTAGGATGGGAAATGTAAAAAGTCTGTATTTAAAAATCTTACCAAAAGTTTAGTAAAAGCTTTAAATCTGTACTGTATAAAATGTCTCCCTTTCCCCCCTGTAAAGTTGATACTTGTGTCAAAATCAGAACACAAATTACTGCTTAGAAAGTGGCAAATACAGATTTATTTAAGCAACACCTTAAAGAAGCAAAGCAGGCTACAACTCACCTTTGACAGCACATTGCAGTCATTCTAAAGTTGTTTGTTTAATCTTTCTAGTAAAAGAAGCCAAAAGACTAACTAGTCTTTGTGAGCTTAGTGCAATAAAGCCTACTGCTCTCAGGAAGTCCAGTGTGTCTGAGAGCAGTTTGCCATCCCTAAATAAAGTATTGATATTATTCATACTATTTTAAAAAAATTGTAACATCATATCATGCATTGTATAAGGCCCAAAGACTGTGGGACACTTCTCTCATCGTCAAGTATTTTTTTCCTCCTGGGTTGCACCAAAAAAAAATATCAGAGACCTGGTGAGAGTCGTGACATAAGTAAGCTTGCTCATTAACTGCTGAGAACTTCACTATTTCTAGCCACTTTTTAAAGGACTTTTATACAGGCTAACATTACAATCTGGACTTTAACATATTTGTATATGGTGCCCTTTCCCCATGGCATATTTATACCCTGCGAGCAGTCGCTTCTTTAAGCTACTGAAGGGGTATCCCTGTCTCTTCAGAATGAACAATCCATCGAGTTTTAGGATTAAAAAATTTTTTTTTTAAAATCCCCTTCTCTATTCAGTCTCAGGATCAGTCCCTCCTCTAGCAGTATATGAAACAAGCATGATTTTGTTCTTCATTCCTCAAGGCTGAACAAGGGAGGTTTTTCCTGGAATTTAAATTAAATCAATGACTAGTACCACCATAAACAAAACAACTCTTCCACCCCCCAGTTCTTTGGTACTACTCTTTAAGGACAGTCATAAAGCTGCAAAGAAAGAGACGGAACACTCAATGGCTTTTAAACAAATGCTACCACATTTTAAACAT
The DNA here is from genome assembly GCF_017639235.1 of Corvus kubaryi. Classification (NCBI taxonomy): domain Eukaryota; kingdom Metazoa; phylum Chordata; class Aves; order Passeriformes; family Corvidae; genus Corvus; species Corvus kubaryi. The sequence goes on from NW_024582059.1 coordinate 11,560,639, forward strand.
GTGCATGTTTGCCAAAGCTCTAAGCTTCTATTGCTCAAACCACTTGTGGTTTCTCAGCACTTCTTTTTTGAATGATTGTGTCTTTATAAAATAAACATGTTTGAGACTAAATTACTTGTGTGTCTGTTGGGAATAATTATAAAATTAGCTCGTTCTAATTTACACTTGCGGGTTTTAAAAACACAGCCAAATAGCATAGTGAGTCTCCTGGTGAAACCAAAGCCTGGCATGTCAAACACGGTTTAAATCACACACATGGACTTTGATTTTCTCAGTGCAGCAGTCTGATCTCTACAGCAGGCTTAGTCCTTTAGTTTTGACTTCTAATTCTCCAAATAAGTATTCCTTTTGTAGGTCCCCAGAGACATTAATTCAGTGTGCCAATAGGCTGTGCAATATATAACACAAGTAATTCAATTCCAGGCACAGAGCTGTGATTTTCAGAAAGTACTATCTCCACGCACAGTTTCAGTAATTTGCAATATGTTGTTCATCCACAACAGATAACAGAACTTTGGTTGCTGAATATCTCAGTGTCCCAAATATGATGGACAGATGCACTACAGTTCCAACCACATTCCCTAGGAATGTATTTAAGGTCCAATTAACACTATTCAGGGGAGTAACACGTGATAGATTTTAGCTGTGTCCCTCAGTCCCACTGATTTCAGTGATCTAAATTATGTTTTTCCAGGAAGAGAAATTATCACATTATCACAATGCTTCTATTGTACTACCCTGGCACAACACATTACACTTTTGTGCATTAGGTAGTCACAACAGCAGATAATAATTTCCAGGGAACTACAACAACCAACTTATTTCCAAAGTGTTTTCTGCTATTCTAGTAGAAAACACTGGTTGATGCAGTCAGTATTTTCATACTAATATGCCAGGATTCACTTGAAATAGTCTCAGTCAGCAACTGGCAATTTTGGCAAAATAAAATCTTATTCAGCTTCCTCCTCTTTTACTCTGGACTTGCCACACAACACCTTTTCAACAGCAGATTTACAGCTCCATGAATCCACAAGATGTACATTTGTGATGAAAATTATTCATTTCATTTAATTACATAGATTTATTTTCACTATCAGTGGCTAGAACAACTTCTCTTAGGCATCCCACAGTTTGCCTGCTTATCCAAGGCCAGAGGAGACGCAAATCGTACTTTCTGTACCAAGATAAGGTGGGTTTAGTTTCTGTGTTTACATCCTGCTTTTCATTCCTCAAGGCTGCAAAGGTTACATTACCGTGGCCTTGCCACCACAACCTGTTTTACCTTATATTCATCTTTTCATAAATACCTGAACAAGTCTTTTTTTTATCACGTCATATAGCTAATACTTTAACCAGCAAGCTTTCCATGAGTAGTCTGCGGTCTCAGACGTGTTCCACATTTCTTAAGCACTGTGAATTCTCCTTCCTCTATATTAGAGACTTTTTAATAGTTTTTTTTCTACCTCTTCTCACTCTGCAAAATAAATATATATCTCAACAGAATCCCACTCCCAGTCTGACCCAAACCTCAGTCCTGTGATGGTAGTAAATCATACCATCAACCCCTTCAACTCCCTTTTCCTCCCCTACTAAAAAAAAAAAGCTTCCTGCACATTTTCCTGCCTTCCATGATACTTGCTACATCCCCAGTTTGAGAATATCTGTACTCGTCCTTATTATACATGCATGTATTTACACATATACACGTTTGCATATACATGGGTGTGCATATACATATATATGCCTATATATGAACACATGTGTATTTATTTAGCAAATATTTATATATGTGTCTGTTGAACATATCCATATTTGTGTATATTCTATATGTAGAGCAGACATACCACACACATTTAGGTGGCTGTGCAGGGTGAAAAGCACTACAGCCTACACCGCCACTTCTCAACATCTTCCACAGCACATTTTTCCCAGTGCATTCTCAGGGGTTGATTCTTTCCCTAACCCAATAAAAAAGTCAATAGCAAACATTGTATTTAACAGCCTGAACTACACATGGGGTATTTTACCAGCGTGGTTTTTCAAGTGCACTCAAGTTTACCTTCTGGCTATTCTGAAGAATGAGTAACTCGTTCCACTCCATTCAGCAACATCCACTCCTCCCCCAACCTCCCTCCTCTATACTGATCACCTTTTAGATACAAAAGAAAATAAGCCACTATGTGAGGAGAAAGAGGTACATTCCTGAGTATTAATGTTTTAGAGTAGTCACCTTCCCAAGCTGAAAACAGCTTACCAGTAATCTAGAACAGACCATTTTGTTAGAATATGAAACAGGAAAGGTAACAAAATGTCGCCTTGCAAAATTTTCTACACAAATCAGCCTTGCCCTGTTGATATTTGTTCAAAATTATAACATGCACCTATAAACTGAGTCATGAGAACAGTTACTGAAAGATAGTTCCCAGACACAAAATATCACACACTTCACTGGCTCTGACTCCACTTCCAGATTTATACACTACTGAAAACATAAATACCACTCAATTCTCCTTCGATGGAAGAGTAACAATAAATCTTTCCAGCTGTAGTTACTGGCTGCTTCAGAGGCCTGGCTTTGTATGTGGATAATTAGATTACAATCAATTAGTGGAAATATCCAAAATAAACAAGTCAAGACAACATCCAACTTCCTGGAAAGTTAACCTTCTCCAGAAAACCAAACATTTCAGCAGGATTAAAGCTCTGTTCTTATTTTAGGAAAACAGCAACCCTATTTTCCTCGCTTCGTTTACAATATAACGCTTATTCCTGCTTTTTGTTTCCAAAAACATCACAAAGCAGGTCAAGCTCCTTTGAGGCAAATATTATTTCTGGGGACAGCATTTGCTTTCTGATGCGGCTCTCTGTTCAGGGAGAAGACTTACCAGAACACACACGTGCTTGATCATAAACCAGACAAGTATGAAGAGTGCTGCTGCCCCAAGGGGTTCTTGATTTAAGGGTCAAGGAAGAAAGAATTAAGAAACACATAGGGAGGACTGTTGGCTTGAACTTGAACTATGTTGTGGTGAAAAAAAAAATTACACTGCTCATCATAACTGGGAGAGAAGATGTAGGAAAAGTTGAAGGGAAGTGTCTGGCCTTCCACTCCCAAAGACCTGAGTTTTCCCAGCCTGAGCTGGCAGCCCACTGGCATGTTTTTAAGCACGTTTTCTAAATATTCATCCTACACTCACACCCAATTTACAGACCTAAACTTTCTGTGTATAATACAGATGCATATCATATTAAAAATAAAGCAAAATTAATACTTAAGGGCATCGCTTTTGGAGCAGACTGCAGGTAGGGGCAGGGAACAGCTAACATTTTTCTTCATGAAGCCTGCAGCCACTGCAGAAGTATTTAAGCTGAAGTAGTTATTATGATATGGGGAAGAATGAGAGCTTTACAACTACAACTAACTTTCAGTGGCACTGTTAGCTGAGCCTGCCTGTATAGCTCAAGTTCCTCCCATAGTTACCCACGATCACCAATTCACACAGGCAGAAACTGAATCTGCCGCCGATTATGTTTGGGAATTTGTGTCATTAAATGCAATCCTTAAATCCTGCTGGATACTGGTAAATTTAAGTGTGAACTCTGAGCTCTTCCACTCCCACAAAGTAACAAAAAAGCAGGCAATGTGCTGCTGTTTTGTTTGTGCAACCATGGGAAGAACAAGAAGCATGGAGCAACCTCTAAGAAGGAATAACTTCTGCTCAAGGTCCAGAAAATACAAGAGTACACTGTTTCACCAGAGAACTGTGCTTTTTACAGCCAACCGATTCTCACAAGGATGGGAAGAAAAGTATTTGACTGTAACCAGCAAGTTAACACTGTAGGTACTCTTAAATATTTAAGTTTATCTTATTTTTAAAATTTATTTATTACTTTACATGAGTTCTCCAGTGCAGGAAAGAAGGGTGGGTAAAAAAAAAGAAAGGAAAAAAGAAACTATACTCAATTAGATCCTAACACAGTAAATTCTCATTTCCTTCAACATGGGTTTTGCCAGAATGAGATTAAGCTCAGGCCATATTAATTTATCAGTAAATTATTATTAATACATTTTCATGTATGTTAGCATAGCAATTTTTCACCCTGCATCTTTAGCAACATAACACATTCCTTCACTAGGAGTCCACAAGTCCTTCGCTAAATGTATCACTTCAGCAGGACAATTTCTTTCTCCTTTCATGATGGATTGAGAATTCTTCCAACAAGTTTAACTTTTGAGATTATACATGCTAAGTATATTTAAAAATCACAAAATGTGATTGAAATGATGGGCAATGGATTCACAAGTTGCAAGAGGGAGGGAGGACAGGAGCACCAGGGTACATTAGAAGGATTTTACAGAACTCAAAGGCATTTTTTTTTATCATTGGATAAGAGATTAAAGCTAAAGCCTGAATTCTGAAACCAAAAACTTTGAAAGAACATTTTTATACCAAAAATATTTTAGCTGTGTTTTGCTAAGCAAGAAGGCAACGTAACTCCTAAAGTCTATATATCCATACAATCATAAGGATATGAAGGTGATTAAAGCTTTCTCATCCCCTACAGTAGTAGATTATATATAGTACAGTAAGCACTTGTAAATTCATAAAAACTGCATCCATACATAGTGGCATGATAGTGCTGCCTTGAACTACTGATCAAGAAAGTTGTGTTATGCTTACAGAGAAAACCTCAAAATCAGCTACATCAGCACACACGCACAAAACTGATTTTTGGTCAATCTTCTGATTTCTCTTCAGCTTTGTTAGAGTTGTCTTTTCCTCTTTTCCAAACTATTCAGCTTTCAAGAAGTAGACTTATGCTGTGCTGTTCTTGATAGTCTAAACATCAACATACAACTGAAGCCTTCATTATACCATCCTGTCAAATGCAATGCTGAACAAGTCAAAAATGGATCTGCAGATGCAGACGCAGAATAGGCAGTGACTGGCTTGGTTAAGACACATTACCACCTTCATTGGGAGACTGCAGCCTCTGTCACAGGACAAATTAGAAATGACTGTGTATTAATTCCAGCCCCTCTGAACAGAAACTGAACCACGCTTATGCTCCCTACCTGCATTGCATGAAGGGCACATGGATGGTCAATCTGCTGCACGTGTGGTCACTGTTAAACCAGACCAACCCCACGATTAGCAGCTGTCACATCAAACCTAACCCCACTTTTCAAAATTTGCCAAATGGAAATGAGGAAAGACAGTGCTGTGTAGATTTCTGCATCAAAAACTGGAATTTAAGAGTTCAACACTAAGCCGCATGCTCTACGTCTAAATGTTTCTTGCAAGCTTTAATTCAACACACAAATCTATAAAAAGTTAGACCTTTTAGCACAACATGAAGGAAGAGTCATTGAGGATGGCATGTCTCTCAGAAGACTTCCAGAGTTTTATCCCCTTCTCTGTCTCCTATTTCTGACAAGCACTGTTAGGATAGGTATTTGCTGCTTAATTTGAAGGTGTTATCTCAATTAAAATAGATCTCAAGGTCCTTCTCTCTTCACATCAACCTCTGCACTCTCATGTGACAATACAGAGCAGTGAAGGTAGCAGCAAGCAAGCCTATACATTTCTTTGACAAGCAACATGGAGAAAACTCTACTGGTTTTAAGAGCCCTTGCTTAGTTTGTGGAAGCATGATGGAATGAACTTAGGCAGGCCACTTCAATGGCACATGGAAAATACCACAAGTACCAGCAGCAGAACAAATTGCTATCCACTTTGTCATGCTGATCTACAGGTACCTGCTTATCTTCAGACCCTTTACTGATACCTGCAGTAGAGTTAACACATTCCATTCCCAATACAAGTTACATTATCACATATTGCACTTACTACAAAGCACAGAAGTGGAGAAAAATAGCCCAAAATAAACAAACCCTCCATTGACAAACTTTCTATGAGCTCATAATAATGAACAGTGTCTTATCCTTATCAACAGATGCTGTCTTACCTTTATCAAGAGAAGTTGAAATGTCCCTTTCTCCTATTCAGCTCTCAGGAACAAAAGAAATGAACTCCACCCTGCAGGCAAAGAACATTTTTTTACTGATTAGTGATATTCTGAAAGAAGGTTTAAATCATTACAAAATAATACAGACCTTCCAATTCTTGTATGATACTCAGGCAAAAATATAATGCTATCTGGAAAAACACCCACTGATGGCACATTAGTTATATATTAACTACCTTATTTCAAGAAGTAACATGCAAACGCTCTTATGAACTGCAGCCCACTGATAGCAAAATATTCAACAACACTGGTTTATGAGGAAAATTACACTTCTGTGTATAAGGTCCACTTCCAAGATAAAATAGCAATATTGCAACCCATGACACAATCTTTGACCATAGTTTTCTTTTCATCTTAACAGAGGTCCCAGAAGAATGAGATTACATGATACACATGACTAAAAATAATTCTGGATCCTCTAATAATTTACATATCCTCTAAAATGAGGATCATCACTCCTCTTTGTTGTAACAAATGCACAAACTCAAGCCCTTCCATGGAAGGAGGATGGGATTTTTTACAGCAACAGAAGTTAGAAGTCTTAGGGTAAGAGCAACAGTCTCATAAGCAGCAGAAAAATTGAGATTCATATATATATATATATAAAAATAAATATAAATAGATATATATGTATATATATCAGTATAACCATAAAAGCATTAGAAGTCCTAAGCAAGCACAGCTTCAGTCAGCCACAGAGGACTGAAGACAAGGCTGGAAAATTAATCACAGAGGCTAGAAGCAAAAGAAGATAGAACAACAGCTGCAGAAGGACGATGATAAAGGCTGCTGAAGAATGAGCACATTAAAGCTTGTGTTGCAAGGAAAAGAAATTTCATGTGTTGAACGAAAGGCACAAGAGCAGCGGGGGAAGGAGAAAAGGAGGACCAGAGCCTTATTGTATTTGCTCTTTAATTAACTACTCCATTATTACACTAGAATGTGAAGCAGAAATTATTCATTTGGACAGCTTCCCAAAATCTTTACAATCATAGAATCATTTAGGTTGGTAAAAGACCTTTAAGATCATCGAGTCCAACCATAAATGTCACTGCTTATCTTATCTGAAGTAGTTTTACATATATCAACACCAATTCAAGAGTTACAGAATGGTTCAAGCTCGTTCCTCTCCCAAACAGTGGCCAAATACTTATCATTTCCTTCACAGTGCAAGAACACCTAGAAATTTTACAAGGGCATAAATACAACTGACTTGCTGATAATGGGCCAATTCAAGTAGCTGTCCCTGTTCCTACAGAAGGTTTGTCATTCTGGAATTTCAATAACCTGATGTTTGAAAAGAAAAATTAATGTTTGTTATTAAAGAAAATACCCAGGTAATTAAGAGGCACTAATCAGATGCTACATTTTAAATATGCAACTAGCTCGTAATGACATCGTTAATTCACAGTATACATTAACACTTCCCTTTTTACTGAATAAAAGAAAATCTCCATTACTTTTGTTTGTATTCTGTGAAGAGTCATGTACAAAAAAGCCTGCTCAAGTGAGTTGTGATCTTTTGGTTTTGCTTCTAATTAACAGAGACCAGCTGCTAATGGTGAGTCTGTGACCCCAAAAATACCTCTAACTTTGATATCTTGGAAGCTTTCATGCATCTGTAATATACAACACACATTAGAACTCAGAAAAATTACTGCCTTTACTCCCTAAGATTCACTGGAGAGACTTTGAAAGCTTCCTTTTTCATTTATGAATGTTTTTAAAAGGGCACAAATATGAGGGATTCTGCTTTTTCACGTGCATTAATTTGTGCACATAAGGTCATCTGTTCTGAAATACTCCCTTAAATTGTGCTTATACATCCTAGAGGTTTGTCTGGTGTTTATACAAAGTTACAGGTAGAAAAGGTTTGGTGTAACAATTTCTTTTCACAATCACCTCTGTATCAGTATTCCATCACCAAACTATTTTAACAGCTCACATTTAACAGAACAGCTTTCACCAGCATCAAAAATTTTCCCAAATTAGTAAACCTCCATGAGCAAACTTTCCTGGCCTGTTCTGAGCATTCACACAGCTCTGGAGTTGCCACAGCATTCTCCTCGCATCCAGCCTCTGCCAGGGACTGACAGCCCTGTCAGTGAACAGCCTTTTTCTCATGTCCAATCTGAAGTCATTCATATCTGTTTGACTGTGTCCTCCTACACAGTTAAGAGAGGGATGAGGACCTGATTGGGAGCTTACAATTCATGCAAGCAGTTAAATTTCCATGATCTTTTTTCTGAAGGAGTTTAAACAGGATGGTTGGCAGTAAAGAATGACAGGTTCTTCCCTTCAGCTCCCACAAAGGGACAAAAATATCCTCCTCAATTTTGCCATGCTCAGCAACAGTCAAAAACATCATAGGGATATTTTCACATGATTTTCCTGTTTTCTAAAATCTCTGGAAACCATTTTCCTAGTCCTTTTTACTCTTTTTCTCAACTCCATCCCACAGACACCAGGGATTGGTTTCAAGTAGGTGCACTCCACAAGTGGATGTCCCCAGTAATCACAGCACAGCCTCTCCTGCTTGAAACAATTTCCATTTACAGCCTTCAAGCATATGATTTCACTCTCTTATTTTTAAAGGATTCCTTAAAGGAGGAATTTTTCCATGCTAAGCTTATGCTAAATACACAAATGGTGATATATTTCGCTATAGACTGACAAGACTGGTCTCTCTGCTTTATACATAATACTGCATGTAAGCTCCCAGCTTCCAAAAAGCATGTTTTCCTATTTGAGAGTGTTTCCCACTCTTTTCCTTAACTGACTTAATTTTTTCTAATTGTGACCCGGAGGAGCTGCCTAACAAACAAATGGTTCAGCTGGCATTTGACCATATGTTACTTCTGTGGGCTGGGTTAAAAATATAAACACCTTGCTTCATTTTATTCTCAGAAACACAGGAAAGACAAGATTGAGTAAAAAAGCCCAAAAACAACAACAACAACAACAACAAACCCTAAAAAATTAAGCTGTACAGTTTACACTGTCCTTTACCAGACCAATACAGCTGCATTTTGACATTAATGTGCCTGACTTCAGAATTGGTGTATAACCAATACAAGAGCCAAAGATGTCAATGCCCATAAAAATGTGAAGAGGATTCAATTAGCATTGAACTAAACTGCATAGAAAACACTTGTATAATTTTAAGCTGATTTATCTTTCTTCTTCAACCCTGCACAAATAGAGACAAAGTTGAACTTAGCTCTGACCAATACAATCCGGGATTTCACAAATAAGCTGATAATACTAAAATAAAAATACGGGAAACACTAAAGGAACCATAAAAATGTCCTGTTTCATAAGATAAGGAAGCTTTTTGCTACAACTTATATTTGTTTTGACTTCTTAAATGAAGCTAAATAGTATTTTCATTGTTCTTTCACAGCTCTTTCAGAAGGAGCAACTGCTCTCACAACCCAAGGACCAAAGGCTCCACAGCCACTAACAGGAAAGTGCCCTTTCCCCCTCCTGCCATTTGTCAACCTTACAGGCAAAAGCTGAGAGAGAAGCACAGATTGGAATGATTACACAGAAAGTTTGGGGCTAATTAAATACATTACTCAGCATCAATAGTATTTAAAATCTATGGAGAAAATTAATAGGTGCCATCAGAAAGTTTCTAATGGAGACAGATTACAGAAAAGTGTTACAGCATGAGGAATACAAGATTTCATCTGATGCAGCCTCCACGAGACACAAAAAAACCCCCAAAAAACCAAAAACCATGTACAGAAGAGTTCATGAGTATTTTTTTGTAGTATGTGTGAGTATAACATACAGAAATACATGGTTTGATTGTAGAAACACAGATAATTCTTCTGGACAACAGTTTTCAACAGTGGCTTCAGTTCTCAAATTACCCAACATTATGATAGAAAGAAATCAATTCAATGCATTTGCAGTTGTCTGTACCTACCAGTTTTATCAGGGAAAATTAGAACTGCAGTACAGACAAGACAGTGAGTAGGCACATCAATTTAATTACAAGTAGACAAAAAAAAATTAATCTGAATATAAATCAATTCCTTCCTTCCTAATAGACTACATGATTTCATACAACAGAATCACATAAGATACTGCTTTCACTAAGACTGGAGCAATTTGAAGTTTACAGTTTTCTAGTGGCATATTTGTAAGGCAAGCAGAGGCTCTCATAAAACCCCAAAAAACCAGAAGATTCAGGAAAACACTGTATTGATATTAACCTTCATCTTTGGAGAACTGAATCTTGGAAGGACAAGATTCCAGTAGGAAGGTGTAATCAGTGACCACTATAATCAGTGACAATTGTGAAGTCTTATATCCCCCACACACAGTCAAACACTAAAGGAAACTGCAGCACATAGCAGTAAGATGCTGACAATCTGCCACCTTAAACATAATTCACAGATACGGATAAACTCTTCTCCACAGGTTTTCTAGCTTTCCTAGGGCTGCCAATATTTAGGTTGTCAGGAAAAACACAAGGCCCTTTCTTACAACATCCTTACAGAATACAGTTTTGCTATCCACTGAATGCTCATCTATTTCAATGCATTTCTTACTACTTCCTATTTTCTGTACTTACTGTGCTGCAAATTAGTGCATTCTGAGAGACTCTCCAAGGTGCAGGCACAAAAAACATCTCCCATGCAATGCAGCCCTTGTCTTGCTCATGCTTTCCCGCATCCCCCAGTAACATCCTATCCCTTTCTATGGCTCCACACCATGCAGGCATTCACACACTGAGCCTTCTTTGCTCACTGTTCGAATGACAAGCACCTACCTAAACAGAGAGCATGAAACATGATCCATGTGTTTTCAACTGAAATCCACCAAAAAAAGACACTTCACACTGACTTCTGAAATAATACATTCAAATATTTTCTTAGTACAAAAAGAGTAAACTCTGTTTCTTCAGTCGGAAAAGTCCCTGCAAAGGCACTGCAAAGATAAGGAACATGGTGAACTTGGCTTCTGTATTCGCTGCCGCTGTTTCCATGGCACACAAGTGCCACAAATCAGATGCTCAAGGAGTAAACTCTAATTCATAATTCATGTGACTAGGTCAGAGTTATCCCAGGATTAATGAGCTACGGCACAATCATAAACAACCAAGACAAGGACCAACACTGCTTGATATCGTAACAGTCTGGGTTTGGGGTTTTTGAGGTTTTGGAGAGGGTTCTTGATTTGTTTAGGGTTTTTGCTTTTCTTTGTTTTTCAAATGCAAAAATCTTTGATATTTAAAAGTCTGATAAGCACCTTCAACATATAATTAATAATCCACTCAACTTCAGAGAATTTTAATGCCTCCCTATCAGCAGAAATGCAGCAACATTGTACTCATTACTAGTTACTCCATGGAAAAGAAACCTAGCAACTAAACATATGTAATCGCTTAAATCCAAGTCAACTTTTAAAGATTTTGAACAAAGTCTGAGTACAAACAAAATGTGACAGTATAAATATCTCTTAAGTTTACATGGCTCTACTGAGACTTTATCGGAGTTGTCAATATTAGAATGCTGTATTCTAGCCAGTCATGAAATTAATGCTTGAGACATTCTAGTGCTGTTTTTAACTCCAAAGTAGAGGAGAAAAGGCACTACAAAAATCATGTGTGTTGACATTATGAGTCATCTATGTACGTGCTTTAAAGTAGCTACCACTATTATTTTGAGGCACCTAAGCTTAAAGGGAGAGTCAGAAAATACATTTCAAAGGACTAAGATTAAGAATGTAACTGTGGCTTCCACCTTCCCTTAGCAACTGGGAATTCAGTTCCACCCCCAAGCCTAGACTGGGTCCAAAGACCTATTTTGTTCTCTACACACAAACTGGCTGGCACTATTGGTAAAAGGCTGGGCCTGTGGAGCTACATTTTCCACAAGGAGCTGATAGGGACTATCATTAGAGATAAAAGGAGTCCTAGGCTACAGTCTCTAAAGGAGAGTGAGATGTGTTCCTTGAAATTTGTACTGATACCTACCTGAAGCACGCTGGAGAAGACAGAACACAAAACTACAGGATGCTGGTAACAAAAGCACATATGCATATTTGAAGGGCGTTTGATATACTTGATATCATTACTCAATAACGTCCCCAGAGGGGACTAACAAAGCTGAAGTACACAAAATCAGATCTGAGGAATAGCAGGTCCGCATTAGTCAGCAGCACTCTTCTGCAGTGGGTGCTTATGCAAGAGTGATTGCTCAACTCATGTACCGGGCTAAAGACAAGCAGCTTGCAGGTGGGTCCTCCCAGACACACCAAGGGCCACGTGTTCCCCACCTCCCACAGCTGTGCAAGCAGGATCCCCACGACAGTGGTCCAAAGAGGAACTGTAAACCCAACCCCCTTCTCCTCCAGGAGAAACAGAGGTGGTGTCCTAACAAACCCATCTTCTCAGATTAATCTCTAAATCAGTGTCGATACAGCAGGCCACAACCATGGAATGCCTATTAAAACAGAAAAATATTTATCCAATTCTGGGTGTGTTCTCCATAAATTTGAGACCTTCCATTGAAACAATAGGATCATGAAAATAGTGAAATAGGTTAACATTATCCATGGATATGATTGCTCCAATGCGAAAGAAGTAACTATAATGGGACAAGTCTACCAAAAAGAGTTGAAAACTTTTGTGTTTATTCTCCCTTTTTAAAGAAGGCTAACGATGTAAATAGATAGTGAGAAACACCCAAAGAAGTGAGAATTACAGCTCATTACAGGCTGATGCAGTGAAAAACAAGAAAGCCAAAATATCAGCACAAAAATCAGAGTAAATTCTAAATCCTTCCTTGTTTACAACATAATGTGCTATTACTTTTAAACAAGGAATACCAACCTTTCCCTCCTATTTTCAGACTTCATACACATCTCTGCATTTTCCATTAAAGAGACTGCCACATACAGTAAATAAAACGTGGTGAGTTGGGGGGGAGGGGGAAATGACAGAGACCTCCTTTCTGAAAGGACACAACCACACTGCTACTTAAGCTACAAGACAAACGACAGCCAGATCTTCTCTTTAGGAACAGAATTCATCACCTTGAAGGAAGGAGAGGAAAGAGGAAAGGGGGGGGGGGGGGGGGGGCGGTCTTTCCATTGTAACTTGGAATAAGGCATATAATGGAATTTCAAACTAGATGGCCAAAACCAACCAAACACACACACGTGAAAACAAACACTGCTTGCTAGACGAAATCTCACAACAGCAGTAAAAGATTGGAGTACAAAGTAATTTGTGAACCAAATGGTTCAAACAGAAAAATGCACCTCACTACAGAGAGGTAACAAAGCAAGTTATTAATTCACTGCATTAGAAAAGCAATTTGCAATTTGAATCTTGGAGCGTGGTCCCTTTTGCTTTTGTTTACTTTGGAGTTGAATGATTTTAAACTACATAGGCAGCATACTAAATAACAATGGCAGGGTTTCTGTGTGTATATATTGCACATGTGTAAATACACATTTGAAAATTATATGAAGATTGGGAATGGTTAGAAGCTTTATGCCACAGAAGTAGTGCATAGGCATGAAGAATGTATAACACTACTCTTGAATTATTAAGGGTCAGAAGGTCAGCCCACGTATGCAGACCTTTCCTCTAAACAAGGTTACCACAGTGACCTCCTCAGAGCTGCCTGCATCCTGGTGTATTTTTGCCCATCTCTGCTCCAGGTCTTCCGCGTAGCTGGAATTCCACAGATGGTCCCCATCGCCCCCGAAGAAATGCTCTTTCCAGATGAATTCCCCAGAACAGAACTTCATTTCTTTGACAGCAGAGGGATATTTTCCAGAAATTCATGATTCCCAAAAGCACAACAACTGGCTAAGATTTAATCATTCTATCATCTTAGAAAATACAGTAGAAATATCAAAACATTTCAGAAGGCACTGACGTTCCAATAAATGCTGGAAGCTCTCTGGACAGCCTTTGATAACTGTACATTCAAGGATTTGTGTGTCCCTTCTCACCATTTCAACATGAATTGTGTATCTGCAGTAAAACCTATGCTAATGTAATGCCTCTGAAATTTTAGTCAACTATTTTAAACATGGTATTCTAACGTCCTTTGTTAAACACACAGAACAGTCAATAGCTCGATACTCCAGTCTCTCCTTTCTCTTACTATTTCATTTGTTGATGTTAATGATATGCTAAGTTGATTTCCCATCAACCACAGACTCTGTGTTTCTCAAAGTTCCTTAGAAATTACTTCAGTAACAAAAGACATAATAACACAAAGATAAAAGTGAAGATATCCTAGTATATCATTTTCCAGCTGAAGGGCCACGCCTCAACACACACAGCTGTGCCCATACACTCTCTTCATGACATCACACTATTTCTCAATCCACGCACATACACCCTTCAGCAAAATAACCCACACTTAGCACAGAACATTTGCATTCAGATTCAATGTTTAGCAACCCTTTTCCAGGATTTCTGCTTGCATCTCTGGTGAAATACTGGAATTCCTTCACTTTATATCCATTCTACACAAGAAGCAAAACACAGATTTCTCCATAAAAGAAATTTGATATAATTAATAACAGAATCATTATTATAAAGAAATAACTTGTCTGCATGCAGAGAGGATGCTCATCTTTCATACATGCTAAGTGGACTTACTGAGCATGTTTTTCAGGAAAGAGAGGAAAAATCCTGTATAATCCAAGATGATACAGAAATATACGTAAGGAAAATCTTTCATTTCCTACATTAGTATAATACTTTAAAGGGAAGTCATCAAAGAGAGGTAAAGATAAATAGAATGAGAATAAAGGAAATCTTGATTTAATAATTGATTTTTAATCTCCTTTGCATTTATACTTCACTGACCTTAAAAAAAAAAAAATCTCATTATCACTGCCTGCTGTAACCACTGAAACAAACATTAACTCTAAACCAAATTAAAACAGGATTTAAAAGCAGTGAAATAGCTCGCTAAAGATACCTTACATGAGTAGTATAATGGGTTCACCCAAATGCTCTTTGATTCAAAACGAAGTTGCTGACTAAAAAAACTTCCATGAGAAACGTTTCCTCCAGTTGTAGCTCAGATTTTTAGAGGTTTCGCTTTACTGCCCCAAAGCCTTCCCAGGATCTTCAAAGAAGATGAGTATCATCATCTGCCTTAAAACAGGATTCTGTTGAACAACTGAAAAACCAAAAATGAGTATATTAATCTGGCACCTGCTGAGATTTTTCGATGAGCTATGGTGAGCTCCTACTCCTTGGTAGCACCTTTGCAAATTGCTCCTCACCTGGGGGAAAGCCCCAAATGTTTTAACTGGTAGAGGCTGCAAGAGGAGTGCTGCAAAACATTAACTGAAAGCAGCCCAACAAAAAGTGCTTCAACAGCAGTGAAGTCTGGTATAAACCTTCCTGGTAACTCCCACAGTATTATCTAATAAGATAAGCTGATTTCAAGCTTTTCTCTAATTCTAAATTTAAGTTTTTTGTTAAAGATTCAGCTTCCTAAAATTAAGCAGGCAACTGTTCAACACTTTCCTCAAAGATCAAAATTCAAGTTGCCTCAAAGCCAATGCATCACCCTCTTTTTAAAGAAACACACCAGATCAAATTTTAAAAGGCAAATCACTTTGAACTGAACATTTTACTTGAAAATATATTAGAATTACCACCAATCTTGAATCTTTAAGTAAGATTAAATGCTCTGCTTTTGCTATACCACTCTTCATGTTTGCAGACTTTTTATTTTTACCTTTTCCAGCAATTTTGGCAATGCAGACAGAAATGATTTTTCTTAGTTTTCCCTGCTTCCACTGTAGCTGACTCAGGCTTGGTTTCAAACGTCTGCAAACTGTATTTGATGTCTGGACTACTAATCCACAGAGAGTTCTTTTTCAACTTGTTTCCTTGGAAGGTGGTGGAATCAATTCTATTACTGTTATTTTCAGAAAAAAAAATTGATAGAAGTTCAAACACTACTGTTTTGTTTTAAATAGAGCCAGCTTTTGAAATTCAACTACCTGCCAGTGGTCTAAAATGCCTTTTTAAGCAGTTCACATAACATAGCAAGTAATAAACATAAGGCAAAACTTTAGCAAGTATAAAAAGATAGGTAAACACCCACATGCCATTACAGCCTGTTTCAACCTACACATACAATATAAATCAAGCATAAGGTAACAGTAGCTTAACTAATTCTATTAATCTCTATGAGTAAGCGTTTCATTTGGCCATTTTCACATCCTGTAATTATTCCAGAGGAAACACAGGTTAAAGGTTCAACTAGCACTTAAAATGTCTCCTAAAACATAATTATATATACAAGACTTAGCCTGTGGGTAAAATTGGGAAGCCTACAACACAAAGCATTTATTTTTCCCAAATAAACTGCTGAGTCCAATTATAACAATAACTTTTTTTATCATTATTAATACTCAGTTCTACGCAAAGTGTATCTCCAAAGGAAAAGCTATCTGCAAGCTGCACAGCTGGGGCCATAAAGCATTAGTATTCAGCCATAATAAATGGTTAAAACAGAATCATGAGCCCCCTCTTCAAGTTCCTTCAAAGGAAGAATCACAAAAGCAGAGTCACAGCTGTCAATTGCTCCACATTGTGTAAGTGATCACTGCAATGGCACAGGCTTCCAGGGCAGCCTTGTTTGTTTAACAGTAAAATATAGTTTCAAAAAACACAAAATACCTATTTGCTTTTTTGCTTTTGGAACAGAAACTGATTTTCAAAGATGGAAAGAGAGCCCTCAACTGTGCATGCCATGATGTACCTCTTTATCTAAACAAATCAAACAAACAAACAACTGCAGGAAAAAACCAAAAACCAAACCAACCAAACCAGACTAAAAAAAAAAACAAAACAAAACAACCAACCAGAACAAACCAAACAACTGCATAAATTTAAATTTAAATTTCCAGGCATGCAGTGGGAAAAGGCTGAGAAGAGGTGAGCATTCAAAACAGGCAGGAATTAAAGTCAAATAGATAAAATACTTCAATAGAATCTTGCAGCTCTTATCTACAGGGCCCGTTAATCTCCTCCTTCCCATTATATATGCATGGGAGGTGATCATAATGAAGCCTGTAAGCACCAATTCAAAGTCTGTGTTCTGGAAAACATCATCATCTCTACCTATTCCAAGAAGTGCAATCAATGGAATCTGGCAAGCAAGTTCCAAGGTTTTAAAATAAAACAAAAAAAATTCCATCTGAAAAGCTCATGAAAGGAACATTAGTGTTAAAAATGCTGTAAGTCCTCAAATTAGTAAATACAAGAATTAAGCCTGTTCATGAAGCATAAATTTAAACCTCATATATATTCATTGCAATGGCTTTGCGCAACATTAAAAAGCAAGCCATCTATGCAACCAAGGGAAAGAAAAAAGACAAGCCAAAAAACCCCAAACTAAACAGCAATGCTCCTGGGACCGTCCTGTTTCAGATGATGCAAAAATCTACAAAATCGGTGTAGCACCTCATATAAAAAGAGTGTACAAAAACATGAAAACGGGAGTTTCGAAAGATAATGCATAGCTACTATAGTGTCAAGCTGGAACATAAATAAAGCAAAATGACCATATATACTGAGAAAGAATTTCGGTTTACATAGTTCTCCATTATTTATTTTTAAAAACATTCCACAGTTTTACCATAAAACCCCAAAACCACCCTAACTGGTTTTGACATATTTTTAGAGTTCTTACTGTGTTTTCCTTTCCTTGGCAATTTTTCTTCAGACTTGCATTAAATCTCACTCACCAACACAGACAGCTAATGGATAAGCACAGGTATCTGCCAAAGGTGGCAAGCACCAAAGTACAGGCAACAGAACAAAGCCCAGTATGTTTCATGTTTTGGACACTCTTCCTAACTGTTTTAAACTTCCAATATCCAGACATACGGTAAGATCAGAGAGCATCGTGAAATGATTCCCCAAATATCTTCTACAAAGCAAAACATAAATCTGTGTATTCAGTACGATACCTCTTTGCCCCTAAGTCTGATTTTCTGGTTGTTCCTCACTTAATCCAGTTCATATTGATGACATCTAGAGGATGAAGACGGAATGGAAATGTCAAAACATAGTTTCTCCAGTTCCAGTGTGAGGAAATGTTGTTCCTCAATTTACAAAGCAGGAAATTTACAAAGTTAGTCCAAGGTCTTCCTGACCCTCCAGCACTATGGGACAATCTTTACACAAGGACTAAGTGTTCTCACACAGCTCCTGTTCTGTACAAGGTACTGATCTTTGTGTTAACACCTGGCATTTAGGTCTTCTTGTCCTACTTCTCTTTTGCCAAAAAAACTATTCATGGACAATGTAATCCCAACACAGCATAGGATCCTGTCCCAAACATAGGTTTTTTCAGTACATTCCCCTTCCTTCTTCCTTGTTCAATATCAATCACTGGCACAGGCTGCCCAGGGAAGCTGTGGATGCCTCACCCCTGGAAGTGTTCAGGGCCAGGCTGGATGGGGCTCTGAGCAACCTGGTCTAGAGGAAGGTGTCCCTGTCTATGGCAGGAGGGTTGGAACTCGGTGATCTTTAAAGTTCCTTCCAGCCCAAGCTATTCTATAATTCAATGATCTTAGTGACTCTGTAGATTGGAAATGGGAATCAACTCTCTGCGTTAATACTTTAATTTTAATGGAAAATTGCTGAAAGACCTGGGCTTCAACATTCTGCTTGCTGGCAAGAGTCAGGTTCTGCTGGTTTACAGTAGGAACACCAGAACAAGCTTAGCTTTAAACATCATATTTGCCCATGGTAGGATCAAGATTTCCCTTCCTCTTTCTATTCCAGTACAAGTGAGTTGCTACATTTTACACAGAGCTACATTACTGCTGCTGAACACTGGTGAGCCCATTGCAAGCAGTCACTACTTGTTTTTTCCTCTCAGTCCATGCAAGAGGAACTCCTGAGTAATACTGAAAGTTTGCAGGGCAAGACTTGAAGTCAATGCAAATGATGTGAATTATTCGATCATTCCAAGCATGTCTCTTCTCAAACATCAGTCACTTGGTGCAACCAAAGGTAAGATATACTTTCCAAAAGAAAGGCACATGGCAAAAAAATGAATGCTTTTATAGGGAATCAGAGTGGATTCAGACATCTCTAGCAATGGGCCTTATTCAGCATGCAAAGATTTTATAAATGGAGTACTATTTTTTTTTAAAGCAGAAGGCATCTACAAAATCTGCGTAAGAAAAATAGGGTTCAATTGATATATATGAATATCAGAAGTATGCTGACACTTAAAACTGGGAAAATGACAGTCAATTAGAAAGAAACACTAATCAAAAACAGTATGAGAATGTATTCCTTGTCAGATGTAAATTTTTCTTTTTGTTGAAGGAAAGTATGACAGCATGCACCTGTTGTTTACAACCTTACAACATTGCTAATGAAAAGGTGCCAATGCAAACCAACTTATGAACTCTCCACGCTGCTGAGCAGAAAGAACCAAGGCCCTGATTCGGCAAGCACCTACTTTTGCTGGAACAGGTTACCCACCTTGAAAGTTCAAAGGAATGTCTCGCCCAAAATGAGCTGTCAGCCTACAGCAACATTTCAACACTTGGGGCTAAAACAGGAACCTAGAAAAGAGTCACACCAACACTAAATACTCTGTGAAGAAGTGTGATGTATACTTTCAGTTGGGGAATAAAGTTCCTTGTTATTTTTGTCACAGATGGTCTGTCGCAGCTCAGGCACTGCCCACTACAGCAGCAATTGGCCATGGGGTCTACAGCTGCAGCTGAAGGCCAGAGTTAAAACTGACGGCTGTTCATTTCTAGAGGACACTCGGTGCTGCTGACATTGAGGCATGGTATGCTCTGTAAGTCACAACAGTTACTTCAGCTTTTCTGTACAAGGGTCCTACCCCCCGCAGGACAAGCGTTAAACAGCACCAATTTATAATCCCCTATCCAATATGTCCCATAATTATCTTCCTCAAGAACACCACTCTGTCACAGGCTAATGCTCGACCCATTTGTGCAAGATTGAACACAGAAGATAAGCACCCGGGAATTAGCTATACAGCTTTCATTCCAATCCCCATTATTAATAGGAAAGAAAGGATGGGATGAACAAATTAAACTTTCACTAATTATTAGTGCTTTGGAATCTTTTCTTTTTTTTTCCTAGAAGATCAAAACATCAAACCCTAATCAATGGTCTTCATCAAAACACAATTCCAAGAAAGCAAGAAAATCACCAGCTCTTGTCACCACAATCCCATTTGACCTAAGAAGGGGTGCAAAACAGCCCTGGCCTTCTGCAGCCAGCCTCCACACAAGCCAGGGCTCTGTCCCCAGCTCCTGCAGCCACAGCACCACATTTCCCCTAAGCTACTGTAGCCACTCCTGATGCAAAGCCAAGAATGTCTTTGGGCTCTAGAGCTTAGTTAAGTATTAGTGTTTTCAAAATACATCACGTTGAGAAGAGAAACAGAAACTTGCTAGATCTGCTCGCCTCTGCTTATCTTAAATGCCCTGATCACTAGGAAGATATTTAGACTCTTAAAACAAATGGGTGTTTTCCAGATTTCTTCTGTACAACCTGCAATTATAAAACCAGACTTCATAAGGGGATTTTATGGATTCAATAAAAGCAAACATCTGGTGTCCTCTTAGATTTCATTTTTCAGAAGAGACCTGCTTGCCTGTAAGAGTATTTCCCATAATTATGTCCTTTGCAGAATACTTCAATATATGTGGTTTGATTTACTGAGCACTTCCCGGTTACAATGTTACCTCAATGTACAGATATATAAACCCCATCCATCTCAGCCTGCAATCTTTTACTACACTTGTGAAACTCCACTACAAAAAAATCAGGCCGATACTGTTACATGGACAGGCAGCAGAGCTACAGCAGGCACACCACACTGACAAACTGCTTTTTTAAGAAACAGAACTGAAGAAACAATGATGGCAGTGACATTAAATAGCAATTAATAGATATTAAGCAGTAAACTTAGGACTGAAGAAGGTGATTTACAAGAGGCAAAACCACTCTTTCTCCAGGGCTGGTACAGAACATCTTTGTTTACAGCTGAGGCTGTGGTGTTAGAGTTCAAAAACAGACTAGGCAGGCTCAGGGCAAGAGGCTGGGATGTCATTTCTAACACACACAGAGCCCAGCAGCAGTGGGTGCTGGCAGGGTCAATGGGAAATGGGTGCTGATGGAGCGTCCTCCCTATGGCCCATCCTCCACAGTTACCAGGTGGGACGGGCTCCCAAGACAGACCCACTGTTGTCCTGACTGATCTTAGCAATCATTATTGTTATCAGTCAACCAAAACATGACTGTCAGTCTGAATTGTTCAGTGTTTGAGAACAATTTGTTTGGGTTTGGCCACTTCTCAATATGTACATACTGAAAATTTCAGTCCCACAAACACAAAATCGCTGTATTCCATTTTTGGTAATTCCTCACGCTTTACAAATTAATTTTCACTTTGTTTCCTTCCATTGTGCAAATGCACATACTGCCTCACGTGCATGTAAATAAACACAAATACGTGCCTCATTTTTTAAAACCTTGATTTTGCCTTGCCTTCATTTGTGAACGTCGCAAAGTAAAATTTAACTTGTGCACTTCAGCTAAAATGTTCATAATACATTCCAGAACATTTCAAGGCATAAAGCACACTATAGATCAAGCAAATAAATCAAAGGCATAATTTTTTTTAACTACATCAATTAGTATTTCTGGATAAGAATGTATCTTCTGTGGTAGGCAAAAGGATAATTTAGCTGTTGCTATTAGCTCACCTTCTGGTTGTAACCTCCAGGTACCACATCATCTGATTTAAAACGATCCTCAACAAGTTATTATTAATTTGACATTTACACTGGTGCCATTAGTATTAATTTTCATTTCTCATTCTGAAGAACAAGGATTTTAATCTAATAATTACATGGCTAAATAGGATACTACTAATAATAATTATTAAAGCAATTATTATTTTTAAATTATTGTATGAGTAATTATTTGTACAACTGGGCCTTACAACTCAAGAGGATAGAGCTGGTTTTGTGTTATGCAAATGGTATGTTTTCTGTGTATTTCTCATCTTTATAACAATTAGTTTTCTCTAAAGATTGGAGGTTCAATAGCTGAATTTAAAAATTTGGCTTCACTCTTTACTCACCTGGGTGAATAAATCCTGGTCCCACAGAGAACAGAATAATTTTATTTCCTTATTATCAACTTCCTCTGAGATACAGTAAGTCCTCTTTAAAATACTGCCAGGTACTAAAAACAGATTTAGCATTTTCTTAAAACAGGAAGATTTGTAGTAGGAGATGAGCTCCCCATTACCCATCTGTATCCAGTTGGTTTTATTCATATTACCAAACTTTCCAGATGTCATGCTCTTCATCCTTTGTCCCTCTGGAACAATAAACCATGTTCCTCTTACAACCTCTTTATATCTACCCTTATTTTTAAACATTATAAATAATTTTGAAATGAAACGTGTATTAAATTCTTATTTTCTGTAGAGATTTCCAAGACCAGCATTCACCAATTCCCTCTCATGAACTACCTAGCAGAAAGAAAGAAAAGGATGGAGTGTGCTTCTTGGTGCAGGGATTTGGGCACTGGGGAGCAGCAGCATGGGGTTAAGTCAGCTGGAAATAAAACTAGAGGTAGTTTTGCCTCCAGTGAGCCATTTATACATATTGAAAGGAGGAGAAGCAAAGAAGAAAACAAATGCCAGACCTGCAGGTGTGCTAACAAATTAAAACTGGAGCAGGAAAAGAAAAAAAATTCTGCTATATCCTTTCAGCCCCTGCCTCACCTTAGCACTCCCTATGATGTAACCTTTCTTCTAAGGGGAACTGCATGCAGCCAGTCTTACCCATAACCAGCAAATATCTACACAGGTTGGCATGACTCTGCTGCTGCCCTAACTAGTGCCAGTTGTCACCTGGAACAAGAGTCCCCAGGCTATTAAAAGATGGAGAAAGGAAAAGAACCGACTATTCGCTCGAGCACAAACAGTAACTCAGACACTACCTGCAACTACAAGGTACGTTAGAGTTTAAAAAAGTTTTCAGCACTACATTGTACTGTCTTCTGGTTTCTCAGGAAAGCATTGAAGAGAAGGTTATTCAAATAAATAATTTGTGCTTTTCTACTTACATGATTTCTCTCAGTAGGAGTTACCATAATGCACTGGAAAAGTGAGTACTTGTGAGGTTGTTGTGTCCCCTGCATCAAAAAAGTCAGAATCATAAAATGTCTTCTTAAACTTCCAAATGGTATTTTATCTCTGTATGTGTTCCACTTGGAATTTTCCGTATCTAGTAAAAATGCTGTTCTTTCCTTTATGAACAGCAAGAATTTTTATGCTATGTTACCATGTTCCTTAAAACTAAGGAGAGGAAGAAACTGAGTCATGTAGCTGAGGCGTCAGTATTTTAAGTGCACTGGATAGAGCTTTCCACAGAAACCGCACATACACTTTTAAATAATTTTTTTTTTTAATATAGAGAAAACATAAGCCATGATATTGCTATGAAAAGGATCATGTTGTAAGCATGCTTTCCGAAATTAAAAATTACTATTAAAAAAGCAAGCTTCTGTGCTTTGTATCCACAAAATGGAACAGTGTACTTTTATGACTGCAATGAAATTGTTTTCCTGAGAAAAAGACCAAATGGAAAGACTGTCACATCCAAGACTTGTACTCATCGTGGAGACATACTCTAAAGTAGAGCATGGCAACTTCACAGGCTCTAAGAAGTCAGACAGCACTGCACATTCAGAGCAGGGAAGTAAGAAAGGTCTTGAGATACGAGCTAAGCATTGAAAGACAATACATCACTGAAACACAAACTCAAAAACTCAGGAAGATCTTGTGAAACAGAGGACTCCACAGAAGTACCCTGGCAGAACAGGTCTTTGGTTCGGAGTTTACTCCAGCTTACAAATACTTACAAACCTAAAGACACCTCTAGAAAAAAATGATGTCCAGTATACTCTGTGGAAAGATTTTATTGTCCTAATGCTTCTTTTTTTATGATCACATCTGTAACCCTATACCAAGAATTTAAGCCTTTTGCTTTACTAGAAGAAACCTGCTAGTTCTTTTAAAAATTGCCTGGTGACGGAAGTCCCACTGAGCAAGAACCTTGCCTAAGGCAGTAAATCTAAAACCTGTTATGGCAAACCAATACTGGCAATCCACAGAAGGCTTCAGATCTGAGAGTTTGGGCCACAAATCCTACATAGTTTCAAAAGGCAGTTTGAATGTTGGTATTACCAGCTCTCAAAATTAGGAGAAATATACCTGAGTAGAATGACTTTTCAAAAGACCCTGCCATCCTACACAGATTTCGCCTCCCTGAGCAATTCCAGTTTTTTCAGATAGTTCCCCAACAACCACCTACCCTGCTAGGCAAATTGAAAGGAAAAAAAAAAAAAGTAAAAAAAAGTAGACTTAGTAGACTTTTATAATCCAATCAGAGCTCACAGTTTTGGCAACTCTTGAGCTTTTGTCCTGTGGACAAAACCCCCACAGCTGGCTCCGCAAGGGCTCAAGCCAGATTTCTTCCAGTTTAAGAGCTGTCCGGCCACAACCCTGCACTGGAGGGAATTATCTTGAGCTGGTTTTCCTCCTTACATATTTTTCCCCTACACTTTCTTATTAAACTAAATGTCTAGCACACACACCCACTATCACTTCCATACACACAGTATGCTGTATATACTTACAGTGCACATTTACGTGAAGCATACATACAGTACTGTGTTATTTGCCACACTGCAAGCAGACTGCATGAGTGGATCTAGAAGAGTTTGGCCCCATCCCAGTAACTTCTGCCCGATTTGTTGCAGCAATACCAGGTCAGATGACCAACTCGCCATTTACAGGAGGCCAAGACCCAGCTCTCAATCTTTCTTACAACACACAGAGTGAGAGTTTCCCCCCCATTAGCAACTAGAGCTCTCTAAACCAGTGCATGCTTGCTTTGAGGTGGGGGGAAAAGGGGGCACAACAGAAGACCCGAAAATGGCTGTTAACACAAAGGACAGCCCTGCAGCTAACGCAGAGCACTGTAACTCCATTCTACACCTGCTAAACCTTTTCCCTGAACCTTATTAGAAACAGCACTCGCCCAGCCGAGGAGGGAATTAGAGGGTCTCTGCAGTGCACTCACACCACGAGGAGCTGCACTGGAGCAGCCCTGTGCTGGAGTGTTTTCCACAGGCTCTATATTAAAGCCACTCACTTTACAGGTCAGCGCTCTGGCAAGCCCGCTCCTTGGCAAGGCTTGCAGCTTCCACAGTGGCAGGGTGAAGTAGCCACAGCTGTACCAGCTGTACGTTTAATGCCGAGCACAGGCTCCCAGCAGCTTAAATAATACGAGTTCAGTGCAGCAGGCAAGATTACACATTAACAACCACGAGCAAAACAGGAGCAATTAGAGAACAGCTAGGGAGTGCTCAAATGTGTAACCAGATACTCTCGCAGCCAATACATATCAATAGAGGGTATAAAAACATGCTCAAGGACCACAGCTCTCTCCCTCCGAGTGTTGCAGTTGGGTGGTCCTGCAATGAAAAGGACACATTAAATCACATCGTGTCCACCCATAAAAGAGAGCCAGCCATAAACTGGCTGCTGACACTTAGAAAGTGCTCCAATCAATGCTGCCAGTAACTTGAAAAACTCCAAAGAGGACATTTCTGGACAAGATGATGGCTGACTGTGGCTTTTCATAGGAAGGGACCTCCTGAATGATAGATCTAATGCATGATTTCCTCCTTTTACACCAAAAGCTCTCTCCACACAAAACAGTGGAATGCTCTATACCTACCCAACCATAGCTTGACAGCTGCTTTGCCAATAACATTCAACATTTTCTGCTACTCCCGATCCCGCTACGTAACATGAAGCACAACTAGAAACTGAACAGGGCCTCCAAAACACCAAGCCATGAAAAGAAGAAACGCCACCAATTCACAGGTCCTAAAGGAAAAGATGAGAATAAATGTAGTATAGGCAGACACAGCTCCTGAGTGATGAAGAACAAACACTGTTTAACAGAATGAGTAGGTACAATGTGGAAGCGGGTTTTTTTAATTACATCTACCAGATTACCTGTGGAAAAGATTGATTTTCGGGGAAAAATTAAAACCACAGATGGTTGACTATGTAAAGCAACTGTTTCTAAAATACTGAGGAATAGCACAAAAAGGCAGCTCGGGAAGCCAGACAAGGACTGGGAGACTCTGCAGGAAGCTGGAAAGACTATAAAGGAGATGACAGCAAAACACAGATAGAAGCTCAGAGATGCAATATGTGAAGGGTAGAAAGGAAACTGGAAGGACAGTAACATTTTTAATGGGCTGGAACATCAGACACATGACATGAAGAATTCCACATGCAAGATTTCAAGGCATGCATTTTCTTCCTCCTATACTAAAGGAATGTCAAGAAGCGACAGATTAAACAAAAGTCAAAAGTTAGTTGAAAGCCATGAAGGAAAACGGACGTCATTCGGCCAAATGACTCTTCACCCCACAATTTTGAATTTCTGGGAAACGTACATTACTTTGACTGTCAACTGGCTTGTGTTTTTTATGGCTTCTGGGACAAAATTAACAGGCCAGTGAATTCTACAAGCAGTCTTAAAGAATGTTTACCAGGCTGCTTTCAAGATTTCTGGAGAACATGAATTACCAAATACCTGGTTTTAATTTAGAAACTTATAGAGCAAAAAAAATACATTTTTTTCTTTGATATTAGTTAATGGACATGTAAATAAACACAGCCAATGTGACAGCAAAATTCAATAAATTGAATATACTGAAGCTAGGACTAGATAATTTACATTCCAGAGCTCTGGAAACACCAGCACATGAAGCAGGAGGTGTTAAAGGAAATATTTTAACAGGTCTCTGATGCTGAGGGTGGTGTCATCTGATTGGAAAATAGCAAATATAATACCCATAACATGAGAAAGAAAAAATGCAGTCTGGGCAAAGAAAGTCCAGTTATTCTGATCCCAGAAGAATGCATGGCTTTAGCACAATTACTCAGAGGGGAAAAAAAAGTTGAAGAAATGGAAGTAAACAGGAATAAAAGTATCTGCATTTAAAAAAAAGAGAGAGAGAAGAATGTGCGAGTAACTTTTTTCTTTTTAAAAATGTGAGCATCTCTAATAGACATCATTTATCTATCCTTCAACAAAGCCTATGCTAGCATGCCATAAGGAATTCTTTAGGGAACTCAGAGGGGAAACCTGAAGTACATATTAGCAGCATGAACGAACTGAGTAGCTTATAGAGCTTTAAAAAGGGAAAGCACACACCATGTGGAGATTGTTAGTGTACCTCCAGAAACATTTGTTCAGAAAGTCATTTTATTTAATACTTTAACCAGTGAACTTAGCAAGGAAAAAAAAAAAAAACCAAAACCAACAGTACCTTATTAAAAACAGCTTCTAATGCAAAGTCAGGAGATACAATCAACACACAGAAGGACCATTTAGAATATCACACAGAATTTAATGGATAACTTTGAGATATGTAAGCATGAAGCCCTGTAGCATAAAATAGAAGGCTAGGTGCATGGAAGCACCAGGAAATGAAGCTATTTATCAACTGGAAAAGTTCAAGGAGGGAAAATACCTTGTTGACTATACTCATTGATAACAGATTAACTGTGACCTGCCAACATCATGCAGACACGTCAAAGGCAAATATGATCTGAAAAAGAATCAGGAGTTATGTGACCAACAGAGAGAGGAAACAGAAATGTCACTGTACTTCAGGAACAGCATGTGAAAGTCTAGCCATTCATACTCCAAAAAACTGACTACAAACCAGTGACAGAAGAGGATGCTACAGAAGTGGAGAACCTCTCTCAAAGAAGACAACAAAAAGCCCCCACAAAAAATGAACCAACAACAACAAAATCCCACACCAAAAAAAAACCCCGCACAATTGTTGAGCAGAATTAGCCCAGCAAGACAAATGGTGGGCGAATGACCTCTCTACAAGTGTCAAAATACAAAAGACACCAGAAAAAATTGGCTTGCTGTACTTGAACTTCCACAACTGGTTGCTCAGACTAGGAATCTGGCAGTTGATACAAGTTTCCCATTTGCTGAATTTGGCATTTTAACGATACCATTTCTCCCTGATTACATGCAAATCTGCAAAGAGCTTACATTCCTCCTTACAGGGAATTTGAACCCCACTGAAATTAACAGGGTACACAGGCCAAAATCTAAATACCAGACACCCAAATATTAAAAAATTCCAAAGGAATTCAGACATAAAATTCTGAAAGTCTTTTGACTGGAATCCAGTACTGAGCTCTGTTAGGTCCCAATGAATAACCAAACTGAACTAAACAAACAGGAATAAAAGCCTTCTTCCCCTACAAAAGAGGACTCAAATTTGTCTGCCTGGGGTGTAAGCTGAATGACTGTGCTATAAGCAAGGAAGATATCACTAAACCATTTGGCCACAAGAAACCCTTTAACTAAAAAAAAAAAAAAAACAACCAAACAAAACTGCACCCCCCACCAAAAAAAAATAATTAAAAAAAATTGAACATCCATAACAGAACATATAAACCCAAGTTGGATAGTTGGATTGTTCAAACTGGGTCCCTGCAGTGAAATTTGGGCTCTTCTAAAGATGACAGGCTGGCCTCCACAGGTACTGAGCAATCCTGCTCCAATCAGCTTTGGCTTTTATCAGCATGGGGTTGATGCTTTCTCCACCAGCACTCACCACGTGGCCCAGTTGGTTGGGTTGGAACAGCTGTGGAACGTAAGTCAGGGGCCAGGGTGCATTAGACTCTGTGAGCAGGCTCCATAACACCTGCCTGGAGCACGAGGGCAGGAGCACATCCCTTGATTAAGTAGAAAGTGAAAAACCTTCCCAACCTCAACACACTCAGTACACTAGTTTAACACCGAGACTAATGTCTCAACCTGTTTTAATCAGGACAATTCTGCCTGGTTTTCCTCTGCTGTTCATTTTTGGAAGTTACTCAAATATTTCTCACTGTTCATAACCACAGCTGATACTAACCCAATGTGTCCTTGTTTTCTTCTCCTAAACACGCCCCATTTGCAGTCCTCAAAAATACTGGCATGGCTATAAGTGCAGCCTTAAGCTGTGCTAGGGATGCTTTTAATATCACTGATGTTTTAAAAAGCTACGATATGCACAACGGTCCTTCGCATAGATACGCAAGATGTAAATAATTTTTTATATTTGCATAGAAAATTTCCCTTTCAATAGAAAATTTCTTGGGCTTCTATTTGGACTAAACAGAACTGAAAGCAGACTTGGCAAAGCAACTAACTGCTCTTCATAGCAAATGGAAAGTAACAAAATACTTGCAATTCTTTTACTTCCTTCCAGATCTTGTTCAAAACCAGCTTATTAAGTACTTTTGCAGTTGCCCCCAAAAGAAAAACAATTTAAACAATAGATTTTTAAAGGCATCTTTAAATATATAGTTCCCATAAATATTTTATCTCTGATATGGTTTACTGGACTTCTTTTTTTAAACTCTCTAACGTCTACTGTTAAAAAACAAACAAAAACTTCTGAAATTACAGATCAATACTTGAAGTGGGAGAAAGGGCATCCATACCTGGAGTTTCTAATAGCTTTATATCCATCTAACAAACATCAGGAGTGAAATGAGACAAGCATTAGGAATAATCTACTTCAGGCAGGGCACATGGTCAGTGGATGAATAAGATAAAAGCAAAAGAAAATACAGAACATGAGGGTCAAAACAAATAAGAAAGGGGGGGGGAGGGGGAAAAACCCTTAGGTGTGACTACAAAGAAAAAAGCCCAAAGAGTCAAGAAAACCCAAAATGCGAAAAGAGAGAATAAAGCAAACAGGAAACTTCAAATATTGTCAAGTTCTGTCCTGACAAGGATGTATGGAAGATCCATATTACACTCATTTTACTGACTTCAACTGGAAAGTCCTTAGGCACAATGTGTCTGACACGTGGTTCCGTGGAGCAGCGTTACTGGACAGCTCAACTGGCAAAGTTACTGCCCAGGTACATTGGTGCCTGGTGCTTTACACTAACATAAATGCAACATCTTGCCTGAACAGAGTTGGGCTGGGATATGTATGGCACGCAGCTAAATACCATACAGTAAAGGAAAAATACATGCCCAGGAGTGGAAAGGCTAATTCTCAACCAGGGCTGAAGTAGGTATTATGGAACGCGCTCTTTCCTGAACATGAAATGTGAAGGAAATCTATGTGAAAGATAAGCAAAAAAAAAAGTATTCATTCTTCCCTTCCTCTTTGGAAGAATAAAGCCTTCAAATGGTTTCTTGTTAACTTTCCCAGTGTGCGTTTGCTTTTTCCATGAAAAAGGAAAGAAGGAAGTAGGTGGTGGTAACCAACTGGTAAATTTATATACTACTTGAGGGGAATTCCATCTGTTCCTGTACCCTGGGTATTCCCATAAGTCCCAAACAGATCAGTTTGAATGCTCATTTCATGACTCCATATTCCTCCTCTTGGATGCAGGTCCTTTTTCTCAGGAGATCTGTTGCCACTACCTCCAGCACCATACCACTGTCAGAAGTGAGGCCCAACGCAATGAGTCAAGCAGACTCTGAATGCAAATGCAGTGAAAGGTTCATGTGAAACATCATCTTCCTAGCTGCAAGTCTACCAAAAAGAGGGGCCTACGCTCTTCTGCTTGCACACAGCTTCCTTCAGTGCAACACTATGCAGATGACGCCCAAAGAACTGTGGTTTACAGCTTCCTTCCCAGCAAGTGCACACCTCCCTCTTTTTCCTCCCCTCAGCACACTGACATAAACACACACCTGAAAGACAACTCCCAAAATATTTTATTTACTACATTCAAAGAGTCACCCTACCTATGTGCGGGAAACAGAGAAGAAACTTCCACAGGCATTAATGAGTTTGATTTACAGCCCTGGAAAGAGCTTGGATTGAGATAATGGCAAAGTTATACAGACTTTAAGCAGAAGAATTATAAACCAAGGTTTCCACAGTTATAAGTAAGAAAATGTATTGGGTGATATGGTGAAGGGTTTTAAAGTATAGTAATGTGATTTTATAGTTTAAGTTAAGAATGTGGCTGTTATAATGGAAGTATATGTGTGTACCTGAGCTAGCAAGGCGTTGGTTGTGAAACAGACGCAATGCAGTAAAAAATACCAAAGGTGATAGGTTATAAAGTCAAAACAAAGTTCAGTGTCAATTGCTTATTGGACCAAAAAGTTATAAATTGCCATCTAACTCTGAAACCTGTGACTTTCTCAGTTATGGTGAATTGTTACTAAATCACAGACTCTGAGACTGATGCCTTGTTGATTTTTAAGTAATAAATCGTGATAACCGTGACTGTCCCATCTCTTGGATAAGGCGCCGGCACCTGTGTAGTAACACAGCCAACGTGGATGATTTTGCAAAGTTGTTACAATGATCCAAAAAGCTTATTGTGTTTACAGACGTAGTTATGCTACAATACATGATGCCATGCACAAGGGAGGAAAGTACACAAACTGTCCACATGTCCATGCAAACCTGAAAGCAACCCAAGCATCACAGGATGTGCAACTGATGGGGCTTGGCAGAGAGTAGGAATGAAGGAAGAGAGTCGAGAGAACAACAGGATTCAAGAACAAAGTAAAAAACACATTTGCAGCAAGGCAGCAGAACGTGACCAGAAAATAATCAAGACAGAAGGTCACCTTTTTCTCTAAATGGGAAACGTAAACCCAGTACAGAAAAATCAAAGCTGACAAAATATTTGTCCCAATAACACAGTGTAATTTATGAACAGATTTTTTAAGCTACAAAGTTGTAACAGGTAGGGTTGTTTAAAATAGGAATTACTATGGCATGCTTTAGTGAGGCCCATGCCACTTTACCTTCACTCCAAAGATTCATCAAAACTTCTTTTTAAGAACAGATAGAGGGCTAAAAATGATGTTGCTCTCAGACTTGGTAAATCTCCACTAGCTATGGCATAATACTAAAATTTTGATTAATAAAAATTAATATTTAAGTCTTACAAAAAGCATTTCAATTAAATTATTTCCACTCAAATAATGTATTTAAAGATTTTTTTTTTCATGGTTTAAGGTATATAAAAATGTATTGTTGAGTTGACAGTAAAATAAACTACCTTTTATAATCTCAAAGAAGTAAGTTACCATAAAGGCTTCTTTGTAAAATTAAAAGGGGCATGCTTTCCACAACACTGTGAAATTCAATTCATCTTGAGAAAGAAGATACCAAAATTTATGTACAAAACAGCACAACCCATGATACATAAATTAGCATCTGCTTGATCAGTTGCACACTTCCAGCCCACGTACACCAGTTACACTCAGGAACATTTTTTAATATCAGTAAATCGCATAGTCATCTACTGATGACTTTTTTTCAGGACAATCTAAAACTTGTTCTGTAGCTGAATTCCTCCAGATAAAGGCAAAATACCTCCAGAATAAAATATAGTTGCATCACTCTATAGCTGCAGAGCTAACTTAAGATTTTCTAGCCCTCAAATTCTCACTTAAAGCTACTAATTGCAATAAATTGTACTTTACACTTAGATAACTAAAATGCGTTATGTCCTTTTTCTTGGATAGTACCATCCTTACTTAACTCTAAAAAATGGAAACCTGAAAAGTAACTGCAACTGTTCATACATGAAGAAATATGTCAAGAATCCAACTCTGTCACAGCTGTCCAGATGATTTAAATACGTGCCTGTCTATATGCATTTCACAATTAGTATGTGGCACCTGGGGCTTTTTTAGAGTTGTCTTCAAGGTAGGGGTCATGCTTCCTATATATGATGTACAGTATTTGGCTCCTTCTGGGGGCTACTAGAAGAGCACAGTTAATCAGCAAAACAAAGGTTGAGTTTAAAAGCATTTAGATGTCACAATAAACTGATGAGTTGTTTCAAGACTCACAGAGATTTCTGTGGATCAAAACCAATCAAAACAATTCTGGCCTTCGTACAAACTCTCAGGAAGAACTGTAAAGTTGGATTAGATTTAAATCACACTTACCACTCTTGCTTTAGCAAACCATCAGCAGCAGCTAACTCTCCATTCACAGATTTTAGTACAGAAACTACATGGGGAAAAAACAATTCATGACACTTGAAAGTATTTTACCCCATCTGATATTGATGTGCCTAACACACAACCTAAAGCTAAGTTTCTCAAACAATCCTTTGTAACAGTTTGCTAAACCAAACACTTGCTAAAACAAACAAAATAATCGGCAATCAACAAAATGTTTGGGGTTTGGGCCTTTTTTCACAATTTGCAGTGCAGAAGAAACACAAAATACATCAGGCTTTGCTAAATGCTACTGAAGTATCTTAATGAAAAAAACATCTATAGCATGTTCATCACACAATGAAAAAAAAAATCAAGAAAAGATAAATAAGAAACCCTCTTCACCAGTGGGAGAGGAGTTATACCACTTTGTGGGGGAAAGTGTTATTGTACAGTAGCTCATATTCACGTAATAATTTTGAAATGTGCTGACACTCCGTTTGCTACGCCAGAAAAGTGGCTTGGCTATTGCCTCCCGCACTGAATCCTGAATTTGCTGAATGTAAAAAGCACATATCAGTGATTCCATACCATGAGATCACAGAAGGTTGATGCAGGGAGTCCCAACTGACTGGATTAATTTTGTCCACGGCCAAGCATAACACCGCTTTAGAGCCTCACACTCTATCAAGGGAGAAATTCTAATTGGATCTAACAAAGGGCTCACTGCTTAGGCACACGTGTCAGAACATAGTTTCCACATCACATAAACTATACTGCTAAGGAGAATTATAAAAGGACATTTTCAGAGCTTTGGAATAATAACACATTATATTACACACATTGCTTTCAAGTATATTGCCTTTGGGAAAGTATCATGTAAATTTTGAATAATGCATTTACTCGGGTAACAGCAGGTATGGAGAATCAAGGCTGGGTTCAGACACAGTTACTGCCATTCATCTGCACTTTCACTTCACCACAGGATCATTTCTGCTACAGTTCACTACAGGAAAATATGATGGAAGATGCTTCACCAGAATCTTATTATTTAATCTTCAAAATGATGTACTAGAAGGGAAAAAAAAAAAGATGGTGAAAAACAATGCAAGGCCATATGAGGGTAGAAAAAAACACTTAAATTGTGGGAAAAGAAAAACTACATCTCAACTTCCCACTGAAGTCCCTCTCCATCTGCCAGTTCTCTGTGAGAGGCATCTCGGTCTTCATAACTAAATGTGCACAACACCAGAATTACAAGTTGAGAGTACCGTGCTACTACAAAACCCACAGTACTATTCCCATCAACCTTTCTTCACCAAGCCATGCCTGGCTCTCAGCTCGTGCCTAAAGTCCCATTTACTTTCCAAGTGGAATAAGCCTACCTGGGCATCCCCTTTGCTCCAGCAATACAGGAGAGAAGGCTGGCAAAGCAAAGCATGGGAAAAAAATCCCCACCCCCCCAGCCCCCACCTATCATTGCCCAAAATATTCCATGTTATCACAGTAGCGCATAACATGTTAACACCTGGTTTTGGTAAGAGTACCAAGAGGGATTTGGAGGTTTTAGACATCAGTGACTGAGCACTGCAGCAGATTGTCCAGTGAGGTTTTGGAGTCTCCCTCACTGGAGATATTCAGGAACCATCTGGATGCAATCCTGTGCCACGTGCTCTAGGATGATCCTGCTTGAGCAGGAAGGTCAGACCAGACGACCCCACTGTGGACCATTCCAACCTGACCCATTCTGTGGTTCTGTGAAACACTATTTGATGCCACAATATCATGTAGTTCTATTGCAGTTAGTCGGTCTTTTGCCTACAGCCTGTTTAGGTATGCTCAGAAGTTTGCAAGCTGGACCCTGCAGCTGAGAGTTGCAAGGGGAAGCAAATGCATGGTGCAACAAGTCAGGTGTCTAGAATTCTGAAACTCCTGAGACAAATGGATTGCCTAGATGCAAGCAACAAATAAACAGGAGGAAGCTTTTAAAGTATTTAGAGGTTCCACCATTTATTTGCCCTCAGTAGCATTGAGCATAGGAGCCCCCTTATCCCAAGACAGGTGCTCCTGACCCTGCAACGTGCTCCTGATTATAATCAGGGGAGAATACTGAATCAGACTGACCAGGGGGGAAAAGCTGGCACTGTAAAACCCGGACATGTTCTGCTGAAAGCGTCACTACAGCCACTCTAATGGTTAGGGGTCACTGCCACACCACGTAACAGCAGTCCCGTGCTGCTAACACTGGAATTTCAATAATGTGGACACACATACAGACAGAGTAATTAACCTTGCTGAGGGGGGAGAAAAGGCAAAAGAGAAAGCACATCACACCAGAAATAATCTGATTTGGCTCTGCACTGAGGACACCAGCCTTCGAAAAACAGATCATATTTTCATTTTGCAAGTCCTTGCTCTTATCTACAGTAGCCCACCACCTGCCCAATTCATATTCCCACCCTACTGATGAGAAAACACATACTGGTTTTGGGTGCAACAGAGTTAATAGCTCCTCATATGATGCTGTGAGTTGGATTTGTGATGAAAACAGTGTTGATAACACAGAGATGATTTCATTATTGCTGAGCAGAACTTACTGGTGTCAAGGCCTTTTCTGCTCCTCACACTGCCCCACCAGTGAGCAGGCTGCTGCTAAACAAAAGGCTGGGAAGGGACACAGCTGGGATAGCTGACCCCAACTGACCCAAGGGATATTCCATACCATACAGCATCATGGTCAGCAGTAAAAGGTGGGGGAAGAAGAAGAAAATGGGGACATTAAGAGTGATAGCATTTGTTATTCCTGTTACATGTGATGAAGCCCTGCATCCCTGGAGATGACAGAACACCTGCCAGCCCACAGGACACGGTGCACTAATTCCTTGCTTACCAGTGCAGCTTTTCCTTTATCTGGTAAAATTCCTTTAACCCATGTTTTCTCACTTTTGCCCTTCCACTCTCTCCTGCTCTGGTGAGTGAGTGGCTGCATGGGGCTGAGCTGCCAGCTGGGGTTTGTCCACAGCTAAATGTCACTACAAATCACTACAAAGGCACTTAGTGCCTCGCTGCAGCTACATCTTCCAGGAAGCAAAGAACAAATAAAAATACATGACGCTGCCCTTGCCTGCCCTGGCTAACACACCTCAGTAAAGAAAGCCTAAGAGGGCATTTGATTGTTGTCTACCAGCATGCCACAGTAGAGGCAAGAAGGCATAAATAGCAGGGAGGAAAAAGCAGCATATCTGCTAAGGGAAGTGTCAAGCCCAGTTGTGATGATGTCCAGGTTGGAATTGAAAACTAATGTCCTCACGCCTCTACAAAAAAACATCAGAAAACACCCTCCATACAGGAGGAAGAGAAAGCAGGCATTCAGCCTCTAGAAGAAACTTGCTACCTCTACAAAAGGAATTGTATAAGAGATTAAAAGGCAGAGAATTGGAAAGTGACTCAGGAAGTCTCACTGATCTGCTGCCAGGAAAAGCTCAGACAGCAGCCCGGAGCACAGGGAGCTCCCTCCCCTAGGTAGCTTCGGCTGGAGTAGTCAGCTGCTAAGTAGGATTCCTCAAAAGAAGAAGAAATTAATCTCTAAAGCTGATTTTGATGTTGGGGTCCACAAACCTTAAAAAGGGTGTATTTTAACCTCTGCATCTCAAACCATTCCTTAATATTAATAGTTCATAACAACAACGAAATAGAGAGGAGTGGCACTCCTGGAGAGATCAAATAAATACTTCCTTTTAAAAAGGTGTAATCTATCTCCTACATATGTTCACCTACAAGCCCTAATATTATTTTGATACCTCAGAGAAAAGGACCCTGGGCTTACAAGTATTCGTTGCTCTGTCTTAAAACACATTAATGTTAAGATAGGACAAACAGAACTGTCTTCAGGAGGGTCCACTTCCCACCACTGACTAGGGAGAAGTGCTAGAGAATTAAAGTTAACTGGGGTTCATAACCAATGCATGACACAGAAAGAAGAAAACCAAATGGACAGGCCCAGACACAGCTTTCCCTGTCAGAAAGGGTTATTAGAAATCCTAGTAGGAAAGATAATAAAAAAAGGACTTCACTGGCAGTTAAGGTGTGGGAGTCTTAGCTCCTAGCTAAATTATTATACTTAGTAACCTGTCTTCAAGTGAATTACAACTCACTTAATTTCTTTAGACTTCAGGGGAGTGCTAATTCCCAAATTCATGGGTGAACCACATTAACTAATAGCTCATAAATCATGGTAATTATTTCCAAAGTTGCTCTCTTCTGTAGCCCTTAAACCAGAAGTTGTCATTTTTATTTTTATCCAAATATTCTTCACCAGTGCTCTCAAACCACCCAGGAGTGGAGCTGTGACTCACCTGTACTGCTGAGCCTGCAGCTGCTTTCACCTGGCTACTCTGGTCTTGTTGGGGGGCTTGCAATGCTGAGTGAGCCAAGGACTCCCCAGGAACACTACAGACAGAGTGCTCAGCCATCCCTATCAGCTTTGCAAGTGGGAGTTGAATTATTTTGTCTACGGGTTTCTTGTTTTGCTTTGAAACATAATGTTCAGACAAAGACTTTCCTGGGCTTTGCAGAGAGAAAGGTAAAGGGGTGGTAAGATAAAGTTTTGGCTTGCCAAATGAAATTATGGTCCTGTTAAAAAACAAGCAAGTTTGACTAATGAGAACCCAATGACATCATAAAAACATCTTAGTTTCCTTCAGTAGATTAAAGGCAGTTCATAAATGAACTCTGAAAAATAGTAAAATTAGAGAAAGGTAATGTAAATATCATTGTATGTTCTAAAGAAATAACTGAGCAGTGTTCAAGGCAGCATGGAAGCACTCAGACCAGCACCAACATTTATTGAGTACTCTGCTCATTTCTCCCTTTGATATTCAGGCATTATTTCTCCTGTAAGTTGATGTAAACTTTGAAGTTTTGCACAAGATCTTGAAAGAAAAACAGAGTGCAACCAGCTGCTACATATGATTCTCTAGCCAGTGGCTGCCATGTATATTATATATAGAAAGCATAAAAGAGAATAGGTTGAGCAATGTAAACTGCCAGCAGGGAAAGTCTTTGAAAACTTATACAAGATAAAAGCATCTGTAGTCTCAACACTTATACTCTGTAGTCCAGCAGAATGATAAAAAACAGTGTCCACTGGAACAGCTGGAGTCCACTGAAAGGGAGCAAAGCCAGCATTTGAATACAATTAGCTCTGACTGTGCTCAAGTTGTCTGAGATACACTTCCACATCCACAATAACTCTCTTTTAACAGCTAGTCCACTAGATGAACCATCTTTTTTGAAGGGTCAGAATCCACGAGGCAAGAGAACTGTACAAAAAGGGTGTTGCTGAGTAGAAGGTAATCCTGCAAGGCAACATGTCTGAAATTACATAACAACAAAATTGTTTTGCCTATATGGGATGGACTTGCCATACAGCCACTGTTTACTTACACTTTACAGGTTAAGTAAAGGTTCCCATCTGCATCCACCCCGAGCCACAGAAGGGGCCAAAATACTTCTTGCATTCGAGAACCCATCAGTGCCGTGGATACAGCTAAATTAAACGCAACTTCTGCTCTGTGAAATGGAGTAAAACTGTGTCATCTGTGTCGAACTCCATGTATTTAGCAGGCATTACACACACATAAAGGGACCACCTGAATCTTCTCCTTGCAAAAACACTTTGCCCGTGGAAAAATTGCAGGGACGTGAGACAGCAGATGAGACCTTTCATGCATGTGGTGACACTAACTTAAAGTGACCAGTCACAACTGCAACATGGAAATACAGAGGGGGTGGTATACAACACACCACAACAAAATAAAATAAAAACCCCCAAACCTGAATAGGTTACTGCATTCCAAGTAAGTGTTTGGTGGATGCAATGGAAAAACAGTTTAAAATGACATAGAAATTGCTAATGGAATTGCTCTGGTTTACATATCTAACTTATTTCCTTGCTCTTCAGACTGTTTTTAAACACTCATCCTAAACCATCTCATACAGGAGAAAAAAGAGGAATTCAGTCAATATTGTACTTGAAATCATGCACAAAAATTAACAGCATTATGATCTAAAGTAAAAGTCATTTTCACAGCTAAATAACAGAACTGCAGTATAACCAGTGAAAATGATTTTGTAGCTGATGACTGAAAATTGTGATTATTTTATAACTTACAAGTGAAAATTTAATCAACTGTAATCCACAAACTGCTAGGGTTTTGCAGCTAAAAGTCAGCAGACTTCAATACAGCCAAACTGAATTCTGTGGACAGGACAAAAACCTCTTCCTATGTGATCTCTACCTGTACAGAGTCTTCACTGTTTAATACTGGAACACAGTCAGAAAGTCTGACAACCACTGAGCAGCACCAACCTAGAACCTGACACTACAGAAGCAAAAAAAAAAAGGAGAATTTGGAGAATAAGAACAAAAAGAACCCTAAAGGCTGAAGAATTGGCTCCATGACGGGACATCAGTAGTTGACTCTATACCAGATTAATAAAAAATGACATTAATGTTTCAAAACAATGTCC
Organism: Corvus kubaryi; assembly: GCF_017639235.1. Taxonomy (NCBI): domain Eukaryota; kingdom Metazoa; phylum Chordata; class Aves; order Passeriformes; family Corvidae; genus Corvus; species Corvus kubaryi. The sequence continues at coordinate 11,600,272 of NW_024582059.1, forward strand.
TTAAGTAACCAAAACACCTCATAAAAATAATTTCTGTTTGCAAAACCAGTAGCTGCTACGAGGACTGAAAAAAGGGTCTGAATTTAATGGATCTTCTTTAAAAACACAAGTTTGTCCCCCACATTTCCTCCACATATTCTCAACGAGGGCAGACAAAGATGGGGGAGGGAGAGCTTCAAATAGCCCAGGACACAGGATGAAAAAAGCAGAAGAGAAAGCTAATTTGCTGAAAACAAAATTGTGCATCTGTGGAATAACAAAATAATAACTTTTCTATCCAAAAAGCTTTTTATCCAAAATCTCCTGTTCACCTGTGGGAAAGTGTTAGAAGGCAAGAGGATGCACTCCAAGAATGTCTGCGTCATAAACAGGAAGGGCGTCTAGAATTATTCAGACTCTCAATTTTGTTTTGAAATGGGCAACTACCCACAGTTACAATAATTTACATATCCTACAGAAAAAAACCCTAATTTTTCTTACACTGTTAATTCTGTTGTGATTCATCCCCATAGCTGATGATATAAGAACTCTAGCTGGGAAAAGCTGCTTAACAGAAAATAGCAAGGCAAATGACACTGCATACTCTTGAGGTTGGTAAAATAGCAAGTCAGCTTTTGTAATTTCTGTGTTTCCAGACTTTTTGGTCAAGCAGAATAGGACACTGGAAAATGCACCATAGCACATACCTGACTGTAACAGTGAGGTATTTGATCATATCCATCAAGATCAAGCTAGGTCTCCTTCCTGTCAGTAGTTTTGAAGATTTCTGAATAGCCTAGGATGCTTGTTTCCCATGAGTTTAAACTGGTTTATTCATCATCATTCAAGTTTCTCAGTGTATTTTTTGGATAAAAACGTATTTTAAAAGTCTATAAAGAAACAATGACCTTCCAGCTTGTGATATCATTTGCCTCTTTTGGCAGGGTCATTTTGAACTGAACAAAATCAGCTGTTGCTTTCTTTTCAGACCTTTCCTATCATCTTTTGCAATTCTTTCCTTATAACTCATGAGCATAACGTCTGCAACTCCCTCTCATCAAGTACCCCTTCTGCCTGCTCCTGAGCACAAGGGCAACATTCTGACTGCTGCAGGGTCAGATTTAAGGGCAAGATCCTAAATCTGAATAAACAAGTTTTGCTGAAGATGAATCAAACAGGGAGTTCTGTTAAATATTTGGTGTGAAAAGCCTCAATTTATCTGTTTCTCCCAGTGCCCATTGCCTCCAAGTGCACCTTCTCTGAGGGGCAGTAAGAAGGCAGCACCCCACAGGTTTTGTGTAAGAACTCCCAAAGTCAAAATGAATTTCTGATGAGACGAGAGACATTCCCACGTTTACAGACACATCTGGTAAGTAAGGTAAAAAGCTTCTTGGTAAAGCTCTCTCTAGATATTTTTTTAAGGAAACAGTCTCCGTATCATAGCCTGATCATAGCCAACTGACATGGTAAGCATCATGCTGGAGATACTACAGGTGTGGAAGGACAGAAAAAACTCCATGCTTGAATTCCACATGAGGCATGATTCCCTAGACTTACCTGTAAAACCAGCTGGACTGCACATCATAGTTGCCAGTCTACTACATCCAAGTGATGCATTTACTAACTTGCCACTCTCACTTTTATGACTATGAATTCTCAGCTCAGCCTAGATCCTTCAAGTTTCCAGGGAGGATCATAAATACGCCAAGAGAGAGTAAAAACAGAAATTATAACAAATGTCAGCTATTTATTTGTACTGGAACCCCCTTGGGGAGCTCCTGAGCACTGATGCCTCTGGCTACAAAAATCAAGTCACCCCAAAAAAATAACCTTAAGTTAAGCTGACTTATGCAGATCTAAGTTATGTAGGCTGCACAAAGACCAAGCAATACCAAGCTTCATTTGGAAAAAAGTCTGAGTGAAAAAAGAAATGTATACATTCAAAAAATAATAAATATATCAATTTTGTTAGTCAGTCCATCAGCTGGCCCCAGCATATGTTGACGACCACCTACAGAAAGTACACAATGGTTTCAAGAAATGCTATTTTGAGAGCAAACCTTCCTCAAGGAAATGTAATGACCAGATGTTTAAAAGAAATTTTAAATCCTTTTAGACATGAAGAAAAAGTAAGGGCTTGGAAAAATAATATTAAAAAAAAAAAAAAAATCACAATACTCAAGGCAGATAGGAATTTGAGAAACTCTCAAAGCAAAGAGCTCACCATGATTTGTATTCTCCCTATTGTCAGGCCCTGTCTCCTGGACAATTATAGTATCAGATGGACCTGTATGAAAAACAAACAATGCAGCTTTAAAGATGAGGCAGAGAATAACACCCATGGAAACCACCTCCAGAATGGTTTATATCGACTATGGTAACACTACTTTTGAAATGCTATGGCTCAAAGAATGACTGACATTTACATGGGTGCAGTTCACAAGCTTTGCAAATGCCAGCTGATCAGCAAAATGCAGTAGGTCACAGAATCTGCATTTATTTGGACAAACTCTGTAAAAAGCATTCAGAGATGCAACTGTGGAGCCAGCCCAAGCACTACTTTCGAAAGCAGATCCAAAGGAAGTGCAGGTGCCTCAAAATCTTGATTAGAAAAGGAAAATGACTGAGATAAAGCCCACATGACTTATCTGTGCCACGGGGGATTATCTCCATTTGCAACACCAGAAGGCTGCGACAACAAAATGAGGCTTCCCTACAGTCCTCAGAAAGATGCAGAACATACTACTTTCACATATCCTTTCTTTGGCCTCAAACAACGGGCACAAGTGAATGCCACCGTGAGTTCTACCATGCTAAAAGTCAGCAAATAGATTCCTGCTAACTTCTTCTGTGCAAGGACTGGTTTTAAGCAGGCCCTGCATAGCAGGAATTAGGAGGCATTCCCCACAATGATAACCTAATTCAGTCAGGACCAGCAAGGACAGAAGAAGGAAAGCCACAACACTGCAAAAACAAGAGTGTGCAAGACAATTTCAACAAGATTGTCTAGAAGAAGAGTATTCTATTGTTTGACATACACTCCTAGTGGTTTTATGCACTCTAAAGAGTATCTGTCATGCATTCACTGATGAACAGGATTTGATATTTGTATATGTATTTGGTATGTGTATATGGTATACATTTAGCCAAAATCAAAGTTATATTTATCAATGTGTTGGTAACCTTTCTTGATTAATGAATGTGGGAAAGAGCTGCTATAAACAGGCATTTATCATCGGATGGGAAATTATTATCATTAAGTGCGATGAATACTCCACTAAGCTAATAAAAGTTTTCAAAGTACACAAAGGAATGTCTTCTAAAAAATAAATACAGTTGAAAATTTTGAGACTGGCTTATTTGACAACAAGCCCAGAAATTAGCTGCTTTTGTTCAGGAAGGAATATCATCAAGAGAGAAGGAACTGGGAGGATTTACGAAAGAGGTTAGTGGCTGTAAGAGAACTGAAATGGCACAGGAAGGCAGGGAGATAAAGTCACTTAACTGAAAACAACATTTCTATTTGTTACAGAAATAGTATAACAGCTTCCATCAATTAATTATTTCATTCCTTAAATAGGCAGCCCATTTATTTTATTTCTCACTTGTCAATTAAAGAGTTACCATTTGCAACACCTTTAACAATACAGTCTCATTCTATTTAAATGGAGTAATTTTTAAATGTATTTTGCAAGACATATTTGTTTTTTATTATTTCTTTCCATTAAAACAATATAATTTCTCTCTTGGAGTGCTAATGTAACAAAGCACAGTAAAATATTCAACCTAGATATGTAAATTTTTTTTAAAAAATCTCACTTGAAAATGTATTTTCTCTAAGAGTTTTACTAAAGAAACATCACAAAGAAATTACTGTATTGGACTGATGCTTCACCTTAGATTTTTGCACAGAACAACTACTTCTGAATCTCATCATCCCTTCCATATTTTTCCTAAGTTGTCTTTCTCCACTCCTGACATGTATTTATTATTCGTTCCTAACCACCTCTCCTTATCTGATGACACAGCTTTCAGACTGCATGCAGTTTAAGATGTAGTTTGAAGTTGCTAGCAACTCTTCTGTGATAATTTCCAGTCCCCAAAAAAGAAAAGCCACAGCTTAGTCCATTCTTATACCTACAGAGAACAGGTAATTAGATGGACATCTGCTAAAAAGCAAAAAATCCACACCAGAGTTGATGTCACCAGGAATGAACACATGTATTGCTGTGCACATCCTTCAAGGATTTTATTGTCATCATTTCCAGTGCCCACTATTATCTCTAACCATTAGCAGAGCATACAGACAGCTGCAGCCCGAAGTAACCTCTCCCTCCTGTCCCCGGCCAATGTGAGCAGCAGAAGCAGTAACAGTCCTGACCCTTCCCTGCAAGCTTGCCTGTGCTTTCTCTCCCCAGGGTTAGACTGGCAGCACTCACCTTTGGCTGTACCTTCAGACAACTTCAATGGTTTGTTTCAGGGTACTGAAGTTTACAAGTGTTCAGTCCATTGGGGATCTCAGCACCTAGTAGCAGTGTATCTCCACATAACCCGTTGAGCTCTGCATGTTATACCACTGTTACCAGCCTACTGAGGTAACTTTGCAGGACCTCTGTTGGTATTACTGTGTTTGGATCTTCTCTATTCTACCTCATGGGTACTGCCTTCTGCTATTTCAAATGAAAGAAAAAAGTATTCTTTAGGCTATTAGTTGCACACACACACAAAATAAATAAATAAAATCTAAACCTCTCCACCTCTAGCCTTTGACATCTCTTAAGCACCATTTGAGTGTATAGCTTTTTCTAGAGTCACGGAGAAAAGGAATTAATTTCCGAGGCAGATAGCATTTTCAACTGTTCACTGCTGTGCTAGCCAGCTAGGCTAAGCCACACTTCACAGGAGGATTGCCTCATTTTGCTTGAGGACAGGGAGAGAGGTTATCTCACCTCACAGCTGGGGCAAGAGACAAAACAAGGCAGGTGCCTTTGCACTGATGCAGACCAGGCACACTCCCACCACCTGCTGAGAGTGCTGAGGACCCTATCTTTCAGCAAGACAGACAGAAGGAGGAGCTAGGCACAGAAGCTCCTCAAATGCTCCAACTATTCCCAAAGCAACTGCCCATTTAAGTCATTAATTTTATGGCAAAACACTTCTAGAAGCTTAGCTCAGCTTTCGGATTGCTAGCCTATCCTTCACTGGACTACTTTTGGCCCATCAGACTATTTGCAGTTTACTTTTCACCTCGAGCCAAGTCCAGTATGTAAGTATGACTAACATAAAAAATCCCAACCAAACATTTCAAAAGGCATTTAAATACAGGTAAGACAACTCCTGCCTGTATGCAAAGCCCCCACCAACTTCTAACAAGATTTAGCATCAATGATTAAACCTGTGAGAATATATCCATCTACACAAGTAGAGTCACACTGGTTTAGGTTTCATGAAATTTGCTGTAGGGGAAAAGAAATGCCAAGGATGGTCCATCAAAACTGCTGAAATGCTGCTAAGGAAAGAAATTACATTGGGATTATTAATTTTAAATATACGTGCAGCATTTGAGAGCAAAAGGACAGTATAAAAATAGATCAAACCTTTTGACAGGCTCTCATTTGTTCACACCATTCCAAGTCATGTTGTCTGAACTGGTAAGGTGAACCAGAAAAATTGAGTTATGCATCAACTGTGCAAAAATCTACTCTTTTGCAGAAAGCTAGAAAAACACTGATGCACAAATTAAGCACCAAGTTAAGTAAAAACTATGGCATTTTGTACACACAAAATCTAACAGCTCATGATTCAGACCTTAAAAAATAAGAGTAAAGTTTACAACCCAGAGGATTAGAAATTATTCATTGTGTTGCTTTGGTTTTGGGGCTGTGTTTGTCTTAAATTAAAGGACTGACGAAACCTTAAAAACAGCAAGTCAAGAAAATTCCACACATTCAAAACACAGGCATGTGTGTCATTCAGATCACGTTGATTCTTGTCAGGAGAGAAAATTTCCTTCAAAATGAAGCAGTCCTAAGAAATTCCATAATTCAGTTATGGAGAAGTTTGATTACTCCCTGTCAATGGATTTCTGAGTTAAAAAGCTATAAAGGTTATCTTAATTTTTTTTCCATGTTTAATTGGAGTAAACTATTGATTTCTGCATATCCTCAACCAGCAGCATCCCCACTACATTGAACAGCCCAACAACACTGCATAATCCCCATTGTAAACATATATTTTGAGGTGTGTTTTTCATGGCTCTGACTCAATTGAGGAAGACGCAATACAGACAAGCCTAAACTGTTGTCATACACGGTTATCAGAGAAAAGTTAATTAGCTTCAGGTTTAAAATGTACTCCTCCTCCTCCTCTTCAAAGGCACAAATGTGGACCTACCTGCTGCTCTGACAGCTGTCACAAAGCACAAACCTGTTCCTTCCACAAAATACAAACATGCATCTCCGTGATGCCATTGCTGCTCACGTGCTGCTGGCAAGCAGAACTCACATGCCCTATGTGAATAGTTAACCCCAAGACAGACCCCCCTGCCTCCCCCCAAGGTTTACCATCCACTTCCAATTAATACCAGGATTCTGGAGGAAAATGCTGGTGCTGCTTTTTCACTCTAACAAAGCGATTATGTCTGCAGCAAGACAAACTTGAAAAAGGAGATTAATACCTGTGGAAAGACTAAGTGATCCTCTTGGGATAAGGGAAAAGGCTCAGTTGTCCAACCACTTTTCCACCCAGTGAGAAATGCACACGTCCACACCATGAACAGGAGAACTCTGCGAAAACAGCAGTGAAGGCACTTAAATCCAGCTGGAGGCCAGTGACTAGTGATGACCAGGGCAAAGGGATCAAGTGCCATCTAAAGAAGTTTGTGGACAGCACAAAGTTGGGTGGGAGTGTTGATCTACTGGAAGGTAAGAAGGCTCTACAGAGGGATCTGGACAGGCTGGAACAATGGGCTGAGGCCAACAGAATCAGCAAAGCCGAGTACCAAGTGTTGCCCTTGGGTTACAACCATCCCATGAAGTGCTACAGGCTGAGGCAGAGTGGCTGGGAAGCTGCCTGACAGAAAAGGACCTGGGGGTGTTGGTCAACAGTGGCCAAACATGAGCCAGTGTGTGCTCAGGTGGCCAGAAGACCAATGGCAACCTGGCCTGGATCAGCAATAATGTGGCCAGCAGGACCAGGGCAGGGATTGTGTCCCTGTACTGGGCACTGGTGAGGCTGCACTTCAAGTGTTGCGTTCAGTTCTGGGCCCCTCACCACAAGAAAGACATTGAGGTGCTGGAGTGAGTCCAGAGAAGGGCAACAGAGCTGGTGAAGGGTCTGGAGCACAAGTCCTGTGAGGAGCAGCTGAGGGAGCTGGGGGTGTTCAGCCTGGAGAAAAGGAAGCTCAGGGGGGACCTTATCCCTCTCTACAACTGCCTAAAAGAAGGCTGTAGCCAGGTGGGGGTCAGTCTGTTATCCCAGGTAACAAGTGATATGATGAGAGCAAATGGTCTCAAGTTGCCCCAAGGATGGTTTAGATTGGGTATCAGGGCTTTTTTTCATGGAATGGGTTGTCAAGCACTGGAACAGGCTGCCCAGGGAAGTGGTAGAGTCACCATCCCTGGAAGTGTTCAAAATATGTGGATATGGCACCTGAGGACATGGTTTAGAGGTGAACCTGGTGGTGGTGCTACGCTGACCGTTGGATTTGATGATCTTGATGGTCTTTTTCAACCTTAATGATTCCATGGTTCTCTGATTCTATGAATGTTTCCTACTGCAAGACTTCATGCGAGAGTGATGGGTGTCCCGTAAAAACCACCAAGCTAAACATACTGTAGTTTGAATGCAGAAATCAGAGGCAATCTTAAGGCAAAGCCCTTTTTACCATCATTCAGACAGAAATCCTACCAGTATTTTAAATCCTAAGCACAACACAGATGCAAAGTTTCATGTTCACAATAGCTGCAAGGTGCTGAATGCAGTAGCCCTGAATGCCTACCCAGGAATGCTTATGAATAAAGGAAAAAGACAATTTGCATTAATATTTTTAACTATGAAAGAGAAAACAATCTCCTGAGTAACTTCAGTTTTATCCCGTCCATGAACAGCAGCAGCTTGGACTCAACCTCATTCTTGACCCAGGGTGTCAAAACACTTTAAAAAGGATACCTGTGACTGCACCCCACTGGACAGAAGCAGAGATACAGAGATGACACGGACCCATCCTATGGCCGGTCCTTGAAGCAGCACGACCCTCCTCGGCTTGAAGGGTTTCTCTGCTGATTCTCTGGAAGGACAAGACCCTACAAGACTTGCCTGTGAATAAAAGAAGTCTATGATGCTTGCACACACTTAATTGTATTTCTGCAGGCTATAAAAATCTTGCTCTACTCATTTTAACAAACTACCAGATAGTTATGCCTGAAGAAAAATTCCCTGTTAGGGAAAAAAAAACCCTATTCAGCCAACTTCAGTAGCAAATGCAAATAGTTAATTAACATTATCTCCATTACACTGTCCTGACTTTGCAATACATCTGGCACAGAAGCAAGATTTTTTTGCCTTGTCCAAATCTTCTCCCATCCATACAGAGCCTACACTCAGCGGGCTCGGAAGCAAATCTGACCAGCAAAGATTTAGCAAGTACGTACGGATATACCCTCTGACCTGTACTCCAAATGCACACCTCTGCATGTCATTCCATTACCACTTTACTGGGGAAGAGAAGTTGTCAGACACATGAAGAAAACTGTATTTAACTATCTAGTTAAGTTGTATTTGTAGTAAGTTGTATTTGTGTACTTAGGAGAGACAAACTAACTAACTAGCCAAATCCAGCTCATGTACACATTATCAATCCAAGGCAAATAAATATTCTTTCGCCCACTAGTTTTTCCCCTAAAAGACTCATGTGCCCAAGTTATTCAGCATTTCATCTTTTCATGGTCTGTTTTAAATACAACTCCTTTTCCTTGGCCAAAATTGGCAAGGATAAAGGAAAGCAAATTGGACAAAAGGTCAGATTATAGTGAAATTGAAATATTTATCAGAACAGCTATTTCTGCCAAGGAAGATAATCACAAAGGTAATGTCTCATTTGATCCTTAATTGACCTGTGTGTTTTTAATTAGGAAACAGGGGAATTAACCTAGAGCTAATTACAGACGTCATTTTACAAACCTGTAAGTGCATAATTTTATTCACGTAAGTATTCTTTAGTGAAGTTATGCATGAACAAATACGTTTGTAGCTTCAGGGAATAGGTCTTGAATAACTTAAACTTTTAAAAACTTTTAAGTGGCTACTTTATAAATATGTCTTATATACAATCCATTTTGTATTTTAGACTTTAGATGTGAAATTTTTCTGAACAGCAAAGAATATTTCCTTCTGTTGCAGCAAAACAGCAACAGTTACTTTTGTGTAAAGGAAATAAGTGGCAGCTTTAAAGAATGAACGTTTTTAATTACGTGCCTTTATTCATCCTGGTCTTTGAAACTTCAGTCTTTGGCTTAATGGCATCGCAGGGTAGAGGTTTGTAGCAATGCATTTTGACTTCAGCACTGAATTAATTTTAATGTGTAACAAAGTCGGTTTCAAGGGAAGAAACTTCCTGAGACCTGTGTCATTCAGGTCCCTGCATACTACAATTCATTCACTATTGGAAAAGCTTTCTGGAACATGTAAAGGGTGAACCTATGCTCCCTGGTGCTCTCCCCATGCTCACATTGCTGCTCCAGCGTCTTCATTACATTCAGAGTTTGCAAACTCTGTGGACCTGTATCAGCAGTCCTGCAAGCTGCCACAGATGACTCCAAATACCAATTACATACGGCTCAAAACTGGGATCGTGACTTCCATGCAAATACCCTCCCTGCTGGCCATTGTACCACCAGACGAGGACTTGCTTTACATCCCGACTCCAACAGAAAATAACTCCGTCAGCCTACTTTCCCAAGGCAATGTTTAGACTTACTTATCTGTGGATAAACACGTCTGCCAGACACTCTCTAATAAGTTCTGAGTCTATTGGCCAATTATAACCAAATCTGACACAGGCTTGGAGGCCTAAGAGATATTCACTCTGACAAGCAGCAGAAAAGCAGGCAGCTGGGCCGAGCACACAGCCCCCGTGAGCGATCCTGGGAGAGAAAGGCCGGAGCAGCGACAAACTGGGGACCCCGGCCATGAGACACAATGCCAAAGGAAAGAGGTTCCTTTGGGTTTTGCTGCCTATCACAATCCTGCAACACAGTCTGTGCATGACAGCAGTTAAAACATACTGCCTGTATTACCAGAGACACAGATACACGCTCCTCTCTGTGCACACTGTGTACGCACTCCCACCTGGGCGTGCCTGAACACTCTGGCATGGGCTGATCATAAAGAATAATTGATCACAAAGGTTTGGTTTTTTACAGCTTGATGAGGCGTTGACATTTTAAGCAGAGAAGAGTAAACTCCGTAATGTGACGCGTGAAAAAACTGGTATAATGTAATCAAACACTACATTATAAGGTATTTTAGTTACCTCAAAATCATTTCCTTATTACAAAAGAGTCCAGCACTTAGAGATGCTGTAACAGATAAATCTTTTCTCCTTTAAGGCACTCAAAAGAACAAGGTTGTTGATATATAGCACAGTACAATTCACAGATATCATCACAATGTTACAATTTCAGGACTTTTTCAAAACTTATCCTATAACCCTTGTTACATTTTTGCTACCTCAGCCAAATACAAAACAGCAAGAGGAAAGAGCTCACCAGAACCAAGCCCAATCTGAAACATGCACTAGTGATAAAACCAGTTTGACATGTGAACTTTAAACCAAGCTGCCGTGTTTTCAAATCAGTTTCCTCCAAATTTTGCCATCAGAAGCAAGAATTCTCAGTTTGTTTGAGACAATTTAAAAATAGCTTGTATCTTCTGAAAAGGAACAAAAATCTGAATGGCAGTAAGCCTAAGATTTTATAGTTCGTTTTACAGGGTACCACCAACAGATCTAACTAATTTGTTTCTGTTCTATATTTGCAGTATTTACAACGCACAGATCAGCTCATTTTGGCACTTATGAGTCAAATACTAATACATCTATAAATCCTCACCAATTTCATAAATTAAGAGTAATGACAACCCAGATAACCATGTTGGTTTATATACTATCCTATCCTTGCAATAACTCTAAGGTTGGTAGAAAATACCTGTTAAAAGACTGTTTAGAGACTTTTCTGTCTAAAGGCTGTGAACTACTCATAATGGCTGTTGTTAGCAGCAGCACAGGCTGGACCGAGAGGCAGCCCTCCACTCTCCCCAGCACACTGCATGAAGTATCACATTTGTAAGACAAAGCAAAGCAGCCCCTTCCCCACAGGATTTACAGTCTGGACAAGTGCTTTGTAGTCAGCATCAAGCAATTAGCAGTTAAGACACAGAGCAGCTCATAAACCTTCTTCTAAAAAAAAGTTAATCTTATTTCTTGGGAGTAGTAACACATCATTTCCCACCTGAGCATCAGACTTCCTCTCATTGTTTCCTTACACCTGGCAACAGATATTGCATCTCACTTATTGAAGCTCTTGTTTTGCAGGAAACAATACATAGGGAAGAATGACAGAAACACTCAAGAAAGACTAGATGCTGGGAATGGCCTTTGTGAATCTGTCAGTTTACATCATCACCAATCAAAGCTCTCTTAAAGGGAGTTTCAAAACTTGAGGGCTTGATTCTGCCAAGAGATAAATGCTCCAGTCTCACTGCAGCAAAGGCCCCAGCACATGCATCACTTTAATTACACAAGTGGACCAATTAAAATGGACCCCCCTCGTATCCTTAAAATTAAGCATGTATTTAAGTGCTAACGTGAAGCCAAAGCATTCGGTATACTGACCCACAGGAAGGACTGCTATAAGTCAGGATTACATACACAGATAAGTACAGATACAACTATCCCAAAGGCCTAAGGGTTTTTTTCCCTGATTGCACAAGTGTCAATCAAGGGCAGCTCAGCTGAAGCCAAGCAGGGCAGTAGGTTGTGGGAAGAGAGTCAAGGTCCTTAGGTTGTATTTACTGTGATGGATTCCTTATTTTGAAATAACTGGAAAACTGTTTCCTAACAATGCAAAATTTCAACACAAGAACCAGAGAATCTTCTTACAAACACATTATGAATCCATCATTATCACTCTAATAGTAAAATGCTGGTTGGGTTTCCGCTTGCTTTCAAAAACCTCTGAAAGAAACCCACTCCCTGCACATGCAGCCTCTGCCAGTGAAAGAAAGAAGGAATACTTGGTGCTGTAAGCCAGGCTAGTCATCAGACAGAGGAGATTTTGTCCTCTGTAGGTAATCACACGGTAGCCATTCTGTCACACTAATGTACACTGCCTCCACGAGTTATTCCCAGAGACTAGCTTTTAACATCCTAACTTTAACATGCCTGACATTCAAAATGATCCAATCTCAGAAAATAACTATGTCTCTGCTCATTTCCCTCCTCTTAAAGTAAACTTCAAGCGAAGTAGAAGAGAGCATTTTGGCCTGAAAAGGAGACAACAGAGAACACACTGGAAGTTTATAAAAGCGCGAATGGGACACAGAAGAGCAGAGACCAATTCTGCACTAACCCTCTGTTAAGACATACATACTATCAAACAAAGGTTCAGAACAAAATGCTATGGGGTTTGACACAGTGTAAAGTTTAAGCTATGAATTTCCTTGCCACAGCACGTCGCTAAAAGTTTTCACAGGGTCAAGGGGCACTCAGAGCAGTTCATGGAAAGGAAAAAATCAGTTGAATGCTACAAAGACCCTAGCCTTCCCTTAGAAAGCATCCAAGCTGCAAATCATTGCATGTTGAGAGAGCCTTCTGGAGAATTATCCTTACATGCCTACCTTATTTTTACTCCCCCTCAGGCACTGCTTTCTGCACCATCAGACCCAGAACGCTTAGACAGACCTCTGGTTTTATCTACAAGACACTCCTAAACAGTGATGCTTTCTGTAATTTACATTCAGCAGGTTCTTAAATCGAGTGGCCTGACGCTATGTTTCTGAACATCACCGAGGACATCGACTGCTATAGTCTGGCCGGTAAATCTGAGTTCACGTCAGTCCATCCATCACAAGCGACAAAGTCTGTAAGTTAACAATACCATACCGCTGCGCGAGAGATTCCTGCTTCCCAAAGATTCACAGGGCCCTCCATCGTCCTCAGTTACAAAACAAGATGTACCTTGACAAATCGGCGTTTTGATTTAAAAGTTCATTTCGGGAGCGCTGCGGATCGCCAGCTCCTGACGCGCACGTAACGCGATCGTATCAAGCCAGGCGCAGCCTGTGCCCGAAGCGAGCAGGTCCGGCAGCCCGGTGCCAGCAGGCTCCCGGCTGTGGCCACTCACATGCCTCACCGCAGCTGCTCCCCCCGGGGCAAGATCGGGGCAGCCCGAGGCGAGTGCTCCGAGCCGGGACGGGACGGGGGCCGGGCGGCCGCGGCTCCTCGAGCGCCCGCCGGGGCTGGAGGGCGCCGGGCGCGTCCGGGGCGCTGCCCCCGCGGAGGCTGGCAGCACTCGGGGCCCCCGGGGCTCGCAGGCCCGGCACCCCGGGCCCCCCTGCACCCTGGGCCACAGGTGCCCGCCCGCCCCGCCGCAGCATCTCCACGCCGCAGCACCCGCTCCCGGCTCCGGCTCCTCACCGTGCTTACCGCCTGCGAAGGCTCCGCGGGGCTGCCTCCTCTGCCGGGGCTGCTGCCGCTCCCGGGGCTGCCGCCGCGCTCGCCCCCCGCCTGTCTCCCGCGCACACCCCCTCCCCGCCCGGCTCGCAGCCGCTCTGCTCAGGCTCGGGGTGGTTTGGGGCTTCCTCCCCTCCTCTCGCCCTCTCCAGCTCCCACTAGTGCTCGCACACCCGGCCAGCCGGACGAGGATTCGCGGCCGCCTCCTCCTCCTCCCGCCCCCCCGCGGCCGCCGCTCCCCCGATCACTCCCGGGGAGCTGCGGAGCCGCGGGGCCGGGGCTGCACGGGCAGGTGGCCCCTGTCCATTAATCGCCAGCCCAGTACCCAGCCGCCCGTCCCCACACACACCCGGCCAAGAGCCCCCGCGCTTGGCTGGCGGGACGGGGAGATTTAAGAAAAGCGAAGCAATTTACTGCCAGGATTAAATTAACGATCGAGATAAAACGGACAGCGTGGGAACGGGCGATTGAAAGATGAAACGCCGATACATTGCATAGTGTTTAGAGTGTCAGCAATAATCTATTACTAAGTGTAGGCAGCACCACAGCCCCAGTGTGGGTACTCCTGCTGCAACTTGTACTACATCCCACAGGCAGGCCAGTACCATCCCCGTGCTACCTGACAGCCCACGGTTTTCAGCCTCTGCATTATCTTATTACTGCTTCCCTCTTCTCTATGCTTGATTAAAGGAAATAAAAGATCAACAGTTTATCATACTGGAAGCTTATGACCACAGTTTAGTCCATCATAATGGGAAAAAGGCAATTTTAAAATGGGAATGTTCAAGGGATGACTACATTAGCATTTTAGTGTGCATCCGGAGCGCGCTTTAAAACAGAGGTGGAGCAACCTCAGTGCACAGACTGCAAGCAGTAAGCCAAAACATGCATCCTGGGAGTTCACCTAATGCACTGTGGGGCCAGCAGGCATCCCATGCACGAGGTGAGGCTGCAGCCAGTGCAAACACCTTGGCCTGAGCACCAGCTGTTTTACATGGCAGATCTGCTGGGCCACACTCACTGCTCATGCAGACGCACATCACTATAACCTCATATAATTTCAGTTTCTCACACTCAAGTTAATATACTCCCTCACTTTTCAAGTGGGTTGGCGTATTAATGCTACATTCGCATGTACAGGAGCTAGTCAGTCCCCCTTTAACTCAGAATGTTTAATTTGCAGAATATTGCTCCAATATTTTGGGCCACAGACACGGGGGAGAGGGCAAACTATCTCCAGCTGCTTGTCTCTGTTCTTAGGCCCAAACCTATCCTCTTCCTGCTACTGTAGGCATGGGGCTTTTTTTCCACTTTACAAATACCTCAGTTAATAGTAGAGACTGACATGGTGGAAGACTTATTACTAGCCAAGGCAAATTTAGAAATGCTGAGAAAACCAGCAGAAAGCTCGTTCCAGCAAGATTTCTGCACTGCTATTTTGTGAAATCGGTGTATCAAGTTGTCCTTGTGCACTTCATGCTCCACACTTTTTTTGGCCTGTATCCTAGCCACAGCTCATTATAACACAGGTATATTGTCTATTGTGAAACCAAGGTTTCCCTCTCAGCAGAGATACTTCACTTTTCAAATGGTTTCCCTCTTCTATTTACCTCCTACAGACAAAAAAAGAGAATACCAAGACAAACAGAAGTACTGGCTCTCCTAGAAGACAACTGAATATCTATTACTGCTGCGCCGACAAGAAGAACCTAGAAAAGAGAGAACTCAAAGAGAAAAGAAAAACACACACTCAGGAAGTAATAAAGAGGGATGAAAAGGAAAAGAAGACATAAAAACAAATAGGAAAGGAACAAAAGGAAGGTATAACTGAATTTAAAGTGCCATAAAGTGAAACAGTTGGCAATGAGAAAGAGGCCTTATGGACACCCTTGCTTCACACTGACAAACTGAGAAACTGAAAAGTGTGGTTTCCTTTGAGGCACCAAAATAATTCACTCTTTACTAGTAGAGTATGGGAGAATCAAGGATTTGTGCTATAGCACTCCAATGTCAGCATGCAGCCAAAAGGGGAAAGTTTTTTACCAATTTCCTTGAAAACGTACAGCAAGCCTTCAAAAATGAATGCCCTTCTTACCTATGATGAATCAACAGCAACAGAAAATATGCAGACCTGGACTGAGCTCTAATGAAGGCATCACAATTCCTCTCTTCTCCCCACAAGCTCCAGTTAATCTCTTCTAACTGGATCATGAAGCCACCATTCTTTAACTCCCAATTATATCAGACCTGATTAAAACAACACTTGAATGAAAATGCTCAAAATATCAGGCTCCCAGTGACAATACTGGAGAGGGGATGTAGCATTGCCTGACAAGACACTGTTGAGACTGCTGGGTAATTGTCTAAAGCTTCTATCATTGCTAAGGTAAACACATGAAACCACAAAAATGTTTGAGCCTCCTAGCAAAGCTTTTGGCATGCTTTCACCTTCCTGACCTTTAAGTGTTGAGCACTCCTCTGCAATTTCTTCTCATACTACGTGTTGCCAGTGGAGGAGAATCCCCCTGTGCCCCCCCAGCCACCCCAAACACATTTAAATAAACCATCCGGTGGAAAAACAAATATTGTGTGATCTCTTCACCTTTTGTCTATGTTTAGGAAAGACAACATAAGCACATAATCCTTTCTATTTTAGAAGCAAATGCTCTCTCCCGCTTTCCAAAACAGTAGTATTCTCCATGTTTTGTGCAGAGCCTGGTGGCTTTTTGTTTCATGCATTTCTTCTCCTTGGTAAACAACTTGGTGGAGTCTGTTTGTCATTCAGTGGCCCTATGTATTTGACAAAGGAAAAAACACACACATGCAACCCATTTATTCCCATTTTCCTAACTGTCGATCAGGCATGATGATTTTCCTACTGCACCAAAGCTGGAAGTTTCAGTAATATGGCAAAAAAAATGGTATTATCATGCCAGATTAAATACAGCTTGCCCTTTCCTGTACAGGCAGGGCAAGATTAGTTCTTGCACTTCTGTAACACAATTACATCTCATCGTCAAAACTCTATACCAAACTTCACATATCTTTGTTTACTCACAGATTACAGCTGATGGTTCTGTACCATCTGTTTGCTGGAGTACAGTGTCTGTAGTGCAGTGCTGTGATTTTCAAATCAGCCCTTAAACAGTGATAAACAGAGTATCAAAAACCTTCATCAGCCAGCTAAAAAATTACTTAGGGAAGAGATAATTACCACTTACACTATGTCAAAAAGGCTTTTGCCCATCAGATAGTGTAACATGCTGATCACCTACACAATGTGCCATGCAGTATGCTTATAAAAAACCCCCAAACATGTAAAACACATCTTGTTTCATATTTGCTGTGCAAACCCGAGAAGCTTAGGATCAAATTCACTTCTTGTTCCCTCACTCTGCCTTAGGATACACACATACATATATGTGTTTAAGTATGTAATACACTGGGAGTAAAACACTGACAGCCCATCTCAATAAAAGGAGAGGAACAAGAAGAAAGGGTACATGCTTCCCATGTGAAATGGTAATCGCGAGAGGGACAGAGAATTGGAAAGAACATAAAAGGCACTATATTTGAACAAAATTGTTTAAGACAGCCGTTCCCAAACTGAGATCCAGGGACTAACTCCCTCCTGGGGAGAGCAGCTGGCTGGCTGCCTCCCTCAGCATCTTTCACCAGCAAGAGGAGCCAGCAGTCAGCCATAACATCCTCCACAAGTTTTCAGTGTGCTGGAGTCCTCTTATGAATTTCTGGCATTCACAATCCCTATTGATTTAAATGGGGCTTGCAAGCCTTCAGAACTGAACACTAGACATCTTTACTAAATAAGAAAGTTTACAGTGCAAAAAATCTTCAGAGGAAATTTGAAAGAATAAAAACAGAAGACTGTCTCTAGGACAACGGCAGTGGGGGAAGAATACCCTCCAACTGAAAATAAATCTGTTGCCTGTGATGCTTTTAACTTCAGTTAAACTACTCAGTCTTAAACTGCAGACAAAACATCCTGGATTTTGGGTACATCCCAAAGCACCCACATACACCTTGCTGATAGCAGTACTGCTCCCAAGTCCAGTAAATGGACTTGCACAAAGCACTCTTCACATATCTAAGGTTTCCAAGGACTTGGACCGCAGACTTTCTTGTGGATTTTGTTATTGTTTCGCCAAACTTCAGCAGTATTTTATAGCTTCTGCCCTCTGAACCACTAACTATTTTTACAATATAGATTAATCCCTTTTCCAGTTTAAAGAAACAGCTGAGATAGCAAACTTTAACAATTTCATATTCTAAACTCTAATTAGTTTAATGCAATGTTATTTGTTCAGGAGTGTTGCTCCTTTAGTCAAGTTTCAGTATAATCCCAACATAATCCCCAATGTTTTTTTCCCTTTTACATCTCATACTTCTCTGAAACATTTTTACATGTTTTGATCTACTAAACACTTACTGTGTGCCTTGTTTTTTGCTCAGTATTTTCTTTGATCACTTCTTTGAAACTTAATCCAACAGGTGTTATTTTAATTAAAAGCAAGTTTGTCATCGTTCTTTTATAATAATTTCATTTCATTATTATGAAGTATATTTTATGCTTTTTCTTCCTCCTAAAATTCTTTATTTTAGGACTCGCATAATAGGTATTATTTTTATATTTACTGTTTGTCATGTCCATATAGGGTATGTATATATACTTATTCTTCCTACACTGTAATGTTATTTGATCTTAGTGGGATTTCCTCTTGGATTTAAACCCTTGAAAAGAGATGGAGAGCATAAAATGACCAATTTAATGCAATAACAACAGCAGTTTTCCCTGAACGCAGCTGTGTTGTCACAGGGGATAAAATTTGACCTTTCACACAATGACGGCAAAAGTTCTCAGTATTCCCTAAGACATCAAAACAAGGATCGGGGCTCTGTCTTGGAGTTGCCATAAAAAGTTCTTGGAACAAAACTGTTTAAGCTGTTTTACTTTTATCCAGCAGGCCATACGACTGCCTGGTGAAAGCCTGATGAAATCAGTAGAGTTTGCATAGGAAAAGGTACATTTCTTTGTTGAGATCTTCCTTTGGTCATGTTTTGCCTTTTCCAAGTATGTCAGGCTTGATCAGAAAAATGGGAATAAGAAGACTGTGGATTTCTACACCAGGGACCCACCCAAGGCAAAGAAGTCCCACACAGAGAGATTGGTTTATTCTCGCAGTGGGAAGGAACAGGGTCTCACTTTATTTTGAATTAGGTGCCCTTGTATTTGCAGTACCCATTTTGCCAGCCACAGGCTCAGCCACACAATGCCTTTCTCCTACACCCAGAGTGGAATATGTAAAACCACAAAAGGCATTCATTAACTCATAAAAGGATCCTTTTCATTTGCTCATTGTTGTTTGGTGTGGAAAGCAAGGAGAAACAAGCCATGGAAAACAAAAGAGAGCTGACAAGTAGAACATTACATGTCAGGGACAAAATGCCACTAAGAGCCAGGGAATTGTCATCACACTGGAGTTACATCAGACTGTAACCATCTCCAGCACTATTTCACTAGCTCTCCCCATACACATCACTGTTGCATAGTGATCTGTCAGTCAAATAACTCTAAAAATAACAGCCAAGTACCCTTGAAGTTGTGGAACTCCCTTCCTTCCTTGATGTGCTGTGCTTTCAAGACCTGCCATGTCACACAATCCCTTGGACTGCTGCTCTTTTGCGCTGCAGAGATGATTTCCAGAGGTTCAGTACACTGGCTTTCTCCTGATGAGGCTCCAAAGAGCGAGCCCTTTGATGCGTTAATGACAGAGCAGTACATCAGGTGAAAGCCAGTGGGTTCCATGTCCAGAAAACAGCAAAGTCTGTCTTCAGTTCGTTAGAAAAAAATGAAATTTGCTAGCACGAAAATGTTTAAAACAGTTTATTATCCAGGAATCAGCCGCCACATCCCCTTCATACCCTTGGCTTTGCCATGCCTTCACACTACTCAGATTTAAAATATTCATCATTGCATATTCTCCCCTACACAGCCTGGCTGCATATTGAAACTTTGAGAAGCCAGTCATCTGGCCAAATATTGTTATTACAGTTTCTCTTCTAAAATAAATAAAAATATCATAATAAAAGCACTTAAATTTTTGTAATGCTATCAGGAGGAAAGAGAAAACTTTAAAACCAATTTTCAGTCATAAAAAATGGTAACAAAACAACCCAGAGGTAAATACTATTAAAGAAGCAAACAAAAAAATAATCACCACTTAGTGTAATTGTATATTGGAAACTGTATGAGATGTAAGAGATACAAATAAACAAAAACATCATTTGAGAACAGACCCTTTGCATTCTGACTGAAGCTCTCAACTAGAGGTCTTTCTTTCGCTGGTCCAGGCAATCCAATTAGTCCAAACATTTCAAGAGGAAACAAGGAAAAGTTTCCTGTCCTACCTAGACTTCTCATGAGAGAGATCCAGAGTTTCCCATTAGCACCTTTTATCCCAATCACTCTCCTGGGCTGTATTGCAGCTCAGCTGCACAGATGCCCGTGTCATTATGTCCTTTATAAAGGCTACTGGAGATGGGACCACACATCCAACCATATTGTCAGGGCACTGCTTGGGTTTAGGGTGCTTTAATGACAGGCCTAAATGAGTAAACTCAAATAGCTTGCTCTTACCAAAAGCCATGCAAAGAAATGTCTTCAAATTCAGGACCACAGAGTAACTGAATACCAGAAGTTATAGTTGTTAGCATAGATAAGAATGGGAGAACCACCAGTGAAATTACCCAAACTCTAAGAAGCAAGAAAACACAACATGGAAAATTGATTACAGTTCTTTTCTTGCTGTGTTCTGAGACCCCGGCCAAAAAAATAGTAGATATTTGTCTGGTGGAAAATAAAGTGGGATTTTTTTAAATTCCCAGTGTAGTACTTAGCTATAAAGCCACCTATAAGGGAGAGCTGTTATTTCATAATAAGTACATGATGAAACTGAAAATGGTCTCCTCATGCTGCTGAGGTGGCAATAGTAAAAGTCCCTCGGAGCTTTGAATATATCTGAGCAGATAAAAGTTGCAAATAGGTGTAAATATTGGCAGTCACTACTGTGAATGCTTGCTAAACTAATATGTTTTTCAGCAATCAGCAGGACACAGACACCTCCAAACCCAGGCATGGAGACCACAGTTAGTTGCACCACTGCATGTCCTGATGCTGTGCTGGAAGCAGAACAGAGCGAGAGGGGAGGAGCTGCCACTCTAGGAACTATTTTTCCAGGAACAAATAACTTCCTTGCATGCTGGTCAGTCTATTTGCCTCCATCCCATGCTCTCCTTCATTCTTACCAAACTATTTCCCCTTGAGCAGCTTTCTCCAGGCCCTGAGCACCATATACTCCAGCACAGTGAATTATTTAGTAGCTTCCGTGGGACTTTTGGGTAAAACAAGGCATATCACAGAAACGTGTTTCTTCTCTCTTCCCCTGCTACTGGCATGGTGGCATCAGCTAAATCTGATGTTTATTCCATTTTGTTTAGGCAGATAAAAAGCTTGGTTATTGAAACAGATAAACACACCCAGGCTGCCTGCAAGCATTCAGGCATTATTGTGCATTCACAGGGGCATAATACAGTGGGGGAACTGCTGCTAGTGAAATACAACCTTTCCTGCATCAGAGTAACAGAAATCCCCTTTAAACCTTTTCAGAATGCTATTATGTAATAATAATAATAAAAAGCAGCAGCACATGAGGGACAGTCCCTTTCATCGCCATCCATCACAAAGAGAACATACATGAGACCTCTGTATTTTACTTCCAGTTCCCAAAGTGAAAGAGCAATTATCCTGTAGAGCATCAGCTCCTGCCAGTTCTGGAAAGTGTTTTACAACATGGAAATGCACCCTACAAATCCCTTCCTACTCAGCCCTTTTCAACCCATAAGCTCTCGTGCTGGAGTGGCCCTAGTAAGGTTTAAGTAATGGATGGGAGGGTTTGAGCAGTGTCTGAGCCCCACTGAAGCCCCATTTGGGGGATTGAAATGGAAGAGAAGCAGCAGCAAGGTCTCCATGAGTATTTCTCAGCAGGCATATTTATACTGAGCACAGAAAGGACTGACCACCAGAGGTAAAGCTCAGAGAATGAAAATACTGAAAACATGTCCTGTTGCTTTAGTTGTGTCCTTCACTGCCTCCCTCAGACTTTCATTTTACTGCTGAAAACAGATATTCCTGTGGGATAAAAGTAAGTTTTAGGAAGACACACCACACTGGAGGAAAAGAATTTTTTTCTTCTACCTTGCAACCAGAGGATCCGGTTTTCTTTTATACAAAACACCCACACCTTTTTTCACAAATCTATCTAGGGAAAAGTTTTTTATCTATTTGCTCAGCATTAACCCTTTGAAATTTTAGGGACTGCAGGAACGCGTGGTTGTAAATCCAGAGACAGCACATACATAGTTAGGATTCATTTCATGTTTTGTACAAGGGAGAGAAAAACCATTCCTGGAAAGGAAAAAAGCCACCATCCCACAACTTCAATTTGAAGGCTTCCCCCATTATTAAAGCATCAGCATTTCTCCTGCATTTATCATGACTTAGAAACACTGCTGCTCCTGTGAGGTGCTGTTTCAAGGTATTGACACATTACAGAGAAAGCATTTAAAAATATGCATATTTGGTTTTGGCTTTTTACATTCCAGACTGGAGAACACTATGTGCATTTTTTGCAATTAGAGATTATTTTTGTGAACAGTGTTAAAGAAATAAAAAATTAATTAATCCATTAATATCTTAGCCATAAAATTTCAAGTGGTTACTATTGCCTCTTGGCTCCCCTCTGATGGGTCAATAATGGGTAAATGTTGGACCCCTGTAATGCTCTGGCTACAGCCCCTAACATTCTTTCTGGTTGATGTGCTACAACATAGGAGGAGCTGGGTTCTCTCCTCTCCTTGCAATGCTTAGTTTCTGAAAAAAAAAAAAGGTTTTCACTGAACCTTTCATGTTAGACATATTATTTAACAAAGTGTTTATCAAACACCTGGAAAATCACTCTCCTTTAAAAATTTTATGATGGAAAAGCAATTACCCTTTAAGCCATGTTTCAAAGTCACTTCACAAGAATCCTTTGGAAACAAACCTCAGCTTTCTCTCCTCCTTAACACCCAATGTCACCCAACAAGCATGTAAACTATGGCTGATTTTATTATTTTAAGATCTAGTAACAAAATATAGATCATTATTTTATTTTTTATTTGAAATCTACGTGTAAATTAAATCTTTAAATAAACCAGGATTGAGTTGGTTTCAAATATTTCTCTTCCTTACCAGGGTTTGAATTTGTACAGCTATTAGAGCCAAGTATGTCTTAAGCTTTTTCTGTACATCAAAACAAAGAGCAAATATGAATCAAAGGCCGTGAGATTCCAGATGAAAGAAAATGTAAATTAAAAAGTCTCTGTGTAGGGTGGAATAAAATAAAATAAGAGTAAAATAAAATAAAATGCTTTATGGCAACAAAATATTAATTAAAAAAAAAAAGCGCAAGGAAGAACCAACCCAACAATACACACCTAGCAGCCTACACTCCTCTGAAAACAAAGAGCAGCCAGCAGAGTTTGCCAGGTGCATTAGGTGGTAAGCAATGATGCAAGACTTGCATGGAAGATTGAACAAGGGGGATACTGTGGGGAGGTTAATTTCATTTTTACTCAGGAAAGCAACACACAAAGACTGTGTCTATAATGCAAAACACTGCCTTTGGGGTATTTTGAAATAGGGATCAAAGTTCAGTTTGACCAAAAATACAGGCACAGTCAAATCCCTTTCTAGATTCTTATACCAACTTCCCAGTTAAGAGAAGTGGCTGGTACTGTTGACAAGCCATCCTCCATCATACTTGAAAAATCATGGCAGTCAGGCAAGGTCCCGACTGAAGAAAGGGAAACCACACTTCTATTTTTAAAAAGGGAAGAAAGGAAGACCTGGGGAGCTACAGGCAGGTGAGCCTTGCCTCTGTGTCTGGGAAGATCATGGAGCAGATCTTCACGGCAGCCATGCTAAGGCACATATGAGACAAGGAGGTGACCAGAGATAGCCAGCACAGCTTTACCAAGGGCAAATCATGCCTGACCAATCTGGCAGCCTCCTACAATGGAGTGACAGCAACAGTCAACAAGGGAAGACCAAACAGTGTCATCTGCCTAGATTTCTGTAGGGCCTTTGACACAGTCCCACGTGACAGCCCTATCTCCAAACTGGAGAGACAGGTATTTGATGGATGGACTGTTCAGTGGATAAGGTACTGGCTGGATGGTCAATGTCTCTATGTCCAGGTAGAGGCTGGTGACAAGTGGTGCCCCTCAGGGCTCTGCCTTGGGAGTGGCACTTGTTAATATCTTATCAACAACCCAGACAGCGAGATCAAGTGCACCCTCAGCAAGCTGGCAGATGACACAAAGGTGAGCAGGGTGTCTGACACAACAGAAGGAAAGGATGCCATCCAGGGATGGCACCAAACTGCTTTGCAGCACAGATTGCTTTTTGTTACTGTTCAGCCATGCTCTCTCTCCCCCTTGCCCCACCAGAGCAAAGGATGCCGAGCTGCAAGGCTGCAGTGTCAGGGAACAGCAAGAGGGGCTGTCCAGTTCTGGGGGAGCTGAGGGCAGCCCCAGCACCAGTCATACACTGCTCATCAGGACCCTGTCCCCCCACAGTACCTGAACATTGGGTAGAGTGGGTCCTTCGGTGGCTCTCGACACGGCAAGGTGTGAGCCACATCTGGGGTTCCAAGCACAAGCCGCAGGAGATGGAGCTGTAGAAAGCTGTGCTCAGAGAGAAGGAGGAGGCAATCCATCCTGACCTTCAGTGGAGCTCAAGGTGTGGGTAAGATGTGTGGGTGGAACTCCCTTGTGGGGTTTTTCTGGGCAATTAAGGCTCATTAACATACTCATATTGGTAACAGGTGGGGAGCTCATAAGGTTACTCAAGGCTGGAGCTCGTTCTCCAATTTATTATTTTGCACAGGAAAAGTGTATGCCATAAATGCAAACATCAAAAGTTGAGACTCTCGAGGTCCCAGGGACAAGCTATCTCCCGTAACTTGCCCTGTCTCAGGAAAGCTGAGGACACCCTCCACAGGAGGCCTCTCCAGCTATAACTGGAGCATGAACAAGTTAATACAAGACTCTGTTGACTTCCTCTCTTTTTCTTTTCAAGAAAACGTGTTCTCTCAAAGTGTTCCGAAAGTCACTGAGTTTAGGAACAACAGACACTTTATCCTGGAGCAATGAAGGGAACAGGCTGTGCTGGGTGAACTGGCATAATTATGCTTGGGTGTCTCACGAAAGACAACACAAGTTCCAAATAGTACCAATCAGTAAGTTATAGCAGGTGCAAAACTCATGGGCAGTTCCTCTGGTTTATCAAGCCTCTGCAAGGAATGAAAAATAAAATTGAACTGAAAGCTATGATTTGGTCAAGGTCAAATACTTTTGAATGCATTTTACCACTGTTTAGGATTCTAATTCCTTGTTAAATCATGAGAAAACAATGAGATCACCCTTGGGATCAGTTCACTAAGCAAAAGACTGTCATATTGCCAATTAGCACATACATAAAGCCACCTAATCGTGAAATGTTACAGTCATAATCTTCAAATACCCCAATGAAATTCTCTTTTTGCAGACATGAGCCTCATCAGAATTACACTGGTCCCATCAAAAACAAAGCTATTCCATAAATACACTCTCCATTTACCAACACTGCAACATTTACCAGGAAAAAGTACTGCTGAGGACTACTAAAGTAGACTCTTATTTCACAGTTCCCAGTAGGGATAATGTAATGTTTTAGATTTGTCCTTTGGACCAGCTGCTCACCATTTATAAGATGTTTCTATTGTTTCCTGGATTAAAACAATCCCTTTTACAAATGGTAATGATGCTTCTTCTGCATCCTATATAAGCTACCCTAAAGCATTTCCCACAGTCTCCACAGCGAGACAATGGCAGCATGAGATGGGTGCAGGAAATGGAGCTCAGTGAAGTTTAAAATCTGGCCAAAACAGGGGAACAGATTGTTGTCAGCCATAGATCACATAATAAATGATGTTTTAAATGTCCTTTCTGAGCCAGGGCCATGAACCTATTTTTGCTCTCAAACATGCACTGCCTTGTGCTGTATACACAGCACACTGACAGCATGTTGAGAAGCTTTGTTTCTGGAGCCTTTCAAGTTGTATTATCTTGATTCATTAGGATTTGCACATTCCAGCAAATGACTTGTCCCCTCATCAATGGACTCTGCCATGCTGGACTGTGTTTATGGGGCTTGGAAAATTTAAGTCTTGTGAGTGATGCTTGTGCCAAAGCATCAACAGCTTTGATTTGACAGGATTATTCTCGCAGCCCTTAAGATCAAGTTTCTATTGAAGCCTCAAAATAAAAGTACCTGAGTAATCCTGAAAATCATTAAGTATGAATCTGTACAAAATATTTCCCATCATAATCACTTTTCAGCCAGAGACCACGTATTTGCTCACCCATGCCCCAGGCAGCTGACAGGGCGGCTCACCCGTTTCCCCCAGCCCAGGAAGCACTTTCCACCACACCCGGGGTTTCTTACAGGTCAAAGCTTTTTATTTCAATTATGAGCCTTGGGCAGAATGTCAACCAAAACAGTTATTTGCTTAGTTTGGGCTACCACCCTGCCTCTGAAACGCCTTCCTTTCAGTTCCTCTGCTTTGGGGACTATTGTAGGACATTGCCTGAAACTTCAATAGGGAGCATCTGGACATGTTTCAGAAGGTTTTGCAGCTGTATAGGGCTGACTGGCCAGGGGTCTCTCCAGCCTGTTCAAAGAGCTGTCTTTTGTGCTGAGAAAACTCTGTTTGGTACAGAACACCCCTTTTTCTACAGACTTGACTCTTGTGGCTTTCAGGCTTCAGAGCTCCGTTTTGATTGCAGATCTGAGGAAGAAATATTCTTCGCCACACAGGTATGTCTCTCCACACGTGTATCCTGCTGCCCCTCAAACCCTCAGACCTCTCCCAGGGACATCAAGCCTGACACTGGACAAGCTGGACTAATAGCAGAGCCAAAAGCTGTGCCAAAAGACATGGCCAGTCTGAGGAATCTTTCATGGCAGATTTTTTGACAGATTTGGGAGCAAGAACAGGGTGTGGATCATCTTCCCAGATCAGCTACCTGTATTTTCCTTCCTTGATGTTTTGTACTCCATCACTGTTTGTGATGAAATATTCCCATTTTATTCTCTGCTTGTAGTGAGCATCAAAAATTCCAGCATTCCAAAGGGTTTTATTTGGCTTACAGGGCTCTTCTTAGAGACCGATGGCTAAGAAAATCCATTGATAAGCAATATGTAAAAGGCCAGGCTGTGCAGTTCATATTTTGCCATAAAACTAAGCAGGATAGATTTTTTAAAAATCCAGCACTGCTAGTATTTTATTTTGTCCTTTTCTGGAAAAAAAAAACCAGAACAGTTTTAATGTTTGGTCCCCCTGGAGCCCCTTGGCTTTTTCCCACATCTTCCAGATAAGGAAATCAACCTAAATAAATATTTGGCTTAAGTTAAAGGTGATGTCTGCAGGGAAGGCCAGCAGCTTTGCTTTTCCAGGGAGGTTACTGGGATGCAGTGACCAGCTCTAGCTGTGGCTGCTTGGCCCAAGCACCTCCCTTACTGTGCCTCCATTTCCTTCCCACCCGTCTGCCTTCTCTGCTCACGCATAAATTCCTTGAGTTAGGGACCCCCTGCATGTGTGATTGCAGGACTCAGGCAAAAAGAGCTCTTGTCTTTCACAGAGAAACATGCTAACAAATAAAAATACATGGCAGGAGTCTTCCTTTTAATTCACTATCATTTGGAAGTTTGTCTTTCCATAACCTCAGCATGAGATGCATTGCTGTTATTTTCTTTGTGCCTGTTTAACATGAAACCATCAAGGGACAGATTGCTGTGCTAACTCTGTAATATAGCAAGGCATTACAAACACAACTCCACAAAAATAAAAAATGCAATATTTTAGATATGTGAAATAATTTTTCATAAGATAAAAGTTGATTATTCTTGGACTGTGAGATGGGATAATACCAGTGTTGTCAGCGTTTGGCTCACAAATAACAAATGCACAGTGTCGGAATGGATTTTTCTGGGGGGAGTTGAGTGAGGTGTGTGAACTAACATTCGGAATTAGGTTTTTCTGAACCATGAATATGAGTATTGACAAAAAGAACCTTTTTAGCTCTGTGCTTTCCATGACTTTGCTCTTTATTCCCAAAGCTGCTTGCGACAGCTTATTCATTCCCTGAGACTGTTTATTCCTGGTAAAAAGAGCACACCCAACCCAGTGCAGATATATATGCAGATAAGCAGTTTTCAACCCAGAAGGGTGGAGGGTTGCTTCTAGAGGACCACGAAAGGACAACATAAAAAACTATTTCATATGCACTAATCTGAAACATGCATAATTTCTGGAAAGAGCCTCCCTATGACTGAAAAAACCTAACAATATTAAAAATATTGAAAAACTCTGACATAGATGAAGAGTAATTTGCCAGATCTGGAAATCCAGTGGGGATTGTACCAGGAGACCTCAGTACCTGCTTCTGAGGTCTTGTGCTGTTACTTAGCCTTTAGAAGTAAAATCTCTTGTTTTGTCTTCCACAGTGGAATAAAATAAAAGAAATGAGAGAGAAAGAGAGTCTCTTGTAAATGACTACACTGCATATTCATGATCTGAATCAAAGGTATACAATTATTCTGTGACTTAAACAAATCTCTCCAAGAATATTTAGACAACAGCAAGAAAATGTCTTCACCTTGAGTGTGCAGACTTACTCTGTGCCAAAAATTAGCCTCAGTATATGCCAAAACTGGTGACCTGCTTGCAGTCATATATGGTATATGCACTCATGTATGCTAGGGAACACAAGCTGGGCTACGGAAGTCTTGTGTCATTGGTTTTTCTGCTCCACTTTATGACTCAGCAGCTCTTACCTGGAAATGAGATTGAAATAAATTCAATTATTAATTACAAATATTAGCATATGGCCTTCAAAAAAATTCAAAGCACCTTTTATAGCATGCCCTCTGTCTCAAGGCAAGAAGTGCTAGCACAGAATTCCACTCCTAGCACAGAATTCAACATTCAAATATCTCTTCCTGCTTTTCCGTTTGTGACAAAATTGCTGGCTGCAGTTTGTATAATTTACAATATTCATTCCCCAAGTTGTCCCTCGTGTCTCCTAACCCAGGTTTGTTCAACTTGCTCTTGGAAGTCTTGATAATTGGAGTTACCTGAAACAAAAACTCTGAACTCCCCTAATAACCAGAGTGGGAATCACCAGCAAGGACTTATGAAACCCTGATAACTGCTGTATAAATATCTGACCCTGTAATGCAGTACGTACCAGTATCACATTTAGTTTATAAACTTAATACTGGTTTTCCATTAGAAAAATCATGATCACCACATATTTAATACAATGACCGCTATTACTAAACCTCATTAATTAATCTAAAAGCCAAAGAAGTTTTATTTTCTGAGTGGTCTCCTCATGGTCATCAAGACATTAACCTCTTTAGCTGTGAATGAAATTCAAAAGCACTGTTCACATCTGAAGGATCACATTTCACATCTGTGGAATGCAGGGTATTTCTGAAAGGCGGAAAAGTATTAAGCACAGATGTGCGTCCATTCATTATCCTCAAGACAATGGATACAATATATAAGTCAGTTTTGGAAAACCTCTTGCCAACTGTTGATCTACAAGAGAAACCTGCAAATAACTTAGTGAGGATTGGTCTGTAGTCTGCCTATAGTCAATCTGTGACACACAAACATCCGCCTGAAGAATTGTTAATGAACATTGTTAATTTATGCCTGCCTCTGCAAAATACAGAGGTGGACTTAGGAGAAAGACCTTTTCTTTTCACCATGGTTACATCCATGGGGCATAAGGATATCTGTCCCAGATATCATGGTCCAGGGACAGACCTCTGTGAGCTGAGCTAGGTGACTTTGGTCTGTAAAGCCCCACAGGGCATTGAGCCCGTATCAAGAATGCCCACAGCAGTACCTCACCTCAGAGCGAGAGACTTTGGGCTGTCAGGGGTCAGGGCTGGAGTGAAAGCAGCTAAGACCTAACAGAAGGAGGAAACTCAGAGGATGGAGTGGTGTCATCCCCCTTGTAATTCTTTACTTAAAAGGTGGCTGTCTTGGGTAGGACTCTTCTATTCCATAATCAAAGATGGATTGGAGAGGAAAGGAAGAAGGTCTAGGCCTACCTATGCATTGAAGGGCTCACCCATGCCCATGGTTACTGTGACTACACAAGTGATCTGGGAGAATGAGATGAAAATCCAGGAATTTTCATGCATCTTATCTGGGCCAGTTAATATAGAATTATTATTATTTTTATTTTACTCAGAGACAAATTAAGCTGTAACAAAGCAAAGGTCTATAGCATGGGCTCCAGGATGCTTTTCAGAGACAGAACATTCTGACTTTTTATTCCCTTCAGTATCGGAAAAAATATCCTCTCACTTGGTGAATAATCTGACTAGGACATTATTATGGAAATGAAAGCCTTTTTCTCTTCTTCCAGCTATGTTTTAAGAGTCAGAAGCAGCTGTGACTTCATTTTGTGAGGAATACAATTGTTTCAGCATGTATCAGGCATTTTCTGAGAATGCCTA
This sequence comes from Corvus kubaryi, assembly GCF_017639235.1. Classification (NCBI taxonomy): domain Eukaryota; kingdom Metazoa; phylum Chordata; class Aves; order Passeriformes; family Corvidae; genus Corvus; species Corvus kubaryi. Next base: position 11,630,676 of record NW_024582059.1, read on the forward strand.
CAACTGGGCAAAACCAGTCATTGGGCCTTTTATTGTTTTGTTTCTTGGGTTGGATTTTTTTCCCCATTTCTCAGGGAGTCACTATTTATGGGAGTAGGTACTGCCACTGTTAGCAAAACCTGCCAGGTCCATTCAGACTTAAATATGCCTTTGAAATGGCTTGCACAGGCAACACTTATACTTCATTTTGGGGACACCAAGATCAACTGCTCCTAAGGACTTCAGGGGGAAAAGGCACTGTTTAAAGACCTTGATGTGTTTCACTTCCATGCTAACAGCTGAGTTGCTTAGTCCTGTGAAGATGAGGGTAAAATGTTCAAAGGTACCACCTGAGGCACCTGGAGAATGCAACACCAAGTAGGAAGGCTCCTGGAAACATCAGGTACCTCCAGAGTCAAGTTGCAGCTTAGCCAGCTTTTTCAAAGCAGTTTTGAATGGAGGTTCCTAAGACATTTAATGGCCTTTTCCACTGCACTGGTTGCTGGTAGCAGTAGCAGACAGATGGTTTTTGTAGATTATGATATTGAAAAAAAGATGGAAAATGCCAGTCATGCCAGTTTTCTCAGAAGTTCTTTCCAAGTTTCTGAAGTGTACAGCAGTTGGCAACCTCGTGGGCATTACTACCTGTAACTTCTTTCTCACCATGCCAACAGTGGGATTGAAAACCCAGGCTACAGCCTCAAAACCCCTCATCAAATGAAAGGACCTCATCCATTGGCTTGGATCAGTGTCATCGTTGGTGGATTAAAGAGGAGCTGCAGAGTCTGCCTGCAGTGCAACAGTGTGTAAATGGAGAAACCAGATTGATGCTGACAATAGCTACGACTCTCCTCAGAGAGGATAGTCCTGAGCTGCTCTTAGGCAGGAAAGGATTACCATGACACTGTGGTTGTGCCAGGACAAATGTTTTCCCCATCATTTTTATGGTAGGGCAGGCCAGCTCTGCATCATACCCTCTTCAGGGTTCATTACATGTGGTTTTGGTTTTATGAAATTCTTGATGCCCTTGTTGCCACAAATCCAGTCATGTAGTGGTGGCTATCAAGTCACCAATGCATGGTTGTAGCAAGGAATTCCGTATTTCAGGAGATGCATCTGCTACTCATTCCTAGGCAGTTATCTGATGCTGCTAGATTGTATAATGAATTTGAAGCTGGCAAGAATGAAAAAGAATCCTATAACAAAAGTAGAAACCTGTTTCACATACTAGATCAAAACAGGCAGGAATGATGGAAAGAAACTGTTTGGAAACTGAACGTCACACATTCCAGTTGCAAAGCTTGGCAGACTGTCAAGAGACTGAGTGGAGACTCTGGTCTGGGAAAAGGGAGTACCCTGTCACAGCAAACTCCACAACATCACAGCTGATCACCAATGGCACAGACCCCTAATTGAAATAAGACTCTCAATCATGCATTAAAAAATGACTGTTTCTGAGGCAGCAGATTCCAAATATCAGCGGGAACCTGATTGCCTCTTCCCCTTGTCCAAGCTCGGGCTGGCTCTTCATCTGCAGCACATGACTTTTGGGACCAGCACTTAACCACTCAGCAGAAGTTGATACGCTGTGATTTATGAACTGTTATATTCCACACCGCGGAGCCCAAGGATGGGCAAGGATTATAGATATTCCCAAAGCAGGGAAACCAGTGACAAACAGGAGGAGCCTCTGACCTCCTCTGCGTCTTGGCTGTGCAGTGCCCCACAGCCTTATGGGAAAGCGAGTTCTTTGGGAAAGCTGCTCCAGAGGGGTGGTGTGACCAAAGACATAAACACTAAATGCTGAGCAATGATAAAAGGAGTTGATGTCACACTTAGTCATCTCCCTTTGGTTTAGGATATCATACAATATGGATAACTGACTGCAATCTCCTTATTTTCCAGGACAGATGCACAAGTGGTGCTTCACTTTGCAAACTGAACAAGAAAGTAGCCTCCTACACATTTTACCTTCACTTCTAACTTCTCAGATATGTGTGTATGTATTTATCTGTATCCCTATAGGCATGTTCATAGATTTCATATATTCTACATCTATGTTCACAACATGCACTCACAATTCTGAATTTTTTTTGTTTTGTTTTTTTTTGGTGCAACAGAAGGCATCTAAAATGTAATGGCTATACCTTGACCATTTTGGTCCAAAAGACAGGAACCACAATCAGTAAGACCAGGACATCAGTGAATGCATCTTTGATGCTGGCATTTTTCCAAGCACTGGTCCTTTTTAAAGAGTTATTCCAAGCTGGGGAATAACACTAAACTTGAAATCACTGAGCTCTGTAATAGAGTTGCTATATTTATTACTCTGATGTAGCATTGGACTCGAGCACCGATCTAGCATCTGTTTGAACCTCTGTGTTCTGTAAATGGTAGGAGAGGGGGTGAAAGAGTCAGGGTCAAACCACAGATCTGCTGGTTTTCTCCATCTGCAGAGCTCCAGCTTCTCAGCACCGTTTTGGAGGGGGACTTGTAGCCTACAGGCTAACAGTGCTGTTGGCCTCTTTCTGTGTCTCCTTTGCCAAAAGAGAAAATAAAATCCTTACAAAATACACATAGTGGTGAGAAAGAGATTCCAAATACTGAGGAGATTGTTGCTGTAGCTGCCCCCTTGCCTATTGAAAGGCAAAGCTCAGCAGAGCTCAGAAACGAAATCTGACTCTGAGTTGTTATAACCATGAACCATTTCTTTCTATGGAGCTGTGCAACAGACTGGAACTCAGGCAGTAAAAAGTGCTTGTGTTGCCACCCACCAGGTGTCTAGAAGGTGGTCTGCTACCCTTACATTCACTGAATTAATAAGGCCACTATACCTGGAAAACCCAGATAGTGATGTCTGACTTCCGCATATGAGAAACCAACATTTCAGTGCAACTCCCTCGTATGGATTTTATAACCAAATCCTAATTACTGATCAGTCCTCCTCAAAAATCTGCCTTGAATCAAGTACACATCAGAATATTTAATTGGCAGAGTTAAAAAATATCAAATCCAATAATCAGCGTTGCAAACAGAAACACAATGTATATGATTTTAGTGACTAATACGTTGCTGTTATTTTCAACTCAAAAGACCAAATATTTTCCCCATGTGTAGCATATGAGAAAATCCAGATTCTATGCACTTCAGTTTTCATCTGTTTCATATCAAACAGTCCACTTGCATTTCTCTCATAATGGTAAAAGTAAGGCTAAGCTATTCAGCAACTGACTGTCACTTCCTAAGCCGGAGCCTTCAGTCTCATCTTAGACTATGTCCTGTTACAACCAAGAAAATGAAGTGTCTGAGAAGTGATGGATCTATCCCTTAACTGTTCAGAGAAAAATGATGTATTTTTTTCTCACACTTGAGAAAAAAAAAATGAAAAACAGATTTTGAGCTATTTAAAAGTTGCCAAACCAATTTCTTTAAAACTTAATTAAAGAATATATGATTGGCATCTTTCTGGGACATTTGTACCAGGACACCCACCGGGAATTAAGTTCCATGTCCAGAATGTAAGCGTCTAAATACATTGGGCACCTAATGGAAAGATTGATACTTCTTTAATGATGACACTGCCAAGGTAATAAAACCTAACACCACAATGTTACCTCTTTTTACCAAAAATATACAGAAATAAACAAATAGAACATGCTGAGAAATTACACAGAAACTCTGTTAAAACTTTTTAAAGGGTAATAAAAATGCCTTTGGCCCATTAAATGCACTCTACTGACTATATGAGCCAGTGCCAAAAAGTATCAAAGCATTTACAAAGAAAAAGAAATAAAAGAAAAAGGTCCAAGAACTTGGTAGTGTATGTTCTCGCGGAATAATTAAATGAATGTGCTGGGCATAACCCAGGAAAAAGCATATGGGCCGTTTCATCTTACAGAAACCCAAGTGCACACACATACACATGTACACATTATGTAAACATACATATATTTATACCCACAAGCACACTCGATATGGGCATGAGAGCCCATGTGATAGTTTGCCAGGAATATGATACAATCAATTGTCATTCTGCCCTTATCTGTTCAACAGTGTAATTCTTTTTACTTTCTCTAAATTTAAAACTCCAGAGTACATTCTAATGTTACTTTAAGAAACTTGAATCACCTATAAAAACATCTTTTCCCTTTTCTCCATTATTTTTACCTCTAGCACTTGAGCAAGTTTCTGCCCAGATGCAAAGAAGTGTCTCACAGTCCCAAGCCCAATTTCTTCTGAGCACTGAAATGTCCAGGAACATCAATTTTTTCCAGTTCTGTAAGTGACAGATCAAACTTAGAAATAAGTATTTTTTATTTTATTTCAGAACTGATTTATGACTAAAAAAATTTGCATATATTAACATCTGTATCAACATGTATTCCTCTATCTCTTGTGCAGCAAATTCATAAGGCAAGATCCTAATCCTAGAACCAACCATTAAAATTACACCTATTATAAATTCTCTCTCAAAAATAAACTTTTTATCTAGAACTAACAACAATTCCAGATGCTGTTCTATCACTAAACCTGTGTATCTCTTTCTAAACTGCAATGCTTTGGGGTTTTGTTCTATACATAGGTCTAGTTGCAGTAATGAACACCTCAAACCTTGTGATTGCATTTTCTCTGGTATCTCTTTATGTGGCCAGAAGAGACAGGACAGGCTCTGAGCATTAAATAATTATTGGAAAACAACAGGGATCCAAATGATACTTTCTTTCAAGCTCCTGAGATCGTCTTCTCTGCTTCACATCTTCCTTGTAAAGATTATCTTTTATGAAAATTTCACACGCTCTACTAAATGACAATAACAAACCACAATGAGCCGAACTCTCTGCCACATATAAATTGCAATCCATTACATTTAACCTCTTGAAAGATGACAAGGGACTCTTCTGTCATGTTATTCTCAAGTCAGTTGTCTTTTTAAGGATCCAAAATACATAAAGCATCTCCTGGAGTCACTCTAACTTAGTTTGGATCCTTTTAGTAACAGTATTATAAAATAGTAAATCACTATCATGAAATAAGAGGATTTGGGTAACTCTGTGTGGGTGAAGAGGAAATTGATGACTTGCTTGGAAAAATCCAAAGACAAAGGAAACACAGATGAAAATTTTCACTTTGCTATTTGAAACAACCACAAAAGGTTGGGAAGTCAGACTGGGATTACTCCAGTGACTGTGTACACTCCTCTCTTTGTACAGGAATGGCAATTTAATCTATTTACAGTGACTTGTACCATGACCTCTGGAAGGCGTCACAATTAACTCAGAATGGGTCTATGAAAAACATGTTTGAAAAATTCATATCTAACCACACGACAAAAATTTTGGCTTCCTGTTTGAAACAGATGGAAGAGATTTCACATAAAACCCATGTAGTTTCATTTTCTTGTGTTCAAACCCAAAACAGCTGAGGTCTAAGTGACTTTAAATCACTAAATAGTCATTTTTTCCCTTTACCTAATTTAATTTTTCTCTTGCTGTTGAATTTATGCATCCTTCAGCTGCTAAGCTCATATGTGGCATGTGACCTTTGTGGAGTTTTCCATGAACATTGCTATGTAGGGCTGGAGTCAGGTTAAAACAAGATGTAAGCACACGTGGAGGCAAGAGTAAGCACCTCCCCTATGCTCATTCTAACAGCTTGGGCCAATTGAAACAATATTTTCCTGAAGATTTTGAAATACTATGAATGGCACAAGCATACGGTTTCAGATTTGGCCTCTTATACATCCATATTTCTTCAGGTATATTGTTGGAATAGTGTAAGTAATAATGACACAAAGTAATTGACAGGAAAACAAAGGGTATAATAAGGATTAGCAGCACAGATAACTCCTTATCAGCCAAACTAGGAATAAGAATATAGACATGAGTAAGAATTTCATAGATACCTTTTGGCAGCTGGCATAAATCATAGGTGGGATGAATGAGGTGAACCTGGAATTATTGCAGATTGGCTGGTCTGCTTTAGCAATAGCTGAAGAGCTCATAATGCTGATCCTGCACAGAGTATTATCAGTAATACACATAGCTCAACCTACTAAGTTAATATAGCTCACACTATCCTGTTAATTCATTTGCCAAGCTACTCAGTCATTTACCGCTCTTGTGTTTCGTCATTTATTTAATTTCCACATTTTGTAATATTTTCATTCGCACCTAAAATCATAGAGGGCTATTAATGAAATGGAAGGTGGTTTGATATGGTATTTTCAGCAACATTTCCTGGAAAGCATGTAAAATTATATATTAATCCAGTTAAGTCCTTGCTTTCCATCAAGGAGAGCATTTCTTGGACACAAACACACAAAATTTTGCCTAAAAGTGTGAAATAAAAATTATCATTCTTTGTCTTCTTCATAGGATCACAGGATAATTCAGTTTGGAAGGAACCTGGTGAAGTGTCTGGCCTAACCTCCTGCTACAAGCAAGGCCACACCAAGTTACTCAGGGACTCAGGGATTCAGTTGGGACTCAAAAACTGTAAGGAATGGAGACTACACAACCTCCCTAAGCAACACAATATCCCAATAAGATAATATAGTGCAATTAATTTCATGGGGAAATCCTTAAGTCACACTCTTTTCAAGATGTACATCCTTTTACTAGATTTCCTCAAAAGCAAGAGAATTAAAAAGAACTGAAAAACATTCCCATCTCATTCTATTTTCATTTTTCACACGTTAACTTTTTCATTAGTTGAACTTTATAAAAATTATCAGTGTGAGGCTTTTCTTACTTGTGATTCAAAATACGTATGTTTGAAAAGGAATAGGTTGGGTTTTTTTTCAAATTCAAGATATTTCTCTCAACAGCTGCACCTGAACTTATCTGAGACCCCTGAGATTGCATACCCTGGTTCCAGACGTAGCTCTATTTGTCCACAGTGTGTGTAACAGCAATAATAATAGCACCAGCCTGGTGTGTGAGCCCAGCTTGCTGCTTTCCCTGTGGCCTGCTGTAAATGAACACAATTGCTCGACTGACATTTCCAGTATTCTTAAGCTCAGCTAGACCATTTAGTCAACCCTGACTGTTCTGATTTTACAAAAAAAAGATTACATATTAATTTCAACTCTTTCTGCTACAAGAACTTAGTCATCTATGGCAGTTTTACATAGCACTTTTTTTGGGTTTTTTTGTGCGTGCTTGTGATAGTGTTTTGTTTCTCCCCAGTGATAGTAGAAAAGGACCTGATTAGGGCCATGAAACTTCTGCTGGGTTGCAGAGGAGTTTTTCGGAAAGGTCCTGCTAGTTGGCTATTTTTATTTTCTGGCATCATTAGATGTCTGGAAAAATGCCCTGAAAAATTGAGTCCAGGCACATTGACTTTAGAAATTGTTATATATTTACCAGAAATTTCCTCTTTCCCCACCCACTTTTAAAATTTTTAACAGTGGAATATATTGAAACATGCAGAAAACTGTAAAACAGCCAAGAGGACTTACATAAAACTCACTTAAATGATCCACTTTTGCAGCAGAATAAATCAGAGGAAATAACAGCTAAGAAAGAGGGTATCTAAAGAAAGTGACTGTAAACTGCTAGTCAAAGAAAAGTGTGATATCCTTTTCAATTCCCCTTTTTCTACTCTCAAAGAGCCACAGTTAATTGGACTCCCATCAAATCCATTTTGCTCTATAGAAACAAACAAACAAAGAAGTCACCCTTTCCCTTGGACTAGCACAGGATGTTTGCAGGCTGATTACTGGAAAGGCAGATTTGTCCTTTGGTGTTGCATTCAAATGCAGTCACTTCACTTTGGGAAACAAGCATCTCCTGGGAGATGTGACAAGTGTTGAAATGTGTATGACAAACCTCATTCATTTGCCAGATCACTGCCCCCTGCATTTCACAGCCCAGCATCTTTTGTCTGTGGGGAGGAAGGGCGTGGAGTGCCTCCAAGACGAGGGAAAGGTTGGAAAGTGTGATCAGAGCCTGAATGCACTGGCATCTGTTACAAGCGCAGGGAATTAAAATGATATTTCTAAGAACTCCCGTGACCGTTTATAACCACGTATTCCAAGAAAACTCCCAATATAGACACCGTCGTGAACAAAGACCGCAGGCTATAAGCAACAGCTGAGCTAACCTTCCTGCTTTTTGGGGCATATTGCCTTTGGCCTGGAGCAGGGACAGCCACCCTGGTGCAAGGTGCGGGGGGCACTGGTGGGGAAGGGGAAGAGTGTGTGACTCCTGCCCTTGCTCAGAGACGAGGGCACAAGCGAGAGAACAGGACTGAAGCGTTCATCGCTGGAACGCCCATCGTAGCCCCCACCCGCCACACTCCCGTGGTTCCTAAAGCTGACCAAGGCTGGGAACACTACAGCAATTCCTCTCCTGAGGCCTTGGCTTCAGCCTCAGCTGCCCTGTAGCACAGAGTGGACATGCTCCTTTTTGGCTCATTTCTGCCCAAGGACAGGCAGACAGGGAGCCCCAGGAGATGCCGCACACATCCCAACCGCCTCTCTTATTCCAGCTTCTCAGTGTTAGTGTTTTGGAAGAAAAAGCCCCATACTCTGCTGACAGTCCTAGCACCCAGCAAGCAGGCAGTGCAGCCATCACTTCAACTCCTTTCCTCAAAATACCCTCAGAGCTTGAGTTTTGGCTCCACTGGCATTTGACTAATCATATCGAAGTCCTTACCTGCGCTTTCATTTCTGTTTTTACTTTCCCCCGTAACATTAGCTTCACATGTCACTGTTTTGCTTACTTTTTAATTGAAAACTGACATTTTTAAGCCACTTTATATTTCCTATCTTGGCAATAGTCAAAGAAGGACTACACAGATGGGCAAATAATCATATCAAGATCTGAGGTAGCGCTTCCCTTCATCTTGGTCCACTTGGGTAAACTCACACCACATGCCAGTGTGAACTATTCTTGTAAAGAAGACAAGGGCTGTAAATCCCTGCTAAAACTTATTTAGGAAGGGTAATTTAGGCTATGCATAAGTGCCATACATTAAATATAGTACAGGTGAAATTCGCTGGGAAGGGCTCTGACATTTGTAAGTTAGACAGACAGTACCTATTAGAGAGGCTCCAAATTCTGAGCAAATGTAAGATAATATAATTTTACACAGCAATTTTACATGCAGTCTCTTCAGAAAGAAACACCAAACCCTTTTCAATTCCACAGTCTCCAGCCCTTAAAATTAAATAAATTCCCTTCAGTTATTCCTAGGTATTCCCTGTGCAAATGCACTGTAACATTATCTCAGTTCTGAAGAGGTGTTTAGAAGGCTTGGACAGTATCTTTAAGTGAGCTGTGCAAAGATGCAAACATTTACTCTCTCCTTTCTCTTTTACAAAGCACTTGCATCTGTCTTCCTTGCACTTTCCCCAGGGAGAAGGAAAGCTGGGTGCACCATGAAACAGCACTGGCAGCCTGAACCACCCTGAAATGCAAGCATATGATAAATGCAATGGGGCTGCTCCTACCTGGGGTGGACATGAATTTGGAACCACCACTACAGAACCTAGTTTTGTGGAAGATATCCATGTCCTTCTTTGCTTATTGCAAAGATTCTATGCCAAAGTTGGCAAGTTCTCCCAGCAAGCTCTGGGAGATCTGTTTTGTTAGAATAATTTGCCACTGAATTAAGTTTCTCTGTAAACCTTTTATTTCTTACTGTGCTCTAGTGTATTGGGGGCGCACCTGAGACTCACTTGTAAAACTGCAGGTGTCAGGTTTTCTTGCATGCAGTGTAATTCTCACACGGAGTTTTAAAACTTAAAGCCAACTCTCTGGCATGAAGGTGGTCTAATTCCTGACAGGTAAGTGGCTGCTTAGACACTTGGTCACATTGTACTCCTTCCCATGGCACTGCCTTTGGCTCCTCCATGGCACTGCAGAAGGGAAACCATGCCTGCCAGCAGGGCACACTGGTGAACAAAGCCAAGGACATGACACATAGAAAACCCTCTCCAACTCAAGTGGGGAAACTCTGACAAAACACAAGGGGTTTTAAGATAACCCCTAGAAAAACAGCAGCTGCTTTCTTATAAAAGATGCAATGGTTAGCAGCAGTTGCAGCCATCTAACCAGCTTCAGACAGCCTCTTTTCTCTTCACGTCATCTATAAATACCTATTTCCTCCTGTAATTCCAACATAAAACTCCCTTAGCTTGAATCTGCCCAGCTCTGGATCAGTGACACGGTTTAGGTTTGACATCTTAGACCTCCATGCAACAAGAACTGAGAGGTCACTGCTGCTGACTTGAAGGTAGCTTTGTTACTCCACAGGGTGCGTGGCACACAAGCACAGACCTGGGAAGCAGCAGGATAGCACAGTCCCAATGATTGCAGCTCTTCTTAGCTATGCAAACATATCATGTGAAATACTAAATATATCAGTGGTCCAGAATCAAAAATTACCATTTGCTGGCTCTCAGGCAGCCATAACCTTCAGGAGAAGACTCCTGCTGGAACTAGAATCACATAAGCAATTGTACTGATTCAAGATCGCTTAAACTTGTTACCGTTCTCAAATTCAGCCATGCAGTGTAAAAATAACGTTATGAATCATTTTGATAAAACCCACCTTCTACACAAAATGACAAATGTGAGGAGCTTAGAAAATGTGCAGACTGCCTGGATCTGCAAGCAAGAGAAGCCTGCTCAATTTCAAAACAATAATAATTAAAAAAAAAAAAGGTTAGGAATATAAACATTGATAAACTTGCCTTACAAATATTATTTTAAAGATGCCTGTGACAAACTGCTGGAAGTCAAAGCTTAATAAAGCAGTTTTCTTCAAGGGGACTCCTTTACAACATGTTTAAGAGGAAGCACGTGCTTCAGGGCTTTGCTGGGTTCCAGGCAGACTGTCCTTTTAACAAGGTTAGTGCTACCTGCAGTCTGTGCCTTATTCCAATGGGCATTTCCCTGTGTCCGAATCCCAGGCCACAAATCCCAGAGTGCTGTAACAGAGTTGCTCTGTCTCAAACCAGCGACCAAGAGTGAGAGAAGGGCTGCAGGTTGTGCTTTATGTTTAACGTCTTTATGAGGCAGAACATAAGGTTTTCTATTCTTTACATACATCTGCAGAGTATTATCCGTATGACAACCGTAACAAAAGAAAGAAAACTAAAACCAGACTTACTGGAATTAAAACAAAATAAACAGTTTGCTTAATATCTCTGGCTAATTTATCTTAGGACAAAAGTGAAGCAAATGCTTCCGTCTAAGCTTGGAGGTGGTGGTGGAGATTAGGAAAAAAGCAAAATATTTAACTTACCTCACCTGAAAGCAGTCGCCTCTTTGATCGTGTTTTGCTTGAATTGCCAGCACCACTTCTTCTCCAGGATCATCAATTCCTTCTCCATCTCTGTTTGCTCTTTTCCATGCAGCTGCGTGGTACTTAGTTGCTGGCTGGGGTTAAACCATGACAGGCCTTCATTTCTGTAGCTGCACAGACACAAGCCCTATAGCCCACTGCTCAGGTCTTATCACTGACTGCTGTGCTTGGCCTTTGTTGTTAATAAATATTCCCTTGGATTTACTTTTACACCCCAAACCTCTTAACAGTTTGAGCTTTGAACCAGATCAAGAGCACTGATGTAAACACAATAGCATTTGTCTCTGCTGTATGGATTATATTCCATTAAAAGGACATATGTAAGGCTGAAAAGTAAGGAACCCTGTTAGGTAGTAGATGGTGCCAATTCAGTCCTCTTTGGATATAACCTCCAGTTAACTGCATGCTCCAGTTTCCCATAGCATTCCCACTGCCTGCATGGCATGTTTTGGCTGAGATGCAGATCCTAATTTTTAAGGATGTTGGAACTCAGATGAACAAGCCCCCAGAAAGCTGATGGACCAAAACCAAAGTGAATTTACACTGTTTTTGTTATTATACGTATAGCTATGTATAATTAGAGAAAACAGTCTTTATCATGCAGCATGTTGGGCTCACCTAACACAATCACATTACCAAGTCCATTGGTGAGGAACAGGGAGCACACTGATGGATAAATATTGGTTTGTGTGATTTTTTTTTAGATAAGCTATGTCCTTCATTCCCAAACACTAAAAATGCTTTGTGTATTTAAATGTTCTCCAAGTTCATCCCATGTGCTTTTCAGAGCCCCATCTCCATACTGCCTCATGAGAGCCAGCTGGGGCTGGACAGGCCTCAGGTGAAGGAAACTTGGATGAGGAGGGAAAAGCAGAATCTCCTGGATGCTTCCTCTATCCCTGGTCCAGGACACCAGCCTGGCCAAAGCAGTTGCCCGAGATGGCACAAGGCAAGGCGTTTGACTCCTCCAGCATCCCCATCAACAAGCTGTGGTACCCCACAGTGCAGAACCATTTCAAACCACAGCTGGGGCAGGTGGCCAGGGAAGGGGCAGGGCGTCCTTCCAGACAGACAGGAACTCCAAACAAGGCAGCACTGACAAAATGACAAAGGCAAGATCAGATCCTCAAGCAGTTAATAATATCCAGCTGACTTAGAGGAGGATATGAAATCTATGCAAATCTACATAACTTGCTGACCCAAAGAAGCAATGGCTTTGTTTATCCGTATACGCTGTTGGGGTTCCTTGCCCCCTGCCGTGGGGGCCTGGGAGAGGGGCCCTGGGGGGGAGGCACGGGGTTTCCCTGCCCCTGGTCAGCCTCGTTCCCCATTGGTTGGTTTGTGTTCCCCTGCGGGGGCAAGGACCCTCGGGTCCCATGATTGAGCAGTTCCTCGGCAGAGCCCCGGCCATGCGGCTGGAGAAATAAACATCTCTGAAAATATCTACCAAGAATCTGTCCATATATTCCTTTTCCACGGGCCTCATTGTCTGATACGCGTGTTGCAGTATCCCCACTGTAACAAATGGTAGAGAACTGCGAGCAGAACAATCCCCAATCCCTAAGGACAGCGACTGATTTGGGAGTTAATTCCGGATTTCTCTTCTTGTTTTTGTTTTGCTATTCCATCTCTAAACCATGGAGGAACCGTGGAAAGGCTCTTGGCTCTCAGAGCTGCATATGGACATTTATCTTAAACTTGAAAAGATTCTTCAACAACGATTTGTAAATTTTAGTTTAATTCAAGCTCAAAAGGAACTGAAACACTTCCTGCATGGCTGTTTAAGAACTTTTTCTACATTTCTTGGGATTTGATTCTTACCAAAGACTTTTGGAAGACCGTTTGGACACAGTTAATTTCTGAGTCAAAATATATGCCCATAGAAGAATATTTTCATTAATATTATTTAATTAACGAAACTGTTGAGCAATGCCAGCTGTGTCCTGGCGAAGGGAAGCCTGGCTCAGGGACCATGCGACAACCCAGGCCACATGGACCGAGCGCTCTCCGAGCAGCAGTGAGGCAGTTCCCGCGCGTGGGTGGAGCAGCACGAGCTGCAGTGTTGGCAGCGGAGCAAGGCGCGGCGGGAGCGGCGCGACCCGGCGGTGCCCGCCCGGCCCCGCGCAGCGCGTGGTGGAGCGAGCCCCAGGAATGCCTGACCGAGAGGGGTGGCGGTGGCGGCGGAGCGGAGCCGTGCCTGGCCAAGACACGCGCTGGAGCAGGGCGCAGGGCGGTCATCACTTGTGGGCCCGGCCGAGACGTGGGTGCAGCCCCAGGCAGCGGCAGCGCAGCTGAGAGCAGAGGAGGCGGCGCGCAGTTTGCTGAGCGGCACAGCCCGGCCCAGCCTGCACGGCCCTGAATGCGATCCCGGGAAGAGCGCGCAGGCACGAGCAGCCCTGACAGCCCCAGCAGCCCTGGCAGTTCCAACACGGGAGCGAGCGAAAGCAAAAACGTAGCGAGACAGAAAACAGCAGCCACTTGGAAAAAGGAAAAAATCATCATAGCTAAAGTTTTAGGAATAGTAAAATGGTATAATGTTAAACAAAATTATGGTTTTATAACAAGATGTGACAACCAAGAAGACATATTCATTCATAGAACTGCAATTAAAAAGAGTAACCCTGAAAAATACATCCCAAGTTTAGGAGATGGAGTAGTAGAGTTCAAAATTGTGCAAGGTAGAAATGGGTTACGAGCAGCAGAGGTCACTGGGCCCAATGGTGTTTCTGTGAAAGGCAGTATATATGCTAAAAATTGTAGTCATGTTAGACAAGATCTCCATTATAAGCCCCCCCTACAGTCTCCCTTTCCTAATCCCACCTTTCCCTTTTACCCTATATCCTATTATCCCCAGTGTATTCCCAATCCATTTTTCCACCCATGGCTTCTCTCACAAAACCATGCCTTTGCCAATTGTTTTCCCAAAAATCCCTTTCCAATGCCAAGTGGAGGATGAAGAGGGGAAGGGAAGAATTTAACTATTGTTGTTTAGAATTCCAACAGGTACAAATGGAAGAAACCCTCTCCTGCCTCAGTTTCCCCACAAAGCATGCTTGGAGAGTCCTGTCTCCCCCTTCTGTCAGCCTTAAGATGTTCCACAGAATCTGTTTGGACATTTAAAGACTCAGGAGGGTGGCTTGTTTTGTTTTGAAACTGTTCTTGTTATGTTTATCCAGTTGTTTTCAATGTTAGGTTTTAAATCCCTTTTTGTTAAAAATAAACAGGTGAAGTGTCGGGGTCCCTCCCCCCTGCCGTGGGGTCCTGGGAGAGGAGCCCTGGGGGGGAGGCACGGGGTTTCCCTGCCCCTGCTCAGCCTTGTTTGTTCCCCATTGGTTGTTTTGTGTTCCCCTGCACGGGCAAGGACCCTCGGGTCCCGTGATTGCCTCAGTTCCTCGGCAGAGCTCCGGCCATGCGGCTGGAGAAATAAACATCTCTGAAACATCTATCCAGAATTGGTCCATATATATCCTTTCCACGGGCCTCACTGTCTGATACACGTGTTGCAGTATCCCCACTGTAACACTACACCAAAAAGCTTCCAGAAATGTGTCAGCTTCCAGAGCAGCTGGATGCCCCTTGCACAGGGACATGGTTTAGCTCTGGCACTCGGTGCCTCACTGAACAGCATTTTAAACAGCATTCAGAGAACAGCAGCTCCAACTTTACACATAGCAATACACAAAACACCTAAATTTAATTAGTAGGTGAGGTTTTGCAGTCCATTTCAGCCCCCACAAGTTATGGTACTGCACAAGGGCTGGAAGCAGCTTTCTGCTTTCACAGCCCCACAGAGCTGTTGTTCAAAATCTCCAAATGGACTTTAGCAGAGGTGGCCATGCCAAGAGCTGGAAGAAGTTTAGAGATGCAAAGCCTGGGGGAATTTGAGATAGGGCTGCTACCTACAGACAGCACAGAATGGGATGGTGTCATTTGAAGCAGCAGCTGGCACTGTAAAGTTAAACAAATCTCACTTCAGCCTCTGGGCAGCCCCAGATCAGCTGATGGCAAAAAAGGATTTGCTTGTGCTCATGTACATTGTGAAGATAAAAAAAGCTATTTGACCTCAAAGAAAAAAGCTGTCAGAAGAAAAATGTGCATAATTTGGTGATGAATATAAATATAGAATAGAGAGGAGGGAAAAGTCCCTCCCCATGAGGCTGCAAGGTCTGTGTGCCCCTTAGGTTCCCCTTAGGAGCATCCTCAGCTCCTGCCTGCTGTTTTACCTTGTCATGCCCAAATCATCCCACTTTTTCAGACCACATGCTCATCAATCTCTGACAGGAAACAACTGACAAAACAGCCTGACTTGCACAAGCTCTTGCCCTGTTTCTACAGTGTTTCCTACTGTCACCTCCTCTTTCCTCCTGCCACTGTACCCTGAGTCCTGGCCTCTGCTGCAGCTCACTTTTCCCTTCTGTCTCTACAGTGACTGCAAGCACAACTAAAAATTGCTGTGCAGAACATCTTTTCTCCCCTCCAGGAGTAAGATGGGAGCTTACTGTATGTACATCATGGCAAGACACGAAGGACAGAATAGCAAACATTGCTACTGTTCAAAGAAAAATGATTTGCATACCAATTTCCATCCTGGTTGATTCTGCAAACCCATGCCAGGAAGAAGTTAGAGTCTTCTCTCAACATGCTCCCTGAAAAAAAAGTAAGTCATTACACTAACTTAGACATATATTGATAAGAGTAGGCTCATGCTTGCCCTCAACAGTGATTATCCTTGAATGTCAACTAATTAAAAAACCTAACCTATATATAAGCCTCCAAAGATGTATTTTTGGGTCTCGGGATGTGGGAGAACAAAGGGTCAGGGTCACCAGGGTGCTGCTGGGTGGAGGGATGGGAGATGAATGGCAGAGAGGCAGCAAGCATTTGTTGGGAAGGACTGGCCAGGATTGTGGCTTCTGCCAAGATCTCCCCAGTGGCAGGACCTATCCAAGGAAGAAGCTGGAGACTGGATGCAGGTGGCAATCCACAACTCCCGTATATTGATTTTCATTTAAATGCTTGCATCTTTCGTGTAGAAGAACAAAGATCATCACATTCCTCCCATCACATTCCAAATTATAACTCCCTCTTTCATGGTAATACATAATGTCGTATAAATAGGAATGCAGTGCTGCCACAAGACACCACAATCCTTGAATTCTAATTACCACCGAGCAGAAAAAGACAAGATTTTCCTACCACAGCCACGAAACTGCCTTTAAGATGAATATGGTATTAGGAAACCTACGCCAAAGCTCTGTAACCTTGTAAAAGACTTTTTCTTTGGGGGGGGGGGGAGAGGGGGGTAGCATATCACAGGCTTCATCAGAGCATCCTCAGAAACTGATTGCCACCACAGACATCCACTTGGAAAAAATGAAAAAGAAGCATCAAAAAATAACGTGCAAGATTTAAAGACAAATTTGCAGCCTTATTGTAGCATCATTTAACTTCCACTTATACACACTGATTTATTCCAGAGAAAGTCCAACATATTTTCTTCCCCAGATAACACTTGTCTGAATTTCCCAGTAGTCCTCTACTGATTGTCAGTGGGTACCCCATGAGGAAAAAGAAGTCACACTTTCTTTAGCAGATTAACTTCACTGTGGTTGTTTAAAGCCAAGTGTAAGTCCAAGATTGGAACCTAGGTAAAAGGAAATCCTGATAAAACCAAGGACCAAATCCTTAGTGTAATTCTGATCTCACTCACTAGACAAATGTAAGCACAAAATTAGAGTAGCTTTGATGCCAGACATTTTTAACTTGGAAGGGAATAAGTTGAAATCAGTGAGGTTGTACCCGCTTAGGTTATCCATGATTTTGGCCCTCTACTTGTTTTCATGTGTTTCCCTTTTGCTTGATGGATTTTGAGGGAATTAAAGACTTTATGTGGGATATAGTATCTCGAGTTATTTTTCCGGCGGAAACTTCTGGGTGGGAAAACTTGACACTTCGGAAAGTGTGCCAAAATTTAGTGCAAGTTTATATTTACCAAAGGAACATTTGACATTTCATTGATGCATCACAAAGAGAAATAAGGGACACACCTGACAGGATTATCTCATACTGAAATGTTTTAAGACAAACAATGGCACTGCCTGGCAGAAGAAAAAGCGAAGCAAAGGCAGGAGAACTGAAAAGGAAACAACTGTGACCCTGTGGAAAGTGTGAGTTACTCAGAGCACAATGATACAATCCTTAGCCTCACAGTACAGGAGAAACCTTTTAAAGTACACCCAAAATGCTAGATATTTTTCAATAGTTCAAGGTATTAACAGTGCAAATACAAAGGTGCTTTATTACAACTTGCATACCCTATCATCTCAAGCATTTTTTAAAAAATCAGCCATGCATAAATTTTAGTGTGGTGATGTTAGATTTCTTTAGAGATGTTTTTCCTTTCACTCCATCTTATTATAACAAGCTGTTCTCACACAACTTTCACGAGATCTCTAACGACACAGTGGTTTTCTATCCCCAAACTGCCATATATAAAATAGATGGGGGCTTATCAGAGATTGGCTCTATTTTTCAGTTTCCTATCTAAGCCAACCTCAACTTTCCTGGCAAATGATAATGAAAAAGACCATTAAGCAAAGCGATAAAGAATAATATAAAAGCTCGTTATAGGCCCAATTCATAAAATTACAAGCTGTAGTGTGCAGTATGCACAAGTAAAACTGAAAACCAAGTTCAAGCATACCAAACGAGATTATAAATTAGCTGTTGTTTTTCTGTCTGAGAAAAGCCATTCTTTAATGAGCTTGGAAACACAGCTAAATATTTTCTTTCATAAATGCAAGAAAAAGCCATACCACTTTTGAGACTTCTGCTGGGCAGCTTTTTCTCGTCTCTCTTTTCCTCTTTTAAATTTTAAATACTGCATAGGAACCATTTGCTCTATGAGATTCCCATAGTTAGGACCAAACCCTTCTCAGAGGAATTTTGGCACCTTATTAATTAGCTGGTTATGAGAAGGAGCTGCACTCTTTCAGTGACTCCTATTTTGCCATCAGTAAAGTGTGATACCATAATAAATTTCCATCAAGCAAACTATTTCTGGTAATTCCCCCTAATTAACACCAGACTGCTAATAATAAATTAGGCCCTATGTGTTTCTGATATAACCAAGATCTTGTCTGAGCACAAGATATTAACCAACGTCCCAAGAAAGTAAAACTTGAACCTAAATTAAGCCTTTGCTGGTAAAAAGGATTTATAAGCAATTCTGTGAGAAACCCTTTGAAGATCTCATATAGGGCATTTTGACCAGCAAATATTTTGAGTGACAGAGAGATTTGTTCTGTGCTGAGCAGTGAAAGTGGATTTATTGTGAAAACACACCATTGAGTTTTAAGCCTATAAATCTTACACTGGATTACAACATCTTAATGAATGAATGACAGATCTCTTTTTTTTTTTGGTCGGTGCATTTTAATGTTACACGATGTTGTGATTGATAGAAACCAAACCTTTGCCATTAAAATGTCAAATGCAGACTTCATGCCTTTAAAAATTTGGCTTCTGGAGCTTAATGTACTGTTTGCAAATAGACTTGCATTTGTCTCGCTCATAGCCTAAACACTGAAGGGGAGGCAAGTTTTCTGTAAAGTTGCCTCTAAATTTTATAGAGCTGTGTGCAGTGTTTTCCTTTGCCTGTGTAAATAAAGGTAGAAAACAACAGTGCATTTGCCTGGTTAAGAGATGCTCAGCTAAGGGGATTCTTACCAGACTGGTATTATCATGAAGGAATTGGCCATGTTAGAGCAGACATTTAAGTGTCCCGCAGTGAAAACAGAGACTGCTGCAGGCCAAGGCTACATAAAGTACCAGACAATGCTTGCCAGAGCAGGCTGCATTTCCTCGGACAGTGTCAACTTAGGAAAAATATTAAACCTTTCCAGACAAACAGTGCAAAGTATTCTGGATGGGCAGCAGAATGGAGTAAGGATAGCAAATAAACAGTAATTGGCCAATGTAAGTTTTACATTGTTACATATTCTACAGTGTTCAACATGGTACTTACATCTTTCCATCCATCTTGAGAAAAGATGAAGAATCAGAGACTCACCGAGGTTGGAAGGGACCTTGACTAGTCCAAGGGCTGTGTCCAGTCGGGTTTTGAGTATCTTCCTGTATAGAGACTCCACAACCTCTCTGGGCAACCTGTGCCAATGTCTGACCATCCTCACAGTTGAGGTATCACTACATACCAAGCCTGGCTCTGTTTCCTTGACTCCCCAATCCAGGTATTCATATACGTTGATGAGATTCCCCCTGAGTCCCCTCTTGTCCTGGCTGAGCAATCCCAGCTCTCTCAGCCTCTCCTTGTATGACAAATGCTCCATGCCCCTTACCATCTTCCTAGCTCTTTACTCCAGTATGGCCATGTCTCTGGTACTGGTGAGACCAGCACTGGACTCAGCTCTCCAGATGGGTCTCATCAAGGCTGAGCAGAGAAGGATCACCTTCTCCCATCTGCTGGCAATGCTCTGCCTAATGGACCCCAGGAGGCCAGTGGTCTTCCTTGTCACAGAGGAGTTATCACTGGCTCATGGTCACCTCGATGTCACCAGGACCCCCTGGTCCTTCCCTAAAAAACAAAGCGCCATTCTAAAAAAACCACAAGACCTGAAGAATGAGCAGCTCAAATGCTATCTATTCCTGTGTACAATCATGGCTTTCCTTTAGTGACTATGATTCAGGAAAAGAAAATATCCAACAACCACAAAATAAGTGAGGACAGAGAATTTCAAGTTTTGAGTAGGGTTTATTTGCTTGTTATGTTTTTCAATTATAATTACACTTGCAAACGTGAACAGCCAAAATTTAATGCCAGAGATTATTAAACACAAGCAAAGAAATCACCAGGATTTAACAGCTGGTAGTTTAGCATAAAACAGTGTTTGAAAAGTAGCTCACATGGCTAGATGATGCAAGTAGCTCTGTGAAGAAACAAGTACACAATTAACAGACCAACACACACTGAACCACAACTCAACTCCTCCTTTTAAGTTGATTGAATTGTTATATTAAGCATTTATATTTACATGTAATCCTGAATTATTTCATTACAACATAGTGAAACTGTCATCATGGATCAATTATTCACTTATAAAGACATTCTACCTTCAAACAGGGTTAAGCCAAATTCTCTCACAGGCAGTTTTGAAAGAAAAACAATGACTGACTGAAAATGCATGCAAAAATCTACAGTAGTTAGGTTACTAATATATCTCTCCTGACTCTGTAACATTCCCTCATAACATGAATGCTATATGTGTGCAGTTGGGAATCCCACAAAATCCCCAAATGATGATGGAATAATGCTGGGTTTTGCTATGTCAAGCCTGCATTCAAATACACGTATATAAGTACGTCTCTCAATGCACAGGCATTTGTGTGCATGTAGAGAGAAGTATTTTTAAATACATACACGCAGACCCCGAAAGACTGTAGAGGTAAAGGCAGGCTTACAAATAAAACAAAATAATACCAGGATGAAATAGTTCTAAACAACAACAAAAATAGGTAATAAATATTCAGTGAGATATATGGCATTATTATAAAGTGCTCTACTAAAATCTCACTTATTAAAATAATGATAAAAATTATGTTCCTTTTAGTTGATTTATATAATTTGGTAAAGCCATTAAATATTCATTATCTATCAGTGACTCTATGCTTCCTTTAAAATTTTAAACAAATAGATAAAAGCAGAAATTAAAAGGCAAAGCACCTAAATGAAGCACTTCTATTGGAGCCTTTCAGGCTTTTGTCCTCAAATTCACTAACAACCGCAAAATTTCAAACCCTAGAGCTTACAAATCAAAAAATAAAATTCCAATTAAAATTATGAGGCTAAACAAAATTTGATTGGATTTTAAGGATAATGACAAACTGAGAAGTTTTTATCCTACATTAAAATGGCAAGGTTTGAATCACAGAAATTACTGAACAACTTTTCTTGTGCATTTCCCCCCTCTTTCCTCACGCATGTGCAATAAAGCTCCAGTGAAACCTAGTCTGTAGGTCCCATTTCTCCACATCCCACTTAATTCTAAAAGCAACCTGGCTTAGATGTTACTGTATCTTGTCCAGTCTGCTTCCACCCTTCTAATTTTCAGCCAAACTCACAAAAGGGTACATCTACAAGAGTGTAAACATCTTCAACAGCTTTATACCGTACCACCAAATTTCTTCTTATTTACCAACATTCACCAAATTTACCAAATTTCTTCTGTACCACTGGAAGTTAAAAAAGAAATGTGGTAATATTGAAAAAAAAACCAACTTCAGGAAATAAAGTGAAACAGTCCCACAATGTGAACCTGTCTCACTGAATTAATAAAAAGCCAAATATCTTTTCATATCTCAGTACAGTAATTTTGGTTTTCTTTCCTCCTCTTTTGTTGATGTTCCTCATTACAATTGCTTTACTCAACCATGGTAAATTTTTGTGACTTCTTTATCCATGGTTTTATGGATAAAACTATCCTTTGAATCAGTAAAAAAACCCCACAACAACAAAACCAGTAAATGGTTATGTTTAATGTCTCCTAGAAAGAGCACTCTAAAGACTAACAATTCAGCTCTGACACCCCAGTTGAATCAAACAGCATGTAAATTCAGTTGCCTTCAGGAATCTGCTCTGGTCCCAAGAGAGCCCCCTTCTCTGTTGTGCAATTCTTTGAAGCGAAATTCACCCTGTGCAGAGGGCCACCACCTCCTCCCTGCCTGCCTGCAATTGCTCCAGACCAGTTAAGCCCTAATTTGAGGCTAAGGGGGACTGAGCTGGTGCACTGGTCTTGCGCTGCCTCTCTGTGCAAACGCGAAATTCTTATCAAGCCACAGAATTGGCTGATCTGGCTCGCAGTAAATGCATAATGACAGCATTGTCTCTCTGCTCCCTTGCAAGATCTGAGAGATACTGAGCTGCTTAAACCACTGTGGTATTATTTAACAATACATTCCCTACAGCTGGAAGAAAAGAGAAAAAATAAAACCTAAACTAATTAAAGTCCTAACAGCTGAGCAAGAAAGTTAAGTTTTCAGTACGCTACCTGGCACACCACCAATATACATATTCATGAGCTACATGGTAAAGAATGTACTGAGAAAAAAACCAGTGTCCTCAGTTGCACTTCAGCAGCTTCCCTCATTCAACACCAGAATCTCACATTCTGGATATAAAACACTGTTACCTGCGGATTCAGCACAATTTCCCCTTTCCAAGGCACTTAAAGCTACCTAAAACCTGAACTGCAAACAGAAGAGTTGAAATCCCGGCTCCCTTAAGATTTGATCTGACATTTTCACCCTATCAAACACACCCTCAGCAGCAGGGGGTTTTGGCTAGTGTTCTGGTAGCACGTGAGTTACAGAAAAGTATCCCATTTATGTTTTCTTTTAAGTGGCATCTTCTAAACTATTCTTTTTCACCAGCATAGCAACATGCTATGTAAATGCTTTGTAAAAATCTCTGTCCTCTGCAAACCCATCAGAAATTTAACTGCAAAGGCACAGGTACATGTAATTGTGTAGGAGGCTATATGCACACAAGATAGATTTAAAAAATCTAAAATTAGATTATATTTTAAAAAATTATATTTGGAACTATATATTTTCTGTAATCTTGTCTTTGAGTTCCTTTTAATGGAGTTTAGCTGCAATACTTCTGGACACACTTTAAAAACATCACTGAAATAAAGTGATCTGGATTGCGGAATCCAATCTCCTTTTATTGCTGAATAGCAGCAAGACCAAGACTTCTAATACCAGGTATTTATTTTTATAGATACTTCACTTCTCATAATGAAACAGATATAAATGTGGTCATAAAATCATGAAACACAGTAATGTGCAAAGTGTAGAGATAAAGACACTAATTGTTTGGCTTGGGTGCAATTCCTAATACCTTTCTTTTTACGAAGCAGAACTGTAAATGATAAATGCTCTGAAAAATTAGTGTACAATCCCTTCTGCAAGTTTCCACATCTCTCTCCCATTTTAGAAAAATTGTATATAAATAATTTTAACCAATTATTGAGTATGGACATTTTAACCTTTCTGCTCAGTACATTTGTTACACAAGATGAGCTCCAAGCATCAGATGTTGATAGAGTGGGCATGTTTCTTGCACAGTGGCTTGTCCTTCTTGGAGAAGAAAGTCTGGCCCTCCAAACTGTCATTACATACCTGAAATGGGATAAAAAAAGAAAAGAACATCCAATTCAGACGGATGAATTACGCCATAACTATTCAGAATGCCAAATCATGGTATTGCTCTATGCACAAATATATTCAAAGAGTAAGAATTATCTTTTTTTTAGGGATCCTCTTTTTATGTAATACTAGTGGTTGGCGTAAGCATAACCTTTCTTAAGACAACAGGTGTTTAAGTGGGAGCAGAGTTAGGTTCAGAATTTAAGTAAAAAACCCCAATCATTAAGACTGGGGCTTCTTTTTTTGGTTTTTTTGGTCATACAATATTAGCAAGCAATACCTTGGCTACAGTGTCCTTATGTCAAAAGCACTCTTGCTACTTTGGAAACACAGCCCATTCCCTTACAACCTTCAACACTTGCTCTGAGGAAGTAAACATCGAGGGTTAAATGCTGGGACACCAGGCTGCAGCCCAGGACACCTTCGCTCGCACCCGTACCAAAGGCTTACAATAGCAACACACCTTCCAAATAACTGGGAAAGCACTTTTTGTTTGGGCTCAGGGGACTGAGAGAGGTTAGAGCTGTTAACTCCCATATGGGTCAGGTTAGCACAAGCACTGCTGCCAGGGCTTGTTTAAAGGTAGACCAGCTTTACTTACGGAGCATACAAAGCAAGTGTCATGCCAAGTGTGGCCCAGAGCTTCAAGAAACCTGTCCCCAGCTTCAATGGGGAATTCACAGCCATGGCACATCGTACCAAAAAGGGCATAGTAATCTGCAAAGAGATACAAACAGGTTTTAAAGCATATGCAGAAAGGTGAGGCTGACCCCTTGAGAGCTTTGCTCTTTTCTTTCATTGGCAATAGGTTCAGACTTGCTGAAGTTTATAAGACTCAGTATATTAAATAAAAAGCTCCTAGATCAAAAGACTGGGATGTTGATTTCTCCTTGCTAATTCAATTTTCTTCCTCATTCTTTCAAGTGGGCAATGCTTCCATCTTCCCGGTGTTTCATTTCCTTGAGATCGACAGTGTGCTGGAGAGGGGGAAATGTGTGCTCCTTGCAGAGCACCCACGTGAACTCTATGTGTTCCTTACATTCTCTCCAACTCTGCTTTGAAAGCACACTCCAGCTGTTCACACTACAGACCTCCTCAGAGAGTAATGAACTCCTACCTACTTTCTGGCACAATAGTTGCCCCAGACTGCACTACTCAAAACCATGTAATCATTAGGGCTCTGTGCTAACTAGAGTCTAGAAATTTGGATCAAGTTGGAATACCTTTCTAGTCACTAGAGTTTATTACATGGCTTTTAAAAAAAACCAACAAAATGACAAAACAAATCCCCAAAACAAACAAACAAACCCTTCCTCTTCATTACTATGAAGAACAAGAAGCTCCTCCAGCAATCCCAGGGAGAAGGGACTAAAACAAATGACATTGAACCATTCATATTCCCCACCCCAAGTTGTCCGGTCTTTTTCACTTATTTCAACTCTCAAACATCCCATTCTAGGAAGCGAATGTTTTATTCCTGCAGAGACAACAGTGGCATTACTGCTATAGCATGAGAGAATTTGGGACCAGCACGCTACCACAGCAATCACGTCATGCAGCATTGTGTCTCCATAGGATGAACTACAGTCAAAGTGACAGCCATAATGAAACTCTGGACTCCATCTACCAGTTAACAGAGTGTTACTACCATAATAACACTCTGACAGGGAAATTGATGCCAGGGGTTGTTTTCAAAGGAGAATTATAAGGGGTGGAAAGCAGAGTAGAAGTGGATTTCGTTTCTCACCTAGACTATACAGACCTGCTGAAGCTCTAATGCTTACTACAACAGAGCCCACAGAAGATCATCGGATGTGTCAAGCCCAAGAGAAAAGTCCTGGTTTTGTTTAGTAAGACAGTGTTTTGTGTGATGACCTCCCTCAAAATGCACCCTCGTAGAAGATATCTCAACAGGATGGGGAACACAAGTGCTCTGGAATAGCAAAGCCCTCGATGGCTGCCAGTGGCAAGAAACTGTTTCACCGATCACCTCCATGCTACTGGAATGAATTTTTAAGTGTTTAAGAAGAAAGACAATAAAAACATCAAATGGTACAACAGAACTGTGCAAAACCCCTGAAGGACACAGTCTCATGACCATACTCTTTCAGCCCTTTGCATTTGTGATCATACGGAATCTTACCGATATTTTCCTGGTGCTGGCAGTTAAAACCTTCTGTAAGTTGGCCTGTGGTTGTGTTGATAAGTTTATTGGCTTTTCTTCTGAAGAAAGGGCAGTAGATAAGGCAGAATGAAGGGCATCAGCTTTCTTTTGCATGCTTGAATTGCGATACCACAGAAGCCTTCCAAGGCAGACTTCTTACATAGTCACGTATCAGTACTTCCTGCACACAGCACTTTCAAAACTAGGCTACTAACTCTGCACTTCAAAAAAGTTCAAAGTTGTAGATATCTGGACTTTTAATTCAATTTTAGCCTCAACATCTAAACCCAGAACATTCTGCAGATTAAACCCCTTTTAATACTAATAGCTGCTGCTGTTGTAATTTCAAGTACAGATTTAAAATTAGAACTCTCCTTTGCACTAGGAAGAAGGAAAGTTGGCAATGACATTTACTCCTTATTTCTTTAAAATTAGTCATAGACTCAAAACTCCAGCTGGACTGAAAGTCTTTGAAAAATTAATATAACTCAAATTAACATCTAGTTAGCGAGCCAGAGCCATTACAAAGTATCACTGCCAATAACACCTCACAGATTGTGTCTGCACTAACTTGTGCTAGCAACTTTCTATCTCAGAAATAAACTTTGCAAGAAGTGTAGTATACTTGATATCTTACCACAGCTTTTCCTGCTCACAGTATAGAAAAAGGCACATTTTGCACAGGAATTGTAAAAGTAGCACAAATCAATGCACTGCACAACATGTGGGTCATTTGGTGGCAGGAACAAGAATTGAACCTTAAGAGAACAAAGCCTGTCATGAGCTTTCCACCCAAAGGAGAGTTATTGATTCCTCCAGTACTATTTTTGAATCATCAAATGGTTCCAAGATTAGGGGTTTCTCCTTGCTTCAGGATGAAATTTCACCGTGCTGTCACACTGGAGGATGCTGCTTGTATACGCACTTCCTCTGCTGCTCCACAAATTCAATAGAAGCAACACCCTACCCTACTTGTGTCACCAAGTTAGCAATAACCTACTGTGTCCTTTTGTATCTGCCAACACCTCATTAAAGCAGCTGTGACAAGAGGGATTTTGGATAAATTGGCCTCCTTCCCTCATGCTTACAGTACCTAACACTCTCCATGGCACCCACTGCGAGTAACTCTGGGATCAGTTCAGAGGGAAATCTTAGCTTCTAAGAGGTCATTAGAATTTCGTGCTAAATCTTTTCTGGTCAATCCATTTCTACATCTAGTGAAACTGAAATGTTCCTAAGAATAGAAGGAAAACCATAACAAGGGTCCAACTGACAGTTCCAACACAGCATGCACTGTGGAAACAGGTAATTTTGATATAAGTTTGTCTCTTTTCCATTTTGTGGGAATTGTTTTACAAATTGTTTATTTTTTCCTAGCTCAGAGGGGCACACGGAAAGTTTTAAGCAAACTAGAAAACCAACTTAAATAAAAACTGTTCATAATAATAATAGGTTGACAAAAAGCTCAAGACAACCTGGCAATGTGCACTCACAGCCCAGAAAGCCAACTGTATCCTGGGCTACACCACAAGAGGAGTGGCCAGCAGGTGAGGGAGGGATTCTGAACCATCTGCTCTGCTCTCCTGAAACTCTACTGGAAGTCCTGCATCCAGCAATGGGGCTCCCGAGATGGGATGGGTGAGGACCTGCTGGAGCAAGTCCAGAAAAGGTCACAAAGATGCTCAGAGGGCTGGATCTCCTCTCCTTTGAGGAAAGTCTTAAGAGTGTTGTGGTTGTTCAGCCTGAAGAGAAGGCTCCAGGCAGACCTTACAGCACCTTCCAGTGCCTGAAGGGGGCCTACAGGAAAGCTGGAGAGGGACTTTTTACCAGGACATGTAGTGACAGGACAAGGGGAAATGGCTTTAAACTGAAAGAGTACATTTATATCGGATAATAGGAAGACTTTTTTTTACTGTGAGGGTGGTGAGGCACTGGAACAGGTTTCCCAGAGCAGCTGTGGATTCCCCATTCCTGGAAATGTTCATGGCCAGCTGGATGGGGTTTTGAGCAACATGGTCTAGTGGAAGGCATCCCTGCCCATGGCAGGGGGGATGGAACTAGATGATCTTTAAGGTC
Source organism: Corvus kubaryi (assembly GCF_017639235.1). Lineage (NCBI taxonomy): Eukaryota > Metazoa > Chordata > Aves > Passeriformes > Corvidae > Corvus > Corvus kubaryi. Next base: position 11,658,433 of record NW_024582059.1, read on the forward strand.
CCTTCCAACCCAAACTATTCTATGATTCTATACAAAATGTTATGATGAGCCGGAGTGCTAAAAACCAAACTAGAAATGCTCTGAACTTCTAAGCCACATCATTCACATAATATTGCTCATCAGCATTTCAAGTGCTGTAATTGTATCACTGTATTTTTCCCCTAACGGTTTTTTTTATCCTTGATCCTGCAAAAAACAACCTGGACAGACTGCTTACTCTTGGAAGTCCCTCAGGCTGTGAATAAGGCTTTTCAGAGAAAAACATATTACTCCACTGGCATTTGCTCGTGTTTGGTAAATAAGCAGATTTAGGTAAACTTCAGATTATTTTAAAGCCAAGCAGAAAGTCACCCTAAAACTAACACTTTGATGTATCACTGATACTACAGCTGAGGACTTAATAGGAATAGGTAAATTCAGTGACAAGAAGCCTGCTGCTGCTGAAGCTGATGAAGAAATCCTCACCAACTCCTCCTGCTGCAAACTTAAAGTGTCTACAGCAGCTGTTGTTGCTTTGAATTGACATACCAAAGTTACATGAAATTGCTGGGGCACTTCTAATGTGAAGCTTGAGAAAAGGGAATTATTTTTTTCCCCAACCTTGCTGAGCTCTGCTCTCCTGCACAGCTGCAGTAAACTTTGGTTTTGCTGCTTCTTACCCGTCTCACAGTAGGGATCACCATCTTCTAAGTGAAAGACATTATTGCGGATAGGGTTATGACAGGCCACACACACGAAGCAGGAAACGTGCCAAGTTTGTTTCAAAGCATTTATTACTTCCTGTGGGGATTAGAAAAAAGTGTGAGGAACACATTATTTCGATGTGATGACTAGATTGTGGTAGCCATGCCTCCACACTTGATTCATTTCAAGAATACTTCGTTTCCTACTGCTACGTTGAAAATGGGTTGTGCACGCAAGTTCTGCGATGTTAAACTTAATGAGGTGCTTTATTTATGGTACATCTCCTTATTTTTCATGAGCAATCCTTTGGGGTTTTTGGAAGGTTTGACAGAGTTGGACAGATTTTAACAACTCATTTGTTCACATTCTTAATTTTAATCAACATCTCACCCATAATGGTCCCCTGAAATAAGAAAAGCAGCATCCCTGCCTTCTCCTGAAGTCTGTGAAGAGTTAATCCGAAGACATCACACAGAAAATCACAATTGCTTGTGTTGTTTTGGAAGATGCTATAGTGCCAAATATGACTTGAGAATTGTGCTGCCAGAGGCCTGCATGACCCCAGTTACACAAGAATGCAGACACATTGCTGTCTGCAGTGAAACAGCAGCCGATCAGCTGGCAGGCTCAAATGAGCCATATCAGTGCCGAGTAGGATAACTCGTCTTTCCATCTACATTGACGCTGGGAATATTTCAGTACTTCACATCTAGCCAAACAGTGTGTTCTTAATGCTCAGCTCACCTAAGGAGGATTATTTCTTTTTACTTCCCTCCCCCACTTCCCCCTTCATTCCCATTCCCAGTAAAAAGCTGCCAATTTAAAGCATTTTGCTCAAGAAAATTTGGTATTCGCAACAGCTATAGAACAGCTTCACAAAAACAGGAGCTGAGCTTGGAAGAGCCAAGGAAACTACAACACCTTTTCTCAAAGAGATTGAAAAGGTTCAACATTAAAAGATCCAAAGCCATATTTTGTATGTGATGGGAGCTGAAAAGGTGAGTCAAGAGTATGTTTGAAAGAACGCAGACTGGGTCAGGTAAAATGGAATTTCATTGCAGAGAAGCACTGAACACTGTGATTATTGTTCCCACCAAGAAACAGGCCGCTTGCTGGTCACTTACCCCAAGGATCTTCCTCTGGCACTTTGAACACTCAGGGGCAAAGAACTTCTCATAGCAGACCTCACAATACAGCATCCCTTTCTCTTCCACAAATCCAATGTAAGCCATGGAGGTTTTGCAGTGAGCACAATTAAACTCCTCTGGATGCCATGACTTTCCCAAAGCCACCAAGAAGGGTCCTCTGATTAGAAAGAAGAGATACTGTCAGCAAATGCACCTGGACTGGCTCCTGCAAAAGCTGTTAATAGACTTACCTGCAATAGCTCTGTGCCATTACTACACTGTTCACACACACTGCTCCATCCCTCTTTCTTCCCACAGGCCCTAAGAAAGCTCTGAGCGTTGACTGCATCCATCTCCACGGAACGATCTCCTCGAAACGTCTGCTCACAATAAACACTAATTCTTTTCACTTCACTGCATTTCAGAAATTTTGTTTAGAACTACATTAAATGCAGCACTGAAGTATCTGCTAGGGAAGGGAAGAAGGATGTTTCCAATTCCATCTACTGCAAAGAGATATTTGACTCAGCGACATGATCAACTCTCCTATAGTCTGCATTCATATTGAGACTACAAATATTAGTAGACTTGACCCCACTAGGAGCAGATAACATCAGCTTCTTCTGAGACAAAAATTCAATCACTGTCCCTATTCAACAAGTTTCTTACAGGATAACCCATTCTAGTTATAGGACGAACTTTTTTGTATTAAAATAGGTAAATTTTTTCCTAAACACACTTTGTCTATCATTTGCAAATGCAAAATAACAATGCTTTTAATAGCATTTGTCTGGTTAATGCAATGCAGCTAATAGAAAAGAAATTCATCCATTTCTCAGTCAACAAGAACTTCTCAGTTTGTAACTCATGAATCCCAGTTATATATCATTGTCCCTATATTTATCTAAAATATATTCAGCATGTTAATTTCTTTAGTGAACACATTTACTTTAAAGAGGTGCCTCCAAGGTCCCACCAACACTCAACCTTCCAGAATTTAGGTTTGAAATGAACTTTGTGGTTCATCTCCCTCACCAGATTTCCTGTTTTTGCAATACCAATAAAGATGTAATTCTTTCAAGCAGTGCTTAATTTCTTTTTTTTCCTGATCTAATACTGCAATGAAAAAAAACCTGAAAGGTACTAATATGACAACCTGCTGCTAAATACTTTTTTCGAAACCAAGTAAGCTACAAGAACATTTTTGTGTAAGATTTTCATACGAACAAAGCAAGAGCAATAAAGAAAAAAACCCAAACGAACAAGAAAAAACCCAAACAAACCCCCCAAATCTGCCTTGAAATTTGATTATGTAGACTCTAAAATGGAAATATAAGTGGGCTGAGGACAGAGGGCAACTTAATTAAGGATAGAGGGTGAAGACTTTAATTTCTCTTCTACATTTTCTCTGGCGACGCTATGTATTTTCAGCAGGATGAGAAGTCAAAGACAAGGGACTCAAACCGATTTAGGATAACCCAAAGACCTCGTAAAATGATAAACATATTTAATCTGGGCCAGTTTCTTCTATTCACCTCTGCTTATTGGAGGGAACGCAGTGAAAAAGGGCTCCTGAAGGGAAGCCTGTAGCTCTTTAAGGAGGGAGCTGGGGCTGAGCGCAGCTCTCCGGCCCCCGCTCCCAGCGGATGCCTGAGCAGTGCAAACACTGACCTAACCCGATACCCTCCCACTGCTCTACAAGCACCTTCTTACATCAATGCCCTTTCAGTTATGTACTGATCAAACAATACAAGCCCTTATGTACAACAAAGTGCCCTCAGAGCGCCGTGTCAGCACAGGCTAATTTAACAGATTCATTAACACGGGGCTGACACTAAAGACGCTCTCCCAGCTCCAGGTAGGATTGAGTTTCTGGCCATCTGCACTGAAATGATGGCTCAGTTAGCTCTGTAGTTGGAAGCAAGCATGCTGGCAACAGGAGGAGAAGGAATTTTTACATCTGCTGCGTTTAGCTCTCCAGAGTTTACAGCCCCGACATGTTGAGGTCAGCCATTCAGGACAGTGCGCAGGAACACAGACAGACCGGGAACAGTCTGAGAGTGCACCTACGGAGTTCCTTTCCCAAAGCCTCCAGACAGCTGGGGCTGTGCCCTGCACAATGTCTACGAGGTGTTCCATTAGTGGACTGGCTCCCTGTGCGCACATGTCCAGAAGAACACTTTCTAAATACTATTTTACTTTCAATCAGGCCGCAGTTTAAACATGTCAAGCTGATACTGCAGCTTAATGATACCTGCAACTTAAAAGCTGCCCCAAAGCCCATGGGGAAAAAAAAAAGAGGAAAAAAAACCACCTGCCATGTAAAATACACTAAAACATGATATTCAGAACTTGGAGGTGTTCCCAGACTCTGCATAATTTTGCCATCAAAATGATAGCTTCCAGTAATGAAAGGTATTTATTTCCTCTATTAATTTGAAAAGAACTTTAAAGTCCCAACTTGAGTAAGGGGGCAGGATGCCCACACTCATGCAAGGTGACAGGAAGGAGCTGGGGGGATACTGCGCTAGGAAGATGGCTGTAGATGGTTTTGTCCTTCCTTCCTTCACCATTTAAAAACAAAACCAATAAAAATCCCACATGCCTCTGTCAACTAGAACATATTTGTAAAAGTAGTGCTAAAACCCCACTTTCCTACTGTCCAAATGGAATATGGCATGACCCAGCTGGCAACAGTTGGCTATGAATGTGCCTCTACCCCGGGCTACTCTGACATGCTGAGCATTTCTTAACAAATTTCTGGCATCGCCACCTGGGCCACATGAATGGAACTCAGAGATGAAAATCAACTAGTAATTTTTCTTTTTTTTTTGAAAGAGATTCTGATTGATTTACAAGAGTATTTGTAGAATCTTATGCTCCAAAGGATCACCAGGTACATAATTTTAGTAGTCACCTCAAACATCTGGGTTCTGCATGTAACAATGAGATTGGGGCAAACTGAAAGGAGAAGTAAGCAACATACAGGGAATATAAGTGCAATTTCAATGACTTAACACTTGTAACTGAATATAACTTCTTCAGTATGGTTGTGATATATTATATTAGTAGGCCAATAGTTTAGTTCCTCATGTGGCTTGTACTGTGATAGCAAGACAGAACTGAAATTTGGTGGTAGAGAGATCAAAAAGGATTTGCACATCTGCTAGGAAGGCCAATCACTTCACAGTTAACCATACAGCAGTTCTACATTCTTCGAAGTTTCTTCTTCTCCTGGATAAAAATGCCACAGTATACAATTTGTGTATAGGAGGTGCTGAAGGGAAGCACTGTTTGTACTTTTTCCCTTTTGCCTTTAAAAACAATTAAGCTTTATGAAAAGGTGACAAAGCCAAATCATCATTCAGAGCAGACATGCCAAAGAATATGTTCTCAATGGTGATCCAGGGAAAACACATTTGGACTTCAAAGGAAGAGCCAACTCTGCAATGCAGAACTTGGTACGGCTGTCTGGGAACCAGAAGTCTTCATCAGGAAATGCCAGAAGTCTGCCAGACCGTCACAGCAAGTAGATCAAGAGAAATTTAGTTTGCCTCCAGCTTTGATTCTTTTAGACATGGAAAGAAAAGCTCACTTAATGAAGCTTTGGAAAAAACTGGAACCTTCAGACAATCACTGTGTGAATAATTGAAGATATATTAAAAAGTTATAAGTGTCTCTAAGAAAGGTTTTGGCTCAACCAGCCATGGTTACTCTATGCCTGAGTGTAAAGTAACCAACTCCAGAATGCATTTTGGCTTCAAAACAGATGTACAATGCAATGTCACTTGATCCTCCTCCTACCTTTTCATAGATAAAGCTATCACTGAGGGCATGAAGTGTAGTTATGCTAAAACTTGAATTCAAAATGCCATCGCAGTCTTCCAAATCCACTGTATGCTGTGAACATGAGGCATATTTGGCATTGATTAATGCACATCAACTTATCCTCAGAACACTCGCTTTTAATTATTGAGTAGGCATTTAACATATGAAGAAATATAAGGATTTAAACACCACCAGCAAATTACAAAGAAGTCAGATGTGGCTACCAATTACTATTCATGAAAAGGTGTCACTTACAATAGATGACAATGGCTTAAGCAGAGTCAAGTGGGGCTCTGCAGTTTGTCCTCACATATCCACTAAGGAGTAAATGCTGCTCCACAGACTAACACACTGCCCTACTTAGAGGGCAGCAGCTCATCTCTTTTTTTAATGGGGATCAAAACAAGGAAGTGGGAGTAGCAGAAAGTGATTTAAGGGCCAAGAGAAGAGGGAAACTGCTCAGGACTGAGAACCCACAGCACAGAGCACCAGCACACCCTGATAAACCACAGCTGCTGTAAAGGGCAGTGAAGTCTCTTGTATGAAAGATGCAGCTTATAGTGCACTTTGTGTTTGGTTTAAAACTAAAATAACACTACAAAAAAGAAAGTGAGTGGTTTCTTCTGTGTTATTTTCTAGACACAAATCCAAAGCCCAGAGAACAAGGACAGAATACTAAAGACAGACAGAATTATTATATAGGCCAAACTGTTCAAGGAATCAGATGAATCTCATCCCAAAAATACGTACACCTTTTTTGATATTAATCTTTGATTTTGCAATGAAGCAAAAAAATTGGATTAAGATGCATAGGTGCACCTGTGCTGGGAATTGGTGTAAGTATTTCCTATTGCTTCAAGAGAATTAGGTTCATATATTTTTATTTCCTTGATGTATACAGTGGAAGTAGGAATAACTTTTCCAAAGCATCACAGATCCATTAGTAAAGAGTCTTCTAAAATTAACCCAGTGCTAACTGAACTGGTAGTGAACTACCAGAACAGAAATCTCATGGAAGCAAACAAGGTGGACTCAGTTCACCCCTAAAGATCAAGTGATTTGCTCTAGCTGGTTCTGATGTAGAATTCAGGCCAGGGCTCAAGAGACTACAAAAACCCATGGTGGAAAGGCTGATTTTCTGTTATACTGAATGAAAATTATACAGTTTATGGAGTTCCTCATTTTTCAAAGTTTTCTAATCAAAAAAGCCTCTTTATTTAATCATGCTGAAACATAATCCACACTCTCTTAGTTTGTCCACTGAAAACACGGGACATAGATAAATAAATAAAAAAATACTATCAAAAAATCATTACTTTCCCCTTGTAGTTCAACAATACAAATGACTGAACAAGCAAGAAGAAAACACTTTTAAAGAATATGTTTCTTCCAATAATCCAATTCCAATAAACTAAGACATTTCTATTTTAAGGAAGAAATAAAATGCAAGGTAGATGAAAATGAGGATGATTTGCACACTGGCAATAAAAGCAATTACAATTCCCTGGATGAGACAATCATGACTAATTGCCAGAAATCACTGACTGAACAATGCAACCCAGATTCAATTCTTCCTCCATACAAAATTCTGGCTAGCGATAGGATATCTTATGGCATCAGCAGAACTTATTTAACTTAATCTCATTTGGCAAACTCTTGTTTGTGTTGCTTAATGTTTTCTATCCATGTCATACAAGTCAAGGACAATAGCTACCTTAATGTCAAAAGGCCAAAGAGCCCATCAAAGAGCTTGAAATCCAGCAATGAAGGAAATTATTATCAATCCAGTCCTAGTAATTGTTAAAACATCACTTGCTTTTCTTCTAAGGATGTTATTTTTTCTTCTTCTCGATTAGAAACTACAGTTTAGAAATCAACATTTGTGACTAGTCTTTCTAAGACTATACTCTCTGGTTGGTTTCCAACTAGCTATAATTCCCGGTTCTATTGGAATGGGTGTATAAATTAAAAGTAACTTTCTTACTTTTCTTTGGTTTTACATTTACTCCATTCCATCCAGCTTTCTGGTTCTCTGTAAAAGGCACTGTAAGACTGTGACTGTTAGCAGTTCACAATATTTTTCCTCCAAAGTAGTCTCATTCTCAGTTTTGTTAGATAAACCATGCATGAAAACACTGTTCTGCATTACCAAAATGAAGCCTCAAACCACTTGTGCCTAAAGAATCAAAAACCACGAAAGCAAAACAAAGCCCTGCTGTGAGAGAGCCTGCAGGATGAACAGAATCATAGAATCGTTTAGGTTGGAGAAGACCTAAGGTCATTGAGTCCAGCTGTTCACTCAAGTCCAGCTGTTCACTGCCAAGTCCACCACTAAGCCATGTCCTGAAGTCCCACATCTACACATCTTTTAAATACCTCCAGGAGGGTGACTCCAACACTTCCATGGGCAGTCTGTCCACTGCTGGACAACCCTATTAGTGAAAAAACTTTATTCCTAATATCCAACCTCACATCTTAAGGCTATGTCGTATCACTGGAGGAACATTATTTCCGTAATGATAAAAGAAAGTACTGTTGACTCTAGATAAACCTGCTGACTACTTTGAACCAATCTCCATGTCACTACAGCCTCCTCTCAAGCAGTTGTAGAGAGTGATAAGGTCCTCCATGAGCCTCCTTTCCTCCAGGCTAAACACCTCCAGCTCCCTCCGCTGCTCCTCACCAGAGCTGTGCCCCAGAGCCTTCACCAGCTCTGTTGCCCTTCTCTGGACACACTCCAGCACCTCAATGTCCTTCTTGTCTTGAGGGGCCCAGAACTGAATACAGGATTTGAGGTGTGGCCTCACCAGTCATGAGTACAGGGGGACAATCCCTGCCCTGGTCCTGCTGGCCACACTATTGCTGATACAGGCCAGGTTGTTATCGGCCTTCTTGGCCACCTAGGCACATGCTGGCTCTCGTTCAGCTGCTGTTGACCAGCACCCCCAAGTCCTTTTCTGCTGGGCAGCTAGCCAGCCACTCTGCCCCAGCCCATAGTGATGCCTGGGGTTGTTGTTTCCCAAGTGCAGGACACAGAACTTTGCTTTACTCAATGTCACAAAACTGACCTCAGCCCATTGACGCAGCCTGTCCAGATCCCTCTGCAGGGCCTTCCCACACTCCAACAGACCAACACTCCTGCCCAACTTGGTCACCAGCAAGTGTGACTAAGTGTGCCCTTGATCCCGGTCTGGATCATTGATAAAGATATTAAGCAGGCCATGCTCCAATACTGAGCCTGGGGAGCAACACTGGTGACCAGTCACCAACTGGATTTAGCTCCATTCACCACCACTGTCTGGGCCTGGCCATCCAGCCAGTTCTGTACACCCCAAAGAGCGCCCCAGCAAGCAGATACACACCTAATGACTTGGTTACAGTGTGCACACATGGGAGTGCGCTTCCCCGCTGGAATATGCTCCGCCCGCTGAACCAGCGTGTCTTGCTCATTTAGCTGAGATGCTGTTGTAGCTTTTTCACTCGGGGAGGCTGTTACAGGCGATTTAATACTGTTCGATGGCCATCCACTGACAGGAGCTGCAGAAAGAACACCAAAAGCATTTAGAGGACCATCTTTCAGTACCAAGTAAATTAACTTGAAATACAAGCAACCAACAACATTTGCCTAACATCATTGTCCAGCGTATACCTACCTGCCTCCTTAAAGGAACAGATTAAAAAGCACTCATTTTCCCCTCCTCCCCTAGCAAGTTACCAAGAAAGTCCTACCTACTTTATGAGATGTCTGTGAAATAACACAGAATGGTTTTGGCTAACTCGTAGAGGTAGTGGACAAATTTCAACATGTTGAAGAAGTTAGGTAAAAGAATATACAACCTGTGAAGGCATTATTTTGTTTTAGATACAAAAGCTGAAGCCAAGAACATCAGTGTATGAACAGAGGCAGGAGAATATGACATACCTACTCAAAAAATTTCACAGTGAGTGCAGTAGATCATACATCATTACTAACACGTTAAACAAGAACATACATTCAGTACAACATGTGTAGGAACTTAAACTAGAGTACTGTATAAGCAAAATACATTTCTAAATTGAAATTAAACACTGGTCTAGATCAGTGGTTTCTGCCAATATGAAGCACTCCAAAGGTCATGTACGCATCCTCCTTATAGAAGTATGACACAAATAAAACCCTGACATTTTCAGATATGTATACACTACACACTTCCATGTGTACTAAGGGTTTTAGAGTTGTAGAATAGACATAAGCTTTTATGGAGTTTGAAAAATACATTTACAAAAATGAAAGGCACAAATGATACTGTTGTAAGGGTAGCGAAGAAACAAACAGTCCTCTGCTTTTCTTTCCCCTCGATTGATATAAGTACCTTGGTAACGTACAAGCTACAGCCACATGGGTTTATGGGAGCAGTTATTCCTGTCAAGAGGAGGTATCTTTCTTTTTCAAGTACATTATAAAAAGCCCACATTTCCATAGCCTTTTGTTTGCAACCACAGGCAAAAGAAACCTGGAGTGCTTACTTGGTGCCCTGGCTTTAGTGCAGCCTTGCTGAACCTTGTATCAGAGTGAAATTAAGACACAAGTGGGAACTCAGAGACAAACAACCAAGCAATGACTGAGACATCAGACAGTGCAGGATGATGCTTCTGCAGCTCTCCAACACCAGGGTCAAGGTATGTAGCTTTGCAAAAAATATAGTCTGTGAAGCTGATAATCTTTGGGCTACTCATCCTCTCTCATTTTTCATATCACCTTCCAGGGAAAAGATGAAGAATTGTTTCTCATTATCTCCAGTAATGTAATGCTGATCAGCCTCTGCCCTACAGAAAAGTTGCAAAACAATGCATTCCCTGCTGAAAGAGAAGTGGCACACTAATTCACAGAGAAGATAGACTTAAGCAACACAGAATCCACAGAAAATCCAACAAAAATGCCAATATTGTGCTATTTACAGAATATAGCCAAGCACTACACAATTAATAAGAACAATACCATCAATTTTAGCAGCTCTCTCCTCTACTCACGTGTAGGCTAAGACAACACATCTGGAAGAGAAATCCTTTTTAACACCAAAGCTTTTGTACTATTATTACACTTGGTATTAACCTGCTGATATGGGTTCAATACCTGCTTTTGCTTACTCCTTCTCTGTATGAAGAAGAAATATACTCATATCTTTCTCATATCTTTTTTTTTTTTTAAGTGGTTGGTTTACCAAAATTTCTCATATCAGGTCATTTCAAGACTGACATATTTTTGGATCCTTTTCCGAATCTGATGTAGAAAAAGTATAACAATTCATAAGAGTTGCTTTTTTTGTTTCTTTTTTTTTTTTAAACAAGACTATTAGTTATATTTAATATATAATTAATAAATTTGCAATATCTTGAAAAAATAACATCTTTATTCTTGAAACATTCAACATTCCTGAGTGGAAAGAATTTAGGAATAGAAGCACTTGATCTTGAACAAGTCACTCTGCTACTGTAGTTCACTTCAGATTATAAATGACTGCTAAGCTGAAAACCAAGGAAGAGATAAAAATGAAAAAGGTGGCAGAACAGCTTTGAAGACATGAACAAAAGTGGTGTTGATTAATAGCACTTTCCTCCTCTGTCAGCACACATGGTTTTTCAATTTTCAGATCCCATTTCATGAGAAGACAGGAATACACACTAAACCCAAATCTGTTTGAAGACTGCTTTTGCCATAAATCAAATTGCAGCACAGCTTTTAGTGTACTGCTAATTTCTGTTTGGGTTATCCACTGAATACCAAAGCCCATTCAGACACATCAGGTGTCTCGTTTGCACTGTGTAGTTAAAAAAAGTCTTTCTGCTTGCTTAAGGGGGGAAAAAAAGTACAAATATCACAATTGCTCCCTTTTGCTTGGTCTCATTACAGCTTTCATTACTGCTGTTTTTATGAATGATGCTTTTCCAAACACTACCTAACTTCAAAGTTACTACTGGCCAGGAGCAGAATTCGTCTACGTAAACCTCCTCTACAAAGCTGTTAGATCAGTCATTTCTGAGTTATTTAAAGCACTAAAAAGTGAGAGAAGGAGATAGTCCATCATGTTATAACAAAAACTCGCTTTTAAGCAAAACACAACAGAAACCACACAAACTAATAGTGTGTCAAGTGAGAGCTGAGACCTGAGCAAAACTAACCTGGGCATTTAATGTTGAGGAAGCTCCCTGCCCATGCTCACGATTGGTGCCTACAGCATTCTCTCAAGGATTCTCTTTCTCTTTGCTAGTAATCACATGAAGACCTTGTTAGTCTCATTTCCCTCAACTCCTGTTCTGAAGTGGACTCAAGCTTCTTTCAGCTCAGATCTTTCTTCCTAAAGAAGAGGAGTCAGTCTGCTTCCATTGCCTTCAGATCCATACTCTTACTGAAGAAAATACACCAGTAAGGTACTGTAAGATCTATACCCATATCTGTATCAAATACCTTATTTGATATACTGGCTTCTTTGTAAACCTCCTACAGTTCTCTAGATTTTTTTTTTTTTTCACCATAGATCACTCTCCCTTCCTCACTGCTTGATTTCCCTTAGCCTTTTATCTTCCTCATTCCCTTCTGAACACCAGCAGGAGGATAGCTTTTATTGGCCACTTCTGCCTTTCCACAGGCCACAAACACACCTTTAACACTTCAGTACTTTCACCAAAGGTTCATTACTTACACTGCAACCCACAGAATTTTTTTGTTGGTGGTGACATTTTTGTTTAGTTAGTTTGCTTTTGATTTTGAAAAACCCCACTATTAATTCCCCACTTAAATCTATATGAATTCTCCGTACTTTTCCCAACAATATTCCTCCACTTATAGCTAGAGAATTTCAAATATTAGGTCTGTTTTCTTGTTTAGATAGAACACTGATATTTCCCATCTATTCCTTCTACTTAAACAGCAAGTTTAACACTCCGGTGGACAAGATATTTTTACTGCAGAGAGGAAGGGGATATCCTGAGTTCATGTATTCTCTTCCCCTCCTTTCTTTTCTCTATTCCCTTGGAAATCTTTCAGCTTGAAACACAACCACTTGATTTAAAAACACCAGGCCCAGAAAACTGATGCAGGTGTTTTTTTTCTTGCAATGAGAAGATCTTACCAAGGCACATGAGGAGTGCCAAAGGAGGTACAAATCTTTACACCCAATCTAAGTGAAGACCTCTCAACACTTGGCAACTGGTCTGAGCTCTCCTGTAGTCTGTGCTTTATACGTTCCTTTTTATATTTTACATACGTGATCAGCAGCTTTGTTCTCAAGGAGTGCTGGGGAGACAGATGCCCCAGTACCCAAGATCTGTCGAGATGCAGGCACATTTTTAATTGCAAATGGTGACTGATTGGGAATGGGAAAGGAAATCAGCTTTCTGACAACACAATCTCACCCCACATTTTCCTGTTGCACCTTTGTTGCTCAAAATGGGACAAAGCGCAGCAACTTTTGTGGTGGTCTGAAGATTTAGAACTAAAATAAATAAATACAATTAATTAATAAAAGAAATTATTTATAAGAATTATACACTCCAATAGGAGCTATTCTGACCTGAGTACCAGAGAGGTTTGGGTTCTCTGCAAGTCATGAGAAGCTGTCTGTGGCCAAATTTTGGAGTTTTGTAGGCTTCACTTCACTCTTTTTAATTAAACATTCTAAAGCACTGTTGATCCGCACTGATGTATTGTCACTGCTGGTTTTTTTTCTAAAACCTAAAACACTCTGTACCTGACTATTAACTTTCTACGTTATTAGGTTTAAGTTTAGCAAACCCACGGTGTTTGCTTTCACTAAAACTCCTTGGTATGGCTAGTTTAATATTTAACAATCTTTCAGGCAGGGTAAAGAACTACCTTTTTTTTTTCTTTTTTAAAAATCCCAGTGTGACTCTGCCCTTGTTAGTCTAACAATAGGTTGTTCCATCGCTGAGCACATGGATAACTGCAAACACTGCTGAAAGGTTTGGAAGACAAAGGGAGAAAGGTGGATACGCAGTGGTGCCAAAGTCACTTTGACAGAGGTTCTCTGGTGCGTAGCAACAATACAACAGCCTGAACTGTTTAACGCTCACTTAAACATAACATCAGCCTTCATGTAATATCTATAAATAACAATGCTACTTGAAGTGGTGGGAGTGCCAGAACTTCATTTTAAAGTGTCCTAACTCAGTGATTTATACCCTGCAATCAAACTACTGTATTATAAATGAAAAATACAAAGCTTCATACGTCCAATTTTCTGACTTTTCTTAATATATTTGTAGTATAAGAAATCTTCCTGTTCCTTCCCTCAAAAGCAAACAGATGGCCGGATGAAGCAACGTGTCTGAAAAGCTCTGCTGTCAGCTCACTGCACTGGCTGTATGTAACACCCCATCCACTCCCAGGCCTGCACGAAATCACACAAGTTCCGTGCAGAATGCTACAGGACAAGTATAAGGTGAGAAAAAACAAAACAAAACCTCAAAAAACTCCCTCCCTCCCCCCACCACCAAATGCAAAGCTCAACCCCCACATTCTGTAGTTGCTTCTTTTGTTTCTTATGAAGTCTTGGAAATACAGTCAGAGCTAAACTCCTTTTGCTGATTAAAGGCAGAACAGGACGGATTAAACCATTATCATGTCTTTAAATGCCGGGTGAAAGCTGGTATGCACCCATGGAAAATCAAAACAGGTGCCACCTTGGCCCCATTTCAACAGCCCCTGCAACTAGAGGGAATAGTTCCTGCGTTAGTAACCAGCCTTTCAACTGGAAAGGCTCCGGGTAAATTAGCTGTAAAGCATCTTAATTAAAATGAGTATGGTGGTTTTGGCTCGCTCAGCCTGTCTCCTTCTGATTTGTAACATCACACACCGTTACAAATTTGGCACAACTGGCGCTGCTTTTATCGAAAACACGACTCCAGAAGAAAGAGAAAACCAAGTCCTGTACTACAGTGTTCCATTTCTCTGCAGTGTGAGTACAGAAACCCATTTGGTAGCTTTCTGCAGATAAGATTTTGCCTCCTTTTAGCTCCTATTCTCGACAGCTTGACTATGCCTGCAGAGAGCACGTCTGTCCAGTCTCATTTTGATTGTCTGCCACTTTCATGACGCTGATGTTTAACACTGAATTCAAAGTAAGAATTTACCAGAAGAATACTGGCTTTTCATTTGTTGAACAAATATTAGGCATAATTCTTGGATGTCCTACACATGTGCATCTGAACAGGACGCATCACTGCTCTGAGCTGGTGCTAGCTAATGAAGAGGAACTGATCTGGCAAGTCAGTCTGTGACAAGAAGTTGATTTTTAACAAATCAAAGACAATGACCACCTGATTTTGGAAGTCAGTGAATGCTCTTACTTGATGTGTGTGAAATAACCATAGAGCCAAAAAAAATCTCTGCATCTCTGTTTAAATGAACACAGAAAGAAACATGCATCTGTCCAAATAGCGCGAACAATTCAGTGCGCAGCTTGGTGCAATTGCACATGAATTTGGCAAAACCAAAACACAGGAAAACTGTTTAACACCATGTTTGTAACAGAAAAGCTGAGTTCCTATTCACCAGATCCTGTAGTGAGGTACACCAGTCCATTCTGTCTCTAAAAAGCAAGTGGTACATTTCTGCATCATTACTATGATCTGTCCCTTCTTAAAGATAAACGTTCAAGTTTTAGGAACACACTCATTTTTTCAGCAACTCTACAGGAGTTACAATTTCATACTGCCATCAAGTTAAGGTTAACATTTATAAATTACTCTAGTTTCACAATAGGTTTTACTTGGCTAAGTGACTTCACATTAATTAACTTGTAAGAACAAACTCTTGTGGTTTGCTGTCACATGATGATATAATAATTTAGATTAGATGAAAAATTAATTACCATAGTCCATAAACCAGGATCAGAAAGCTTCTGTGTTTTGACCTGTCAATCATAACACTTTTACGGACAAGGCTTTCTGCTTTCATGAATGGTGACTACATCATGGAGCAGCAATCTCTAACAATCTTTTTCAGTGAAAAATAGTGGAACTGTTTATATTTTGGGATCTACTTTTAACAGAGGCCTTACCAACAATAAAAGAATTTGTCTTGATGACTAGCAATGTTAAGCCAGTTTTTTCTGCATATTCAGACCATGGTCCTCAATGGGCAAGTAGCTTCTTCAACTCCTATAATTAGTCCTGCCTTTAAATTCCTGTTCTACAAAGGAAACATATTAGTATGAGAGAGCCCTAAAAAAAAACCCTGCAGAACTTTATGAACACAGTAATAATGACACAATAGTTTGGTTGCTTTTTCCATGCAGAAATATTCCCAAAGCTATCAACTTAACTTACCCAGCCAGGGCAGCCTGTAAGATCAACAAAATTGATATATGGGCCGGACCAATTACAAACAAAACACAGAAAAGCAAAGGTGACAAGGATGAAAAGTGCTGCAGTCCATCCCTTTATGGTACTTAATTCCTTAAGGACTTACTGGCAGTACAAGCATTTTGTGATAGCGCATTGTATCTCGGTGCCTTCCTCCCTCTCCACAGCTCCATACTGTTCGCCCTGATGGCCAAACTCCACAGTTTGATACAGTCTACATTTTTTTCCCATTTTCTCCACATAAATAAGTAGCAGAATAAGTAGCAAGGAAGGAAACAAAGACTCAAACTGCCAGTAGAGCAGGATGTCAAGTCACGCCTAGGAGAGCAGGCTTGCATTTTCTTCTGCTCTAAAAATTCTAAAATTATTGCAGGAATGGGATATAAAAAAGAAAATGCAGCAAGAAAGCTAAGGATAACTCCAGAGGAGGTAAATGCAAGGCTACCAAGTACACTTCAAGAAAACAACTTCAAGGAAATAGCAGAAGTTTTAAAACAAACTTGTCTGGGGAAGCACTTTTTATGTGCTGGCAGTCAGTTTCCAAGTGTGTTCCCTCAGCTGAAGGGAGCATGTGCTTAACACATGTGCTCGCTCAGGATTAGGCAACTGACAGTTGTGCATATTGCAGAATATGCTGACATTCCCTAGCAGCTCCCCTGGAAGGGGATTATATATCCCAGTGATACCAGGCTGAGAGAGACCCTGGGAATAAGGAAACTGGCACATCTGAGTAAAGGGTCACTTAAAACACAAGCTTTGAACGCTTCTACCACAAACCTTCCCCATCCCATTCTTCTAACTCAGCTGCAAAGAGGAACAAAGGGCGTCGACTGCAATGAAACCCTCCTTTCCAAGAAGCAAACCAGCCTTTCTGGCCACCAGAAAGCTGTAACAGCCACCAGCTGTAACAGCTTCCCACAGGCCCCCTGCCATCCCACGGGACCCCAGCAAGCAAAGCAGGATGCTGCCTGCCCAGCTCCTGTACTGGAAGGCAGGGTGTGGTACTGGCAGTGCTGTGCCTGGCACACAGCCCCTGTGGTCCCCACTGCACCAGCAGCTCACCCCCCCAGCAAGTGTTAGGCAGATGCTGGGAAAGAGAAGGCAATTTCATGTGAGAAATGTAACACTGGAAGTCCTGACCGTTTCTGACCATCACAGAGCCTGCTACACTTTCCACAAGAACAGCTCCTCTCCTGGACTAACTCCGGTTGGTGTAGCTGTGCTTACTGGGCAATTATACCTTCTGAAATGGTCCTGGCAGTTTCAATTTGCCACGGTGCTATTCACTTCCTTTCAAGTTGCCGTGGAATGTTACAGCATGCTGACAAGCAGCTGCCATCTCGCACCCACAAGGTGGCTGCATGGCGGTGGCGAGTGAAAGCCATTCCTGTGCGTGCACTGTGTCCTTGCCCAGGACTAGAAAATGCTTTGGGGGTCCTTGGGGGTGAGCAATGCTACCTAAGTGTAGAGTAATGGTTAGTTATCAAATAGCTCACTGCAATGAAGCTAGGATGCTCTGGGTTATTTAATTTTTTTAATTTAACATAATCTTGTAAAAAGCTTCTGCCTCTGGTGGGTGAGTAGAGCTTCACAGCTCAACAAAAATGAAGTGCTAACTATTATAAATTCCAGTCTGTGCACATAACACACAGTAACAGTGTGCTCTTACTTGTTTTGACAATAGAAAAAAATTGAAGCCTATTGAGCTTCTTACCCATGCCTTAAAAGAAAGCATGAGGCAGCCACCCCTCATTTCCTCTACCAAACAACTGAGGAATCCTGTAATATCAGATTTTATTCCAAGGAGGAATAAAACCTCTGTCACCTTCATGCAGGGCAGCTAGCATATAGCTAGCATAGCATAGGTACTCCAAGAATGGCCCACACAGCCAATGAGGATAATTCAGGCCCAAAGGTGTTATCATTGTGAGACCACTCAGATCATGACTGACTGTTTTAGGGAGAAACCCAATCCCTGACGCATCTCCAGGTTCTATTTCATCCATTCAATTTTAGACCATCTTCTTGCCAGGTCACGAAATAGCTCACACCTCACTTACAACAAAATCCCTCTGACACCTTCAGGCATCTCTGCACAATCTCAGAAGAAAAAATTAAATCAACAAATCACCCCAAACCAAAGGCAAAAAAAAGCCATAATACTTCTGTTAAAAAAAAAAAAAAATAGTCTCTGGGTGGCTCATCTGAGAGAGAGATTCCAGCTAACAACTGAAAAGATGCTGTCTACCCAAATGACATACCTCTATAGTCAGACAGCTTAATAAAATCACTGGTAATCTTCATGTCACACCATCAATCAGCATCTTACAGCTTCCCCAGGCACAAACAAAATCCTATGACATGCCTGTTTTGCTTTGGAAACAACTTGGTGTTATATACAATATTCATTAGAAGGGTGAATGGTATCAAAGCTACAAAACTGTGCTCCAATACATTTCTGCTATTAATAGCATACTGGTATACATTTAAATAAGACTGTATCTTCCTTCTAATTATTTCCTAAGGTAGACTTCAGCTATGAAATCAAAGGCATCTTTTTGTCTAAAACTTCATCAGGCCTACAGCCTATGAAGCCAAATTTTGTTTGGCCTGGGGACCACCGGCAATTTTACTTTAAGGAAAACTTTATGCTCACAGACTGCAAACAAACAGCAGAACTGAAGTCCAAGAATCCTCTGAAACACTTGTAGTCTTTGTTTTTCTTCAACATCTGACTTATTTTATCAAAATATTCAATTATCGAAAGAGTTTTACCTGTCAGACTGCTGTCCACCTACAAGAGACAAGCACAGACTGGCTTCCCATGGCAGTGGGTGTGTTCCTAAGATGCAAATGATAACTGAAGCTCCTCTGGCATCTGGGACATTGTACTTTCTCCCACCCTGTTAATTCCCAGCCAGTTGCCATTCATACTGCTGCATCATCTTCCCTGCATTCTCCAATTTTAGGGAACTCTGAGACTTCAATGTCTCCTTCTCCCACAGCTTTTATTTCTGGTTGCCCCAATATTTTTGGGGACAGAGAACGGCTTTCCTTCTTTGGAACTTAAACAGTGCATCTCAGAACCCTACATCAAGACAGCACAAAGCTGACATCCTCATGACCATTTCTTTCCACCAGCTTCTCTACCAGTATGAACATTCCAAGCTTTCTTTAAGCTATTCTGGAACATAACAACCAAAATTCTCCATCTGGCTTTCCCTCTCACCTGCCTACTTGGTATTTCTGATGTAAAAAAAACAAAAGATATTTCCACATTATGCAAGAGCATGGGCATAGATTTTCAGAGTACTACAGAATCAAGTGCAGCTTAATCAACCTCTTTAAATCTTTCTCCTTCATGAACATCTTTAAAAAAAAAGGCTATTTCAAACATTTGACTCCTATTAATACTAGAGTACAGTAGTAGGATTTAGGAGTGAAACACCTACCAACATACTAAAAATGAGTGTGGTACTACAGAAACCCCAAACTGATGGGTGGGTTCTATGCAAAGAGAAATAATTCATCACTTGGCGAGACAGAAAGTTATATCAAACATGAAGCACAATCAGTCACTTAGAAAAATGCAGGATTATCACATTCCCACGAAAATTTGCCTTAAGCACACACGCTACCAAAAATGTAACTTTAAAAAGAGTTGGGGCTTCTGTTATTACTGTTCACTTTGGTGTTTTTTCCCTGTTTAATGCCAGCTAACTCAAAGAAGTGAAGCAATGCTAGAATTAAACTGATCTAAATTTTAAAAAGTCTTTACCTTGCCCTCAATAGTAGACTCGCTATTTGCCAGGGAAGTACAGCAATGACACTGCATTGCCATCTTGAGGCTTCCTACAGAAGTGCACATCTCAACCAAAATACATCGGCTTCTTACCAACCACAGCAGTCATTTAACCAGAAGTGCCAAAGCCATTATAAAACACGCAGCATTAACACCATATGTTTTTTATTTTTATGCCCGGTCCTCTACAGTTCCATTTTGGGACTGGAGATACTTCTAAAAAGGGAAAACCCTTAACATAGAACAAAAACAAATAAACAAATAGAGCTAGCTAGCATATATGATCCTGTCAGAAAGAGAATCATCTCATATTAGCAAGAAAAATCTGAGGTTAAAGCTTAATTATGATACAGATTTCCCTGATCCTTTGAAATTACTACACAAGTTTAATTCAGCACCAAAGACTGATTCAGCTTAAAAGATTACCCCAAGTAACCACTGCACGTAATACTATACAAACATAAGTACACAGTTACACATATAAACATATCTGTATTATGTAATAACATAGGAGTGCTCATAAAGAAAACAGCATGCTTTCCAGATAGAAGACATTCTGGTGTGGGTTCAAAGGGGTAGAAATCACCAAAGTACATTCAAAGGTAGTAGCTATGTGAATTGTCCTTGCAAGAACTTTTACACAAATCTATGTAACACAAACCTACGCAATAATCTGGCACCCTGCTCAAATAAAACCTACAGATGTCAAATACATAAACACTCTAATGCCTCAGCCTTTTTTATCCTTTTTTTTTTTAATTAACTAGCACTTTTGAAAAGATCACTTGGAAAACACATGTCTATTGGTAATATCAACATGTTTTAATATTCCTACCTGAAATAGCATGGAATGTGCTTGAGTCTACAGTCACATGGGAAGCTGAAACCAAGCTGAAACTGTGACACGTATATGTATAATTGATTGGTATAAATGCTTTTACTAGATGTGTGAGGCATCTGATTTTGCTTGTTTGTGAAACCAATTGCATCTATGAGGCTACTTACAAAGGGCTAGGGTTTATTAAAATGGCTAAATTGGTTTTTCTTCTCCTCTTTTCCAAGCAAACTGGCCTGTACTCAAAACCCACAAACAGTCGTTTGAAGCCTGTTGTTTTTACACCCACGGTGAAGTCTGTTTTCCTGAGCCATCTAAAGGTCTTTAGGTGAACAAGAAAAAGCCTCTCTAGAATTTACCTGCTTGGTTTGGAGGCTGCCAGCCCTTGGCAGAACCCAGGGGTGCTGCTGGCTTGAGGACTGCGGCAGGTGTGGTGCTGGCAGGAGCAGGTCTCACATCCACGTTGTCCTGGCAGGCAGGGACGCTCCTCACCGGGGCAGGCTGGGCAGCTTCCAGGGAATCACTGTTCAGAAACAAGGGAAGAGTAAACAAATGCCTCTTGCTAGAACAGGAGAACTTGTGAAATGGAGATGTGGAGTGACATTCCCTCACCCCAGTGCAACAAAGCAGTACCCACTGGTCTGTCATCACCAACAATGCTGTGGTAGTTACACCCTGATGCTGCTTTTTAAGAACTGGACACTTGAGTAAGGTCTGCCAAATTCAATATAATCAACTAAACCCCTTCACAGTTTTCATTTTAAAAGACTTTAGTCATTAAGCAACATGCACAATATTTTATATTGCCTCTTTAGAGCAGTTTACAGCTGCTTTTACATTTTAAGGGTTGGCAGAACTCTTTTAGGCTCTTTAAAAACATGCATGATGAAAACTGAACTTAATCACAATTCACATGGAATGCAAGTAGCCACTAAGTACACTGCTAGCAAGAAAATTTTTCATTTCTTACTTGTGTTTGGGAAGCTGAAAATAAGTATTTTTATTTAAAATATTGAAAGTAGAGGAGCAACTACTAATGAGGGTCATTTGCAAAACAAAAGGACACCAAAACCAGGAAATTAACAACATTGTGAAATACAGCCAAATACATATGTGAAATACCATTCCAAAAACATATTTTGCACAATTTGGAAACCCATCAGTAACACACTAGAAGCCTTGTATTGAGGAAAAACAAATTTATAGCACATGTGCTCCATGCATATTTCACCAGGGTCATTCCCAGAATTACAGATTGTGCCAAGTTCGTGAAGTAAAAATCCACGAGCTATTTTTACTTTACAAGTGTTGCACATGCACAGTATTGCCTTGCCCATAGGACATGCAACAACTTGAACACACCGTGAGGCCATAACACAGGTTCACAACCTTGATTTTTTTTTTCACCTCCAGATTTACAGGATAAATAATTCATGCATTTAGAATCTTCTTCCAGGTAAGGGATAAAAAAAAATTATTTACAGTTAAGAGAATAAATCTGAATGCTCAGTTTAATGAGTAACAGCTATGGCAATTGTAGGGTTTTTGTAAGAGCAGTAGCTGCGCTGAACCGGCACTGGTGGATTTGCTGTATGCAGTGTGCACAAGCCCAGTGAAGCACAAAGTGAGACCTTGCATTCCATTATCTTCAAATGGTGAAAAGATATTTAAAGGCATTTGTATAGCTCAAATGGAGGCACTGAAGGTACAACGTTAGATTCCTCTGAAACTCATGATCCCAGTCCTTGTTACAGGCAGATTTTGAGGCAGTGGAGATACAGGGCATAAAAGTGATCCTGCAGACTGAAAGAAAAAGGATAGGAAAGTAACCTCTGATGTGAAGTAGCAGCTCAGTGGTTGAAGATGACAAGGTAGTTTAGGATTGGCTTCCACAATGAAAAAAGTGTACATCTGCAACTTCATTGTTACAGAAACATCCTTCTGTACTGCTGAATGTATTTGACATGTAACCCATCAAATCCAATCCAGGCCAGAGCCCCACTGCAACTTTAAGAATTCCTTGTTAACACTGTTGGTGCTAAAAAAAGAAAGTTTCCTTCTTCTCCGTCCAAGAGGCTCATTACTGCTTGTCAAATAACTTCTCAAGTCTAGCACCTCTTTACTGCCTTTGTCTGGAAGATATAAATCATAAATAATACAAATCGTCTGTCAGAAATAAGAAAGTCCTGCTGAGTCAGCAGCTATCTTTTACAGCAGAGGCTACTGAACAAGCAAAAATGGATTTCAGACAAGCAGAAAAGGTACCCTCCAGGGAGAAGACGGCAAGGAAGCAGATTGATGGAGGCCCACATGGCTCATTGCAGTGCTGATTGGAAACTCTACCACTGCCATTTTTGTAGTTGAATTCTACCGCTTGAGAATGACGCGGCCTGCTAATTCCTGAAGCAACAGATTGTTGGAGACACTTAGGCTTTTATCAGAAATTAGGTGAAATCCTAATGATCCTAAACTAAAAGACAATTATAAACCCAGGTATAAGCTACCTCTGATTTTTTTGATCACCTCTGGAAGCTTATGTGCCAGGACCCTGAAGAAAGAAGTTTCCCAAGGGAAAAGCCTGAAGCCATCACTCTGACAGAGAGGATCTTGCTGGCCTCAGGGCAAAACTTCTGACAGGTCTTTGACACCCTTTGTATTGTGCATCTGTTTCTTTAAATCAAAAATTGAATGAACTCAAGCCACCACCACAGCCTGCTAAATTAACAGGCAGGCTGCTACTGCAGCTTGGCAAGTCTCTGCTGTGTGATACTGCCCATCTATGATGGGCTGCACAAAATAATGCACCATTTTTCTGGAATTACAGCCTCCAATCACACAGCTGTCTGGGAGTGTACATGCAGTGTTCTCTGCAGAAAGACAGATCCATCTTTGTCTCACTTGCAAAGATTCACTGCACCCTCAGGAGCATCTCCCTCATGAGATGTTCAACCTTTTAAATGCTGAACTTCAAATTCATGCTGCAAAGTTCATTCCTCAACATTCTACTTCATGTTTTTCTACACTGAGAAACACTCAAACTCCAGTTATTTTTATTCAACTTCATAAATTTAGTGATGGATCTTTCCAGAAGCACACTTATCTTCTACAAGTTGCTGTACAATGCCCACAATTAGCCCCACTAATATTTTGCAACTCACTAGGATATTGTACAGTGATGACCCAAGTTTCACCATCTAGAAAACACATGATTTGAAGAGACAAAAAATAGACTGAAATTTAAGAAAATATATGTGGTATGGAAGAGAGCTCCCACCTGCTTTTCAGTGTCATCACTAGGAAACTGAGGGAGGAATGATAAACCTTATGTATTTACCAAGTTCTGTGTGAGTACTTTCTCAGACTTCGCGGCTGACACTCATGGGTCAGCTTCAGGTCAAGAACACTTCCATGTCAGAATACTTGTACTATTATTAATGACACACCTACCTTCTGCCTCTAGCATTAACATTTTAACTCTGTTCCATAACTCTTAAACTACTCCTTCTCCACCTGATGAATACTTACAGCAAGAATCAAAGTTTTCCACAATGAAAACGAATGCAACCAAGACTCACATCCCTGCAAGCCAACACTTCCTGCAAGATGTGAATGCTCTGCCTTCAAGCTTTGGGCAAAGGATTTTAACACTGCAAGAATGAAGGAACAGTGAAACACAAGTCTGTCAGACTCAGTCTAGTGTCCTGAAAACCCATGAGGAGTTTGATTAATAACCTATGGGAAGATTAATCAAAATAATTCTGGAAGTGTGTTGCAAGGGAAACAGATTGCAAAAACAGCCCAAGAAAAATGTCTGGCAAAGAAGCAAGCCAAAGACACCTCTCTATTTTTCACATATGCTAGCTTATGCTTAACAGACACTCCTGAAATTCCATGGAGAGCAGCTCCTACCACACAGTGGAGCCTTATTCTAAGTGTGCATGGAAAGACTAAGTGTGTGCATGGAAAACAAACAAATTTCTGGGGAGCCAGCTGGAGGCTTGGGGGGACACACAGGGCTCCAGTGCCAGTGCAAACTTTATTCAGAGCTCACAAAAGGCTCCTCAGACTTACCCTGTCTCCTGGTCAACAAAAGCACTGTGGAAACTGGCAAAAAAACCCTAGAAAAAGCAAGTAACAATTCCTCCTTCTGCAACAGAGGAAGTGGGTCCAGGTCACACATGATGTAAGCACCAGTTTTCAGAGACCAGGCTGAACACATTTCAGAGGCATTTAAAGAAATTTGCACTGGAAAATCCTTCTGAATGTATTTAGAGGTTTTGATGCTCCTCCCTCCATACCCCCCAAGAAACCCCAAACACACAAAAAATCCCACAAAAAACCCCAAAATCCCAACCAACGAACCAAAAGAACCCCAACAAAATAAACAAACAAAACAGAGAAGGAAAACACATGGTCTGGAGCTATAGATGCCTAAACCTCCCTCCATCCTTCCATGGCAACTCGTATATAATGCTGCCTAGAATTTGTTCACACAAACTTTAGGGAAGTTAATAATGTGAAATGTTGTTATCAGCCAAAGGAGAACCTACTAAATAACTGAAAAGGAATTGAGCCTGCTGTCACGTAACTTCTAAGAGCATTGAAGTGATAACAAGGACCAAGTCTCTTGGACTTTCCCAAGCAGGTTCAAGGGATTTGGCTGGACTTTCTCCTTATGCAAGCCCAAGACACTGGCTATCCATCTGTAAAAATTATCAGCTGAGCCCCGAGCTCAGTCTGATACATCAGTATTTTACTAACAGTTCTGTGGATATAACTGATAGCTTAAGTAGCTTGTTAAACTAACTTGTTCTGCTGTCCAGAACAACTGTGGGAGTAAGGAACCCTGTGGTGTGAAGAAATCCAGTGACAGGACAGGTCATGCAGTATCTAAGGGACAGTTTGTAAAGGCTTTCTTCAGATGGCCAGGAATTGGATCTCAGGTCTCAATTAGGTCAAATCATGTGATATATTTTGTCCAGTATCAAAATACACAATAGCTGAAGATATACATATATATAGAAAACCAGAAAAGGTAGGTATGAGAATGATGACAAAACTCCATGAACAAGGGAAATACAGATGGCTTTTTGCAAGGGTTTTCTGATGTAACAATAGAGAAACAGAATACAAGAAGCACTGAGTGCTGACCTTGTTCCCACCCCTACTACAAAGCCCGTGGTGTCAGTCAGTGTTTACATTTCGTGTTAACCTAACAGTGCTCCAGTATCCTGCAAGAAAGAAGAAATGCAAAATAAAGTAATAGAAAGAAAGAGCAGAGAAAGTCATCTGGGTGGAGGTATTTCTGTATCAAATTACCGGGAGGGAGTATTTAACCCTTCTGTAAGCAGTGCTCTATACACAGAAATAACTCAAAGCACTTTTCAGAGTAAGTATTCTCTCAGAGTTAACACCAGTGCTCATCTCACAAGGCCAGACTACCATTTTTTTAAAGGAGTTGAATGCAGCATAGTATCAGGTAGATAAACCAAAAGCCATGTCAAAAACAAAAGGGCTGCCAACACCCATTCTTGCTAGTGTTTCCCAAAATTTCAGTGTTTCTACCTTGAGATTTAATTTTAAGGCAGAGCTCCAATTCTTGGACATGCAAGCTATTAAATACATCATTTCCTGTACTGCATATGTGTCGTTTGTTAAAAAACACACAAGCCCCATAAACTCAAGAACCCCTGTTGCCATTAGGATGAAACAGCTTAGTGAAAGATTGCATAGCTGCTCCACACCCCAAAAAAGCCCATTACAGAGGAGTCTGGTGGGGAAGAAAACATGTGGATGTTCATCACCATTACAGGCCAGTTCCTAAGTCAGAAAAAGGTCAAGTACTCTGGCAGCTACCAGAACAGAGCAGTTTAAGACAGCCAGCTTTTTGGAGCAGAGACAGTGAAGTGAGAGGCATAAAAGGGAAATATTTCTGGAGCAACCTTACTGCAGAACAGAATCAACACCCTGCTTTTGTTACAGCTATAACCTTCCTGAGTTTGTCTCCAGAGATAATGCAAAGAAGCCTAAGCTACCTTGGTAAAATAGATTCATTACCTTTTCATGGAAGTTATAAAAGATATGAAAGAGCCAGAAAACTCCAAAGCAGTTTATTCACTTGGCTTTCTTGGTTGAGCCAAATGTTCTTTTGAACAAGTTAGTCTACTGCATTCTGTCATATACTTGTCTCTTTAGTTATGGGACATAAATTTCAGCTCTCTTATCAACTGTTTTATTGTGGGATGAAGTGAGCTGCCATTTAAAACAACTTTTCAGCATTACATTCATTTACATATCAGAGTATGTCACTAGATGGATTGTAATGCAAAGACATTTAAATACCTAGTTTCTCACACTCAATGGGTGTATTTCTCTCAAATCCATTATTTTTTTTCCTGACACAATTGATTAGTTTTGCTTGATCTTTGTTGACATTCAATAAGAATATGTAGTTACTGACACTACATTTATCTTCTTTTATCTCCTTTTCCTACATGTTTCTGAAGCCATACAGTAAAGGCTGTGCTCCTTTATTCAAAAGGACAAGACAGCACAAAGCTTAATTTCTTCAGCTCCATCTACTGGTAACCTCTCCTTCCTTATCAGTGCCAGCAGTTCAGGACTAAGGATGATAATATGGAAACCAGAAATCATTACCCTCATTTGTTGTATGCTATCTTCAGGGCAACGCTGGCTATTCCTGGAAGAATCCTTTTTAAAATGCAGTTTATGCAGAGCGTAACTTAGACTAACTCTCAGACTAACTGTACTGCTACATCACTGTCCCAAGTTTTAGGTCATATCCTGTTTGGGATGTCCCTAACAGCCAGAAAATCATATGCTTCCTTTATCACCTTATGCTACAGCCTTGTGGCAGCAACCTGAATAACCAGGATAACCTAGCTGTTGCAATGGCTTAAAAGAAAATTCATTTTTCACAAGTTTAAAGGTTACCTTTAAAACCCCCTAAGAATCCACGGATGTTTATTTCAAGTCATTCAACCTGGATCTTGATATATCCAATACTGATATGGTGTTTTGGGCAGGCTTATATGGTCTGTGTACTCCCAGTACACCTTCTGGCTCCCTGGCACATCTTTCTCCAGCGGTCAGTTGAAAGAGCAATACAGATTAAACCCCTCAAAAACTGGACTTTAACTATGCAAGAATGAAACCAGCTCTCCATTGTTTCCTGCCTTTTCCAACACACAGCCCCATGTACTCGTAAGCAACAGCAACTGAATGGAGCCACTTTGGGAATCTCAACACCGAGTCCAACTCCAAAAATGAATCTTCAAGACCGGGAGAGTTTCCCCCCACAAGGTGAGCAAACAAGGGACAAACATAAAGCCAGTTTCAGATTCAGGATGGAGAAACTTTCCAGTCATGTAACAATCTACCTCCACTTGCCATAAACAATGCACATTAGTGAGTCAAGGCAAAAAAGGGAAGTCAGAGAATTCATTTTCACCATTGTTACTGGCTCTACTAAAGTATCACAAAACAAAAACCACAGCTAAAGAATAAAGTCTTGCTGATAGCATGGCCTGGGCTTCACCTGTAGTGCACAGACAGGTATCAGAACTCCTCAAGAGGTTTTTCTCTTTTAATGTGTACATAAAAGGTTTTCTAGTAAAATCATTCAGTGGCAAAAATAAAATTAGCATTCAAGGCTGCATTATATCACCACAATTCTGTTAATGTTCCTTTTTTATCTTTTTAAAGTGGATATGCTACAAGTTAGAAATTTCGATACAACTTAAGATTGTTTGTGTCTTATAAACTACTATTTCCCCTCCCTGAGGTTAGGGCTACTTTAGCCTTCTCTAGACACTGAGACCACCTTGGAAGCCATGAAAAAGGAGGGAGAGAACTTATACTTGTTACTCAACACCTGTTTTGGCATCAAGTGGATCTCAGCTCTACTTCTACTTGGGCCTTACCTCTATATGGGTCTAACTCTTAGGAAAATGCAAATAGGCACATGAAAACCCACAGATTATTCCTTCCTTAGCACAATTTAATACACACTGCCCTGTAAAATAACCAAGTAGACTCCTGCCTGTGCAGCTGAAGTCATAAAAGCAGCTTTCCGCTGAAGCAAGCATTAACATCGCTGCGGTCAGGAAAGGAGAACAAACAGTCCTGTGCACTGAACAGAATCAGCGCTGGAACAAAGGGCCTAGACAGCAAATAATTTTTAAAATAGTCATTTTCTGGACTGCATGCCAGTCATTTGATTTTATACATTCAAAGTGAGCTTTGAAAAATAACCTAACGTGCCGCTTAGTTGCTCAAGGAACTGTGGCAAATAATTCACCTGCACAGAAGTTTCAAGCCAGAATCTCTTGTTTCTTCTCCAGCTGCCTCTGTAGAGTGACAGTGCCTCCCTCGGAGGCTCACAACACAACACAAGCACCACCATGCATATTAGAGGGCACTTGAAGCCAGCGAGGAAAGAAAACCTCTGCTTTACTATGGTGGACTTGCACAAACGCCATCAGCAGGTCCAGGGTGCCAGATTAGTTCTGCAAAGAGGTGAAACCAGCAGGATTTGGAGCTGGTGACCTTGTATCAAAGACCAGGACAGGCACAAGCATGCAGACAACAGAAACGTGCTTTGAAGGAGTAGCCAGTTTCCCATGAGTCCTAAGTGCCAACCACACACCACACCTGGACAATACCTCTTGCTCTTTGGCAATTCCAGAGCACTTGTGGACTTCCTGGAGGGTGCACTGGCCTGCAGAGGAGGCTTAGCGACAGGCATGATGAGCAGGGCATCCAGGAGCGAGCGGTAGGCACTAGGTTCGTAGAGTCTAGCAAGCGTGTAAAAAGACCCCATAAACAAACAAGGTGAACACACGAAGTTCCAGATGGCTGGGACCACTGACAACCCAAAATCCGTTATGGAAAGTCTATATGGAGAAGCTGAACCCAGGACAACTGATGCAGGAATTATGTCTAAATAAGCAGCCCACAAAGTGGAGGCTGCACAGTTAAGGGGAGGCACAACACAACCCACTGAGGTGCAAGAAGAATTTGTTTCATATATTTTTAGCATTACTAAAGTACAATAAAAAGTAATGAGAGAATTTTTTCATCTTTTTTAGTTTTCTGGTTTTGTGTATGCTTTCTAATGTACATAATTTATTAGCACCTTAGGATATCCATGTAATTTAGAAATACAAAAATATGGATATTATTGCATATTCGAAAATATTTTACTGATATGAATGGATGATTGAAAAACATGTCAAAAGGTTTGGTCTAAGCAAGCCTTTATAAAAAACAATACTGTAAAGATTTAGACGGAACTCAGCAAGCTATTGTTTTCAAGCATCAAAAAGTTCCTCAAAGTTACAGATTATTCTTTGTCATTCATGTAACACAAATGTTATTTACAGTTAATTTACTAACTGAACTGTAAAACAGGTATCATGAGGAACAGAATGGAAGAATTACTCACCAAGGTTCAGAGCAGCTAAGCTATAAATAGGGCATGGGAGCTTTGGACATATTCTAATGACTTGCCCACTATTGTGAAAGAGCCGATTGATTTCACAACCCTGCCAGGGACAAATTATTCTTGTGTGAACTGGAACCTCCTTAAACCAACCTATAAAACATTCCTTTAGAAGCTGATGTCTACCTGGCCCGGACAGCAATAGCAGCAGACACGGCAGCAGCAGCCATGCTCTTAATTTTTGATCTCTGCTCAAAAGGAGAAAGAACTGGAAGAGGAGAGGGCCCAAGGATTGGCAGGTTTCCTGAAGGATCTTCCAGCAGTACTTTTCCAGCACAGAAGCTTTGAGCCAACACAGGAGAGAACAGAGAAAGTAGGAAAGATTGACAGAGATACAGTACAATACCAGACCACATCAACCACTGGAAAGTTATGGAAGTTTCCAGTTCACAGAGACATCAGGCAATGTGTTAGCGACTTGAATACTAATACAGAGAACAGCAATTTTGATTTCACACACAAATAAAACTTTCCCCTCATCGAGTGAGCATTTAGCATCTGTCAGCCTTCAAATTCCCCATCCTAGACTCTGACTCGCACACCTGGGTCCCTCTGAACCAGGGCCCAGAACTCTCCACATGGATCCATCTAAGTAAGTCTCCATGGTGTGGACATAATTAGCCCTGAAGATCATTTACCTTCTCCTCTTTTTCATAATAAATAGTAAACATAGAAAACTCTGGAATATTTGCTGATATAACTTCAGCAGGTCCACTTTCAGCAACTCTTACCAAATTCAGCGTGATCCTCACCCCTTTTCATTTCCTTACTTATTTTACAGGTGGAAAGGAATGTGAACAGACAAAAAAAAATGTGAAAAACCAGACTGGCTCCAAAATAACTTCTGCAATTTCTAACCTGTAACTCAAGATTATCCACCGAATTGCTGTGTATTTTTTAAAATAACTACAAAGATAGACGAAACACTCCGAACGCTTCAACACACCTACACGACTATATACTACTGCCCAGATTTATATGCAAAAGTACTGCCTGAATACCTTGCTTACACCTAGCAGTCTGCTGTAGATATACCTTAAAAGATTTACCTTGTGTAACTTACAGACGATTTAGACTGAAAGCTTGAGATTTTATTGAAAGAATTTGTTTCACGAGTAGGCAGAGATGCTTCATGCCTGCCCAAAAGCAGCAAGAGAAAAAAAGTCATTAATCAAACACTTATTAGATCTCTGGCAATACTAATTACAGCTCAGGAGGAGTTCATTTAAGGATTTTTTTTAAAGCCCTCCTTACCCATAAACAAACAAACAAATATCCTGCAGTGTTAATTACTGAGGAAAGCCCTTTCTTTCCTTTCCCTATTGGTAAAGACTTATATTCTGGATGTCCCATCACTACATAAGCTAAAGCTTGTACTCTTCTCCAAAAACTTTGGGCTACTGGACAATTTAAAAACACACATTTTGTAAACAAGGGTGACTATATTCTCCTCATGTCACTGACTTCTGCCAACAAAATCCAACTGACTCTCCTACCCATGACTGCTCTTCCTCCTCCATTGAAAGGCTGCTTTAATTTTTAAATTATTTTACAACTTTTGTCTAAAAGCTACTTAAATTTCCAATTACTATATAAATTTCTGAAGCACTAAGGGTCAGGAGACCTTTAAGCTGCTTCCTCTTGACAGCATCATCATCCAAAAAAAAAAAAAATCATGTGAAATGGTATGGCTTTAAACTAAAAGAGGCGAGCTTTAGATGAGATATTAAGAAGAAATTCTTTACTGTGAGGGTGGTGAGGCACTGGAAAAGGCTGCCCAGAGAAGCTGTGGATGCCCCAACCCTGGAAATGTTCACCTCCAGGTTGGATGAGGCCCTGAGCAATCTGGTCTAGTGGGAGGTGTCCCTGCCTACGTCAGGAGTGTGTGAACTAAACGATCTCTAAGGTCCCTTCCAAACCAAACCTTTCTGTGATTCTGTGGGTGTAAAATTACAGATTCTGACTGCGCCTTTCTAACACAGCTGGCTGGGATGTACCTGGCAAGGGCAGGAGGCAGACCAAGGGCTGTTCCCACACGTGGGGCTGGAGAAGGCAGCCCCCCAGCTGGGTCAGCAGGCAGGGGGAACTCGGTGGTCTGTGTGGCCACAGCACATGTCTTGGGGACAGGAGGCACTTCATCTGCTGGCAAAGAGCTCGCTGCATCTCGAGCAGGCACGGTTATTCTCCTAGTTGATGTTAATTTCATGAGTAATTATAATGAGACAATATACAGAGAGGAAATTTCTCATTGGATTAAAAACACAAAACAGCAATAGAAAACTCTTTCTAGCTGGTATTCTTGCATCTTTTGTAAGAAGAGTGAGTAGCAGATAAGGGCTTTTTTTTACCTCCTTCTGTAGGAACAAAATAATCATGCCCTAGGAATCAGATCATGCTGAAAACAATTTTTGAGGTGTTTTTACAGCTAAAGCTTGAGTGCTTGTTTAACCACAAAACCAAACTATTTGGGTAGTTATTTAAAAGATAACAAACTTGAACAAGAGCACAACCAGCACATAAGAAACTACCTAGTGTAAGGAGATGACACTTCAGACACTGAGGCTACTTGGCTGCTGGCATTTAAAACCTGAATGACTGAAGGGAAGATGAGGTGTACACTTGCCTAAGACTTCCAAAGGGCTCTCAAACAAAAGTTCTATGAAATAAAAGAAAGCAGAAGGACAAGTAGCATTCACCACAAGAGAGCAATATTTCTCCCCCATATCTTACTTCCTCTTGCTTGTCATCACATCGAAACAACCATAAAAACTCACAGTTTTAGTACGGTCAGCCTGAGACCTCCTCTTTTTCCAGAGTACAATTTCTGCAGAGAATATTCTTGTCTGTCCACTTATCAGAAAGTACACAACAAAAATCAGGACTAATACCTATTATTATTTATTACTAAGTCTTTGTATCTATATCACGAATGATTCCACTAAAATAAAATATAAAAGTAGGTCTGCATGACTGTAGAAAGCATGTATATAAAATACAATCTGAAGACCTGCTGGCACTGCATCTGTTTTATATTAGTTACACACTTTCTCAGGAAGCACCAGATTCTGTGGTTTACACGGTCTAAAGCTGCCTGGATTACTTTTTAAGATGACTTCTTGCAACTTTCTGGAAAGGCTGTAATTGCTCTTAAATATTTTACTGTTAAACTTACAGGAGGACATTGCATCTATGAAACAGAGTAATAATACACTGTAACTTACAGTAGTTGGTTATATAGACATACAACTATTTAAGGCTTTCAATAAAGAACTACAATAAAAAAGCATTATGAAGTCTACCTTATAAGCAGCTCACTTAACTTTAATCTAGAAATCAAATCCAGATCCTTCAGACATTTCACAGCAAGCTTTCGCCTTCTTGGTGGTTAAGTAGAGGGTGGTACAATTTACAGAGCTTCAACCAAGAAAAGATGGAGCCCATTAGGAAAAGAAGGACCTGTGCCAGTCCTTGACAACAAATGCAAGGCTTCAGTATCAAGAGCAAGTATACTCACCCTTGGACAGCCTTGTTTTGCTCTACTAAAAGCCTGACATGGCACTCATGAATTGCTCCATGCAGATTTCCACTAGGTGCCATTTTATTAAAAAGGGGGTTTGAAGATCAGATTTCCCACTCAAAAGAGCATTATAAAAGCAGCAGCAT
Source organism: Corvus kubaryi (assembly GCF_017639235.1). Taxonomy (NCBI): domain Eukaryota; kingdom Metazoa; phylum Chordata; class Aves; order Passeriformes; family Corvidae; genus Corvus; species Corvus kubaryi. Next base: position 11,692,257 of record NW_024582059.1, read on the forward strand.
CAGCTCAGTAACAAAATATAAACATCAACTATAGTTGCTTCACTGATGACCTCTCATTTCAGGGGAGAATCCAGACTACATAGCTTTATCAAATAATTTATGTTCTCCTTCCCACACTCAATGCTAAACCTTCCCTCAACAGCTCTGCAGAAGCTGCTCAAATTTTTGCCCTTCTTGAGCAGAAAATTCTTATCATCTACTTGTTTATTTGTAAAAATACTTTGGCTCTCATCCTGAAGCACCATGAACATAGCTGCTTTTCTGATTTCTCATTTTAGAGCCACTCTCTTGCTAGGTTAATTTTGCCAAACAACAAATTTAGAGCCATAGATCTTGAGTGAGAGCAGATTTAAATCTCCTTGGCCTGGACTCAGATGCAAAGATAGGATTTAGAGAAGACTCCTTGGTACTCAGAACACAATAGCTGCAGTGGTAAATGCAAGGCATCTACAGCTCAGTAGAATCATAGAATGGTCTGGGTTGGAAGGGACCTTAAAGGTCATCTACTTCCAACCTTCCTTCTGTGGGCAGGGACAGCTTTCACCAGGCTTTGCTCAGAGCTCAATCCAGTCTGGCCTTGAACACATCCACGGATGGGGAAAGTGGGTGTAATCATACTGGAATTTCACTGGTAGACATGAAAATCCATTACTGAAGTAGTACTTTTTTTCACTGCCTTTTTCATCTCAGGTTTGCTGCTTAAAAAAAAAAGAAAATCACCAGGAGTATTGCCATACATCTTCTGTGTTTGTTTTTCATCTTTGTTGATTTAAGAGAATTTGCTGTTGAAAACATCACAACCAAATCTGTACTGTATTGGCTCAAACCAAATGTCACCATGAAGGTACCTACCAGCCCCTATCATCAGCCTGCATCCCTTCCTGCCTAAGCTCATGTTAGCTCATGAAGGTACTCCCAAGACAACAAAAATGTCTTCAAAAGACAACAAAACAGACTTTTATTTTGATGTCAGATTTCTCCTCGTCTCTCAGCTAGTTGAGACTACTGCTTTAAAGGTTTAAAACTGGTCAATTCCAAATCTTAGTATTAGTTTTTCAGTTGCAGAAAGCCCACACAGGTGTGGGCAACGGTATATTCTTGTATGCTTTACTCAAGCATAAATGTCTGTCTAGGGCCTGGCAGGAACAGGAACTGTTTATTTAATTCTCATTTTTACAGGAACAGTGTTGTTCCATGTTTTAACTGTGCATGCTACCTGGAACTCAAAAAGCCCTGCACAATGTAACACAAACCATCAGAAAATGTTATTGACCTTCAATAAGAGTATCATAACCCTCCAAGCTACCATCACTGTCTTCTATCCAAAATTACTGTTGCTGTCTAGTACTCATAAATGACCTGCAAAACACCAGCAATCTGCCAAGGTAACTGCCAGTAAAACTGTGCAATGGCAGTGACAGGAAATTTGCTAGATAATCCCCTAGTTTTCTGTGACTGCATCACAGCACAACAGTGTGCTATTAATTAAATAATACACATTTTAGAAAATTACTTTTATATTTCTAAATCCATATTCACTTTTGAGTTGTTAAGACCATTGAAAAGCTACTCCATCCAAGTGATAAGGGCGGACACCCACTGACAGCGTACACACACTAAATAGTGTATCTTATTTTAACTAGTATCCATGAGACTGTTCATGAAGTTCCTCATTTTTATTTAATTTTTCTCCTTCCCCCTCCTACCATTTCCAGGAAAATCCCTAGTCACAGCAGCTTAATTAAGTTTATTTTAAGCGAATGACATACAACCCTCTCTCCTCCAAGACAGACAAATCCAGTCTAGAACAGGGTAGATTGTTAACTGAATCAAAACCCCCGTTAATGATTTACCTCGCAGGAGCTGGTGCAGCAATATGTTCAGAAAGTCTGGGAAAGGGAACACTGCCGGGGCAGGAATCTGCTTTTGGCAAAAGAGCAGCTGGAGGTTCTGGTCTAGCATTGTTTTCACTCCATTCACAGTAATAAAACCAAGTGAAGACACACAGAGAAAGAGATTTTTAATCCACATTAAAGTAGGATGAAGAACAGGAAACACTGTGCATGAAAATGTTAATAAACTGAAAAGAAAAAAAGAACCTGAATCCCAAAAAGCCTCCAAAAAGACCATGAAATTTACAGTAAAGTACAATTAAGAGGATAAATGATGCAAAACACACTTGAGAAGCATCACACTTTCAGTGAAGGCTGAGAGTGTCCTGCTGCTTTAAAACTCAGAAAGCCCAGTAGTATTTGACATTTATAAAGATGGAACACATAGATTTGGGATTATATTATGTGATGGAAAACAACTCTAGAAAATACTGAAAGTGACACAAGTGTTAGTGGGACTCATCCCAAAGCTTTATATGCTTTTTGCTACAACTTTTTGGAAGTGTTAGTTTTGTGAACATTAGAATATATATTTCTCAATATTTTTCATATCCTTTCTTTGATTCATTTGTTATAGGAAAAAAAGAAATCTAGAAAATGTTGTCTTGGAGTGCTCTACTTGAAGAAAAGCACCTGCCAGACATATCCCTGTAATACACCAAAAAAAAGTAAACTACAAGGTAGAGAGCAACCACAACAGTAAGTTTTGAGCAGACTAAATTAGCCACAGGGGCAGGTATTGCTGCCTTGTTTTTTTTTTTTCTTATTTTAGTATGCAGAATTAAGTATCTTATTAAAGCAGGGAGCCTTAAGTGCTGAAAATTATTGAACAGATTTAAGAATGACCAGGGAGCAGACCTCATAGGTGGTAAAGGTGTGGATGGAAATTCTGACGCAGGTGGCATCTCCAAAGTCGGGGTAGCTATGGAGTTTTTATTCAAATTAATACAGGTATCCTGGCTTCCTGCTCCATCAGGTAGATCTGCAGGTATGCTTTACATAGATTTATCACATGGGGGAGAGAAAAATAAATGCATGGTTTTAAGACAGGTTGTTTCAAGACTGACCAAGAGTAGGACAAATATTTTCCAGTCACTATGGATCAACTACACTACAAATCTGGAAAATCCTCACTCAGGACAATGAATTGACTCTACAGTTTAAGGCCAAACCCAAATCTGGACCTGGTTGCTGCAAAGGAGATGGTTAAAAGTGTACATTAAAAAAACAAAAAAAAAAAGACTTGGAAATAGGGTACTGCAGAAATAGAAATAATCTAAAACACAAACTTTATACAAAGGCTAGACATTGCCTTTCTGATTTTCAAGTAACTGGTTTAAAAGCTGCAATCTACACATTTCAGTGAGGGCTTTCTACGTCTATTTCCTGTCCTTCCAGCTGCTGAAGAGAAAAATCTATTATATCCAAACAAAAATGCCTAGTGGGTTACAGCTTAGAAATAAGCAATAATAAAAACCATACAGAGCATCTGTCTTGGACAATGGCTGCCTGAAAAGCTAAATATTATTAAATTGGGATCTTTTACTGAAGATTACTGATGAAAGAGAAGTTTCTATTTCATTGTCACATTCATATTTCTAGGAGATCTCCAAAATTTAAGCTTACTTGTTTATATAAAAAAAAAAAACACTCATAACATCTTTTCAAAGATCAGATGTATGCTGGGAATCAGACAAAAGAGCTAGGGCATGCTTTTCAGATACAAATGAAAAAGTGGTCCATTTTTGGAAACAGTAACAAAAAGTCCAAAATTTAATGCCAGTAAGTTCTGTGCAAGGGGATACTGGATAAAGAGACGGCATCTTTAAAGAAGTAAATGAAATTCATTTCACAAATTCATAAAATACTTTTGGAACTAGTGATTTTTTTTTTTACTATTACTTTATATAAAACTAGTAATTTGGTAGTCTTTCTCAAACTACTCTCATATCCTCAAAAGACAGACTCTATGATGATGTTTAATTTTAATCAAAACAGAAGCTTCTACTCTTTTGATTATTTAGAGAGGGTTTTTTCTTCTGTTTCTCACTACAGCAACTCACCCTTCAAAAGGGTAAGAGCTGGTAAGATAGATAAACATAACGGTAAGTTTAATAACAACATGAAAGTATTTTCATTACCTAGGGACATCTCCAGAACAAAACAATACCTGAAGGTCAAAGCATTCTGCCCTTAAAAAGAAACCTTTACAGAGAGTCTAAGTGATAACCTTTCTAATCTATCACAGTTTTCATTGCATTGATGTTCTCTGAAATGCCCACATTTCCTTCTGTTCATAAAGAAATTATATAAACCCAGCAAAACAATTTAAATACACTACTTCACACTCCTACTTTGATATGCAGTCCGCTATCAAATTATTATATTGTGGTGTATGTGCACTCAGTAACACACTTGGGTTTAGTAACACAATACTCACTGCCAAGTTATGTGATGGGGGGCACGGAAATTACACTGATTGGCACTTCTCATCAAAACACTCTTCAGTGAAATTATTAAAGTGAATGTTTTCCCCTGCTGTCCCTAAGGAGTTAACCCAAAAGGTGTGTAAGATGTGATATTCCTTGGTCCATCATTACCAGGTCAAATCTGTGCAGTGTTAGCCATCCAGACTGGTGACTGTTAGTGTTAGATAACTTATCTATTACCTGAAGTCTCCATTTTCTGTTTGTCTGTTCCTAAAGATAAAATGACAAACACCATAAGCTACTGCTGTACTGTATAGCAGCATAAACCATCTGAAAAGGAAACACAAGCTTAAAATGGTTCCAAAGGTCTCTATTCTTTTCAAGTTCCCACATTGTGCAAGAAAAAAACAACCCCGCCAAGTCCTCTGCTGAAGCATCTGTTCAGAGGACTAATTCCATCAAGGAGTGTGTAGGTCAGCTGCCTAAACTCCAAACCAATTGCAATAGTTCTCATTGAGCAGTTGTGAGAGACTGGGCTTTTACATGTGCTTCACAATTGACCTTTGTTTGAGGTCTGAAACATTATCTGGTTAAACAAGTGCTGCAAAAGCCGAAAGCGAGTTTTACTTCGTAGAATTCTTACTCCCATAGCCTCCCCAAGGGGTCAATAATTTTATTGATTTCTGCAAATTTCATGTCAATTTCGACAACACAAACACATATCCCACTTTTAACATGATCAGGAACTCTAATACTGTGATAGTTTTAAACAATTCCAATTGTTTCTACTATGCAGCTGGGATTTAATTGTTTCCCTTCCTGTAGGCTGTGAAGGTGCAATGAAATGTCAGCCCCATGCATGAGAAGACTATTCAAGGAGTCTGAGAGACTCAAAAGAAAAACAGACAGAGCTAAGATAAAAGCAACTTTTATTAAAATACTCTTCAAGCTTCAAAATGCATAAATTAATGGATGTAGCTACTATAATACATTATATTACAGGAGAACCATAGGGCTGTGAAGCTTTCATAAACACAAGAAAGCCTATAAGCTTCACTCTGTAATAAATAAATACTACTGTCTTATCTTGTCCCTGCTAGATGATGTCTTGAAGCTCTTACACAACAACATTCTGCTCAATTATTCTTTTTTTAAGTTTTCTAAAACATGAATACATTACTAGTCTAAGCAGCAGAATCTCTATATTGAGCTTTCACTTCAATTCACAACATTGGACTATAATTTTTTTAAATTTTTCTTTTCTTTCCTTAAAAGCAGTCTGTCTTCCTGTACTTTGTAAAACATTTACAACCACTCTAAAATTGACCTGCTGAAAATCTAGTGAAATCCAAGATAATTTTCCTTGTAGGTATGATAATTTGAAATAAGTGCATACGATCCCCTCTTCATCTTCTTCCCCCAGCCCCAAAATCAAGGTAATACAATTTCTTATGCTTTTGTTCAAAATTTTCTGCTTTTTAACAGCCTACAGTAACTCAAACTCAGCAATGCAAATGACTTCAGGCAGAAGAAAGAACTGAAACAGCCATCTCCTCCCCCACATTGGGAGATTCAGCCACCCAAGTTGTTAAGTTTTAAATATGTATTTTTTGCCAACGAATGATTAACACAAAAACATTTTCATCCCATTTTTTACACATCAGTAGGAAAGTGTTAGAAAAGTATAGAAAAGGCTAGAATTTCTCTCGCAGAAAGGCTACTGAAATACGTTTTCTTTTTTCATTTTTTTCTTTTTCTTTTTTTTTTTTTTTTTTTGCAAAGCAGATGGAAAAGAAGAAAGGAAGGAAGTGTTTGTATTTTGCTTTTGCAACTTGGGTAAAATCACTGGACATTAAGAACACGTGCTGAGACTTCATGGTGCCAGTCACGTAATTTTGTATATTTGGGGCTAAGGACGTGGATGGGAACCTTTTCCCTGTGGAAAGAAGTGATAGAAGAAAAATAAGAAAGAAAGAAAGTTTGTCTTAAGCAGTTTCACAAGTAAGCATGCAAACTCCATGCACTATTCCTATTGCATCGTCTTCCTCTCTGTCAAAAGGCTGGATCCAGTGTTAGTCAAAGTCAGTAGAGAAAGTCCCACTGACTTCAAGAACCATTAGATTTAGCCACTGGTTGGTGCTCATTTTGAACAATGCTTATCCCAAAGCAAGGAGACAGCTGACCATCACTTGCAGCCCACAACAGCAATACTTCCCAGCTATGTCTTGCAATCAGATCCACACTCACAAATCAAAAATGCCTGGTTAGACTTGGAAAAGGAAAACACAAGCTGACCTCATACAGGCAACCAAATAAGTCCAAGTTTACAGAAAACCTCTGCACAAACTCCTGCACAAACACTACTATTGGACTGCACCAATGGCTTTTAAAAGGTTTGTCTATGGAGCAAAAGATCTTGATTTTTACATGCTGAAGTAAAAGGCAAAAAAGGAAGGAACATTTTAAAAACACCCAGATGTCACACAAATGCACCAAACACTACAAGTTAAGAATTAAAACATGCAAAGTATTAAAGTAATAAAAATGTAAAACATCAACTCACTTAGTCTTCTTCCCAGCTTCATTTTCTGGTTCTTTCACTGAAGGAAAACAGAAAAATTTTATTTTCTAGGGCACTAAAGACACTGTACCACAACACTGAGATTCTCTCCTGTGCCAATGCATCCAGTACAGCAGAAAGTTACAACAAGGCTACTTAGGATTCTTTGAATCTAAATATGCCACAACAGACATGAGCTATGTCTACAAACTTCAAGAGCCCCTTTGCTAGTAGAACTGCTGAAAAGTAGCTCTGCTTGTCTCTGCTCTTCCCCTTGGCCCACTCTCCACACTGGCATTAGGAAAGGTGATTTGAGAAGGTGAAGATGAATGGAAATCACAAGGCATTTCTTTTGGATGAAGATCCAGTGGGCTTTTGTCAGGTGATAATCCAAGTGTCTGTTTGCAGCCAGGCTATTTCCCACCAAGGTTCTAGAGGTCTGCACAAGGGATAATGTAAATTCCCAGTCCTGATTTTAAGACTGGCAAGTCTAGTTGCAGTAATTTTCTTACAGCATTCGTCAACATGATAAATTCATCCTTACTGGGTAACAGGTTATTTGATGTTCAGGTCCCATACTCTGCCCTTACAATGACTGATGAAGGGAATTGAACACAGGACCACAAAACAATCAGGTCCAAATTCAGAATATTTATCCCACGTGGCCAATAACCTTTATTTTGGGAGATGTTGTCACTGGCTTCTAGAAATAGCTGATTTAATCAAATCTGTCCCAGAGAGGAGGTCCAATTTCCTCAATGCCGCCTTTACTGCAGCTGTATCTGTGAAAAGCTGAAGAATGAGAGCTCAAAGCCCCTGATGGCACTTCTGGTGGCCTTCACACAAAATCACAAATCTCAGCCAGTGAATCATGGCTGATAGCATAACACGAAATTGAAGTTTCAGCCTAAGATTGTACGACTGGGAATGACCTTCACCGCATCACCTGTTCCACTCCACTAATATATGCAACCACACCATAGCATAAGCAGAGGATGGAAACAAAACCCGGGAATAAACTGAGGAACTATGGATTTATGTTTCTGATTGGTTACATCATTGCAGATCGCATACTTTTGTATGACTGACTAAGACTTTCAACATGCCAGAAAACACCTAATTTTTCTGAAGCATTAAATTTGATCAGGAATGTCACCATTTGGTGATACGGGGAGTGGGGAGGGGGGGAGAAAAAACAAATACGTATCTTTCAATATCTTTGGGAGTAGAAATGGAAATTTTAGGATTTCATTCAGCTCAATCAGGAATGACGACCAGTAACATACATATCCCGAACTATTTAGTAATGGCAGGAGTTTTGTAGCAATATTTCCCTTTCACTATCTCCCCTGACCCCCAGCTTTAAAAACTCCAGTCTGTCCAGGGGCACTGACTATGAGTCCACTTGCACCGAGGTACTCACTGTGATCAGTGCCAGTGATCTGGGCGAGGATGCGGAAGGAGCGGGACTGGGTGGTGCCGGTCCGGGGGTGCCAGTCCTCGGTGTCCTCAATCAGCCGCTTCTTGCTGGCGTCTCTGTGGGTGGGGGTGTGGTAGAACTCCGTGTAGGTGTCCACGATGTGCTTCCGCGGGGGGCTGCGCCAGGGACACAGACAGCAGTGAGTGCAAGGGTCAGAGACCAGCTCTGGGCAGCTACAAAGGCACAACTGTGACTTTTCAGGGCATTTAAAAGCAGCTTCTGCGCTGGGATGCAGAAAGGAGCAGTTGAGGCCCAGCTAAAAACAGATGCAGCTTTCCGAACCAAACGCACCTTTGTAATTACTCTAACCCAACTGAAATATTTCTCTTTGTTTCACTGATGGAACATTTGAAACAGTAAAAGACAGTATTATCAAGACATCTACACGTTTAAACTTTTACCGTTTGGGTGGGTTTTTCCTTGGAGATGACAGAGTAAGACAGCAAGAGAAAGTTTTTCCAGCATAAACAGGAAAAGGAGAAAAAGAAAAGAAGAAATAAAGTCAGAAAGCTGAAACAGAAATGTAGCTAGTTATTCTACTGAATTATTATTCAGTAGAATTATTATTAGTTTTGCAAGAAAGGGCACTAAAATCCAATAGCGGTATTCTCTTCTACCACTAAAACCACTGCTCAGAACTCCCGTACTTTAATTAAACTCATGGTGATTTCCTTACAGGGATGAGAGGGGAATTTGTTTTGGTGAAGCAGAGTAGTCTACCTAGCTTAGATCAGGTGCCCCCTGACAAATTCTCCCTTTAGCTCCCAAGGGGCACAGCACAGCTGTGTGAACATGCCAGGGCCACCCAGTACACACTAAGTCTCCTGCACTTGGCAAAGCCTGGATCAGAACCAGGCCATCTGAAAGCACAGATGGCCACGTTCTGGAGCATAATGAGGAGGTACCCCCTCTGAGAGACAAAATAATTGGGTGATTGTTCCACCTGGAAATTTTCCCTACAGTAACCCACAGGCTATTATCAATCCTTGCACTACTAGAC